>NC_064616.1:946314018-946939018 GCF_023898315.1 Schistocerca nitens | reverse complement strand
GGCACTATGGTAATGATGCTGTAAACCCTCACCACACAGTGATCGTTTCAGGATGAAGTGGTACTGGTTGATTTGCGTGTGTATTTTCCGTTGCCCATATTGGACAATTCTGTGTATTCACATATTTTGTGAAGTGGGCTTCATCTTTCCATAAAATATTCCTCTGCCAATCATTGTCCACTTCCATGTGAGCAAGAAATACTAAAGCAAAGGTCTCTCTTGCTGGTGGGTCAACAGGAAGTAACTTGTGAACATGGATAATTGCCAATGGATAGCAAAGAAGGATGTTTCATAAGATTTTACGCACCATGCTCATTTGTATGTCCAGTTTTTGGGCAATTTTCCATGCACTACATGTTTGTACACCACCAGTTGTCTCCCCCTGCATTGCTGTGACCCCTGCTTCCACTGACGTTGAATCAATTCATTTCCTCCCTCTACCACATTGCACACAAAAAGAACCCGTCTTTTCGAATTTCTGAATCATTTTCTCCACACCCATGGCAGTCATCAAACGAATGCCTTTGTTCAAACCCTCCAGGGTCTGGAACTTCTGCAGAGCAATGTATGCAAAGTCATCATTGTTGTAATGCAGCTATAGAAACAGAATGCGATCCTGCATTGAGACAGTCATGGTGAACGTCGCACATGTGAAAGGAGGAAAAACCATGTACCCGTCGTGTTTGTACCAATTTCAGTGGGTCATGCACATGACAGGTGTTTTCATTGACATATTGTGACATACAGTGCCATCTATTGATCAATTTTCACACTATTTTGTTTCTTCTGCTTTACCTTTTCCCTCTTCTCCGATAATATTCCATTGCAATTTGATGTCATTCTGACCAATGGTGTAATTTCTACAGTGTTTTGCAAGCTTAACTCTAAATTATAATCACCCTGTAGTAGATGATGATGATGATGGTCATGATTTCGTGTTCATAATCCTAATTTATATAAATTGCACCATGTAGTGTTCATTTCTGCCAGTCACATGACTCTGATATTGCATTTTTTTCCTTTCCTTTGTTTACAAATGTTACAAAATGTTCCTGATAGCTGCTTAGTTACATTGACCAGTGTTGTATTTTGTAACAGGTGAACCATATGCTGAATCAACTAGACAGAAGAAATATTTTAAACCCAGCTGGCGGCACAGAGACCACAATGAATCAGGTATATATTCACTGTACCTATGCTGTAGTCATGGTCGCGATTAGTTTTTCACTTAAGTGATTTCTATAAATATTGACAGGGTAATGCTGTGAACTGTGCTTTGTATAGTGTGCAGCTATAATTTTTCTCAGATTCATTCAAATATTAGTTATACTTCTTAATGGGATTGATTGATACTTGTCATAATGGAATTGTTAGGCGGAGGTTCGAGTCCTCCCTCGGACATTGGTGTGTGTGTTTGTCCTTAGGATATTTTAGGTTAAGTAGTGTGTAAGCTTAGGGACTGATGACCTTAGCAGTTAAGTCCCATAAGACTTCACACACATCTGAACATATGCACATTTTTGGAATTTGTAAAAAGAAATGAATGTGAAGTTCTGGAGTCAGCATTAATTAATTCTATAACTACAAAGCACGCGTGTGACAGTTCCTGGTTATTGAAATGATTTTATTTCAAATTATTATGAGTCTGTGAGAGTTATTCACTTTCTGACGCAGGTGTGTAACTAGAGTCCAGATTTCCTTGTAAACACAAATTGCATGAATTTTTGCATGTGTGGCCATTTGCTGGGTAAATATATATTTTGAAGGTGGTATGAATTGGGACACTTGTAATACATTTTATATCACATTTTTGTCCTCTTTTTGCAATAACGTGCATGACACCATCTTTTATTGATTTATTCATATGAACCACACCAAGGTGCAGAACATAGGCAATTCTGCAAATTTGTTGCAGTTTGTGAACTGCATAGTGAGCTCAAGTCCCCTACTTCAGCTCAGTAGTTGTCGGTAGAAGTCAGTATACTGTGTACCAATAAAAATAAATTAAAAATGGGTATTATTATTGTTGTTGTTGTTGTTGCACAATGCTGCTCCATATGTGATAAAGGCTGGAAAAGCTATTAATTTTATTTATCATAACTTGAAGTGTCAAACATATCTGTCCCATGACTACATCATGTAACTGAAACGTTAGTCTAAAATTTGATTGTGTGAATACACTGTTAGAAACAATGATATGAATAAGGAAAATTGATTCACAAAATACAAAGGTTTGAAACTGCTGACAGCAATAAGTCATATGCTGCCCTTTTTTTCCATTTGAAAGTACTCTTAAAAGCACTTGTCCGTGTTGCTGGATTTAGAGATACATCAAATCAAATTTTGTGCATTTTCCTTTGGAAATAACAATGTTGCGAGCCCCAGGCAGAATCCGAGACCCTTATTGAAAAGGTTAAAAATCTTTGCAATCATCCTGTGGATAAGTGCGTTTTGCTGATTTTAAGATTACAAAGTTATCAGATCGTATCCTGATTCTGAGTTTACAAAGAAGACAAATAATATTTTGTAGCAAATGTGTAAAAAAAAACTAACAACTTGATCAGACTTTGTCCAAAATATCTACACCTAAGTATGCATATGTCACTCCTTGTGACTTAGAAACATCATTTTCTGTGACATATTTTAATTCTTTATCTTTATTATGCGTATTTAATGATATGACATTGCATGAATGTATGCATGTTTTACGGTTTGATAGTGCATGAAAATCTGGGCTCTAGTAATAACATTATGAATAATTTAGTAAGTAAAGGAATTAACTCACCAAATAATTTAGGTGCTGAGTCACCGATAGACACAAAAAGAAGACAAGAGATGCCTGATAGCTTTCAGATGAAGTCTGGCATATTGTTTAATCAGCTAGGAAGTTTCAATACTACACACACTCCCATGCAGAGTGAAAAATATGGTATTTACTCGTGTATAAGACAAGCCTGAATATAAGATGAGTGCCCCCCTCCCCCTCCCTTTATGATTAGTTTCTTGGGGAAAAATTTGTTTTTTAACACACTCTGATTAATCAAATTTACAAGCTATTATTCATGATAGCCATATGTCTAAATAGTTAACACTATGCCCATTCTGTGTTTATAAAATTTATTTATTGTTGACATTTTGATTCGATATGGTGAAATTAAATAAACAAAAGGAAATTTTTGTAATTATACTCTGCATTATCTTGCTGGTGTATCTGTTATCCTATACTTAGTATTTTCTTGCCTGTCCACATATGTTTCATCAAATGTCTGTTTTGTTTTTCACCTAAGCTCTGCGGATATGTACATGGGCATGGGGAGGGAAAAAGGTTGTTACATATAGCTTATGAATTCAACATACAGCAGATCATTTGGTCAGGTCTCGTAAGTGGACATCCATTGCTGCCATTAAATGACAGAACAGGATATTAGGTAAAATAAAGAGAATATATTCAAATATACAGTATACAAGGGGCATGCCTAGGGTTGGAAGTTACCAGGTTTAGGCCAGTGTAGGAGGGTGAACTACTAATTGAAATGGGCAGCAGGAGGGGAGGCAGTTCATGTTAACTTACGTTGATCGCCAATCATGAAACGTAGAACTGGAGGCTTTGCCTGCTATTAAAGATGTCAGTTCTGTTTGAGGTCTGGATCACAAGAGAGTGAGGCAACTGTGTTCTGCACTGCAGAATGCTACAGCCTCCACACATGTGACCTGTATCCCACCCACAGTGTTTGCCAAAACCAAGTGGTGTGAATTTGCTAGCAGTTTCAGCAGAGGGCTGAGGGCATCTCTTGGCAGCAGCATGAACTGGACGGAACTGTGTTGGTTCTGAAAGGCAGGCAACTTGTGTCATGTATGCACTATGGAAGTTGCTCTGGGAGCAAACTTGTAAAAATTTGACTGGGGTCTTCTAAATAAAATTTTTTAAACCATTTGCTTAAAATATTCATTGACTTGCTGCCACCCTGTACATTGCTTACCCCTTCCAGAGGAGTGGTGATTCACATTGTTTACAAAAGGATGTCAGTCACTGCTGGAAAGACGGTTTGCTCTAGTGGGAGCCTTAATGCTGTGGGAGGGTGCTGTTACAATTGTTTTCATTTAGTGTAAGTGGCAGGAGACTTAGATGTAATCAAGTTTATCGAATTTAGTGAGTTAAGAAAACAGTAAAATATTAACTGTTCATATTTTGGGCAGCAATTCAATAGTTCCTGTAAGAAATGAAATCATCATCGTCCAGATTATCAGTTCTTAAAATATACGAAGTTAAAATCATTCCAGAAAGCTTCACAAAGGAGGAATGAACTATCATGGTTTCTGTAAGGTTGAGGAGAAAAAAAATCTACTATTAATTTAGTGTTTCAGTAGTAAACTCATCATGATAGAAAGCAGATGCTGCCCAAACTGGATCAGCACTGATCTGTTAATGGTTTACAGCCCCCGCCCCCCCTCCAAAATGTGTAGTTGTTTGTATTGTCTGGAAAATATTAATCTCATTTCTACATGGTTGAACTAATACCAAAATATTAAATGCAACAACAACAAGACAGAATACTTAATTCTGTTATAATCAAAGTACTTGGGTAAAAAACATAATAAATCAGCTTACTGCAGAACATTAACATGTGGTGTGGGTTAGAACTGGACCAAGTGCATTTGAAAAAGGGTAATAACCTAAGTAAAAACTTCTTATGTCGTCTGACTATTTTTGTGGCTAGTAGTTGCACAAAGTTGCTCAGGCTACAAAACATTAACACATTTCAGTAAATGGAGGTGTCACTTACTAAGTCGTAGAGATAGTGTACCATAAAACTTGTATAACCCAAACCTTATCTATATTAACTCATGTTAATATATCTAAAAACACAGATGATGTGACTTACCGAACGTAAGTGCTGGCAGGTCGATAGACACACAAACAAACACAAACATACACATGAAATTCAAGCTTTCGCAACAAACTGTTGCATCAGGAAAGAGGGAAGCATAGGGAAAGACGAAAGGATGTGGGTATTAAGGGAGAGGGTAAGGAGTCATTCCAATCCCGGGAGCAGAAAGACTTACCTTAGGGGGAAAAAAGGGGTATACATTCGCGCGCACACACATATCCATCCGCACATACACAGACACAAGCTGGCCTTTACGAATGTCTGCTTGTGTCTGTGTATGTGCGGATAGATATGTGTGTGTGAGCGAGTGTATACCCCTTTTTTCCCCCTAAGGTAAGTCTTTCCGCTCCCGGGATTGGAATGACTCCTTACCCTCTCCCTTAAAACCCACATCCTTTCGTCTTTCCCTCTCCTTCCCTCTTTCCTGATGGGGCAACAGTTTGTTGCGAAAGCTTGAATTTCATGTGTATGTTTGTGTTTGTTTGTGTGTCTATTGACCTGCCAGCACTTTCGTTCGGTAAGTCACATCATCTGTGTTTTTAGATATATTTTTCCCATGTGGAATGTTTCCCTCTATTATATTCATATCATTAACTCATGTTAAAATAGAGAAGTACAAAGCCTCTTTTTATACCAACAAAATCCTGGAGATATGGGTGAAATTAGGGGATAGCAAATGCTGCGCATCAAAACCAATGAATTTCTAATAACATTCTACCTACTCAGTTTACATTACCTTATATCACCTCATAGAGTAACAGTTCTTCAGAACATTGTGAACTGTGGCATACTTAGGCATACAGGGAGAGAGAGAAAGAGAGAGAGAGAGAGAGAGGGAGAAGTACCGGGTGATCAACAAGTCAGTATAAATTTGAAAACTGAATAAATCACGGAATAATGTAGATAGAGATGTACAAATTGACACACATGCTTGGAATGACATGGGGGTTTTATTAGGGGGGGAAAAAATCGCATCATCCCCAGTCTGGGTGATAAACACCTGCTGGGATGTACGATGTTTATGCAGGATGGCGCTCCACCCCATATTGTTTGACGCGTGAAAGATTTCTTGCGTGCATCATGTGGTGATGATCGTGTGCTTAGTCGACACTTTCGTCATGCTTGGCCTCCCAGGTCCCCAGCCCTCAGTCCGTGGGATCATTGGCTTTGGGGTTACCTAAAGTTGCAAGTGTATGGAGATCGACCGACATCTCTAGGAATGCTGAAAGACAGCATCTGATGCCAATGCCTCACCATAACTGCAGACATGCTTTACAGTGCTGTTCACAACATTATTCCTTGACTGCAGCAATTGTTGAGGAATGATGGTGGACATATTGAGCATTTCCTGTAAGGAACATCATCTTTGCTTTGTCTTACTTTGTTATTCTAATTATTGCTATTGTGATAAGATGAAGCGCCGTCTGTCGGACATTTTTTGAACTTGCGTATTTTTTTGGTTCTAATAAAGCCCCATGTCATTCCAAGCATGTGTGTCAATTTGTACCTCTCTATCTACATTATTCTGTGATTTATTCAGTTTTCAAATTTATACTGACTTTTTGATCACCCAGTATTACACCTAGATTAGAATTCCACAGTAGTTTCGAATGGAAACAAATTGTAGCATTAACTAGCCAGACCATCTAATGAGTTATGACTGCCTTAACTTGGATACATGATGGGAAATGGCCAATGCAGCGACATCATAGTGAAAATCTTGGAAAAGCAAAACGAAAGATATACCTATTCATTTAAAAACCATTTTAAATTACCTCATGGGATAGTAGTGTGTACGTATATCACTTAGTTTTACATGTGACTTAATTAGTTAAAACTGAGACAAATGATAATTAACAAGGTTTAAATGTGACCAAGTAGTGGTATGAAGGGTGACTTGTTTGTATGAGTGATAATATAGGTCTCAAAATGGGTAGCTATAATTAAAATTTCTCATAAGTTAGTGCTCAACATAGAACACAATATTGTCCAGCTGCCAAATGAGGATCTGATATGACCTTAAATATTTGTGGGGTGAGTGAACTGTGTTTAAGGGTTTTGTAGTCATAACACAGTTTTGACTTACACTCATTAATTGTAGAAACCACATAGAGTTTTAAATGCTTATCTAATTACAAGAAGCACAAAACAAAATCATCAATGTGTGTCAAATCATTCATAACATTTATAAAAAGAACATAAGGCAAAAGTACTTGAGGGACCAGATCTTTCATAAATCGTTAATATCCATTAGAAGTACATAAAAATACAAAATACAAAAGAAAGTACAAGATATAATGCTCAGAGTAACACATAGATATAATATTTTTCCCAGTAGTGTCACTCAACTGCAGTGTTTTACAAACAACAATTATCAACAAACTGTTCTCTATAATTAAAATTACAACTTGAAAAACTGAAGGAAAGGACCAGAACAGCACTTGTTTGATTGTCAATTGAAAATGAGGATTGGTTACAACCATATTTTTTCCTCTGAAATGACAGCGTTCTGGAAAAACTATCTGTCTTGTCCACTGATCTTAGAGTTTACTGTTTTCAGATTATCATGGGACTGTCACATGGCATACAATAAGCTTGTAGAACAATGTTGTAGGCATGGAGAAACACGAGGCAAACTCTAATAAAAATAATTCCCTATCCTCATCCATCCATAAAACTTCACATGAGGAAGGGAAAGACTGCAGTGAGTTTATAATCAGTTAATAAAGTATGAAAAGCTTCTCAGCTAGAATGTGGTTCTGTGTGACAGAATCAACCGGATTGTTCCTAAACAAACTTCCGACTGATGGGAGAGGAATATTTGGGTTATCCAGCAGGGGAGAGCTATGTGTGTATGGCTATGACAAAATTTAATGGCACTTCTCTCTATTAGGGTGGGGTATTATCTGCTGTGTAGTGCATGTCTTGTGGGAGGGGAAACAGCAGAGAGGTAGGCGCAAAGGAGGAGGAAGAGTGAGAAGGGTGAGGGGGAGGTGGCGATCTAGAAGCAAATGTTCTTTGAAGCACAGCTGGTGGTGTGTACCAGCAGTATAACACTAAGTGTGCATAAAAATAGAGAAAGACAGTGCTCGCTAACAGACAATCAAACTCCGGTAATAATCCACACAGAGCGACACCAGATTTGTACTGAAGTGATCTAAATGTTTGTATGATGATAAATATAGCAGGTTATTTCAGATTATTAGTACTGTACTTGTTTTAAATTTAAAACAGAAATATGGGGCAGAGTGCATCTCTGTGTTAAATTTCAGCAAACACAAAATTCAGAAAACACTGGCCAGTGGTTGTAGGAATTAGTTGTCTGCATAAAATGTACAACAGTCACCTCAAGCCAACGGAAATTTTAATACGTAATTGTTTGAGATTGTGATAGAGTACTGCAGGACTTCATTTTCTGGGTAAAAGGCATAGGTAAGGAAAAAGTAAATGTTGATTTGTGTGGACACAGGACAGGAAAGATTTGTAAAGAGAGACTGAAGGAAAACAGTCAATTCAATGGATGTAAGAATTAAAAAGTGCAATTATTTTCAATTCTTAGTGACACCTGGAAAGAACACAGGGAAATAAATGCTTTTGAACTGACTGTGGACTAAGCTCATCTGCAGAGCAATGGAATATCAGTTGAAGATTTGAAGTATAATTCTCCTTTTAACAATAAAAAAATAAGTAAAATAGACACTGCAAAGAGGGGCTCCACATTCTAGATTTCACAACAAAACGTAACATTCAATGAAGCAGACTTGTAATAAGTAGCATTTTAGAAAAACTTTAGTATGGTAAACTTGATACATTCATTTGAAAGAAAAAACAAAAATTTTGTCAATAAACGAGATCTAAAAGTGAAATATAGTATAAGAACCAAAATTCTACAACAAAGGTGAACAACAAAAGTACTTAAATTCACCACATGACAAAGATCTATACAGTAGATGATAGAGGGTACCTTTAAACACCTCAAACTCTTTAGAAATACATAAACTTCCTACATGATTCAAATGGGAGTCCATCTGAGCCATCCTCAAAAATTATTAATGGTCTCTTATTTATTTATTTATACATCTAGTTCCATGGGACCAAATTGAGGAGCAAATCTCCAATGTCATGGAATGTGTCAGTACATTAAATTACAACAGAAAAGTAATAACAGATAAAATAAAATACTTATGAACCCAAAAAGTCAAGCCATAAGTTTGAGTAAACGCAGTCAACAATTTAAAATAGGAACCAGTTTAATTTTTCAAGCAACTTCTTGACAGAATAGGAGGAGTGACCCATGACAAAACTCATCAGTTACGATTTGAAAGGGTGTGGTTTACTGCTAAGATTTTTGAATTCTTGTGGTAGATTATTGAAAATGGATGTAGCAGTATACTGCACACAAATGCAGATTGTATTTCTTCCTAATATTAAATGATTGAAAGCTGCTATTTCTTGGGAGTAAGCTGAGAGCAATCAGACGCCAATGTCAGAATTGCAGACTAGTGAACATGGGTCAACAAGAGTTTTGTGAACTTACACCACTTATTGCCCACACTATCCATTTATGAGCCAAAAATATCCTTTGAGAATGGGAAGAGTTACCACAAAATATAATACCATATGACATCAACAAATGAAAATTAGCAACCTAGACTAATTTTCATGTTGAATGATCCTTATTTCAGATACCGTTCAAAAAGTAAAAATGGCAACATTAAGCCTTCGAAAAAGATCTATCTGAACACCAAGCAATCTGAACTGTTCAATTTCACTAATCATATGCCCATTATGTGAAATAAAAACGTTAGTTTTTGTTGGATTGTGTGTTAGAAACTGTAAATGTGAGTCTTACTGTGATTTAGGGTTAGTTTATTTTCTACAAGCCATGAATTTATCTCATGAACTGCTCTATTTGATATTGAGCCACGGTTGTACAAAGCATCCTTTACTACAAAGCTAGTGTCATCAGCAAACAAAATTATTTTAGAATTCCCTGTAATACTAAAGGGCATATTATTTGTGTAAATAAGGATCACAAGTGGCCCCAACACTGATCCCTGGGGAACCCACCATTTTACTATGCCCCACATGACAGCCATTTTCAACACTGTGAATAAAGGCCTTTTGCTCTCTGTTGCTAAAGCGAGAGGTGTACCAAGTGTGAGCTACTCCCCGTATTCCGTAATGGTCCCACTTCTGGAGCAATATGTTGCGATCAACACAATCAAACGCCTTAGTTAAATAAAAAAAGATGCCTAGCTTTTGAAATATTTTGTTTAATCCATCCAGTACCTCACAGAGAAAAGAGAATACAGCATTTTCAATTGTGAATCACTTATAAAGCCAAACTGTACATTTAATAGCAAATTATGTGATATAAAATGATAAATTATTGTTACATACACAACCTTTTCAATTACCTAAGCGAACGCTGATGGCATAGAAATAGGTCTAAAATTGTTTACATTATCCCTTTCTCCCTTTTTATAAAGTCTCTTTACTACCGAGAACTGCAGTCATTCAGGAAACTGACCATTCTTAAAGGAAAAATTACAAATATTGCTAAGTGCAGGGCTTACATGTGCAACACAGCACTTTAATATTCTGCTAGGCATTCCATCATGTCCATGAAAGTCCTTAGTCTTCGGTGATTTAATTATTGACCTAATCTCCGCCTTGTCAAAATCACAGAACAGTATTTCAGACATTAGTCTCAGAAAGGCATTTTCCGAGAGAGTAATATGATTCCCTGGAGATGTTATGTTTTTATTTAATTCAACAGCAGTGGTCAGAAAATGATTGTTAAACACTGTACATATATCTGACTTACCAGTAACAGAAATATGTTTTCTAAAAACTGAGTTTATACTGTCAACCTTGTGCTGCTGAAGGGACATTTCCTTCACAACTGAACATATGGTTTTAATTTTATCCTCTGAATTAGCTATGCTATTTGCATGCCACATAGTCTTGGCCTTCCTAATAACATTTTAAACACCTTACAATACTGTTTGTAATGAGCTACTGTTACTTGTTTGTGACTATTTCTAACATTTTTATATAAAACCCACCTTGTTCTACATGATATCCTTATCCCACTAGTCAGCTACCCAGGCTGTCTTTTACTTCTAATACCATGTTTAGAACACACTAATTGAAAGCAGCTCTCAAAGAGCATGAGAAATGTGTTAAGGGAAGTGTTACATTTGTCATTTATGTTATTGGCATTAGAAACACCCTGTCACTCTTGTTCCTTAACGAGGTTTGAGAAACTCTCTTTTACCATTGGAGTATCTTTCCTACATGGTTTGTAATTATTTGTAATGTTTGTTTGAATGCAAAAGCCTTTTAGTGTCATAATTTGTGCATCATGGTCTGAAAGGCCATTCACCCTTTTACTAACAGAATGCCCATCTAGTAAAGAAAAATGAATAAAAATATTGTGTATGGCTGTGCTACTGTTCCCCTGCACCCTGGTTGGGAAGACCACAGTCTGCATCATCTCATATGAATGAGACCTACCAATATCCTTTTTCTCACACCATCATATACAAAATTAATATTGAAGTCACCACATATAACTAATTCCTGGTACTTCATATAAAGTGAATCAAGAACCACCTGTAGCTTGACCAAATTCTCAGAAGTCAGAGTTAGCAGACATATAACCAACAACAATTACAAGTTACGTTTTTCTGAGTTCAACTGCCCCTGCACAACATTCAAATATCTGTTCAGTGCAGTGCCATGATACATCTACGAATTCAAATGGAATACTGTTTTTTATGTACATAGCCACTCCCCCACCCCACAAGGAACTCCTTGAAAAACAGCCAGCAAATCTGTATCCTGGTAAAGGAAGCCTCAGAATTGTCAAATTAATTAAGTGTTGCTCCAAAATATCAATAATTTCAGAGTCAACATATATAAGCAGTTCACTAACTTTATCTTTAATACCTCTTATATTTTGATGAAATATCGTAATTCTTCTCTACTTGGCTACCTGAGATTCTCTGAAGGTGATTCCTATGCTAGAGGGACTTCCTTTAAGCAGGTATACCTATGAGCTGACTTCAACCTAAAAAAGGTGCAGCTCTAACACCAACTACTACAAGCATTCTTCCATGAGTAATCCTGCCACCACCCACTACACTGTCACCTATAAGCTTTGCCAGCCTCCCGTTCCCTAACCTATTGAGGTGCAGGTCATGTCTAGTGAAACCCAATCTGCTGTTAGACTCAACTGGTACCACTGCAATGTGACAACCACTTAATATTTATACTCTATATAATACTCTCAGTACATTGTCACTGAAAAGCTATGCAGTTTGTTACTTATAAATCGTACCATAATATGAAAATTAGACTTAATTATGACAGACAAGATGATGATGGGTAAGATAAATGGTAGTGTGCTGGGATGTGATTGGCTTATCACTAGGCGACAGCTGTGGCAGTCCGTGTGTTTGCACCATGTGGCCTCTGTTTAGTAATCGTTCACTGGTAACATAACCTGCAATTTAAACAACTCTGAAAACATTATCTCAACTGGAAGCTGGCTGCATGGTAAAATGAATCATGGTTAATGGTTCTGCACTGAGCTGTTGGTGTGGCAGCATAAAAGAGACAATTTAACATCACTGAATCATCTTCTGTCATAAAATTAGCAACATAATTAGCATTTATTTTATCCTCCTCAGCTTCCACAACAAAACATTATCTGTACAACAGAAAGAACATCCCTTGAAACAACTGGCAGAAGAACTCTTCCCTATGCATAATTGCCTTTGATCACATGAATGACAGGACCTCTTGTCCGCTCACAAGGAAGCTAAATAAAACAATGTCTTACATCTCCTCATATCAACAAAAATTCATTACCCTCTGGGAGATAACATCCACAAGTTATCATACCCTCTCTTATCAACTTACAGGGGTACAACAGATCAATTCTTCATCATCATTCATTAGAACTCTTGTTACGGTACATAACTTAATAAATTTTTGCTCCGTGCATTGAGTTAACCAAACGAGAAGCTATCACTTATGAAAAACAGAAGGCATGGACAGAAAAGGAATAAAAGGTCAGCAAAGAGAAAGTAGAGAGATGCAGAAACAAGAGAAAGAGAAGGCGGAAAAAGTTCATTCCTTTCGTTCCGCAATCCAGCATGTCACACTGCATCCTATCAGATTTGGCAACACAAGTGCTCATTGTATAATTATGACTGTGTGTGCATTTGGCGTCTCAAGTCACCTAATACCAATAGTAAACTGATAGACAGTACAAGGATCATTAGACTCTATGGTTTGTCACATTTCTTACAATGTGTAGACGCTGATTTTACATCTGTGCCTGGTCTTTCAATAAAACAAATGCCCATCAAGGTAAAAAGATTTAGTGTGCCAACGATTTCAGAAACCTTGCAGGTGCAGTTTGGAGGCATAGGGTCTATAGAGCCCTTAAGGTCCTCACATCTGTGGAGCTAGGAATAGGAGCCTACTTTCATCAGATAGCCCAGAAATGCGGCTACAGAACAGAAGGGAAAAAAAGAATGGTTCATGGTGTGAAAATGAAATGGAAAAAAGTGTCACGAACAGCTGTGGACTCTGTGGTTATCAAACACAATGTGCTATCTGCACATCCCTGGAGATTAATAGAAAACTCTCAAAAATATATCTTAAGAAACTTCTCATCACTAGAACGAAGCATGAAATGCTTCAACAGCAACAACAACAACAACAACAGAGTTTAAATCATGTGTAAGAAATTTACTACAGTAAACAGGTTCAATGGAAGTGACAGTCAAATGGGGCCGCCATTCTCACAACATGTACTTGTGCATTGAGACGCAGCTCAGTGTAGTCAGTGTGCACATCTTGGAGCGGTGTGCTGCGACAGGGTGGCAGTACACATTGCCCCAGACACTGGTATGTGCAGATGTAGTATCTGGTATGGCATTGTATCCGATGCACTGCAGCACCCAGACTCGGCTCACAGCAGAATAACAGCCATGAGTTCTGACTGACCACACAATATCAAATATGAACAGTGACCACACAATATGTAACATGAACAAAAAGTAAACAGCTGACCTATGGACCGATTTGTGGGAACGAATCATGTTTCTGATACCAAAGTACATGAGGAGGAGAGGGAAGTAGGTTGTTACATACAGCTTATGACTATGATGTACAGGAGGTTGAATGATCAGGCCTTTCAAGTGGGCATCCAGGGCTACTGTTAAATGACAGAACAGGAAATTAGGTAACTAAATAGAATATATTCAAATGTATAGTATACAAAGAGCATGCCTAAGGAGGAAGTTACCAGGTTTCGGCCAGTCTATGAAGACGAACAACTAAATAAATGGGCAGTGGACGAGGAGGCGGTTCATGTTAAGTTATGTTGGTGGCCGGTTATGAAATGCAGAGCCAGAGGATTGCCTGCCATGAAAGATGTCTGTTTTGCTCACGATCTGGATCACAACAGACTGAGACAACTGATTTGTGCACTGCAGAATGCTCCAGCATCCATACACATGGCCTGTATCCCATGCATGCTATTAGCTAAAACTGATGGCATGAATTCACTAGCAGTTTCAGCAGAGTGCTGAGGGTGTCTCTTGTCAGCAGCTTTAAGTGGACAGACTGCCTTTGTTCTGAAAGGCAGGCAACTTGGCACGTAGGCACAGCAGAAGTTGCTGTGGGAGAAAACGTGTACAGATTTGACTGGGGACTTCTAAATAAAATTTTTAAAATCAATTCCCTAAAATATTCCTTGACTGTTTGCCACCCTGTACAGATGTTTATTCTGCTTGGTTAATTTGTTTTCACATTCAGTACAAAGAAATATTCTCATCGTAACCATAATAGTGAAGAATGTTAAAGAGGACAGATATAGTTCTGAATGAAAGAAGGGGAAGAACTAACAGGAGGAAACAGACAGTTAACTTGGACACCTGGTAACCATCAATTACCTATCAATACTTTATTGCCCCCTTAGGGTTAGCAGTCATAATATTATGTCATGTCATTGACTGATATTTCATCTAAAATTTTTTTGTGGTGGTTTTTCTGTGATGGAGTGAGGTGCTTCATTCACAACTTTCTCAAAAGCAGCCACCTTATCTACCCCCATAAGATGCTTCTTAGAAGTGAACAGGTAACTTCGTCTCCCATAGCCGAATGCAGTATACTTTTGACCATTTCTTGATAGCAGTCTCTGAGAGAAAGTGACTATCAAGTCTGTGTTTATTGGTATCTTGATGATATTGAACATTAGCACGGGATCTTACTAGTAGTAGTAGAAGTAGAAGTAGTGGTAGTATCAGCTTTATTCCTCTGTAGATCTCTTTTTACAAGGATGTAGGACATGTCAAAGTATTTAAAGTTTAGATCAATTTAAAATAAGCTAATTCATATACACATATAATTACAGGCTTCTAGTTAGAGGCAATCATTAGATTTACTCCTGATATACAATACTTTCTTACAAATAACTTATTTAATAATGTAATGCCACACTGTTCACTCATATTTCACTATCAGTCACTGCACACACTATGCACACATTGTTTCATAGCACTTCCTTCGCTACACACACACACACACACACTGGGTAACTCTGGGCCATTTTCTGTACCACTACTTCCCATTTGCTATCCTGGAAGTCTGATTCAGCATCTCTCCATAATGAGTGAGATGTTGAGTTCAGACAGAGGAAGAGGTGTAAGGATTGTGCTATGCATAGCTTGGGGGTTAGGATTTCTAGAAAGGAAAAAACGAAGGGAAAAAAACATAAAGTGAAGATGTTATGTGGAATGTTGCATGTTTTATAATCATTATAATCCTACTTCTACTACTACTACTACTACTACTACTACTAATAATAATAATAATTATTATTATTATTATCTGTATTGTTTATTTGTATAACTTTTTTTATAAGACCCGTACTCTGTTTTATCTAAGTATATCTTCAATGTATAAAATGTATTGCATAACAGGTACTTTTTAGCTGCCTTTTTAAATAAGTGAATTTTTGAAATTTCTTTAATCTCTTTTAGTAATTTATTGTACAGTGTTGTTCCGTGGTATAAAATGCTGTTTTGAGTTTTATGTTTATTCTTTCTTCTCAATGTAAGTTGAGTCTATCTCCTGTTGCAAGGTCATAGACAGAGCTGTTTATGCAGTAATTACCGATGTTATTTTTGATGTGTACAGCTGACTGATAACTGTATTCACATGGAGCAGTTAAAATCACCAGTGTTTTGAAGAGATCTTTACAATGAGCTTGACAAGTATTTTTGGTTATTATCCTTATGGCTCGTTTCTGGAGTTAGAAAATTGTGTTCATATTTTGTGCATTTGTTCCCCAAAAACAGAATGCCATAGCTAAGAACTGAATGTACATATTTATAATATTTAAGTAAAAGACACTGCTTGTTACACACTGATGATAGGATTCTAAGGGTATAACACGCTGGTAACATTCTGTTTGCAAGTACTTTTGTGTGTTCACATCACTTCAACTGAGAATCAGTATGTATTGCTAGAAATTTTGCATTTGTTACACAGCCTATAGAGGTGCCATCTACATTTAATTTAACATTGTCATTTTTCCTCTTCAAACTGAAGTTCATGGCATTAGTTTTCTTTATGTTCAATGTCACTTAATATCTTCTTGACCAATCATAAACTTCCTTGAGACTTTCATTTGCTTTCTCAGCAAGGAGTTCTCTTGTTTTCTCAGTGTCTATAATCTTGCTGTCATCAGTGAAGAGAATTTTTTCACCATGAGTAACACTTCTTGAAAAGTCATTGATGTATATCAGGAACAGAATTGGTTCTAATATGCTACCTTTCGGAACCCCTGTATTAATGTATTTTGATTCTGATAAGAGTTTCAGTAACTGTTTAGATCTATTTGAAGTATGTGTTACCTCTACTCTTTGTACGCTATCTGTTAGGTATGACCGAAACCAGTCGTTAGCTACCCCTCTTATTCCTAATGCTTTTAATTTATTTAATAGAATCTTGTGATCGACTGTATTAAACACATTAGAAAGATACAAAAATATGCCTGTGACACACTCGTCTTTATCAAGAGCATCAAGTACAACTTTTGTGAATTCCACTATGGCTGACTGTATTTTTTACACTTTGGAAACCAAACTGTGATTTGCTTAAAAGATTGTATTTATTCAGGTAATTCATTTATCTGTCTTTCATAATTGCTTCTATTATTTTTGAGAATTCTGACAGCAGGGAAATGGGCCAGTAATTTTCTATGTATTCTGCATTACCTTTCTTAAGCAGAGGTACAACTCTTGCGTGTTTTAACGGCTCTGGAAATGTTGCTGATGTGAAGGGATTCAATTATTATTTTTGTTAAGGGGCCTTTTATAGTCCCTATGTATTGTTTCAGTACACACATTGGTACTTCATCTAAGACTACTGACTTTTTATTTTTTATTTTTTGAACAATTTTATTGACTTAATTATCTTGTGTTTGAAGTAACATCATTGTATTTAGTGCAACATTATTTACTGGTGTTTTATTTGTTTTGGGGAAGTTTTGCTGTAACTTCTCTGCAATACGTGAACAAAGCTTGTTTAAATAATTTGCTAAGAGCTGTGGATCATTTATTACCTTATCCCCCTCCCTTAACAGTATGTTAGTCTGTGATTGTTTGCCTCCCCCCGTTTCCTTTTTGATAACATCCCAGACTGGTTTGCTTTTATTCTCTGCATTGTATATTATTTTGTCATTAAATGACTTTTTTGCAGCAATCAGCATCTTCCTATAGGTATTTTTTATCTATGATAGAAATTTAAGAATTCTGGATCATTGTGAATCTTTTTCATGGAACTGAGGTGTTTAAGTGTTTGGAAGGACTTCTTAATACCTGCTTTTGCGAGATGCTGATACAGATATGCATACTTTTGGAAATGCCTTTTCAAAGTTGAATTTGAACAATGTGGAGAATATAGATAATTTCATCCCAGCTTTGTTTTTCTAGTTCTTTTGAAAAATCTTTTATTTTGGTTTCTGATGGATGTCGTTTGTAGGTTTGTAGTTTAGGGAATGATTTGATGCCTGATTTTACTGTTGTTATTTGACTGAGATGAGATGATCTAATAGTCAGAGATCTTTTACAGCTACATCCTATATTTCCCTTTCCATATTTGTGGCCACGTAGTCAATTACTGTTTAAGTTGTCGTCGTAACCTGTGTTGCACTATTGACCAATAGGGATAAGGTAAAACTCTCAAGGATGTTTATGAAGGTGCTGCTGGATTCATTTATGGTATTTGTGTTGATGTTGATGTCCCCACACAGAATTATGTTGACCTTTATACTTGAGAATTTATCTAGAACTTCTGTTAACTAATTGAAAAAAGTGTCCACACTACCACTGGGAGATCTATATACACACAAAATGATTAATGTTTTGGTGATATCAAGCCCTGTTAATTCAAAAGCTGATATTTCAAAGAGCTTGTCTTACCTTACTGTATTGAGGTCATGTCTTGATTTGAACTGTGTTCCTTTACTGATATAAATGCATCTCCTCCACCCCTTGAGATAGTTCTGCATTAAGAATTTGCCTTTTCATACAGTGATAATACTACGTGTTGGATTTCTGTGTCTCTACACCAGTGCTCCGTAATACAAATTACTGTGCAGTTTAGAGATTGGAGCTCAACTTCTAATAGTTGTATTTTATTTTTTATTGATTGCATCTTTTGATGAAGGATTGTAAAGTCTGTGAATTGCCCCATGTTACTCTTTCCAATGGTTTGTTTTTCTTTGTGACATCTTTTGTATATCAAATTTGAGGTGTTAAAATCTGCCTTGTGAGTGATAGTTTCAGCATTTTTTAAAGTCCTGGAGATACTTTACAGGCAGGGGAACCTGTTGTCTGGATTTATCCTACAGAAGACCTACTTTTCCTACCTATGACAACAGGTATTTGACCATGTGTGGCCTGAGATCTACCCCGTATACTTTCATGAATCAGCTGTACCAATTTTGCCGTCCCAGCCCAAGTACCTTTCTCCTTTTTCACCACATAACCTTTTTTGTGCAACTACTTCACCCCTCACTCTGTTTAGTGTGCTGCAAGACCAGTATTTATTCAAGAATGCTTCAACAAATTCTTTATATGATTTACATGTGTTGCTGTCCCCTGTTCCCCATGATTTTGCTTCTCCTTCAAACCTACTCATCACGAGTTTGATTTTTTGTTGTTCTGCTGTGTTTTCAGGCAAGGTACCCTCAAACTGTCTAATGAAGGCTAATGAGTGTATAGTTCTCTTACGAGAGAAATGATGCAATTTATACACACTGGCGTGATTTTCTATGTCACATACATGAACAATATTTTTTTTTTATTTCTTGTTCACACCAAATTTGGACTTTTGTTTACCTTCATTTTCTGTTTTGTATGGCATCTCAGGAAGTGCTTTTTGCTGTATTAATCTCAGTTTTCCATGAATCACACTTGTGTTGCCTTTACAAGAAGATTCTGCATGTGAAATATTACGACGAAGTATTTCATGGTCAATTTTGATACTTCATAAATTATTAGAGTATAGTCTATGTTTCTCACTACATGCTTTGATGGATTTGCTTTGCTCTTGCTGTGTGTTACTAATGTCATTAATTGCTGGTTGTGTCTCTCCATTTTGATCCTGCAAATCCTTGATTTCATGGTCAATCTACTTATTAATTTCTGACTTACAAACTTCTAATTTCTTACGCCATTCTTGTGTTTCATAATCTAGTTTCTTGCAGCATCCTTCAGTTTTCACTTCAATGTTTATAACCTTTTGTTGCAGTGCATCAATATTGGTATTAAGTTGTGCTGTTCCCAAATTAATTTCCTTTAATCCATTATCTGTTTTCTTTTGTTCTACTTTTTATTTTTGCAAAATTAATTTTAGTGTAGACTTCATATACTGATAATCATATTGAATTGATAAGGTGTCAGCGGATGCTGTATGCTAACTTAATGTGTGTAACTCATCTGTTGGCTCATTAGTAATGTTGACGTCAGAGTCATTTTCTCTGATATCATCATTCCAATCAATCACGTCATTCTGACTAAGTACTACACATCCTGGGTTTACATTGTCATTGTTTGAAACTAAATCTACATTTTTATTGTCTTCAGTATTAATTAATTCTACATTACCATTGAAATCATTTGTGGCTGCTTCAAAATTCTCAGTGAGATCATTGGTTTTTTAATTCTCTATTTCAGATTTAACACCAAAGTCTAAATCTATGTTTTCACTAAAATTATTTTTGACTGAATTTGACATAAAATTAAACCCATATCTGATTTCACTACCATTTATTTGTATCTGACCCACCAAATCGTCCCTACTGCTGTGCGAATGAATTCCTTTTGTACTGCCAAGATTATATTTCACTTCTTTTACCCAGATATTTTACTAATACTGGTGTTCCAATAACAAATCTTACAATGCTATGTGCAAGCACTAAATTTACTCTACTTTTCTTCCTTGACATATTATTGCTGATTCTCACAGCTGTTGGCTGCACCCCTAGCTGCAGTTCCACTGTTGTTGAGTGCTGAAACCCACATCAGATGTGCCCCATACTGCTAACTGCACTCATCACTATGTGCTGTCACTGCACATGTTGTCCATGGATGTCTCATGCTGCTATGCACGCTGCACCATTTTGTAGTATGACGAATCTTTAAGTGATGATTTACAATGTAATCCCATTGACCATGCACACAACATTAACTTTTATTCTCATAGCACTTCAGCACTTCCTATTCACGGTTTACACTAACATCACTTTCATAGCAACAAAAAATTTGATTTAGTGTCGTCAATTATTATAGTTCAACAAAACTTCAATAACAATTCAAACACAGTTCATTATCTATTTATCACAGTTCTCATGCAGTTCTCTGGCCATTTACAGTTCACTAATTGGGTACAGTTCACAGTTCTTCTTAATAAAAGCATAAAATTTAGCCCCTTCATTTGAAAGCACTTCAACTTCAGAAATATTCCCCACAAGGGTTGCCATGTATGGCAAGAGAGAGAAGAGAGAGAGAGAGAGAGAGAGAGAGAGAGAGAGAGAGAGAGAGAGAGAAAGGGGGTGGGTTAAATTTGCATGATAAATACCTTCCCTCAGAAATATTACATCAGCAGCTACTGTGGTGAACACCGGCAGCACTCAGGGTGAAGACTTGTACACAAATCTGTGTGTATGACAGCACTGGGCAATGAGAGCCGTGATTGAGGGAGTGGCAATCACCCTCTGCGCTATGGCCCGAAGAGCACTAATTGCAGTGCCTCTTGTTCCTCCAGTGGCAAGACTGGTGACATGTATGACTATGGCAGCTGTCAGAGATGTGGTTGACAACAAATACAGTGTGCTAATGGTTGTAGTTAAACAGTTTACCTTGCATATCTGTGATTTTATGTCACCAGCAGTCTGGAAAGGTGGCAGCCTACAATTACACGTGTGTTTCATACTGATGGATCCAATGCTGGTTGTTACATATACTGACAGCAAACTATGACTAGACCTAATCTGTTCACATGTACAGTTATGGTAATTAATTGTAGATTAGTTCACACCCCCCCCCCCCCCCCCTTTCCTACTACCATCTCTACCCCTAATAGTACTAAGGACCCGTCACTATTTAATAATTCAAACAAGGCATTTATCTAATTTTACACAGACCCTTGTCAGCTTTCCTTATACTGACAACATCAAGATCAATCTAACACAATTATTTGAATTGTACAGATCACATTCTTGAGGGCAAGTGTTCTGATAAGTTGTAGTAATAGTGGTTAATCCAACATTCTTTTACTTTGTTCTTAAATAACTGAGAATGTTCAGTTTCCTGCCTGATATCCACTGATAATGTTTTATAGACTTTTTCACCAGAATACGAAACTTTCCTGAACCCTTGTACCCTAGAGACAGATGGGATGGTGTGTAGAAAATGGCGCTGTAGAATTAAATGGTTGATGTAGTCTTTGTCAGAGCATGAAGAAATGGACAAAGGGAAGTGTCTCACTAACAAAGAGTCTATAGCCTCATCAACTTGTGCACTACTTCATCTTTATGAAAACCACAGTGTTACCTACTTCACTGGGTATTTGTAATTGTGATGATGCACTAGACCACTCTTAACTGAATAGAAATGTAGTACAGGATTATTATAATCAAACTGCTGCAGAAGTAACACCACTGGTCAGAATGCCATCAAATTGCAACAGAATATTATTGGTGAAGGGGGAAAATATATGGCAGAAGAAAAATAAATAGTACAAAATGTAGCAATAGATGGCACTGTAAGCATCATAATTTAATGATGCTCTACTACAAATGACAAATGAATCATACAAAAATGCCTAAGGTATACGTTTGACGTTAAACAAACTGTACTACTCAGTGTGCATGGCCCTACAGGTGTGATACTGTTAGTTATGTAAGACCATCCACCATGGCAAGGTCATATCATATAAGATGGGGAAAATCGGTTTTCAATTGTCCTGAGGCCAAAAACTGCATGGAAAGCATCAATCAAAATCAAATTGGATTATTAATTTCTGTGTATCTGGTACAAAACATGTTCAAAATGCTGTCCACCATTTCTGCAACAAGTTCAAATTGAGAAACAGCATGTTCCACAACTGATGGAAGTGTTCCTGAGGATCATGTTCAGGATGTAATCCACAATGCATGCCTTCAGTGTGGCTAAGTTTGCAATCAGAACACTGAACTCATCATCTTTCAGATAGCACCACAGGTAGAAGTCACACGGATGAAAATCAGATGATCGGGACGGCCAGGCTGTAGGGCAGTGGTAACTGATAATTCTAGCATTTCTGAAATAACTCTTCAGCAGCTGGTTAACTGGATTTGCAATGTGCGGAGGTGTGCCATATAGCATAAAAATGATCCCATCCACACATCCACACTTTTGTAGAGCTGGAATGGCATCATTGCACAAAAGACACTCTTAGCGCTTACCAGTGATGGTTCAGGGAACAGGACGCGAAGCTCTTGTCACTTCAAAAAAATACGGCGCTGTGGTAAATCATGCCATAAACCCTCACCACACAGTGACCATTCTTGATGAAGTGGGACTAGTTGATTTGCATGTTGATTTTCCGTTGCCCATATTCGACAATTCTGTGTATTCACGTATCCTGTCAGATGTAAGTGGGCTTTGTCTGTCCATAAAATCTTCCACAACCTATCATTGTCCACTTCCATGTGAGCAAGAAATTCTAAAGAAATGGTCTCTCTTCCTGGCCGGTCAACAGGAAGCAACTCGTGCACATGGATAATTTCTAATGAATAGCACAAAAGGTTGTTTCATAAGATATTACGTACCATGCTCATTTGTATGTCTAGTGTTAGGGCAATTCTCCTTGCACTACACGTTTGTACACCACCAATCATCTCCACCTGCATTGCTGTGACTACTGCTTCCACTGACATCGAATCAATTCATTTCCTCCCTCTACCATGTTGCACTCCACCAGACCCACGGCAGTCATTAGACCAATGCATTTTTCCAAACCCTTCAGAATCTGGAACTTCCGCAGAACGATGTGTGCCATGATCCTACATTGAGACAGTCATGGCGAACATCGCACATACGAAAGGAGGAAAAACCATGTACCCGTCGTGTTTGTACCAACTTCAGTGGGCTGTGCACATGACAGGTGTTTTTATTGACATATTGTAGCATACAGTGCCATCTATTGATCAATTTTCACACTTTTTTTTCCTTCTGCTGTATGTTTTCCCTCTTCTCCGATAATATTCCATTGCAATTTGATGTGATTCTGACCAGTGGTGTAATTTCTGCAGCATTTTGGAAGCTTAACTTTAATTACAATCACCCTGTAGTAGATGATGATGATGATAATGATCATGATTTCATGTTCATAATCCTAATTTATATAATTTGCACCAGGTACTGTTCATTTCTGCCAATCACATGGCTATGATATTGCATTCTTTTCCTTTCCTTTGTTTACACAAGTTACAAAATGTTCTTGATAGCTGCTTAGTTACATTGATCAGTGTTGTATTTTCTAACAGGTGAACCATATGCTGAATCAGCTAGGCAGAAGAAATATATTAAACCCAGCTGGTGGCACAGAGACCACAACGAATCAGGTATATATTCACTATACCCCGGCTGTACTTGTGGTCGCAATCAGTTTTTCGCTTATGAGATTTCTGTAAATATTGACAAGGTAATGCTGTGAACTGTGCTTTGTATAGTGTGCAGCTATAATTTTTCTCAGATTCAGTCAAATATTAGTTATACTTCTTAATGGGATTGTTTGATTTTTGTCATAATGGAATTGTTAGGAAGAAATGAATGTGAAGTTTGGGAGTCAGCATTAATTAATTCTATAGCTACAAAGCACGCATGTGAAAGTTCCTGGTTATTCAGATGATTTTATTTCAAATTATTATGAGTCTGTGAGAGTTATTCACTTTCCAAGGCAGGTGTATAATAACTAGAGTCCAGAGTTCTGTGTAAACACAAGTTGCATTAATTTTTGCATGTGTGGCCATTTGCTGGGTAAATGTATATTTTGAAGATGGTATGAATTGGGGCACTTGTAATGCATGTTATATCACATTTTTTGACCTTTGTGTATGTTTTTAAGTAACATGCATGACACCGTCTTTTATAGATTTATTCATATGAACTACGCCAAGGTGTAGAACATAAGCAATTCTGCGGAATTGTTGCAGTTTGTGAACTTCATACTGAGCTCAAGTCCTCTACTTTAGCTCAGTAGTTGTCACTAGAAGTTGGTATACTTTGTGCCAATATAATTAAATTAAATTAGGGTATTATGATTATTGTCATTTCACAATGCTGCTCCATATGTGATGAATGCTGGGAAAGCTATTAAATATTTTTATCATAACTTGAAGTGTCTAACATGGTTGGCCCATGTGCGACATCATGTAGCTGAAATGGTAGTCTAAAATTTGATTGTGTGAATACACTATTACAAACAATGATACAAACAAAGAAAATTGATGCACAAAATACAATGGTTTGAAACTGCTGACAGCATTAAGTTATATGCTGCCCCTTTTTCCAATTGAAGGTACTCTTAAAAGCACTTGTCCGTGTTGCTGGATTTAGAGATATTCTTCCAGATTTAGCTGTGCCCCTACAACCTTTTTTAACCAGGTGGGGTACCTGGATTAATGCTGCCATCTTTTACTGTGGTAATTTTGATTACATTGTCAGTAAGAGACATTGAATTCTTACATATCTATTGAAGTTGACATCTCTTTGCTTCTTTCTACTGAAAAGCCTTAAGGTACTGCAGTGAAGGTTTTTTGCTTCATTTTTGGGCTGTAGACTTTTGAGGTGACTAATGCAGTTTGCATTAAAGACACGATAGTGATATTCAAGGAAACAGATATGGGGCAAGACCATATTTACATCAAATCAAATTGTGTGCATTTTAAGTTGGAAATACCAAAGTGGCAATCCACAGATGGAGCCCCGGGCAGTTATTGTAAACAGAATGAGATTTTCACTCTGCAGCGGAGTGTGCGCTGATATGAAACTTCCTGGCAGATTAAAACTGTGTGCCGGCCCGAGACTCGAAGTCGGGACCTTTGATTTTCGCGGGCAATTGCTCTACCAACTGAGCTACCCAAGCACGACTCACACCCTGTCCTCACAACTTTACTTCTGCCAGTACCACGTCTGGAAGGTAGGAGACGAGGTACTGTCGTGCTTGGGTAGTTCAATTGGTAGAGCACTTGCCCGCGAAAGGCAAAGTTCCCGGGTTCGAGTCTTGGTCCGGCACACAGTTTTAATCTGCCAGAAAGTTTCAGTTATTGTAAAGGTTAAAAATCTTTGTAGTCATCCTGTGGAGAAGTGGGTGTTGCTGTTTTTAGGATACAAAGTTATCAGATCATGTCCAGATTTTGAGTTTACAAAGAAGACAAAAAAATATTTTGCAGCAAAATAAGTAACAAAAACTATCAATTTGATCAGACGTTGTCCAAAATTTCTTCACCCAAGTATGCATCTGTCACTTCTTGTGATATAGAGACAGCATTTTCTGTCACATATTTTAATTCTTTATCTGCCTTATTATGCGTATTTCATGATATGACAGTGCATGAATGTATGCATGTTTTACCATTTGATAGTGCATGAAAATCTGGGCTCTAGTAATAACATTATGAGTAATTTAATAAGTAAAGATATTAACTCACCAAATAATTTAGGTGTTGAGTCACTGATAGATACATAAAGAATAAAAGAGGTGCCTGCTAGCTTTCAGAGGAAATCTGGCACATTGTTTAATCAGATGGGAAGTTTCAGTACTACACATAGTCCCATGCAGAGTGAAAAATACGGTATTTACTCGTGTATAAGACAACCCTGAATATAAGATGAGAATCCCCCTTTATAAGTGGTTTCTTGGGAAAAATTTGTTTTTTAACTCACTCTGACTAATCAAATTTACAAACTCCTATTCATGAAAGGGATATGTCTAAAAAGTTAACATTATGCTTTTTCTGTATTCATCCAATTTATTTATTCTTGACATTTTGGTATGACATGTAGAAATTAAATAAACAAAAGGAAATTTTTGTAACTATACTCTGCATTCTCTTGCTGGTCTATCTGGAATCCTATACTTTGTATTTTCTTACCTGTCCACATAAGTTCCGTCAAATGTATGTTTTTCACCCGTGCTCTGCAGATGTGTACATGGTTTGGAGGGTGGGCGGTGGTGTTGTGGGGGGGGGGGGGGGGGGAAGGTTGTTACATATGGCTTACAATGACACCATACAGCAGGTCAATTGGTCAGGACTTGTAAGTGGACATCCAGGGCTGCTGTTACATGTAGGAACAGGAAATTAGGTAAAATAAAGAGAATATATTCAAATTTACAGTATATAAGTAGCACACCTGCAGTCAGAAGTTATCAGGTTTAGGCCAGTGTAGGAGGTTCTTGCTTCATTTTTGGGCTGTAGACTTTTGAGGTGACTAATGCAGTTTGCATTAAAGACACGAAAGTGATTTTCAAGAAAACAGATTTGAAGCAAGAGGAAATTTACGTCAAATCAAATTTTGTGCATTTTCTTTTGGCAATAACAAAGTTGCAAACCTCAGGCGGAATTCCGGACACTTATTGAAAGGGTTGAAAATATTTGCAATCATCCTGTGTTGAAGTGGTTGTTGCCATTTTTAAGATAACAAAGTTATCAGATCATATCCTGATTTTTAGTTCATGAAGTTGACAAAAATAAAAAATTGTAGCAAAAGTGTAAAAAAGTACCAGCTTGATCTGACTTGTTCCAGAATTATTTCACCTAAATATGCATCTGTCACTTCTTGTGACATAGAAATGTCATTTTCTGTGTCAAAAATGTTCTGTCTGGTAAATGCATGGAGGTAAGCAAGGAAAAGTGGGAGAAATTGGTTACTGTTTACTGTTTTAGAAGAAATAAGAAGTAAATATAGAAGTGAATACTGCATATTTTTGTTGTTTTGATGCTTTATTGTGCATGTTTAATGATATATATTGTGTGGCTACATGCATGTTTCACAGTTTGGTAGGGTGTGAAAATCTGGGGTCTAGTAATAGAATTATGAGTAATTTAATAAGTAAAGGTATTAACTCATTAAATAATTGGGGTGCTGTGTCATTGATAGCCACATAGAGAAGACAGAGAACCCTCCTTTCCTTCACTCAAAGTGTGGCACATGGTTTAATCTGCTAGGCACTTTCAAAACTACACACACTTGTCTGCAGAGTGAAAAATATTGTATTTAGCTTAGTGTAAGACAACCCTGAACACATGCAACTAACGAAGATTACAGACTTTTATTCTTTTATTCTGTGTAAAAAGTTAACAGTACACATATTCTATATTTATACCATTTATTTATTGTTGATATTTTGATAACACATGTAGAAATAATAATAATAATAATAATAATGATAATAATAATAATAATAATACACTACGCATACATTGATTACCAAAAAGCTTTTGATAGTATACCCCACTCATGGTTACTACAAATATTGGAAATATACACAGCAAATTGTAAATTGATACAGTTCCTAAACATAGTAATGAATAATTGGGAAACCACACTTAATATCCAAATAAATTCAAATAATATTACATCACAGCCAATACAGATTTAGTGTGGAATATACCAAGGAGACTCATTAAGTCCCTTCTGGTTCTGGCTTGCTCTGAACCCACTATCCAACATGCTAAATAATACGAATTATGGATATAATATTAGTGGAACACACCAACACAAAATCACACTTTTGCTATACATGGATGATCTAAAACTACTGGCAGCAACAAATCAACAACTCAACCAATTACGAAAGATAACAGAAGTATTCAGCAATGATATACACTGCTGGAAATGGAAAAAAGAACACATTGACACCGGTGTGTCAGACCCACCATACTTGCTCCAGACACTGTGAGAGGGCTGTACAAGCAATGATCACACGCACGGCACAGCGGAAACACCAGGAACCGCGGTGTTGGCCGTCGAATGGCACTAGCTGCGCAGCATTTGTGCACCGCCGCCGTCAGTGTCAGCCAGTTTGCCATGGCATACGGAGCTCCATCGCAGTCTTTAACACTGGTAGCATGCCGCGACAGCGTGGACGTGAACCGTATGTGCAGTTGACGGACTTTGAGCGAGGGCGTATAGTGGGCATGCGGGAGGCCGGGTGGACGTACCGCCGAATTGCTCAACACGTGGGGCGCGAGGTCTCCACAGTATATCGATGTTGTCGCCAGTGGTCGGCGGAAGGTGTACGTGCCCGTCGACCTGGGACCGGACCGCAGCGACGCACGGATGCACGCCAAGACCGTAGGATCCTACGCAGTGCCGTAGGGGACCGCACCGCCACTTCCCAGCAAATTAGGGACACTGTTGCTCCTGGGGTATCGGTGAGGACCATTCGCAACCGTCTCCATGAAGCTGGGCTACGGTCCCGCACACCGTTAGGCCGTCTTCCGCTCACGCCCCAACATCGTGCAGCCCGCCTCCAGTGGTGTCGCGACAGGCGTGAATGGAGGGACGAATGGAGACGTGTCGTCTTCAGCGATGAGAGTCGCTTCTGCCTTGGTGCCAATGATGGTCGTATGCGTGTTTGGCGCCGTGCAGGTGAGCGCCACAATCAGGACTGCATACGACCGAGGCACACAGGGCCAACACCCGGCATCATGGTGTGGGGAGCGATCTCCTACACTGGCCGTACACCACTGGTGATCGTCGAGGGGACACTGAATAGTGCACGGTACATCCAAACCGTCATCAAACCCATCGTTCTACCATTCCTAGACCGGCAAGGGAACTTGCTGTTCCAACAGGACAATGCACGTCCGCATGTATCCTGTGCCACCCAACGTGCTCTAGAAGGTGTAAGTCAACTACCCTGGCCAGCAAGATCTCCGGATCTGTCCCCCATTGAGCATGTTTGGGACTGGATGAAGCGTCGTCTCACGCGGTCTGCATGTCCGGCACGAACGCTGGTCCAACTGAGGCGCCAGGTGGAAATGGCATGGCAAGCCGTTCCACAGGACTACATCCAGCATCTGTACGATCGTCTCCATGGGAGAATAGCAGCCTGCATTGCTGCGAAAGGTGGATATACACTGTACTAGTGCCGACATTGTGCATGCTCTGTTGCCTGTGTCTATGTGCCTGTGGTTCTGTCAGTGTGATCATGTGATGTATCTGACCCGAGGAATGTGTCAATAAAGTTTCCCCTTCCTGGGACAATGAATTCACGGTGTTCTTATTTCAATTTCCAGGAGTGTAAATATGGCTTTTGGAACAGACAAATGCAAGAAAAATAGCATAGTCAAGGGAAAACACACTAAACAAGAAGATTACATAGTGGATAACCACAGCGACTGCATAGAAGTGATGGAAAAAACAGATGCCTATAAATATCTAGGATACAGACAAAAAATATGAATAGATAATACAAATATTAAAGAAGAACTAAAAGAAAAATAGAGACAAAGACGAACAAAAATACTGAAAACAGAATTGACAGCAAGAAACACGACAAAGGCTATAAATACTTATGCTATACCAATATTTACCTACTCATTTGGAGTAGTGAAGTGGAGTAACACTGACCTAGAAGCACTCAATACACTTACACAACCACAATGCCACAAATATAGAATACATCACATACATTCAGCAACAGAAAGATTCACATTAAGCAGAAAGGAAGGAGGTAGGGGATTTATCGACATAAAAAAACTACAGTATGGACAGGAAGACAATTTAAAAAAATTCTTTATAGAACGAGCAGAAACCAGCGAAATACACAAAGCAATCACTCATATAAATACATCAGCTACACCATTCCAATTTCATAACCACTTCTACAACCCTTTAGATCACATAAGATCAACAGATACAAAGAAAGTAAATTGTAAAAAGAAAACACTACATGGCAAGCAGACGTATCATCTAACACAGCCACATATCGATCAAGACGCATCCAACACATGCCTAAGAAAAGGCAATATATACAGTGAGATGGAAGGATTCATGATTGCAATACAGGATCAAACAATAAACACCAGATATTACAGCAAGCATATTATTAAAGATCCCAATACCACAACAGATAAATGCAGACTTTGCAAACAACAAATAGAAACAGTACATCACGTCACAAGCGGATGTACAATACTAGCAAATACAGAATACACCAGAAGACATGACAATGTAGCAAAAATAATACATCAACAATTTACCATACAACATAAACCAATAAAACAACACTTCCCACATACAAGTTGTTGTTGTTGTTGTTGTTGTGGTCTTCAGTCCTGAGACTGGTTTGATGCAGCTCTCCATGCTACTCTATCCTGTGCAAGCTTCTTCATCTCCCAGTACCTACTGCAACCTACATCCTTCTGAATCTGCTTAGTGTATTCATCTCTTGGTCTCCACCTACGATTTTTACCCTCCACGCTGCCCTCCAATACTAAATTGGTGATCCCTTGATGCCTCAGAACATGTCCTACCAACCGATCCCTTCTTCTGGGCAAGTTGTGCCACAAACTCCTCTTCTCCCCAATCCTATTCAGTACCTCCTCATTAGTTATGTGATCTACCCATCTAATCTTCAGCATTCTTCTGTAGCACCACATTTCGAAAGCTTCTATTCTCTTCTTGTCCAAACTATTTACCGTCCATGTTTCACTTCCATACATGGCTACACTCCATACAAATACTTTCAGAAATGACTTCCTGACACTTAAATCTATACTCGATGTTAACAAATTTCTCTTCTTCAGAAACGCTTTCCTTGCCATTGCCAGTCTACATTTTATATCCTCTCTACTTCGACCATCATCAGTTATTTTGCTCCCCAAATAGCAAAACTCCTTTACTACTTTAAGTGTCTCATTTCCTAATCTAATACCCTCAACATCACCCGACTTAATTGGAATACATTCCATTATCCTCGTTTTGCTTTTGTTGATGTTCATCTTATATCCTCCCTTCAAGACACCATCCATTCCGTTCAACTGCTCTTCCAAGTCCTTTGCTGTCTCTGACAGAATTACAATGTCATCGGCGAACCTCAAAGTTTTTATTTCTTCTCCATGGATTTTAATACCTACTCCGAATTTTTCTTTTGTTTCCTTTACTGCTTGCTCAATATACAGATTGAATAACATCGGGGAGAGGCTACAACCCTGTCTTACTCCCTTCCCAACCACTGCTTCCCTTTCATGTCCCTCGACTCTTATAACTGCCATCTGGTTTCTGTACAAATTGTAAATAGCCTTTCGCTCCCTGTATTTTACCCCTGCCACCTTTAGAATTTGAAAGAGAGTATTCCAGTCAACATTGTCAAAAGCTTTCTCTAAGTCTACAAATGCTAGAAATGTAGGTTTGCCTTTCCTTAATCTTTCTTCTAAGATAAGTCGTAAGGTCAGCATTGCTTCACGTGTTCCAGTATTTCTACGGAATCCAAACTGATCTTCCCCGAGGTCGGCTTCTACTAGTTTTTCCATTCGTCTGTAAAGAATTCGTGTTAGTATTTTGCAGCTGTGGCTTATTAAACTGATTGATCGGTAATTCTCACATCTGTCAACACCTGCTTTCTTTGGGATTGGAATTATTATATTCTTCTTGAAGTCTGAGGGTATTTCGCCTGTTTCATACATCTTGCTCACCAGATGGTAGAGTTTTGTCAGGACTGGCTCTCCCAAGGCCGCCAGTAGTTCCAATGGAATGTTGTCTACTCCGGGGGCCTTGTTTCGACTCAGGTCTTTCAGTGCTCTGTCAAACTCTTCACGCAGTATCTTATCTCCCATTTCATCTTCATCTACATCCTCTTCGATTTCCATAATATTGTCCTCAAGTACATCGCCCTTGTATAAACCCTCTATATACTCCTTCCACCTTTCTGCCTTCCCTTCTTTGCTTAAAACTGGGTTGCCATCTGAGCTCTTGATATTCATACAAGTGGTTCTCTTCTCTCCAAAGGTCTCTTTAATTTTCCTGTAGGCAGTATCTATCTTACCCCTAGTAAGAAAAGCCTCTACAACCTTACATTTGTCCTCTAGCCATCCCTGCTTAGCCATTTTGCACTTCCTGTCGATCTCATTTTTGAGACGTTTGTATTCCTTTTTGCCTGCTTCATTTACTGCATTTTTATATTTTCTCCTTTCATCAATTAAATTCAATATTTCTTCTGTTACCCAAGGATTTCTACTAGCCCCCACATACAAGTATGCACCACAAAATGTACTGGAGAATGATGAATACAAATTATACTGGAACAGAACCATTATAACAGATAAAACAACACCACATAACAAACCTGACATCATACGCACCAATAAGAAGAAGAAATTAACACAACTAATCGAAATATCCATACCCAATACAACAAATATACAGAAGATAACAGGAGAAAAAATTGAAAAATACATCCAACTGGCTGAGGAAGTCCTGGACATGTGGCATCAGGATAAAGTTGACATTATACCAATTATACTATCAACTACAGGAGTCATACCGCAAAATATCCACCAGTACATCAACGCAATACAGCTACATCCAAACATATATATACCATACAGTTAAAAGGAAATCTTGCTTGATCAAGGTCCGCGTCCCTTTCCATTTTTAACCAGACATAACGTCTGAGAAAGGAAAGAAAAAAAAAAAAAAATAATAATAATAATAAAAATTGTCATCATCCTAACAGGACAGCTGTGAATCTTATATCTCCACTGTTACAAATATTTGGCTGTTTCTTCCAAATATGTTCTGATATCTCAGGTGGTGGTTACAGTGGGATTCTAGAACACAGCTGTTCTTTTTTTCCCTGAACACACATAGCATTTTGTTTCTATCCTGACATGAAAATGTTACAATGACACTTGCTTCCAAACATATCATCTGCCCACCACTCTCTGATTGACTGTGTAGAACCGGCAGCTGACACCCCCCCCCAATCATTCCTGTCACACTTCATGGTGAGCATTGACAACACTGCTGCATGAAACACATAAGTGTGTCACTGGTCCTCATTGAGACTTTTTATCTCCTGCAAAAATGTATGTTATCGTTGAGTATTACTTCAGTTTTAAAGTCAATTCAATTGCGAGTGCAAATGGATTCAGGCAAGCTGCAGTTTATAAAAGTAGTAGATGTTTGCATGGCACAATATCTGTCTCCTCAACACTCCTCTCTACACACTCATCATAGTCCTCAGGTGCGCTGTGTTCTGCTCATCCTCCAACTTTCCGTATTGCTGTACTTGAGCAACAGATAAACATTTGATGGAAATATCTTGTAGGATGCAGATCATATGAAAAGTAGCAACTAATACACAAATAAAAGACTGTAATCACTAGTCAGTCCAATTGTAGAATTTTCACTCATCCTGCAATCTAGTGGTGTCTGTTCTTACTATCTCCACAGTGGGTCTTTTTGCTGTAATTTGTTCTCACGATAACAGTTACCGACTGTTTAATATGATTTATTTCATTTGTTAAACATTTCATTGTGAGTTAATTTTCCTTCTTGTTTCATCTGAATGTCATAATCTTGTTCATAACCTGATCAAAAAGCTGATGATGATTTTCTACTATATTCTAATATGTGTACAGAGACCGAATTTCTCATTTTGCAACCTCTTGGTAACTTTCTCATAGCTAAACAAAATATCAACTCAGGTTCAGGATCAAGTAACAGTTTTTGAGGGATAAGATTTTTGCCTTTGAATGTTACCTTTTCTTAAAAAACAGCATTAATGTGTGTGTGCGCGGTATCCATACATGTATGAGAACTTTTATTACACATCTGTTCAAATACAACAAAAGTTTGTAAGTTGATTGAATTTAATGTTGTTTCCTCCTGTGTTTCACAAAATTGCCAGTTTTTATGCAGAACATTAGATTGTTGTAGTGGCTAGTTCATAGTTCCTCGCCTATCCCTTGCACCAGCACTGCGCTTCAAACATCACATGATTCTTCAAGCTAGGTCGATACTGCATCAAGCACAACAGCGTATAGGGAAATTTTGAGTCTACTCAAATGCAAGTATTGTCTGATATGCCCCACCCTTTGAGACTGCTCAAAATAAATTTTTACAAAACCTCAATAGCCAAAGCTTTATCTGTAAATGTAAGATGAGTCCCATATAAATCTATTCAATGATGTAAAAATGTTGGCCTCAGCAGAAATAGTTTAATCTCTGAATGTAAGATGACTGCATATTTTTTTGAATTAAGAATTACAGAAAAAACCTTGTCTTATAATCAGGTAAATACGTAGAGTCTGAAAGTAAAATTTAGAAATTGTGTTACATTTTATACATTTATAGTTGAAGGTAAACAGGTCTGCTTACATCAATCCAAGCCAAAGAACTGCTTTGTACTACTGTGTTATTCATTGTTGTTCATCTCTTTCAGTTGTCCAGAATGGCATCTGTCTTATGTTGGCCATAATGAAAGAGAAGTTTCCACATTAATCAAGTTATGTAGCTCACTGAAAAGTGAACATGAAGGTCATAGTTTCAATAATGTATGCAGAGATATAAGTGATAATGAGACCCCAATACTTTTTCATTCTGGTCATGAGTGCTAATATGACATTTCATATTAATTTGTTCCACCTATACCCAGAGGAAAATAAAAGCATCAAAGATATTGCTGCATGTGTTTCAATAAACCAGTTGGCTCCAAAACGAAGGAAAGATGCAACATAGTCAATGTTCAGAGTGCAATGTCAGTTTGCATATTTTAACTGTTTCCAAAAGCACCTGTACATAGACGAAATTATAAGTAATTATTTTGGTCAAACTTTAAAAATAAATATGTGAGCTATATTCATATGGCCATGTGTTTAATTGCTTATTAACGATTTAAAGATAGAAAAGGAAAAAAGAAAAAATTTGACCCTGAGAAAGTCTGTTTCTGGCACCACTTTCTCCACACCACAGTGAAAGGGTTAATGCAACCTCAAGTTTTAAACAAAGAAATTGGTGTAAAAAGCAAGAACTCAACAGTTAATTCCATGGTGAATAGTTGAAAAGTATAGATTTAACTGACCATGCTACCAGAATCTTTGGATTTGGTTGTGATGAATATATTGCTATCACTGGACAAAGGCAAATAAGATTGGGCATAGTGATAAATATATATATATTATTCCCCCCGCCCCGCCCCCCCTCCTCCAGGATCCAGCAGAAATGACTGGGAACTACTTTCACTATAATTATGTCTAATTACTGAATGGTTTTGGCTTTCATACTTGCACCATCAGCGTAAGAGGTCAATCACAGATTCTCTAAACATATCATAAATTATAAAAAGACTAAACTCCAAAAAATATTATTTCTATTTGTATTTCACTACATCAGCCTGTGTACCACCAGGAAATTGGTACAGTTCTTCATTTGAGCCAGTGTGCTCGTATGCTATCTGTGAAAGTGCATTTCACAAATAGTCTTGCATACCATCACAATATTGTTTTCTTTTGATGTTTGCTGAGAAGAAACACCACTCATTTGTTCTATGCAAGGTTATGTCTTCACCAGTTCCTGATTGAGTCAAGCTGTTGTAACCTCTAATAACTGATTTTTACTGCTATCTTTCTTTTTGGCATTAACTGCATCCAGTTGCAAGCCATACATTCTGTATCTTGGATTCTCTGAAGCTCTTGATCCAAAATACTTTTGCTACCTTTTTGCTGGCTTCTTCAGTTGCTGGATCTTTCATATGCTTTCAAGTATAACTGAAAGGTTGCTTCAGGACATGATAGAGATCATAAAGACAGCAGACATACTAATTTCTTTCATACAAAGTGCTTCAATTTACTTTGTATAATCCAGGTTTTAATAAAAGCAGTCATCAGTATTTAATGTCAAATGAATTTCAAATCTCCCTCCACCTGCCTTGAGCAGTCAGCCAACAGCTGGCATGTCGTCTTTAAAGTTCCGACGATGCATGAGTGACAGTTCATGCATTCATTCATTCATTCATTCATTCACAAATCATATTCTGTAAATCCCAACTTGAAGGAGATACATCAGGGATGGGAAATGGGTCTAGTTATACATAAACAGGCAAAAGCAACCACTGGTGACTACAAACCAAGTAATGTGTCCAAGTCAGCAAGAAATAAATGAACTTTATTTGTACTCAAACTGAATAAAACAAAACAGTCATTTGGACTTGAATACACATTAACTTGTACCAGTTCACTGACATTGCACTGGGGGACTTCATATGATGGTGATGTTGATGTGGCGGTATTGGTGGACAGCAATAAAGCTTGAAGATGGTCCAGGAGGGATGTCCCATTGAGGCGAAGCTCATAGCGTGTTGCGGATAGACATAGCTCCCCCACATGACACAATAACGCAGCCAGCAGAGGAGTAAGTGATAGTGCGTTGTACACAGATGGGATGCAGTTGTGGGTGATAGTGGGCACAGTATGGAGAACTCGGATTAGACATGGAGCAATGCCTCATCACGATGCAGAGTAAAGAAATCACTGTACAATATATAGAACTTGGGACATGGCTCAGGGCATATATGTCAGCAGCCAGTGTGGTGAACACTGACGGAACATGGAGTGAAGACTCATACACAAGTCTGTGTGTATGACAGAACTGGACAATGAGAACCTTTATAGAGCAACTTCCAGTCACTATCAGCCCTATGGCCAGTCCCGTAAACTACTTCCTCCATACTACTAAGGACTTGTTACTATGTAATAATTCAGTCAAAGCATTTGTATAATTTTACACAGACCATTTGTCAGCTGCATATAATCTGGCAAAGTCAAGATCTGTCTGATACAATTATTTGAGTTATGTGGCATTACATTCGTGAGTCTGAGTATTCTGATAAGTTGTAGGATTAGTCATTAATGTGGCACTCTTTTACTTTGTTCTTAAATAACTGGGAATGTTTAATTACTTGCCCAATAACCACTGATAATGTTTATAGACTTTTTCATCAAACATGAAACATTGTTCTGAAGTCTCCTTCAAGATCATACAAGTCAGAAAATGAATCAGAGGGAGAGAGAGAGAGAGACTAGAATTTTGGATGCAGCTGAAAAACATTCAAAGTTGAAAGGCTTCAGTACCTTAAGTGTGAGAGGTGCTTCACAGCTAGAAGTTTGTGTAAAGAAGGCTTACTCACCTATTGATGATTCCCCCAGCATGCAAGTGGAGAGTGTAGCACTGTAGAATTAATTGGTTGATTCTAGTATTTGTCAAAACATAGGGAGGAAATAAACACAGGGAGGCTTTTGAGTAACAAAACTTCTATAACCCATTGAACTTTTACACTATTCTATCTTAAGGAAAGCCACAAACAGTGTTCCTACTCTGATGCATATTTGTAATTGTGATGATGCACATGGTAGTACATAACAGAATAGAACTGTTGTTGTTTTTTCTCTTTTATGATTGTGGTGGTGGGTGCTGATTATGATGATGATGATTTGCCATTTATAATCCTTCTTTACATAAATTTCACAAGGTGATGTACATTTCTGCTATTCACATGGCTATGATACTTCATTTTATTCATGTCCTTTGTTCGCAAAGGGAAAAGAACATTTTTGATAGTTGCATAGTTACATTGACTAATGTTGTATTTTCTAACAGGTGAACCATATCCTGAATCATCTAAACAGAAGAAATTTTTTAAACCCAGCAGGTGGCCCACAGACCACGATGTATCAGGTATTTATTCCCTACACCTATGCTGTAAACATGGTTGCAATTAGTTTTTCAGTTATGTGATTTCTTTAACTATTGATGGGGTAATTATGTAAATCTTGCTTCGTATGGCAAATTGAGACAAATCCTTCTTAGTGTGATCATTTGATTTTTTTTCATAATGGAAATGGTAGGAAGAAATGAGTGTGATGGTTGGGAGCCAGCATTAATTAATTCTATAGCTACAAAGCATATGTGTGAAAGTCCATTGTTATTTAGATGATTTCATTTCAAATTATCTCCAGTCTGTGAATGTTACTCACATTCTGGGGTAGATATGTAATAACTAATGTGCAAATTACCATGCAAATGAATGTTGCATGGATATTTGCATGTTGTGTCCAATTGGGAGGTAAATGCATATTTTAAGATGGTATGAAAAGGCATATTATACTGATTTTGTGGCTTTAGTGTATATTTTGCAATAATATGTGTGATAGCATCATTTATTGATATGTTTATGTGAATTATGCGAAAAGTGCGGAACACAAGTAATTTTGCAAATTTGTTCAGTCTGTGAACTTGATAGTTAGCTCAAGAGCCCTACCTCACCTCGGTAGATTTTGGTAGAAGTCAATATACTTTGTGGCAATAAATTTAAATTGAAAAAATATCCTATTGGTGTTATACGATGTTGCCGCATACGTGTTGAGGACTGGGAAAGCAATTAAAATATTTTATCCTACCCAAAGGGTGTTTTGCCCTTGCTTTACATTGTGTATCTGAAATTATAGTATAAAACTTCACAGTGTTAATATGCTGATACAAAGTATGGGCACAGTATGAGGAATTCAGATGAGACATGCAGCAATGGCTCAGTGCGATGAAGAGTGAACGCTTCAGTGGATAGTATGGAGAACTCGGAACATGGCTCAAGTCAAAGACGTCAGCAGCCAGTGTGGCAAACACAGACACGACATGACGTGAAGATTCCTGATTCAGGAACTTTCAATCACTATCGGCGCTATGCCTGGTCTCATAAACTAACATGCGGCCGGAAAGTAGCGTGCTGAGTACATGCCCCTCCATATCCACATACAGTGACATGTGTGTGCTGAGGGTGACATGACGGTCGGTTGGTACCATTGGGCCTTCATGGCCTGTTAGGAGGAATTAAGTTTTATTATCACTATGCCCCGGAGCACTAATTGCGGTACCTCTTGCACTTCCATTGGCAAGACTTGTGCCATGTATTACTGTGGCAGCTATCAGAGATGTGGTTGACAACAAATATGGTTTGATACAGTTTGTTTGCTACACAGTTTACCCTGCATATCTGCGATTGTGCTGCCAGTGGCCAGGAGAGGCAGCAGCTTGCAGTACATATCTTTCTTCTTACTGGTGGCTCCCAGGGGGATACTTTATATGCTAACAACAAACTATGACTAGCCATAATCTACTGAAACTGATAATTATGGTAATTACTTCTACATTAGTTCCTATGTGTATGTTAGAGGGAAAACAGATACTTCAGAAAAGGCCACTGCAGCTCCCCCCATACTACTAAGGGCTTGTTACCATGTAATACTTCAGTCAAAGCGTTTGTATAACATTACACAGACCATTGTCAGTCTATATACTGGCAAAGTCAAGATCTGTCTAATACAATTATTTGAGTTTTGCAGAATTACCTTCTTGAGTCTGAGTATTCTGATAAGTTGTAGGATTAGTGATTAATGCGGCATTCTTTTACTTTGGTCTTAAATAATTGGGAATGTTCAATTTATTGCCGCATATCCACTGACAACCTTTTATAGACTTTTGTACCAGAATATGAAACTTTGTTCTGTACCCTTGAAATGGATGGCATAGTTCCCTTCAAGGTCATACAAGACAGAAAATCATTCAGAGGTAGAGAGACCATACAATGGTTGAATGTCACTGAGAAACATTCAGAGGAGAAAGAAATCAGTATCTCTAGCATCAGACATGCTCCACTGCTAGAATTTGCTGTCAAGATGGCTTAATCACCTGTTGATGATTCCCCCAGTGTGCATGTGGAGAACATGGCGCTGTAGAATGAAATTGTTGGTTGTAATATTTTTCAAAACATAAGGAGAAAATGGACAAAGAGAGGTTTATAAGTAGCAACTTGTGCACTTTCTTATCTTCAGAGAAGCCACAAACAGTGTTAGCTACTACAATGCGTGTTTGTAATAGTGACAATGCCTTTGGTACTACTTAACTGAATAGAACTGTAGTAGTAGTAGTAGTAGTAGTAGTATAAGTTGTTGTTGTTGTTATGATGATGACTGGCAAGACTTGGTGTTCGTAATCCTAATTTAAGCAAATTGCACCATGTGGTGTTCAATGCTGTCAATCACATGACTATGATATTTCATTCTTTCCATTTCCTTTGTTTGCAAAAGTTAAAGAATGTTTCTGATAGTTGCATAGTTACATTGACCAGAGATGTATTTTCTAACAGATGAACCGTATGATGAACCATATAAACAGAAGAAATTTTTCAAATCCAGCTGGTGGCCCATGGATCACGATGAATCAGGTATATATTCACTACACCTATGCTGTAGTCGTGGTTACAATTAGTTTTTGGCTTATGTGATGTCTGTAAGCATTGACAGAGTAATGCTATGAACTTTGCTTTGTATAGCCTTCAGCTAACATTTTTCTCAGATTCAGTCAAATATTATTTATATATCTGAGTGGTATTTTTTGAATGTTTTCATAATGTAAATGTTAGGAAGAAATGAATGTATAACCTAAAAAGTGGCAACTATTTATTCACAACCGATACAAAAGAGTTACATGTTTGCACCTGTTACTGTCCTTCAAAGCAGTCACCAGCATTGTGTAGAACCCATTGCCAGCGATGTGGAAGGCATAGTATACCATTAGCAGAGCCTGTTCTGTTGATGGTGCGAATGGAGCTGTCTACTGCGTGTTGAATCTCTAGAACAGTTCTGAAGTAAATGCCACAAAGTGGTTCCTTCATCTTCAGAATCAAGTCAAGGTCACAAGGACTTAAGTCTGGGGAGTACGGTGGATGGTACAGTACTTCCCAGTCCCATCGAATGAACAGAGCAGCCTCAGCTTGCGCTGTATGTACCCACACATTGTCGTGCAAAATGATGGGTGGGTTGCACAGAAAGTGTTGCCACTTCTTTTGCAAAGCTGGTCGAAGGTGATGCTCCAAAAATGAACAGTAATACTGTGCATTGATGGTCTGACATGGAGGAATGTAATGTTTTAGGATAACACCATCACAGTTGTACACGAGAATCACCATAACTTTACACTGCTCCATTCATACCATCAACAGATTAGGCTCTGCTAACAGTATACTACACCTTCCACATAACTGGCAATGGGTTCTACACAATGCTGGTGACTACTATGAAGGATAGTAACAGGTGCAAACATGTAACTCCTTTGTATCGGTTGTGAATAAATAGTTGCCACTATTTAAGTTCCAACCCTCGTATATAATAACAAGAGTCTGGATTTGCATGCAAGTGCATGTTCCATGAGTTTTTGCATGTCTGGTGATTTGGGGGGGGGGGGGGGGGGAGTAAATGAATATTTTGAAGATTGCATGAATTGAGACATTTATAATGTGTGTTATATCGCTTTTGTGACCTATGTGTATATTTGGCAGTATCATGCATGATAGCATCTTTGATTGTTTTATTCATATGAAGTATGTCAAAAGTGCAGAACTTGAGTACTCATGCAAATGTATTACAGTCTGTTAGTTATAGTGAGCTTAAGTACACTACTTCAGCTCAGTAGATGATGGTAGAAGTCAATATACTTCATGCCAATAAATGTAGATTGAAAAAATCCTATTTTTGTAATACGATGCAGCCTTGTATGTAATGAAGCCCAGGAAAACAATTAAAATGTTTTATCCTAACCTAAAGTGCATTACATGTTGGTCCATGCACTACATCATGTAGCTGAAATGGTAGTCTGAAATTTGATAGTGTGAATACGCAGATACAAATAAGGTAAAAAGATGTCCAAAACACAAAAATTGGAAACTGCTGACATTATTAAGTCATAAGCTGTCTTTTGTCCATTTGAAGGTATTGTTAAAGACACATGTCCATGTTGCTGGATTTAGAGATATGCTGCTAGATTTATCTTGGCCCCTGAAATCTATTTTAACCAGGTGGGGTACCTGGATAAATGCTGCTATCTTTCAATGTGGTAATTTTGATTAAGTTATCAGTAAGATACCATGATTCCTACAGATATATTGAAGTTGATAACGCCTTACTTTCTTCTGTTGAAAAGCCTTAAGTTGCAGCCTATGTTTTTTCCTTCATTTTTGTTCTGTATATTTTTGAAGTCAGTAATGCAGCTTGCATTAAAGATGGGAAAGCGATATTCAAGTAAACTGATTTGAAGCAAGACCAGATTTATGTCAAATGAAATTTTATGCATTTGCCTTTGACAGTAACAAAGTTGCAAGCCACAGGTGGCATCTCGGACAGTTATTGAAGAGGTTAAAAATCCTGTGGAGAAGTGGGTGTTGCGGCTTGTAAGATAACAGATTTATTAGATAAAATTCTAGTTTTGGGTTTATGAAGCTGTCAAAAAATATTTTGTGGCAAAAATGTAAAACATTTCTTCATTTATGTATGCACCTGATACTACTTGTGACATAGAAAGTTCATTTTCTGTGTACTAAAATGTTCTTTCTGGTAAATGCATGAGTGTGAGGAAAATTTGGAGAAATTGGTTATTGTGTACTGTTTTAGAAAAAAGTAGAAATAAATATAGAACTGACCTTATTGTTCATGTTTAATGATATGATACTGCATGAATTCATGCATGTCTTATAACTTGATAGTTAACGGAAATCTGGGCTCTATTAATAACATTATAATTAACCTAATGAGTAAAGGTGGTATCTCAGTAAATAGTTCAGGTGCTGAGTCATTGATAGATACATTAAGAAGATTGATAACTGTGCTAGCTTTCAGACAAAGTCTGCCACACATTTTAATCAACTAGGAAGTTTCAAAACTGTGCACACTCCTCTTGAGAGTGAAAAATAGATACTGAAAGCAAAATTTTTTAACTGTGTTCATTGGTCCTAATTGTTAATTTTTTTTATGTATGTAATTGAAGGCAAACCTAGCATTTAACCATTTCACTGCTACACCTGTGTATGTATGAGTGGCAACAGCTGCACATAAGGTAGTATGCCCATACATATACGGTTTCAGTTTTCAGTTTCATATGCTACACTTGTTTCAAAGGTCATACAAGACAGAACTTGAATCAGAAGAAGAGAGCCAGTACAATTTAGAATGTAGCTGAAAAACATTTAAAGGTGAAAGCCATCAGTACTTCAAGTGTGAGATATGCTCCACCGCTAGAAGTTGGTATCAAGAAGGCTTACTCACCTGTTAATGTTTCCTCCAATATGCTTGTGGAGAACATGGCACTGTAGAATTAAATGGTTGGATACAGTATTGGTCAACACATAGGGAGTAAACAAACACAGTGTGGCTTCTGAGTAACAAAACATTTATAATCTCCAAACCATTTACACTATTTTCTCTTCAGGAAAGTTGCAACAGTATTAGCTACTCCAATACTCATTTGTAATTGTGATAATGCACTAGGTAGTACATAACTTAATAGAACTGTTGTTGTTGTTGTTGATGATGATGATGATGATGATGATGATGTTGATGCTGATGATGATTTTGATGATTTGACTTTTATAATCCTTATTAACATAAATTTCACCTGGTATATTCATTTCTGCAATTCACGTGGCTATGATATTTCATTCTCCTGATAGCTGCATAATTACAATGACTAATTTTGTATTGTCTAACAGGTGATCCATATGCTAAATCATCTATTATTTCAAATTATCACCAGTCTGTACACATTATTCTCTTTTCGGGGTATATTCACAATAACTGGAGTGCAGATTTCCTTGCAAATGAATGTTTCATGAATATTGGAATGTTGTGCTCATTTGGGGGGTTAATGCATATTTTAAAGATGGCATGAATTGAGACTTTTATACTGCATAATATATCACTTTTAGGCTTTAGTGTATATTTTGTGACAATGTGTATGGTAGCATCGTTTATTGATTTGTTCATATGACTTACACCAAAAGTACGAAACATGAGTAATTTTGTGAATGTTTTGGTCTGTAAACTTGATAGTGAGCTGACTAGCTCTACTTCAGCTTGGTAAATGTTGATAGAAGTCAATGTACTTTGTGCCAATAAATTCAAATTGAAAAAGGATCCTGTTATCGATATACAATATCGCCGTGTATGTGATGAAGGCCAGAAAACAATTAAAATATTTTATCATAACCTAAAGTGCATTATGCGTTTGGTCCATGTGGTACATCCTGTACCACCAGAATGTTTGGATTTGGTTGTCATGAATATATTGCTATCACTGGGCAAAGGCAAATAAGATTTGGCATAGTGATAAACAGTTTTTCCCTAAGAAAACCCCATGTCATTCCAAGCATGTGTGGCAATTTTTACCTCTCTATCTACATTATTCTGTGGTTTATTGAGTTTTCAAATTTATACTGACTTTTTGATCACCCAGTACATAAACACACTCAGTTGTGTTCATTTCTGAAACTCACATGGCTATCATAATTCATTCTCTTCATTTCCATTCTTTTACAAGAGTAAAAGATAGTTGCACAATTACATTGATGAATGCTGTATTTTGTAACAGGTGAACCATACGCTGAATCATTTAAATGCAAGAAATTTTTTAGACCCGGCAAGTGGCCCATGGATCACGATGAATCTGGTATATGTTCAATACATCTATTCTGTAGTCTTGGTAGCAATTAGTTTTCCTTCTATAAATATTGACAGGGTAGTGCTTGAACTTTGCTTCATATAACCACCAGTTATCATTTTTCTCATATTCAGTCAAATATTATTTATACTTCTTCATGGGATCATTTGATTTCTTTTTGTAATAAATGTGAAGTTTGGTCACCAGCATTAATTCATTCTATAAATACAAATCATATGTTTGAAAGCCCCTTTTTCTTTAGTTGATTTTATTTCAAATTGTCAGTTGTCTGTGAGACTTATTCACTTTCTGAGGCAGATCTATGATAACTAAGAGTCCAAATTTGCATGCAAATGCATGTTGCATGTGTGGCAATTTGAGCAGTAAATGCATATTTTGAAGACTGCTTGAATTGAAACATTTATAATGCATATTATATCACTTTCATTACCTTTGTGTTTATTTTCCAGTAACATGCATGATAGCATCTTTTATTGATTTACTCATATGAACTAAGCAAAAAGTGCAGAACATGAGTAATTGTGCAAATTTGTTACAGTATCTGTGGACTTCATAGAGAGCTTAAGTGCTCTACTTCAGCTCAGTAGATGTTTGTAGGAGTCAGTATTCTTTGTGCCAATAAATTCAAATTGAAAAAGGACCCTATTATTGTTATACAGTATTTGTGCATATGTGATATATGGTGTAAAATCAATTAAAATACCAGGTGGCTATAATTAAACTTTCCACACTGAACACATAACACGGCTACTAATTAGCATATGAGTACCAAACTTGGTAGCATTAATGTCAAGGACATGGGGAAGAGAAATAATGCAGAATCAGTTCAGTTGAAACACTTTTGATGTGCTGCTATGGTACATCATATCATTAAATTCCAGTACCATTACTGGTACAAAGGAGGCTGTATATGGCGTCCATCAGTGTCCAGAAGAGTCTGAAAGCACAGGATTGCATTATGCACAGCAGAACGAAACATGTCTGTAGGTACGCTCGCTACCTCTCCTGATATACTACGCTTCAGATTAGCATATGTGTGAATGTTCCTGTGGTAAACTCTGTCCTTCAGGTAGCCCCACAACCAGAAATCACAGAATGAGAGATAAAGTGATTGTGACATCCGAGCATTTGGAAACATTCGGTCGATAATTTGATCATTTCCAGATGTGTTTTGGAGAAGCAGGTGAACAACATGAGTGATGTGTGATGGGGCCCCATCTTGCATGAAAAGTGTTGAGTTCAATGCATCTCTGTCCTGTAGGGCAGGTATGACATGCTGGCAAAGCATATCATAGTAACACTGACCTGTCACTCTGCTCGTCTTTGGTCCTTGAGTGCCATCCTGTTCAAAAAAGAATGGGCCAATGATGAACGTAGCAATGAAGCCACACCATACGGTGACATATTCGCCATACAGAAGAACTTCATGCACAGCGACTGGAGGTGAAGATCCTTACACTCGGCAATTCTGTGTGTTCACCTCACCTGTTAGATTAAAAATGAGCTTCGTCTGTCCATAGGATGGTACAGGGCAAGCCCTCGTTAATGTCGAGAAAGTGGAGAGCAAAGTCAACACATTGTTCTGCTCCTGTGATGCAAGCTGCTGCATGATATGGATCTTGTACAGAAGTCATTTGAGAATGGTTCGAAGCACCTTCCATATAGTGGACCACAGGATGTTCAACATTCGAGACACAGCACACACACTGCCTGCCAATTGGGAATTGCACACAGTGTTGTCTGCCATAGGAACAGGATTTCATCAACCACATATAGTCCTCCCAGGGGTTTCGCCACTCTTCGGCGGGTTCGTGCTTGGCTACCACAGGGGCACAGCCTTTGCAGCATCTTTTCCCTTCCATGCTGCATGTCTATCCTCTTGCTAATCTTTTTCCCCTCCCTTGGGGAACACATCTGGGGTGTTACTGGGAATGTTCCGCATTCCCTGAGATAAGAACAGTCTCACCACTGTTTTTCATTCCCTTTTCATTTCTTTGTTTCCTCTTGTTCCAGCACTTTGGCACTTGAGTTTCTTCTTCTTCTTCTTCTTCTTCTTCTTCTTTTCTTCTTCTTCTTCTTCTTCTTCCCTGTGCACTCCTGATGGCTGGCCCATGCATTGTGACATGTAACAAATGACTTGGTAATGCGCAATTCCGAGCTCCGGGTCGACAGGTAGGGTTCGCACATACCCCCTATTACAGGCCAGGCCCAGGGAGGAGTGATTGCCTTAGCTGCTACATTCCCAAATTGCTGATTGGTCGCTCAGTCAGGTGTTTGGGAGGTGTGACCTGAGATGTGAACAATCACCTAAGGCAGGTGCACCTTCTTATGAAGGGTCCCCCAAATGGAAGGAGCACACTATCGTAGATGCTGACAATCGTGGGGGATTTTCTCACAATGAGCCCATCATCTTCACAGTCAGTGTCTATGAAACATAAACAGAATAAGGCTGCTGATTCAAAGACCCTTCCAGTTGCACCATGGTTCTTTGTGGTTTCATGTACTGAAGATGGTCACTCATTCCGTTTTTTGTTAAGAAAGGTGTTGATGCCATTGCCAGCCCTGTGAAATCCTGTTCTCGTTTATTGAATGGCACTTTGCTTTTGGAGACTGCTTCTAATTCTCAAGCATGACAACTGCTTGCCACCTCTCTTCTCCACGACTATCCTGTTCATGTCAAGGACCATAGAACTCTGAATTCTTCCCGTGGTGTTATGTGCACTAGGCTGCTCGAGGTTGAAATCCAATCTTACCTCTCTGACCAGGGTGTCGCTGTGTCCATTGGGTGATGAAAAAGGTAGATTCCTCCTTAGTGCCCACCTGCACTCTTCTTCTCACCAATGATAGAGTCGTGCTTCCATCCCGAGACCAAAGCAGGCTATGAAATTATCACAGTCCGACCGTACATTGCGAACCCGATGCACTGCTACCAGTGTCGTCATTTCAACCACACTAGAAAAGCTTGTCGACACCCAGCCAAATGTGTAACCCGTGGAAGGCCTGCCTCCTTCTCCCCACTGTATCAACTGCACTGGCGACCATGCCACCTCCTCTTACGATTGTCCTGTGTATCTTGATGAGCAGGCTGTCCAGGACATCCAGGTAAAGGAAAAAGTGCCTTACCAGTCACTCGTAAATTATTGGCTAGTCACAAACCCTGCATCTCCCCATCTGGCACTTACAGTTCTGTTCTTGTTACCTCTCGCTCCATCAAGGACATGGCCACACAGACATGTGACCTCAAATTCAGCTCTGAGGTTGTGAAGTTGCCCAGTGTCGAGGTAGCATCACCATCCCTCCATTCAGCTGTGCAACAAGTCATCAAACTCTTCCCTCTAGGGGCGAAGCCACCAGCTACACAACCAGTAGGCTGGAAAGGACAGTAGGGGTACACCCATGAAGACTTCCTACGTCTATCAAGCCAAACAACACCTGAGTCAGTGTCTGCTAACTGGAAAGGCTCGAAGAAGTTGAACAAAGGCAAACGGTCTTCTCCTTCGCCGACTTGGAGATCCTTTTTGACAGTGTTGCCACGTGATATTTTAGCCCGGCTGGCCTCCGTGCTGCCGGTGCGCACCACCAGCCATTTTTCAGTGTTGGACTCCACAGACCGACAGCATAAGCTGAGCAAGCCCATTCTTCTGTGGACTTCATGGAGCAGGAGCCTCCTGCTTCTGTGCCCTGTAGCAGTGAGCCTTTGCAGGCAGTCACTCAGCAGTCACCAAGGTGACACCTGTTCATTTCTTCCTCATCATGACTCTTCTCCAATGGAATGTTCATGGTCTTCAGTCCCACAAAGAGGATTTGTGGCTGCTTTTAGCCTTGCAGCATCCCCTTGTACTCTGCCTTCAGGAAGCCAAATTGCGTTCTCATGACCACTTTGAGATTTCATGTTTCTTCCCAGTTCATTTTGACCTTCTCCCTGAGGTTGTAATTCCATCTCTGGGGGTGTCATGCTGCTCATATGGGGTTATGTTCATAGTTAACCTATCTCCCTGACTACCCATCTTCAAGCTGTTGCAGTTTGCCTTTTCCTTCCTCACCTGACTTTCTCCCTCTGTACCATTTATGTCCCTTTGTCATTCAGTGTCACCAGGGCAGACTTCCTTCAGCTTATTGGGCAGCTACCTCTCCCATTTCTGCTACTCAGTAACTTTAATGCGCATCATCCCCTTTGGGGTTCTCCTAGAACCTGTCAGAGTGGTGCCCTCTTGACTGAGTTTCTTAATCAACTCAACCTCTTCTGCCTTAACACTGGAGCACCCACATTCCTTTCCGACCCCTCACATACCTATTTCCATTTGAACCTGTCCTTCTGCACTGCCCAGCTTGCCCATTGTCTTGAGTGGTCCGTTCTTTCTGACACCTATTCGAGCGACCATGGAGCTACTGGAGCACCCACATTTCTTTCCGACTCCTCGCACACCTATTTCCATTTGTACCTATCCTCCTATACTGCCCACGTTGCCCATTGTCTTGAGTGGTCTGTTCTTTCTGACACCTACTTGAGCAACCATTTCCCATGTGTTATCCATTTGCTGACTTCTACACCACCTGTGTGCATACCAAAATGGCAGCTTACTAAGGCTGCCTAGTGGCTTTACTCATTCCTGACGACCTTCAAAGAACAAGAGTTCCCCAGTTGTGATGACCAGGTGGAATATCTCACAAACATTATCCTTACTGCTGCAGAATGTTCCATTCCTTGCACTTCCTCTTTACCATGCTGTGTCCCAGTCCCTTGGTAGACTGGGGCATGCCACGATGCAATCCGCATACGGAGACATGCTCTCTGTATTTTTAACCATCACCCTATGATGGCACACTGCATTCATTATAAAAAGATGTGTGCACAGTGACATCATGTTCTTCAGGATAGCAAAAAAGCTGGCTGCATTTCATTCACTAGTTCTTTTAACAGTTCCAGCCCTTCCTCTGTTGTGTGGGTCAACCTCCGACGGCTCTTTAGTATCAAGATCCATTCGCCAATTTCCAGCCTGACAGTAGCAGAAGATGTCATTGTGGACCATATTGCTATCTCCAACACTGTGGGCTGCCATTTTGCAGAAATTTTGAGCTCTTCCCACTGTCACCCTGCCTTCCTCCATCGGAAACGAGTGGAGGCGGCTCGGGCGACACCCTTCACTTCTCAGAATCATGAGTGCTACAGTGCCGCCTTTACTACGAGGGAGCTAGACCTTGCTTTCAGTTCATCCTGATCCTCCGCCCCTGGGTCAGATGCTGCCCACATTCATATGTTGCAGTACTTTTCTCTTGCGGGCATGCACTTTCTGCTTAATACGTACAACTGCATCTGTCAGAGGGCACATTTCCCTGGATGTTGATATGAAGCCACAGTCATACCCATACCTAAGCCTGGTAAGGACAAAAACCTTCCTTCTTGCTACCACCCCATCTCTCCCACCAGCTGTTGTTGCAATGTGGAGGAACATATGATTCATGCCCGGCTCGTATGATGGCTCGAGTCTTGCAATTTACTAACGACTGCACAGTGTGGATTTTGAGCGTGCCGTTCTGCAGTTAACCATCTTGTTACTTTGCCCACTCATGTCATGAGTGGTTTTCTGCAGAAATCTCAGACTGTGGCCATGTTTTTCGATTTGCAGTAGGCCTATGACACCTGCTGGAGAACTGTTATCCTCTGTACTTTTTACACATGAGGCTTCCGTGGCTGCCTGCTCTGTTTCCTTCAGGAATATTTTTTTCGAGGTGCATGTGTGTTCCCCTTTCTCAGACACCTTTACCCAGGAAACCTGTGTGCCCAAGGGTTCTGTTCTGAGCATTGTCGTCTTTGCTATCGCCATTAACCTTATCATGGCCTGTCTCCCGCCGGGCATCTGCGGCTCCCTTTTTGTTGATGATTTTGCCATCTATTGCTGTTCTGTATGAATTTCTGGTGGTGCAATTGTTTTATCCCACCATCTTTACATGTTGGGCCTGTTGATTTTCCATTAATTGAAACTACAAAATTCCTGGGGCTCATGCTCGATAGGAAACACTCTTGGTCCTCTTGTGTGTCTTACTTGGCAGCCTGCTGTACACGGTACCTCAGTGCCCTACATGCCCTCAATGGTACTGCCTGGAGTGCAGATTGAACCACCCTCCTCCGTTTGCAATGGTCCCTTGTCCGTTTGAAACTGGACTATGGCTGCTTTGTTTATGCATCTGCACGTCCGTCCCTCTTACGCGTCTGAACACTATCCAACATCATGGCATCCATTTGGCCACTGCCACCTTTTACACCAGCCCAATTGAGAGTCTGTATGCTGAAGCTGTTGAACTACCACTGCCCTAACACTGTGAATTTCTCCTCAGCAGGTATGCATGCCATTTGTATGCCATGTGTGGCCACCCATCCTGTGCCGCCTCCTTCAATGATTCCTTTGATCCCCAGTATGGGGTGCATCCTTTTCTGTCATCTCCTGGCTGCACAGAGTGGCTGAGCAGTTTGAGGCGCCATGTCATGGATTGCACGGCCCCTCCCACCAGATGTTTGAGTCCTCCCTCAGGCATGGGTGTGTGTGTTGTTCTTAGCATGAGTTAGTTTAAGTAGTGTGTAAGCCTAGGGACCGATGACCTTAGCAGTTTGGTCCCTTAGGAATTCACACTCATTTGAACTTTTTGTTTCCTCCTGGAGTCTGCTTTTAGCACTTGCTTCAACAGCTTAACTTCACACTACCTGCAACTTTCCCAGTAGCTGTGAACCCTTCACCACCTTGGATTTATGCAGTGTCCCATGTTCACCTAGGCCTTCATTTGCTTCCTGAGGACACTATTCCAGCCTCGCTCTATTGTCTTCAGTTTCATGACCTTCGCATGGAACTTCGCGATAGTACCTTTTTTGTACACTGATGGCTCTCACACTGACCTTGGTGTCAGGTGTGCCTTCGTCATTGGTGCCCACATCTTTCGATAATGACTCCTGGCACACTACTCAGTGTTTACAGCTGAGATCTTTGCCCTCTATCAGGCCACATAGTACATCCTCTGCTCAGAAACTCTCAGCACCCTTCAAAGTCTGTGTGTGCTGTACATCACCCATCCCTTAGTGCAACAGGTCCAGGAAAACTGTCACTTGCTCACTCCTGATGGAGCCACTGTGATGTTTATGTGGGTTCCTGGTCACATCAGTCTGCCAGGAAATGAGGCTGCTGATGCTGCTGCCAAACCTGCAATCCTCGTACGTCAGCCCACTGGTTCTTATATTCCCTCTGATAATACCTCAGTTGCCATCTGTCAGGAGGTGGTGTCCCATTGGCATTGCCATTGGTTCTCCCTTCATTGGAATAAGTTCCTGACAATTAACCTCTCCCAGTGGCTTGGACAACTTTCTCTCAGCCCTCAGGAGGAGGTCATTTTAAACTAAGTTGCATATTGGGCACTGCCTTTTTAGCCATCATCATTTGATAAGTGGCACTCCGCCACCACTTTGTACACATTGCACCCAACTTTTAACTGTCTGCCACTTCCTGATGGAATGCCCATTTTTTAACTGTTTATGTTCCCACTTGGGTTTGCTGTTTGAATTATCGGCCGTTTTAGCAAATGATGTGCAGGCTGTCGACCTTGTTGTACTTTTTATCCATCAAAGCAATATGGTGAAGGCCATTTAATTTTTAGTTTTGGGCCTCCCGTTTCTGTATGGTGTCTTTTGCAGCCCTTTCTCTTCGTCCCTCTTTTTAGCTGTCTTCTTGTATGTCAATTGGGATTGACATATAGTTGTTTTTTAACTCTTCTTTGTCTTCGTGTTCTAAAGTTGGGTGTGTATGACCCCATTTGTTTTTACACCCTAAAACAAAACAAAACCAACAAACAAACAACTGTAGTGCAACCCATTGTTGGCCTCTTCCCAGAGCAACACCCAGTTCTCCAGTTGATTCAAACTACATCATCATAGCACGTAGAGAAAGAGGACACTTCCATAATTCTTTCAGCGATATTCTCAAAGTACAGCTGTAGCATTACTGCTATTTTGATAATAGAGGTTCACCAATAATTCCCTGCTCCATTTGTCAAAGCTCAAGTCAACAAGTGCACTGTGACTGGTCAGGTGTGTGAAACTATGAAACACGATTACTGATCACGGCACCAGTTGGCCATAGATGGATCCGGATGGTGGCACTGTGACAAATGGAAATTATGCATCCCATACTCTGGACATTAACGCTACCAAGTTTGGTACTCATATGGTAATTAGCTTCCATTCTATAACATGTTAAACAGGGAAAATTTAATTATAACCTCCCGGTACTGCTGCCAGCTTTTACTGTGATAATTTTGATTAAGCTTTCAGTAAGGGAGCATGAATTCCTACAGATAGTGTCGGAAGGTCCATGTGGCTTTTCGCTGATGATACTGTAGTATACAGAGCAGTTGCAGCATTAGAAAATTGCAGCGAAATGGAGGAAGATCTGCAGCGGATAGGCACTTGGTGCAGGGAGTGACAACTGACCCTTAACATAGACAAATGTAATGTATTTCGAATACATAGAAAGAAGGATCCTTTATTGTATGATTATATGATAACAGAACAAACACTGGTAGCAGTTACTTCTGTAAAATACCTGGGAGTATGCGTACGGAACGATTTGAAATGGAGTAATCATATAAAATTAATTGTTGGTAAGGCGGGTGCCAGGTTGAGATTAATTGGGAGAGTCCTTAGAAAATGTGGTCCACCAACAAAGGAGGTGGCTTAGAAAACACTCATTTGACCTATACTTGAGTACTGCTCATCAGTGTGGCATCCATACCAGGTCGAGTTGACAGAGGAGATAGAGAAGATCCAAACAAGAGCAGCATGTTTCGTCACAGGGTTATTTGGTAAGCGTTACGGAGATGTGTAGCAAACTCAAGTGGCAGACTCTGAAAGAGAGGCGCTCTGCATCGTGGTGTAGCTCTCTGTCTAGGTTTTGAGAGGGTGCATTTCTGGATGAGGTATCGAATATATTGCTTCCCCCTACTTATAACTCCCAAGGAGATCACGAATGTAAAATTAGAGAGATTCGAGCGTGCACGGAAGCTTTCTGGCAGTCGTTCTTCCCACGAACCATACGCGACTGGAACAGGAAAGGGAGGTAATGACAGTGGCTCGTAAAGTGCCCTCTGCCACACACCGTTGGGTGGCTTGCGGAGTATAAATGTAGATGTAGATCTATCGAAGTTGACATCTATCTGCTTCATTCTGTTGAAAAGTCTTAAGTTACTGCATCCTAGGTTTTTTCCTTCTTTTTTGGACTGTAGACTTTTGAAGCCACTATTGCAGTTTGCATTAAAGACGTGGAAGGGGTATTCAGGAAAACAGATGTGAAGCAAGACAAGCTTTACATCAAATCAAATTTTGTGCATTTCCCTTCAGCATTAACAAAGTTCTTAGCCACAGGTGGAATCTGCCATTACCCTGTGAAGAAGTGGGTGTTGCAGCTTTTAAGGCGACAAAGATCAAATCCTGATTTTGAGCTTTGAAGATGACAAAAATAGTTTGTGGTAGAAATGTAAAAAAACTCTCAACTTAATCATACTTCATTCATAATTTCTTCACTTAGGCATACACCTGTCACTTCTTGTAACACAGAAAGGTCATTTTATGTGTAACTAAATGTTCTGTTGGTAAACGCTTGAGTGTAAGAGAAGAAAAGTGGGAGAAATTGGTGATTGTGTACTGTTTCAGAAGAAAGTAGAAATAAATATAGAACTGATACTGCATACTTTTATTGTTTTGCTGCATTATTATGCATGTTTAATGATATGATATTGTATGAATGCATGCAAATTTTATGATTTAATAGTGCATGAAAATCTGGGCTTTAGTAATAACATTGTCAGTAAATTAATAACTAAAGGTATTAACTCACTAAATAGTTCAGGTGCTGAGTCATTGATAGATACATAAAGGAGGCAGGGAACCCTGCTAGCTTTCAGATGGAGTCTAACACACAGTTCAGTCTGCAAGGAAGTTTCAAAACTATGCACAATCACCTGCAGAGTGAAAAACAGATTCTGAAGGCAAAATTTAATAATGCTGTTGATTGATCGTAATTGTTACAGTTTTCACATATTTTGCTGAAGCCTAACATAGTAGAATTTGCAAAAATGTAAGGAGGAAGTGGACAAAGTTTCTAAGTAACACATCATCTATAACCTCCCTGGATGGTGAACTACTTTATCTTCAGAAAAGCCACAAACAGTTTTAGCTACTTCGATGCATATTTGCAATTGTGATAATGCACTTGGTAATACTTAACTGAGTAGAACTATTGTTGTTGTTGTTGTTTTTTTATGATGATGATGGTGGTGTTTATGGTGGTAATTTTGACTTTGGGCTCATAATCCTGATTTACATAAAAATCACCAGGTAGTGCTTATTTCTGTAACTCACATGGCTATGATATTTCATTCTCTTCATTTTCTTTGACTACAGAAGAAAAGTATGTGTTCATAGTTGTGCAGTTACTCTGACCAATGTTGTATTTTTTAACAGCTGAGCCATATGCTGAATCATCTAGACAGAAGAAATTTTTTAAAGCTAGCAGATGGCCCAGATATCACAATGAATCAGGTATGTATTCACTACACCTATGCTTTAGTCATGGTTGCAATTAGTATTTCAGTAAGTGATTTCTGTAAATATTGACAGGACATTGCTGTAAGCTTTGCTTTGTCTACATTGTAGCTACAATTTTGTTAAAATGCAGTGAAATACAGTAAAACCCCGTATTAATGGATCTGCGTTTAAGGAAATCCCACTTTTAAGGAATACTTTTGTTGGTCCCGGTGATAACGCCATAAAAACAGTGTTCCTGAAATTCGGTTCTAATGAATTGTGCTTTCTTTTAAATACTATTTTTAAGGAATAAGTGTGTTACAATTCTCAAATTAAAATACGGTCTGCAGCTGCACTTCTTATTTTCGGACATTAAATCGTCACTTTAGGCTTTGATCATATGTATTCTTAAAATCGATGTCTGTGTTAGCGTTCAGATATTGGTCTCGTATCAATAGTTGTGAAGTTATCAAGATTGGTGAATGTTAAACTGGTAATTTGAAAACACAATTCTTCCTCACAACCGCACTCCAGCTGTCATGTCTGACGCTATAAAGTGACAGCATTAAGTGTATACTGTAGTTGTGTAGTCTACTTACAATAGTGTTTTTGTACGTGTAATATGGCCAGCAAACAAAGAAAAGTTGGTGGTGACAGTGGTGGTGATGACGACGACGATGATGATGATGATGATGAAGATGATGTGGACTCACAAACACCAAGTTTTTCTGCAGCTGTGGAAGGACTTGAGACTGTTAGAAGGTATTTCTCATCCTTCTTTATGGATGAGTCAGTTCTTAACAGTATTAACCAGCTGGAACAACAACTTCTAGGAGTATGCTGTGCTGGAAGGAAGCAGCAGACTACTCTTCTAGATTTTTTTCAGAAATAAAGACAGTATAGCAGTTTTATTCATTATTGTGAAATCTAATTCATTGAGTGCCATTAGCTAAATAAAATTTTCTCCTTTTAAATCAAGATACTAGTTGATGACTTTTGATGTAACCTAACATCCAAAATATCTTGAAATTTAAAAAAAAAAGTATTATAAATATATCGAGTAGTTTTAAATTTGCCAAGAAACATTTTCATGTTCACTGCATTTTTGTATACAGCACAAGGTGAGTTTGTGATTATGGAGTATTTATATGGCCTAAATAACCTAGGTTCCAGTTTTGATTCTGGAACACTTATTTAGTGCATTTTGACCTAAACCCTTATTTAAGGAAAACTCTCTTTTTAAGGGACAAATTTTTCGGTGCCCTGAGATTCGTTAAAAAGGGGTTTTCCGTATTATTTATACTTCTTACACGGGAACTTCATCAACTTGACACTATTTTCTTGAGTAAAAGTGCATGAGCTGGGTATCTGCCGTAGCAACTGATCTCGTGCAAAACTTTGGCCCATTATGCAGATACTATGCAGGCATGGCCGTCTCAACATGCAGCTTTAAAACATTCATGTGCATAGGTTGTTTGTCATGCACCCAGCTTCACTGTGGTCATGTAATGCCCTAACGTGAGATACTGTGCACCTAGTTTAGGAAGAGGTTTGTGTTCACCATCTTGGTGAACCTACTGGCTGTCGTGCAACCCTTCTGAGCAGTATGGAATGACAACTAAACTGCAATGATTAAATGTCAAGGAACTAGAACTCTTGAAAGTCGTGACCGGTAAGCATCGATATTTGTCGTTATTGGATGAAATGAGCACATGGTGCTTTCTTTATGCTTTTCCTTATATCTTGAAATGTTGTTGCAAATATCATAGACAACTGCACGGATGAAGATGTGCTAGATATTCAAGAAAATATTGGATTGATGTACAGTGGATGCATACAAGAGGATCACGATGGTGATAATAAAGCTTCCATTTCACCACCGTCACATTTGTCAAACTTTTTCATTGCCTGAACAGGGCTGCAGCATGCAATCAAGGACTTCAATGATGGTGGAGGCTGCTTTAGCAATGTAAAGTCATTGAATATCAGTTTCACCTTCTCCATAACAGAGGAATATATGCAACAGGCTGTTACTTTTTGGAAAGGTGGAAATAAGGGGAATCCATCTTCCTAGACCATCAAGAAGAGTTTTAAATTTTTAAAACGGAAAAGGAATCTGTTTGGAAAAAATTTGTTTAGATAAATTTAACAATGCATATAGCGATAAGTTCATGGTCCGCAACATAAACATACAGCAGTAGGGTGTTCAAGATGCAGTGGAGATTGGTGTAAGTGATTCCAAGGCATCTCCTGCATAAGTTTTCACCCTCAAAAGAAATAGAATATTGTGTCATGAAAGGTAAACTATGTTACGATGACAAAACGCTATGGAACGAGGCAGTAATAATAATTAGCTATGAAAAATGTGTCACTGACTCCAGATCTGTTGTGGAAGTGGTCAGTAAACAGAATGTTTATGATATGCATCAGAGTGTATTTAATTTAGAAATGATGTCTGGTCAAACTCTTACGAGAAAAGGAACAGAAGATGTTGTCACAGTCGTGCAGTCTGCCAGTAACATGGCTCGTAGCTACACAATAATGCCAACTCATAGCTACACAATAATACCAACAATATCTGCAGATGGACCCTTGCAGTCACCTCTGTTTATTGTTAAAAGAGTGGACTGAATCCTCTGGGCCACGCATGAAACAAAATTTGTTTCACATGGACTATTTTGTCACTATTGCCTCATCTTTTACGAAAGTGGACAAGGAACACTTACAGAAGTGGCAAGAAGCGGTGTTTTGTAAAATCATCTGAGAGGATAATGGATCACTTTTAATAGTGGATTCATTTTCTGGTCACAAGTGTTGGTCAGTGCTTGGAGTAGAAGATACTGCCATTTCTGTGTTGACAGTACCACCATTTGGCATGAGGTATTGCCAACTGCTAGACATACTTGGCTTCTGGGTGTTCCAGGGGTTTGTCCAGAGCTTTACCAACTCGGTATGACTTCTGGGTGCCGATGTAAACTTTTGTGAGGGGAATACCATCCTTCGAATGCAGCTGCATCTTCACAGGCACTTATGCTCACCAGCGGTTAGGTCAATCTTCCAGTATGTGTAGTATCAAAGTGCTTACCCCAGTGACCATCAGAATACAGTGAACATCCACTGAAATACTTTTTCGAGTCTGGTCAAGTGCTATGTTCATTGTGTCAAAGTGTGCAATTTGTAACTTGTAGCCGGTGTCAAAGATCCCTTCGTTTTTAACCTTTTTATACAGTGATTTATAATTGCAGTGGAAACAAATGAGACGGTTTTTCAACATGTAGTGTAGCATAATTTAATTTTGAATATCATTGATGCATGTTATTTTATTTGATATGTAAAGCTGATAATATTAAAGTGGAGTACACTTGTAAGAGTTACATTATATGTGTTGCATTTCATAGTATTATTCCCTCCTTCACTTCGCTTGCTATTCACATTTCACATTTTGGGGCACTTGGCACTGTCACTTTATTGTGCAGTACATCGCATTTGGGCATTACATGACCACAGTGAAGTGGGACGCATGACAAACAATGTGAGCCCACAAATGTTTAAAAGCTGTACATTGAGAGGACCATACCTGCATAGTATCTGCATAATGGCCTGAATTTACACATGAGTTTGATTGCTGGGGTTGATATCTAGCGTGTGTGTGTGTGTGTGTGTGTGTGTGTGTGTGTGTGTGTGTGTGTGTGTGTGTTTTTCCCCCCCCCCCCTCAAGAAAATATGAGCTAGAGTTGATGAAGTTCCTATGCTGGTAGGATCATTTTGAATTTTTGTCATGATGGTAATGTTAGGAAGAAATGAATGTGAAGCTTGGCAGGCAGCATTAATTAATTCTATAGTTACAAAGTTTGTGTTTGAAAGTCCCATGTTATTTAGATGATTTTATTTCAAATTATCACCAGCCTCTGACAGTATTTCAGTTTCCAGCATATATGTGTAATTGCTAGAGTCTAGTTTTCCATGCAGATACATGTTGCATGAATTTTTTCATGTTTAACCATTTTGGGGAGGGTGTAAATGTATCCTTTGAAGATTGCATGAATTGAGACACTATAATGCTTATTATATCCTATCATGGTTTTGCAATTACATACATGACATCTTCTTTTATTGTTTTTTTTAAATAGGAAAACCAAAAGTGCAGAACATGAGTAATTTTGCAAATTTGTTACAGTCTGTAAACTTGATAATGAGATCAGTTGCCCTAGTTCTGCTTGGTAGATGACGGCAGAAGTCTATATTTTGTGGCAATAAATTTAAATTGAAAAAAGATCCTATTGTTGTTATATGTTGCTGCCCCCTGTGTGATGAAGGATGGGAAAGCAATTAAAATATTTTATCCTAACCTAAGGTGTGTTATATGCTTAGCCCATGCTCTACATCTTATAGCTAAAATGGTAGTCTAAAATTTCACTGTGTGAATACAGTGATACAAACTGTGTAAATGGATGCCCAAAACACAGAGGGTCAATATTGCCGACAGCATTAATTAAGTCATATGCTGATTGTTTTTCCAATTAAAGGTATTCTGAAACACCTGTTCATGTTGCTGGATTTAGAGATATACTGCCAGATATAGCTTTGCCACCAAAACCTGTTTTAACCAGGTGGGGTACCTGGATAAATGCTGCCATATAGTATTGTGATAATTTTGATTAAATTGTTAGTAAGAGACCAAGAATCCCTAAAGATCTATTGAAGTTGACATCTCCTTGTTTCATTGTATTGAAAAGCCTTAAGAGACTGCTTCCAAGGTGTTTTTCTTCATTTTCGGGCTGTACACTTTCGAAGCCCTTACTTCAGCTTGCATTAAAGATTTGCAAGTGGTGTTCAAGAAAACAGCTTTGAAGCAAGACCAGATTTACATCAAGCCAAATTTAGCATATTTTCCTTTGGCAATAACAAAGTTGTAAGCTGTAGGTGGAGTCTCAGACAGTTACTGAAAAGGTTAAAAATCCTTGCAATCATTGTGTGGAGATGTGGGTGTTGCAGCTTTAAAGATATAAAAGTTATCAGACCAAATTCTGATTTTGAGTTTATGAAGCTGACAAAAAATATTTTGTGGCAAAAGTGTAAAAAAACTATCACCTTGATCAGACTTTCTCCAAAATTTTTTCACATAAAGATGCTCCTGTCACTTCTTGTGACACAGAAAAGTCGTTTTCTGTGTAAAAAATCTTCTGTCTGGTAAACCCATGGAGGTAAGTGAGGAAAAGTGGGAGAAATTGGTTACTGTGTACCATTTTAGAAGAAAGTAGAAATAAATATTGAATTGAATATTTTATTGTTTTGCTACCTTATTGTGCATGTTTAATGATATGATATTGTGTGAATACATGCATTTTTCACAGTTTGATAGGGCATGAAAATCTGGGGTCTAGTAGTAACATTATGAGTAATTTAATGAGTAAAGGTATTAACTCACTAAATAGTTCAGGTGTTGAGTAATTGATAGACACATAAAGAAGATAGAGAAACCTACTTGCTTATAGGCAGTGTGGCACACAGTTTAATTTGCTAGGAAGTTTCCAACCCATGCACACTTATCTGCAGAGTGAAAAATAGATTGCAGAGGCAAAATTTAATAATTGTATTGATTGATCTTGATGGTTACATTTTTTACATATGTAGTTGAAGGTAAATCATGCATTTAACCATTTCACTTCTACACTCATGTATATACAGGTGGCAGTTGCTACACGTCAGGTGGTATGCGCATATATATATGGTTTCACTTTTCAGTTTCGTATGCTACACTTGTCTTACATTGGTTTCTTATATATCTTTGCCCTGATGAGTACTGTTCTGCGTTAGGTGTGTTTACCTCACTCCATGCCAAAACTGCTTTGTAGTACTGTGTTATTCATGGTTGTTCATGTGCTTCAGTGTACACATTGGCATCTTTGTCTTACATTGTTATTAGTGAAAGAGAGGTTTCAGCATTAAATGAGCTATCTAGCGTATTGGGGAGTGAAGGTGAAGATCATAGTTTTAATAATGTAGACAGTGATATAAGTAATAATGAAGCTCCAGTACTTTTTTATTCTGGTAATGCATGCATATATGAGAATTCATATTAATTTGTTCCATCCATACCTGGAGGAAAATAAAAGCATCAAAGATATTTCTGCATTTTTTTAAGAAACCAGTTGGCTTCAAAATGAAGGAAGGATGCAAGATATCAATTTTCAGAGTGTAATGTCTCTTTATATATTTTAATTGTTTCCAGAAGTAGCCCTATGTAGATGAAACTATAAGTAACTGTTCTTGTAAAACAGTAAAAATAAATATGTGTGAGTTACATTTATATGCCCATGAGTTTAATTGCTTATTCATGACCTAAACAATGAATAGGGGTGGGGGGGGGGGGGGGGGAGGGAGAGTCTGCGAGAAAGTCTGTTTCTGGCACTGCCTTCTTGGTGCTGTGTGAAAGGATTAATGCAACTTCAAGCTTTAAACCAAGAAATTGGTGTACAAAGCAAGAGTTCAGCAGTTAATACCATGGTGGATAGTGAGACTAGTTCAGCATTACAGATTTAAATGATCTGATACAAGAATGTATGGATATTGTTGTGTCGGGTATATTGCTTCATATGCTATAACAGGACACTGTGCGCTGTGATAAACAGTTTTTTTTTTTTGCAGTGTGGAAAGTCCTGTGACAGAAGCTGTCTCTGAAACCATTCAAATTGGAGGTAGTGCAGAAGCTCAGTGATGATGACAAAGACAAGCATTTTGAGTTTTGTTTGCAGTTGCAACAATTGAATGAGGATGGGTTTGGTATTGTTGATCGCTTAATTTTTAGCAACAAAGCCTCTTTACACACCAGTGGGAAAGTGAACAGGCATAATTTTCAAAATTTGGATACAAAGCATCCACAATACACACAAATGCACTGAATTTGATGGTGATTCCCCAAAGATAAATGTTTTTTGTGCCTTGTCACATCGAAAACTGTATGGGCCATTCTTCTTTGCCGAGAGAACTGTCCCTGGATATTCCTACTTGGACATGTTGCTGGTATGGCTGATGCCTCAAATGCAATCAGACTCTCTGTCAATCTTGCAGCAGGATGGGGATCCACCCATTTTTCATCATGAAGTTCATGGGTACCTGAAAACAGAGTTGCCGCATTGATGGATGGCTGTTCTACAGAAGGGGACAGCTATTTTATGAAACAGCCTCCCCAATCACCAGATCTCACTCCGTGTGACTTTTTTCTGTGGGGACACATTAAAGATCGGGTGTATGTACTGCCTCTACCATGTAATGTAGCAGAGCTCCAGGTTAGAACATGGGAAGTGACTGCAACAGTCGACAATGCCATGCTGGGACAGGTATGGCAAGAATTTGATTACGGTATTGACGTCTGCCAGGTCACTCATGGTTTTCATATCAAATGTTGGTAAAAAAACTTTCAGAGTATCTCTTCAAAATGCAATATGTATGACATCTGTACAATGTTTAGTTCTTGTGCAATAAATAATTGAAAGTGTTCCCAGACTTTATGTACACCCTGTAGTGCTTCAATTTACTTTGTACAATCCAGTTTTTAAAAAAAGCAATCATCAATACTTAATGTCAAATGAATTTTAAATCTCCATCCACCTGCCTTGAGCAGTCAGCCAGCAGCTGGCACGTCATCTTTAAAGTGCGTATGATGCAAAAGTGACAGTTCATGCATTCATTTGTTCATTCACATATCATGTTCTGTAAATCCCAACATGGAGGAGAGCCTTCAGGGGTGTGAAATGGGTCTAGTTATACATTAACAGGCAAAAGCAACCTCTGATGACTACAAACCAAGTAATGTGTCCCAGTCAACACGAAATAAATGAGCTTTATTTATACTCAAACTGAACACAACAAAATAGTCATTTGGTCGTGAATGCACACCACTTTGTTCCAATCCACTGACATTGCACTGGAGGACTTCATACGATGGTGATGTTGATGTGGCAGTATTGGTGGAGACTGTTAGAGCTTGAAGATGGTGCAGGAGTGATGTCCCATTGAGGCAGAAGCTCATAGACAGTAGGAGATAGACATGGCTGCGTGGTTGAGATGGATCCCTTACATGGGCCAATAACACAGCCAGCAGAGTAGGGAGTGACAGTAAGTTGCACACCACAGATGGGCCGCAGGTGGGGCCGATGGTGGGCGCAGTATAGAGAACTGGGACGAGATGCCAAGTAATATCTTGGCTGCAGTGTGGAGTAAAGGTATTATGGAGAATTCAGGGCATGGCTCAGAGCAAAGGCATCAGCAGCCAGTAGTATGAACACTCACAGGACACAAGAGTGAAGACCCATTCACATGTCTGCGCATATGACAGCACTGGGCAACAAGGGCCCTGATTGAGGGATGGGCAATAACAATTGGCACTATGGCCTGGAGAGCACTAATTGCGGTGTCCCTTGCACCTCCAGTGGTGAGACCTGCACCATGTATTACTGTGTCAGTTGTCAAAAATGCGGCTGACAACAAACACACTTTGATAATGTTTGGTATTATAGGGTTTACGCTGCATATCTACGATTGTGTTGCCAGTGGTCTGGATAGATGGCAGCTTGCAGTACATGTCTCTTTTTCATACTAGTGTATCCCAGGGGGATACTATATATACCAACTAACAAAGTATGATTAGCTGTAATCTACTCAAACTGATAATTATGATAATTCTGTCAAATTAATTCCTATATTGATGTTAGAATTGAAGCAGCTACTCAGAGAAGGTCACCACCCCATACTACTAGGGACCTGTTACTATGTAATACATCAAACAAAGCATTTATGTAACTTTACACTAACGATTGTCAGCTGTCTCTATACTGGCAATGTCAAGATCTGTCTAATACAATTATTTAAGTTATGTAGAATTACATTCTTGAGTCCAAGTTTTCTGATAAATTGTTGGAATAGTCATTAATGCAGCATTCTTTTACTTTGTTCTTAAATAACTGGGAATGTTCAGTTTTTTGCCTGATAACCATTGACAACCTTTTCTAGACTTTTGCATGAGAATATGAAACTTACTTCAGAAGACTTAAACCTTAGAATTGGATGGCATAGTCCCCTTTAAGGTCATACAAGACAGAAGATCATTCAGAGGTAGAGAGACAGTACAGTCTTTGAATGTACTTAAAAACATTCAAAAACGAAAGGCATCAGTACCTCTAGTTAGAGAGATGCTCCACAGCTAGAAGTTTCTATCAAGGCGGCTTATTCACCTGTTGATGATTCCCCCAGTATGCGTGTGGAGAACATGGCACTGCAGAATAAAATGGTTGGTTATAATATTTGTCAAAAGGTAAGGAGAAAATTAACAAAGGGTGGTTTCTAAATAACAAAACATCCATAACCTCTCCAACTTGTACACTATTTTATCTTCATGAAACCCACAAACAGTGTTGGCTACTTTGATGCATATTTGTGATTGTGATAATGTGCATGGAAGTTCTTAACAGAATATATCTGTTGTTGTTATTACTCTCGATGATGATGATGATTATTATTATTATTATTATTATTATTATTATTATTCTTTCTTTTCTCAGACGTTATGTCTGGTCAAAAATGGAAAGTGACGCGGACCTTGATCAAGCGTGACTTCCTTTTAACTGTACGGTATATGTTACATTGCATTTAGGAACTTTCGGGTAATTGAACATGTATCAATAATTACAGATTTCTGTAATTGTATATATAAGTTTGGATGTAGCTGTATTGCATTGATGTACTGGTGGATATTTTGTGGTATGACTCCTGTAGATGATAGTATAATTGGTATGATGTCAACTTTATCCTGATGTCACATGTCCTTGACTTCCTCAGCCAGTTGGATATACACTCCTGGAAATTGAAATAAGAACACCGTGAATTCATTGTCCCAGGAAGGGGAAACTTTATTGACACATTCCTGGGGTCAGATACATCACATGATCACACTGACAGAACCACAGGCACATAGACACAGGCAACAGAGCATGCACAATGTCGGCACTAGTACAGTGTATATCCACCTTTCGCAGCAATGCAGGCTGCTATTCTCCCATGGAGACGATCATAGAGATGCTGGATGTAGTCCTGTGGAACGGCTTGCCATGCCATTTCCACCTGGCGCCTCAGTTGGACCAGCGTTCGTGCCGGACGTGCAGACCGCGTGAGACGACGCTTCATCCAGTCCCAAACATGCTCCATGGGGGACAGATCCGGAGATCTTGCTGGCCAGGGTAGTTGACTTACACCTTCTAGAGCACGTTTGGTGGCACGGGATACATGCGGACGTGCATTGTCCTGTTGGAACAGCAAGTTCCCTTGCCGGTCTAGGAATGGTAGAACGATGGGTTCGATGACGATTTGGATGTACCGTGCACTATTCAGTGTCCCCTCGACGATCACCAGTGGTGTACGGCCAGTGTAGGAGATCGCTCCCCACACCATGATGCCGGGTGTTGGCCCTGTGTGCCTCGGTCGTATGCAGTCCTGATTGTGGCGCTCACCTTCACGGCGCCAAACACGCATACGACCATCATTGGCACCAAGGCAGAAGCGACTCTCATCGCTGAAGACGACACGTCTCCATTCGTCCCTCCATTCACGCCTGTCGCGACACCACTGGAGGCGGGCTGCACGATGTTGGGGCGTGAGCGGAAGACGGCCTAACGGTGTGCGGGACCGTAGCCCAGCTTCATGGAGACGGTTGCGAATGGTCCTCGCCGATACCCCAGGAGCAACAGTGTCCCTAATTTGCTGGGAAGTGGCGGTGCGGTCCCCTACGGCACTGCGTAGGATCCTACGGTCTTGGCGTGCATCCGTGCGTCGCTGCGGTCCGGTCCCAGGTCGACGGGCACGTGCACCTTCCGCCGACCACTGGCGACAACATCGATGTACTGTGGAGACCTCACGCCCCACGTGTTGAGCAATTCGGCGGTACGTCCACCCGGCCTCCCGCATGCCCACTATACGCCCTCGCTCAAAGTCCGTCAACTGCACATACGGTTCACGTCCACGCTGTCGCGGCATGCTACCAGTGTTAAAGACTGCGATGGAGCTCCGTATGCCACGGCAAACAGGCTGACACTGACGGCGGCGGTGCACAAATGCTGCGCAGCTAGCGCCATTCGACGGCCAACACCGCGGTTCCTGGTGTGTCCGCTGTGCCGTGCGTGTGATCATTGCTTGTACAGCCCTCTCGCAGTGTCCGGAGCAAGTATGGTGGGTCTGACACACCGGTGTCAATGTGTTCTTTTTTCCATTTCCAGGAGTGTATTTTTCAATTTTTTCTCCTGTTTTCTTCTGTACATTTGCTGTATTGGGTACGGATATTTTTATTAGTTGTGTTAATTTCTTCTTTTTATTGGTGAGTATGATGTCATGTTTGTTATGTGGTGTTTTTTTATCTGTTATAATGGTTCTGTTCCAGTATTATTATTATTATTATTATTATTATTACTACTACTACTATTTGGGGTCCATAATCCTAATTTACATAAATTGCTTCTGGTAGTGCTCATTTCTGCCATTCACATGGCTATGATATTTCATTTTCTTCATTTGATTGTTTATAAAAGTAATAGAGTGTTTTTGATAGTTGCATAGTTACATTGACCAATGTTGTATTTTGTAACAGGTGAACCATATGCTGAATCATCTAAACAAGAAAAATTTTTTAAACCCGGCAGGTGGCCCACAGATCACAATGCATCAGGTATATTTTCACTACATCTACACTGTAGTCACAGTTGCAGTTAGTAAATACAGATGGAGTAATGATGTGAACTTTGCTTTGTATAGCCTTCAGACTACATTTTTCTCAAATTCAGTCAAATATTATTTATACTTCATAGTTGCTTTATTTGCTTTTTTCATAATGAGAATATTACAAACAAAAGAATGTAAAGTTTGGTCACCAGCATCAATTAATTCTTTAACTTCAAAGTTCATGTGTGAAAGTCCCTTGTTATTTAGATGATTTTATTTCAGATCATCACCCATCTGTGAGAGTTATTCACTTTCTGAGGCAGATTTGTAATAACTAGAGTCCAGATTTACATGCAAATGCGTGTTGTATGAATTTTTGCATGTGTGGCCATTTGGGAGATAAATGCATATCTTGAAGATTGAAGATTGCCATGAAATGAGACATTTATAATGTTTATTGTATCACTTTTGTGAGCTTTGTGTATATTTTCTAATAACATGCATGATAGAATCTTTTATTGATTTATTCATATGAGCTGTGGCAAAAGTGCAGAGCATGAGTAATTGTGCGAGTATGTTACAGTCTGTGAACTTCATAGTCAGCTTAAGTGCCCTACTTCAGCTCGGTAGATGTCGGTAGAAGTCAGTGTACTCTGTGCCAATAAATTGAGAACGAATCCTGTATTTGTTATGTGATGCTGCCCCATATGTGATGAAGGCTGGGAAAGCAATGAAAATATTTTATCCTAACCTAAAGTACATTACGTGTTGGGTTCATGCACTACATCATGTAGCTGAAATGGTAGACTAAAATTTCACATTGTGAATATGCTGATACAAACAAGATAAATAGGTGCACAAATTAGAAAGGTTGACATTGCTGACAGTATTAATTAAGGCATATCCTACCTTATTTCCAATTGAAGGTATTCTTAAAATCTCCTGTCCATGTTGCTGCATTTAGTGATGCGTTCTCAGATTTAGCTTTGCTATTGAAACCTACTTTAACGAGATAGGGTACCAGGATAAATGCTGCCATCTTTTAGTGTGGTAATTTTGATTAAGTTGGCAGTAAGAGACATTGAATTCCTACAGATCTATTGGAGTTGACATCTCTTTGCTTCATTCTGTTGAAAATCCTTAATGTACTGCAACCTAGGTTTTTTCAGTCACTTTTAGGCTGTAGACTTTCGAAGTCGTTAATGCAATTTGCAATAAAGATGGGAAAGTGATAGTCAAGAAAACAGATTTGAAGCAAGGCAAGCTTTACATCAAATCAAATTTTGCACATTTTTCTTCAGCAATAACAAAGCTTTTAGCCACAGGTGGAATCTGCCATTATCGTATGAAGCAGTGGGTGTTGCAGCTTTTAAGAAGACACAAAGATATTAGATCAAATCCTGATTTTGAGCTTATGAAGATGACAAAAAATAGTTTGTGGCAGAAATGTAAAAAAGCTCTCATCTTAATCATACTTCATTCATAATTTCTTCGCCTGGGTATACACCTGTCACTTCTTGTAACACAGAAAGGTCATTTTATGTGTAACTAAATGTTCTGTTGGTAAACGCTTGAGTGTAAGAGAAGAAAAGTGGGAGAAATTGGTGATTGTGTACTGTTTCAGAAGAAAGTAGAAATAGATATAGAACTGATACTGCATACTTTTATTGTTTTGCTGTGTTATTGTGCATGTTTACTAATATGGTATTGTATGAATGCATGTAAGTTTTATGATGTAATAGTGCATGAAAATCTGGGCCTTGGTAATAACATTGTCAGCAAATTAATAACTAAAGGTATTAACTCACTAAATAGTTCAGGTGCTGAGTCATTGATAGACACACAAAGGAGGCAGGGAACCCTGCTAGCCTTCAGACGGAGTCTTACACACAGTTAAGTCTCCTAGGAAGTTTCAAAACTATGCACAATCACCTGCAAAGTGAAAAACAGATTCTGGATGCAAAATTCAATAATTGCCTTGATTGATCTTAATTGTTACAGTTTTTACATATTTTGCTGAAGCATAACCTAGTGGAATTTGCCAAAACATGAGGAGGAAATGTACAAAATTTCTAAGTAACACAGCATCTATAACCTTCCTGAGTGATGAACTACTTTATCTTCAGAAAAGCCACAAACAGTTTTAGCCACTACGATGCATATTTGTATATGATGATGGTCATGGTGGTGGTGGTGGTAATTTTGACTTTGGGTTCATAATCTTGATTTACATAGAAATCACCAGGTAGTGCTTATTTCTGTCTGTCACATGACTACAATATTTCATTCTCTTCATTTCCTTGGTCTACAAAAGAAAAGAATGTGTTCCTAGTTGTGCAATTACTCTGACCAATGTTGCATTTTTTAACAGCTGAGCCATATGCTGAATTATCTAGACTGAGGAAATTTGTTAATCCTACTAGGTGGCGCAGATATCACAATGAATCAGGTATGTATTCACTACACCTATGCCTTAGTCATGGTTGCAATTAGTTTTTCAGTAAGTGATTTCTGTAAATATTGACAGGGTAATGCTGTAAGCTGGGCTTTGTCTCAATTGCAGCTACTATTTTGCTCAAATGCAGTGAAATATTATTTATACTTCTTACAAGGGAACATCATCAACTTGACACTGTATTCTCTTGAGAAAAAGCACATGAGCTGGGTATCAGCCCTAGCAATTGATCTTGTGCAGAACTTTGGCCCATTAAGCAAATACTACGAAGGCATGGCCATCTCAACATGCAGCTTTTAAACGTTTGTGTGCTTAGGTTGTTTGTCACACATGCTGCTTCACTGTAGTCATGTAATGCCCTAATGCAAGGTAGTGTGCACCTAGTTTAGTAAGAGGTTTGTGTTCATGATGTCAGCAAACTTGAAAGCTTTTATGTGACTCTTCTGGGTGCAGTATGGAATGATGGCTAAACTGTTTAATATAAACATCAGAGAACTAGAAATCTTGAAAGTCGTAATTTGTAAGCATCGATATTTGTGGTTATTGGATGAACTTCTATACACTGTAAACTGAGCACCTGATGCTTACTTTATGCTTTTCCTTATATCATTCATAGACAATTGTATGGATGAGGACATTTTAAATATAGAAGAAAATAATGGATTGACTTGGGCTGCATGTGTATAAGGGTATGAAGATGGCATTAATGGGGAAGCTGCCATTTCGCCACTGTTACATTTGTCAAACACTTTCATTGCTTCATCGAGCATGCAATCAAGGACTTCAATGATGGTGAGGGCTGCTTTGACAATGTAAAATCTTCGAATATGACTTTCCCTGTGTCTATAGAAGTGAAGTATTTGCAACCGGCTGTTGCTTTTTGGAAAGTTGGAAATAAGGGGAATCCATCTTCCAAGACCATCTTGAAGAGTTTTAAATTGTTAAAATAGAAAAGGAACCTGTTTGGAATATATACATTGAAAACTATGGTACTCATCACCAAAAGCCTGCAAAATTAAATACAATCTGTTTAGATAAATTTAACAATGCATACAGCGATAAGTTCGTGGTCCGCAACATAAACATACAGCAGTAGTGTGTTCAAGATGCAGTGGAGGTTGGTGTAAGTAATTTCAAGGCATCTCCTGTGTAGGTTTTCATCCTCAAAAGAAATACAGTATTCTGTCATGAAAGGTAAACTATATTACGATGACAAAAACCTAGGTAATGAGGCAGCCATAACTATTACCTATGAAAAATTTGTCACTGACACCAGAGATGTTGTGGAAGTGGTCTGTAAAGAGAATGTTTACGATATGGATGAGAGAGTATTTAATTTAGAAATGATATCTGGTTAAACTCTTGTGAAAAAGGGGACAAAAAATGTTGTCACAGTTGTGCAGTAAATCAGTAACACGACTCATAGCTACACAATAACGCCAACAATACCTGCAGATGTACATGTACAGTTACCTTCGTTTATTGTTTTAAAAGAGATGACTGAATTGTTTGGGCCACGTATCAAACAAAATTTGTTTTACATGGACAATTTTGTGACTGTTGCCTCATCTTGTAGGGAAGTGAACAAGAAACACTTACAGAAGTGATGAGAAGAGGTGTTTTGTAAAATCATCTGAGAGGACAACAGATCACTTTTAATAGTGGATTCATTTTCTGGTCACAAAAGTAGGTCAGTTCTTGAAGGGCACGGAGTAGAAGACACCATCATTTCCATATTTACAATACCACCCTTTGACACCAGATACTGCTAACCGCTAGATGTTTGCGGCTTCTGCATGTTCAAGGGATTTGTCCATAGGTTTAGTAACTCCGTACGACTTCTGGGTGTCGATGTAAACTTCTGTGAGTGGAACACCATCCTGCAAATGCAGTTGCTTCTTCACAGGTAGTTACACACACCAGTGTTTAGGTGAGTCTTCCAGTGTGCTTACAAGGGGAGGCCACCAATTGTGAAATTCAGATTCAATTCATACTGCGCATAATAAAAGCTCATGGCCAGAGGTGTAATGTGACAAAGCACCAAGATGCACTTCTCAGCCGTTGTCGAGAAAATCGACAGTTAAAAGAAAGCGTTGCGGTAAAATACTCTCTACGATTAATATTTTTCCACAGCGTGATGGTGCAGCGGTAAGCGCTCGGGTTTGTAATCCGAAGGTCGCCGGATCGAATCTCGCGCCATGCAATTTTTTTAATTATTTGTTTTTTGAAATTCAAATGTATATATACACGCACACACACGATAGAACAATTTTTCAGAATGTCAATCAGGTGTGTTTCCCAACAGATAATTTAAAGAAACAATTGTTCTTGTGAAAACGCATTGTTTATCAGATGTGCTCGATGTCGTGCTGTTTTCTGTTTTCCATGTTTCTGTGATAACTATCACTCAGGTTCGTGCGATACTCCAGCTACTTATGTGCAAGTGTGTACCAAACTTGACAATAAATTGTATCCAATTGAATATTATTTGTGATATTGTGTTTTATTTCAAGTATTATTTTTCCACGACAACCGACTTTCAACAACTTATTATATGCACAATTGTTGCAACTGATTGCCGGAAATTATATATATATATATATATATATATATATATATATATATATATATATATGTGTGTGTGTGTGTGTGTGTGTGTGTGTGTGTACATTTGAAGTACAAAAAACAAATAATAAAAAAAAGTTGCATGGCGCGAGATTCGATCAGGCGACCTTCCGCTTACGAATCCGAGCACTTTCCGCTGCGCCACGACGCTGCAGAATATTGTTAATCGTAGAGAGTATTTCATCGCAACGCTTTCTTTTTAACTGTCGATTTTCTCGACAACGGCTGAGAAGTGCATCTTGGTGCTTTGCCACATTACACCTCTGGCCATGAGCTTTTATTATGCGCAGTATGAATCGAATCTGAATTTCACAATTGGCGGCCTCCCCTTGTTAGTATCAAAGTGGTTACACCAGCAACCGGTCAGAATACTGTGAACATCCAGTGAAATACTGTTTTGATGCTGGTCACATGCTGTGTTCATTGTTACGTCCAGAGCAACAAAGCAGGGAAGGCTGTGAGAAAATTTTTAGAATTCCAGGAACTTTTCATTGTTTTAGTTTACAGTGAAATTTTTGTAATTTTGACTGGTAAGAACCAGTACTGTAACAAAGGGCTTACTGTTTTTCACTACTGCAGAATAATACTGAGAAAAAAAAAAAAAAAAACCTTAAGTTGTAAAGGAAATGCGCCATATACAACAACAGAACACAGTGCTCCTACAAGTGTCCCTCTACAGCAAAATGTATCAAATGCTTTAGTAAGACTATGCAATGCTTGATAACAACAAGTAGTATCCGATGAGCATGATGTCACAACAAGCAAGCTCGTACGCATCGCAGTTGAGTTGTGTACGAGTAGTACCTTCTCATGATTCTGGCTACAGAAGTGTGTCTGTATAGGCAGTCACAGCAAGCAGCCAGATGCTACTTGGAAAAAAATTTACTGATGCTCCCAAGCTGCCAGATGCACGCATGCGTAACAGGCCCAGATTTAGGGGGTGGGGGTCTAACTGGGTTATTGTACCCGAGCAGCATTTTTTTTTTTTTTTTTTTTTTTTTTTTTTTTTTTTTTTGTGTGTGGGTGGGGAGCGGTTGCCAAATTCATACCCTTTAGGAAAAAAACCTTGTTTCACAAAGTGCCTAGCATCCAGCACACGTTGGTCTATCGATTATTTATATGACTTTGAAACACATCCCTGTTGGTTTTTGAACATTTTTTAACACAATCTAAGTTGATCTCTGAATGAATCATAAGTTGATTTTTGAATGCATGCGTAGTGGACATGATGTCTCTGCCAGGGGAATCCGTGTCACATCTAGAAATAAACTTTCCTGCAGACAAAAGGGGGCAGGGCTGTATGAGCTGAGCAGAATAAAGCCAAATGGGTCAATGCCAATCGCTGTTTATGTAGTTGACCGGGTTTGCGAGTGATCAACATTGTTATAATTACTAGTGAAATCCATAGATTCAGACTACCAGAATGGAAATAAACAACTAACAGGAATAACAAGTAAGAAAGATTATGTATTATCTTCTTATTGCATCCAAGAAAATGAAATTTTTACAGAAGATTTTTGACCAGACCACTACACTAGTAAGGGGCAGTTGTACAGTCCCTGGCTAGCAGCCCCTTAAGTTCTATTCTAGAAGTAGCACAGAAAACACATTGTACGAACATGTAATAATGCTGAACTGGAGAATAAGTTTTGACACTGGAAAGAAAGTTATAGAATTATTGATGACAAGATTGTTAATTAGAATGATGAAGGAGATGAAATGGGGACATCACACAAATTATGGAAGAATATAATTATTCCAAATTTATATAAAAATTTTGTACTACTATTATTCCATCTCATGCTTGAGAAGCTAGAGCATGTGAGTGAACTGTGAAACTATTTTCTAACATAAAGATTTTTGCTTGTAATAGGCCTAATAGGCATTATAAAAATGACCAATTGCACCAAAACAATCTCATTTATTTGGTGTGTGTTACATCTGCTGCAATATTTGGCAGCCCTATTTCATTTTATGTAACAGACAGTGACAAAATTCATGTAATGAGATTGAGAAACCACACCAGTCTTGGGTACTGCTTGTATTAACAGCTTATTCAGTATTAGAGAATGACATTTCGTTTTTTCATGTAGCAAAACGTTTGACGAATTTTGATGAGGTAACAGATCCTTTCCCAGAAAGGAAAGCATACCATGTAAAGCTGTAGCAAGATTATAGAAAAAAAAATGACAGGACTTAAAGATTGAAGAAATGTGTACTGTCTTGCTTGTCTTTGCTGGTTCTATGTATCCTACACTCCTGGAAATGGAAAAAAGAACACATTGACACCGGTGTGTCAGGCCCACCATACTTGCTCCGGACACTGCGAGAGGGCTGTACAAGCAATGATCACACGCACGGCACAGCGGACACACCAGGAACCGCGGTGTTGGCTGTCGAATGGCGCTAGCTGCGCAGCATTTGTGCACCGCCGCCGTCAGTGTCAGCCAGTTTGCCGTGGCATACGGAGCTCCATCGCAGTCTTTAACACTGGTAGCATGCCGCGACAGCGTGGACGTGAACCGTATGTGCAGTTGACGGACTTTGAGCGAGGGCGTATAGTGGGCATGCGGGAGGCCGGGTGGACGTACCGCCGAATTGCTCAACACGTGGGGCGTGAGGTCTCCACAGTACATCGATGTTGTCGCCAGTGGTCGGCGGAAGGTGCACGTGCCCGTCGACCTGGGACCGGACCGCAGCGACGCACGGATGCACGCCAAGACCGTAGGATCCTACGCAGTGCCGTAGGGGACCGCACCACCACTTCCCAGCAAATTAGGGACACTGTTGCTCCTGGGGTATCGGCGAGGACCATTCGCAACCGTCTCCATGAAGCTGGGCTACGGTCCCGCACACCGTTAGGCCGTCTTCCGCTCACGCCCCAACATCGTGCAGCCCGCCTCCAGTGGTGTCACGACAGGCATGAATGGAGGGACAAATGGAGACGTGTCGTCTTCAGCGATGAGAGTCGCTTCTGCCTTGGTGCCAATGATGGTCGTATGCGTGTTTGGCACCGTGCAGGTGAGCGCCACAATCAGGACTGCATACGACCGAGGCACACAGGGCCAACACCCGGCATCATGGTGTGGGGAGCGATCTCCTACACTGGCCGTACACCACTGGTGATCGTCGAGGGGACACTGAATAGTGCACGGTACATCCAAACCGTCATCGAACCCATCGTTCTACCATTCCTAGACCGGCAAGGGAACTTGCTGTTCCAACAGGACAATGCACGTCCGCATGTATCCCGTGCCACCCAACGTGCTCTAGAAGGTGTAAGTCAACTACCCTGGCCAGCAAGTTCTCCGGATCTGTCCCCCATTGAGCATGTTTGGGACTGGATGAAGCGTCGTCTCACGCGGTCTGCACGTCCAGCACGAACGCTGGTCCAACTGAGGCGCCAGGTGGAAATGGCATGGCAAGCCGTTCCACAGGACTACATCCAGCATCTCTACGATCGTCTCCATGGGAGAATAGCAGCCTGCATTGCTGCAAAAGGTGGATATACACTGTACTAGTGCCGACATTGTGCATGCTCTGTTGCCTGTGTCTATGTGCCTGTGGTTCTGTCAGTGTGATCATGTGATGTATCTGACCCGAGGAATGTGTCAATAAAGTTTCCCCTTCCTGGGACAATGAATTCACGGTGTTCTTATTTCAATTTCCAGGAGTGTATATTTAATTTTATGTTACACAGAATAGAAAGTTGTTGGCTGATAGGCAATAAAGTGTGCAAATTTTCTGAAGAGTTCTTGTTCTCCTAGTTACAAATAATCCCATCCAGTATTAATTGTGAGTTTGTTTTAAGAGGGGCAGGATGTCAAACTGGCTGACTGGGAGCAGGTGAGGCACCACAGGACATTTTAATTTCCACTGTCCTGAATTTAGTTTGATGGCATGCATTACAAAATATTACACATTTGAATTTCACAGAGTGAAATACAGTGACATGTGATAGAACAGTGCTGTGTGAAGAGGCATGGCACTGTACACTTATGACCAAATAACATGTCTTACATTTCCTGAGAGACATATGTTTTATGTGTCAGACACTTCAGAAAGATGTGGACTACAAAATGAACATATTTTTTTGAATAGTCAATTTTTAAAATTTTTGGTGTTGTACCTCAAATGCTCAGTGGTGAGGTGGTGTAGATTTGGTGCTAATGCACAGAGCAGTCTGAGTTGTAGTGGGGAGGTGGGTAGTCTCCACGTGACCTGTATTTGCGTTTAGTGATTTTGCTGTTTCCTCTTCATTTAATGCTCTCAAGTCAAATGAAAACAAAACAGATTTCTGTGACCAGAAGCTATCAAGTGAATTAAAATACATTCACATAATTATGGAAGGCTAAAATATGTTATTAGTTTCAGATTTTACTTTATTTCCACCTTTCTGACAGTCAAGCATTAATTGCCTTGCAGAACAGTGAAGTTATTTTTGTTCGTTTGCTAAAGAAATTTGGCTTTTATTAATCTTTTCCCCTGAGGCAGTCAATTTATTTGAAACGAAGTGTTTAATTCCACACTATTGGCTTGTTTCAACTGTTCTCTGCATTTCAAGTGCATGTTTTCATCTTCTAACATGTGTGGCATTATGCCATAATAAAGAACCAAACATAAGATAATACAGTACTGGTATTCCAAGAAAATTTACGTCCAAATCTGCACTTTAAAGTCAAATTACGCATTCTAGCATGGTTCATGAAATTCTGATGCTCCTTGGAGTATCCTCTGATATCTTGTTTCTTTTATGATATAATGTAAGATCTTTCAATGTTTTACACATACAAACATTCAAGCTTCCTGCGTCATTGTAGTTGTGCAAGTGTAGTGATGCCTATTACCTGGCGCTCTCTGGCGACAGCTGAAACGAACCTGTTTCTAACAAGTCGCGGGAAAATATTGCGAATGGTTGTTTGAAAAGCGTTACTTTCAAAGTAAATTTCCTTTTACGCAGGATGAACTGTGTGCGAAAATGTACAATGAATTTCTTAAATCACAGAGCGCTTGACTCTCAATTTAAAATCAACTCTTTGAGGACGACCATTTAGAAGAATTGTGCGCCCAGAAGATCAAACATTTATGTCGTTGTTAAAAATTTTACTGGATCATTTGTGCGATTTATCTTAAATGTAACACATGTGACAAAGATCAACATTATATGTGAAAACTTAGCTTATCTTGCAGCTTATTAATCTTAGAGACCAATATTATATGTGAAAGCTTTTTTTTTTCTTGTTGTAACACTGTGCATATTAATTTAAACCATTAACTTTTACTATTTTTGTGTTTGCACTACTTAACAGTGATGTTGCTATTGGCTGACTACATCATGTGTCCTATGCTCTAAATATCCGTTGTTATCAGCTGTCGAGATCACGTGACATGAGCTATACCTGGCTTCCAAAATCACATCGCAATCTCAATTTCAATGCTTTGGAAAGTAACATTTGGTGTTTGGTGGAATTCAAATTTATACTTTAGTAATATGAAAATATGCAGTGTACATGTTGGTGCACATCAAAGATCTTTCCAAAACATTTTTTTTTAATTGAATTTTGTCTTCTAAAGTGCTGGCAAGTTCTACACTGGTGCATAAAACCATAACAATTCAAAGGATTGATAAGTTTTGCAGTTATGAGGAAACGTATACTGTCACTTTACACAGAAAAGGTGTATTTTCACCTGGAAGAAAGTGTATTTTTAACTGGGGAATCCGGGAAAAATCCAGGATTTTTTTTTTCCTTGGTCACGTATACACCCTGGACAATGTTACAGCAGTGCCCCCTATGTGAGGAGGACATAAGCACTGCATCTGACTGGTGATGGCCCAGTTTAATAGCAGCTTCAAGATTAGCGACTTCTATAGCAGTGTCGACACTAGTCATTTTGCTTGTACTCTCTGTGTAGCACAGACTTGAGATTATCTATACTGAAGAAGAGTGATTATTTCGTATGTTGCCCTTTGCATGCAACACACCTGTGTAATTTTCAAAGTTAAGTATTGTAATTTTCTTATTGTAATAAAACTCATTAATATGACTTTTTGATTGTTTGTCTAGCAAACTGAGTATGCAGGCTTCCTAGACCTACATATCTGGCTGTGAGGTGAACAAATCCCATAGTGACAAACCAGAGCCTGCGTGCCACAATTTTGTTCTGTCATGGGCTTCTGTGTTTTGCTGGCACCTAAATTCTCCCTTGTCTTTCCTTTGCAGAGGTGTGTTTACATGTTTTAACAGTGTTTTTTCTATTCAGTGTTTTCAGGTGTATTGCAGAAATTTGCTTTGCTTGTGTGCTTGTTTTTATTGCTTGCATTGTCTGTTTATTGCATTTGCCTCTTCGAAAATGACCAACCCATCTCTCCCACCCCCTGCTCAGGTGCCTCAGATGCAAGCAATACATCCAATGCAGCTGACACACATGTTTCAGTTTCAGACACAGCAGATTACACCTCTTCTGAACACAGTACAGCAGTTACTGGCAAATCAAGCAAATTTGGTGCAACAGGCAACAACTTTAGCTCCAGATGCCATACCACCTTTTTTACAGGTTAACGAAAAAGAAGAGGAATGGCTTGAGTGGTTGCAACAGTATGAAGCCCGCATCATTGCTCACAAAGTATCAGGTACTGTGAAACAACATTACTTTTTGTCAATGGAAGGAAATGCCATCTTTCGCCTCATTCAGAAATTGTTCCATACCGCCACTCCGCATGAACATTCCTATGATCAGGTTGTAGATTCGCTAACTAACTATTATGACCAATGAGTGAATGTGGTGGCAGCTAGGAATCAATTCTTTCATTGCAAGAAATGATCAGAACAAACTTATCGTGAGTGGGTAACAATTTGCAGGGTGTGACAAGGAAATGCAAATTCAAATAAATGTGGTGCTTTATATTCAGATGTTATTTTATATGAAGTGGTCAGGTACAATGCAACTGATGTCAAACTTAGAGAACAGATTTTGAAACAGTCAGGTCCATCATTTCAGCACGTTGTGCAAACTCTAGATCAGTATGATTCAGGTGCCACAGTGGCCGATAAATTTGAGCAGCCACCAATTTGTCGGATTGAGTAGTCCCTTGCTCTCGACCGGCCTAATAGGCAGCAATAGCAAGTGCGCGTCGGGCCATGTAAACAGCTCTCCAAACAGGTGAATGGCATTAAGTCATGCACTCAGTGCCATTCAGGGCACAAATGCCAAGACTGTCCATCCAGACAAGCACAGTGTTATACTTGTGGCAAGAAAGGTCACGTACAATCCATATGTTTGCAACGCAACAAACATAAGAATTCTGCAACAGAACAAACATAGGAATTCTGCCCACTCACATAATTCTCGTTACAAGGATCAAAAATTGCAAAGATGGGCTTTGTTGTTTTCTCAATACCAGTACGAGATTGTGTATCGTCCAACAGCTCAATATGGTAATGCAGACGCACTTTCACGTCTTCCGATTGACCTTGATACAGACTTTGACACTTCTGCTGCATCTTGTTGCCACATCGATGCTCAGAATTCTGAATTGCTTCTATTCTTTCCTCTGAACTATATGAAAATTGCACAGGCCACAGATGCTGCTTCAGATTTGAACATATTGCTAAAATACATTCACACATCTTGGCCTCGCTCATTGCATAGCATTAAGTACTCTGTAGTGCACCAGTACTTGTCACATCGGCATAGCAAGATGTGATTCTTGTTCAAAATGACAGTGGACAGTCATGTATGTTGATCCCCAAAGCTTTGCAAAAAGAAGTGTCGCAGTTACTTAACCAACAACACTGGGGGATTGTTCGTATGAAACAGGTAGCATGTCGACACTGTACTTGGCAGGGTATGGGCACCCAAATGGGACAGATGATGTCACAGTGTCACGCATGTGTGGAAAATCAGTCCACTCCACCACAAAAAAATCTCTTCTTGGCCTAAGTTGCAATTACCATGGAATGTGTGCACATAGACTTTGCGGGACCTTTTTGGAACATTCATTGGTTGATTTGGTAGACTCTTATAGCAAATTTCCATTTGCTGTGCCAATGAACTCAACAACATCGCATAGTGCAGTTCAGGCATTGTCCTCTATTTTTGTCTTGAAGGTTTGCATGAAGCCATGGTGTCGGACAACAGCCCTCAGTTCACGTCAAATGAATTCGAAACATTCTGTGAACGCATGGCATACAGCATCTAACTAGTGCACTGTTCCATCCACAGTCAAACAGCAAAACGAAACATTTTGTCAGAACATTATAGCAGCAGAAGGCCAAACTTAGCACCGCACACTCCAGGGATCGAGCATTGCATCTGATTCTCGCCTCCTATCATTCGCGTCCACGAGATGGATCACTGTCGGCAGAATTGCTTCACAACTGCTGCCATCAGACCCTGCTCCACCGTCCTCAGCATCCACCACCAAAGGAAAGCCACAAGTATCACTATACGCTGCATGAAATTGTGTTTTTCAGGGTTTTTAGTGGCAAGACACGGTGGGCATGAAGCGAGGTCCTTCGTTGACTTGGCGCATGAATGTATCTTGTTTCAGACCCAGACGGATTACAGCACCAACATCACAATCAAATTCAACACAGTCATGTGCACAGTGAACCTTCTGTATCTCTTTCCCCAGATTTATGGATCCCGAGGACAGTGTGGCCACAGCAGCTGCCAGAGGGTGTCATCACGACACTACAGGATGACACCATGGAGACAGGGCCTTCACCTCCTCCACCTCCTTTTGTCCTACTGATGGAACTGGGCCCACCGACACTACAGTGCCTTTGACATCTGGGTATGAGCCTCAGGAGGTGGACACGTATCCTTCTGGGCATTTTCTGAGGGACATTTCCACCAGAGCAAAGGCTGGATGGTGGGGTATGACCGGAAGTCTGACATTCCCTCCTGCAGCCACAGCTTCCGGTCCCTCTGAGCTTCTGGTCCCTCTGAGCTTCTGGTCCCTCTGAGCATCCATGCTCCTGCATCCCCTCCTGCTGTCATGCTCCCTATACTACAACGACGTTCAGTCACTGGGGGGGGGGGGGGGGGGGGGGGGGGGGAATGTTATGGCATAAATTCAAGCACCAGCATGCCAGTCATGAATGACGAAGCTGATAAGGCTGTGACAAAAAGTCAGTCAATCGCACACTGACTGGACCTCTCTCCAGGACGACAAAGTGTCACTAGTGGCTCCTATGTGAAGAGGACAAAAGTGCTGTGATTGACTGGAGATGGCCCAGTTCAATACCATCCTCAAGATTAGCAACCTCTATAGCAGTATCAAAACTAGGCCTTTCACTTATACTCTCTATATAGCACAAACTTGAGATTATCTATACTGAAGAAGATGGATTATTTTCTATGCCACCCTTTGCTTGCAACACATCTGTGTAATTTCTAAATTTAAGTATTGTAATTTTCTTATTGTAATAAAACTCATTAATATGACTTGTTTGATTGTTTCTCTAGTGAACTGAGTATGCAGGTTTCCTAGACACTAAATTCATTATGACGAACTGCGTGATTTCTAACAAGTAGCTGGTGTCAAAGATCCCTTTGTTTTGAAACTTGTTATATTGCAATTCAGAATTGCAGTGGACACTAATGAGAAGGCTTTTCAAGATGTAGTGTAGCGCAATTTAGTTTTTAATATCATCAGTGTGCATTATTTTCTGTGATGTGTAAAGCTGATAATATTAAAGTGGAGTACACTTAGTGTTACACCATATGGGTTGCATTTCGTACTGTTATTCCCTCTTTCACTTCGCTAGCTATTCACATTTTGGGGGACTTGACGTTGTCACTTCATTGCACAGTAAATTGTGTTTGGGCATTAGGCAACCGCAGTGTACCGGAGCATGTGACAGACAACCCGCACACAAAAATTCTTATAAGCTGTACATCGAGAAGACCATACCTGCATAGTATCAGCATAATGGCCTGAATTTTCACGAGATTGATTGCTAGGGTTGATATCTAGCTCATGTGTGTGTGTGTGTTTTTGTTTTTCCTCAAGAAAAATGAGGTAGAGTTTATGAAGTTCCCTTGCTAGTGGTTTCAGTTTGATTTTTTTTCCATGATGGAAATGTTAGGAAGAAATGAATGCGAAGTGTGGTAGCCAGCATTAACTAATTCTGTAACTACTCAATTTGTGTTCGAAAGTCCCTTGTTATTAAGATGATTATATTTCAAATTATCACCAGTCTGTGAGAATTTTGCAGTTTCCAGGGTATGTATGTAAATAATAGAGTCCGGGTTTCCATGCAAACACATGTTGCATGAATTTTTGCAAGTTTAGCTATTTTATGGTGTAAATGCATATTATGAAGATGGCATGAATTGAGATTTGCAATGCATATTATATCACTTTTGTGGCCTGAGTGTGTATTTTGCTATTATATGCATGATATTTTATTGATTTTTATTCATATGAAAATCAAAAGTGTAGTATATGAGTAATTTTGCGAATTTGTTACAGTCTGTAAACTTCATAGTGAGATCAAGTGCCGTAGTTCAGCTCAGTAGATGTTGGTGGAAGTCAGTATAATTTGCGCCAATAAATTTAAATTGAAGAAAGACCCAATTGTTGTTATATGTTGCTGCCACATATGTGATGAAAGATGGGAAAGCAGTTACTATATTTTATCCTAACCTAAAGTGTGTTACATGTTTGGCTCATGTTATACATCATGTAGTTCTAATGGTACTTTAAAATTTCACAGTGTGAATACACTGATACAGACAAGGTAATTGAATGCACAAAATACACAGGGTTGATACTGCTGACTGTTTTCCCAATTGAAGTTTTTCTGAGAAGCACCTGTACATGTTGCTGCATTTAGAAACATACTGCCAAATTTAGCTTTGCCACCAGAATGTTTTTACTGTGATAATTTTGATTAAGTTGTCAGTAAGAGACCATGAATTTGCACAGATCTACTGAAGTTGACAAGTCTTCGCTGTATTGCAAAGCCCTGAATTACAACAACCTGTATCTTTTTTCCCCCTCCATTTTTGGGTTGTGAACAATTTGGAAACCACTATTGCAGCTTGTGTTATTCAATACAAGAGATCTGAAGCAAGACCAGATTTACATCAAATCAAATTTTGCAAATTGTGCTTCAGTAATGTTGAAAAAATCTTTGCAGTCATCCTGTGGAGAAGGGGGTGTTGCTGGTTTTAAGATGAACATAGTTATCAGAACAATTCCCAGGTTGGATTTTATGAAGTCGACAAGAAAATATTTTGTGGCTGAAGTGTAAGAGACTCTCAACTTGACCCCACATCATCCAAAATTTCTTCACTTAAGTATGCAACTGTCACATCTTGTGATATTGAAATATCATTTTCTGTGTACAAAAATATTCTGTCTGGTAAACGCATGAGCCTAAGTGAAGAAAAGGAGGAGAAATTGATTAGTGTGTGCTGTTTTCTAAGATAGTAAAAATCAATATAGAACTGAATACCACAAATTTTTATTGTTTTGCTTCCTTATTGTGCATGTTTGATGATATGATAGTGCATCTATGCTGTGTGAATGTGTAGTACATGTAAATCTGGACACTAGCAACAACATTATGAATAATTTAATAAGTAAAGGTATTGACTCACTAAATAGTTGAGGTGCTCAGAGAATCTCCATAACTTACAATCGAAGTTTTTCACACAGTTTAATATAATAGCATATTTGAAAACTGTGCAATTAGGTGGTACGCTCATATATATATGTTTCACTTTTCAATTTCATATGCTACACTTGTTTTAAATTGGTTTCTTACATTCCATTGTATTTGTAAGTACTGTTCTCTGTTAGATCTGTTTACTTCACTTTAAACCAAAAAATTGCTTAGTTGTACTGTGTTATTCATTGTTGTTCATGTGCTGCAGTTGCATTGTTGTTCATGTGCTGCAGTTGCACAGAGTGGCATCATTTCATTACACTGGTCATAGTGAAAGAGAAGTTTCCGCATTAATTGAGTTATTTATCACACTGTGAAGTGAAGGTGAAGATAATAGTTTCAATGATGTAGTAAGTCATATAAGAGGTAATGAAACTCCAGTACATTTTCGTTTTGATAATGTATGCTTATGTGAAAATACATATTAATTTATTCCACTCACACCTGTAGGAAAATAGAAGCATCAGGGGTATTGCTATGTGTGTTTTAATACTCAGTTGTTTCCAAAAAGAAGGAAGGATACAAGGTATCAGTTTTCAGAGTGCAATGTCAGTTTGTTTATTGTTAATTGCTTTTAAATTTCTAATTTTTGAGTTCCATTAATGACTCAACAATTAGAAATTTCAGAGAAAATCTTCAGCAGCTAGACGGGGATGAGGTTACAAGGAACCTGATGCTAATTTAAAATATAACTTATTTCATGATACACTTGTAAGAGAATTTGAAAACTGTTTCCCCAAGAAAGTAGTTACATCTAATTATAAGAAACCATGCAAAAAACCTTGGCTTACTAAAGGAATAAAAATATCTTGTAACCACAAAAGGGAACTGTATCTAACAATAAGAAAGAGTAGTGACCCAGAAACAGCCAAATATTATAAAAACTACTGTGCTACATTAAGAAAGGTTATTAAAAAGTCCAGAAGCATGTGCATCATGTCTGAGATTAATACCTCTGATAACAAAATCAAAACAATTTGGAATATTATTACAAGGGAGATAGGGCAACCAAGAGTACAGGATGATGGCATTACCATCAAAGTGAATGGAAACTTGACAAACAAGAAGCAGGAAGTCGAAAACATTTTGCATAATCCTTTTTTAAATGTTGTAGAGAAAATAGGATCTAAATGTTCATTAGAAGAAGAAAATCAGTTAATGGAAGAGGCCTTACCCACACCATTTGATACAATTGAAATTCCACCCACCTCTCCTTCTGAAATTAAGAAGATAATCAACTCTCTCAAGAATAAAAGCTCACATGGAATTAATGGCATTTTCAGCAGGATAATAAAAGCTTGTTCCCAAGAGATAAGTGGGATTCTTAGCCATATATGTAATAGCTCTCTGAAGTAGGGTATTTTCCCAGATAGACTGAAGTATGCCATTGTTAAACCACTGCATAAAAAAGGGGATACGTCTGATGTGAACAACTACTGCCCAATCTCTCTTCTGACTGCGTTATCCAGAATTCTTGAAAAAGTAATGTATTGTAGAGTAGTTTCACACTTTTGTAAAAATAAAGTTTTAACAAAATGTCAGTTTGGTTTCCAGAAAGGTTTTTCAATGGAAAATGCTATATATACTTTCACTAATGAAATATTGAATGCTCTGAGTAACCGGAAGTCACCTGTTGGGATTTTTTGTGATCTCTCAAAGGCTTTTGATTGTGTAAATCATGGAATACTTCTACATAAGCTCAAGTACTGTGGTATGAATGGGACAGCGCTCAGATGGTTTAAATCATACCTAACTGGAATGCAGAAAGTTGAAATAAGCAGTTCACATAATATGCAAAAAAACTGGTGATATCTCAAACTGGGGAACAATCAAGAATGGCGTGCTGCAAGGTTTGGTCTTGGGTCCTCTGCTGTTCTTAATATACAGGGTGTTACAAAAAGGTACGGCCAAATTTTCAGGAAACATTCCTCACACACAAATAAAGATAAGATGTTATGTGGACATGTGTCCGGAAACGCTTAATTTCCATGTTAGAGCTCAGTTTAGTTTTGTCAGTATGTACTGTACTTCCTCAATTCACCACCAGTTGGCCCAATTGAAGGAAGGTAATGTTGACTTCGGTGCTTGTGTTGACATGCGACTCATTGCTCTACAGTACTAGCATCAAGCACATCAGTACATAGCATCAACAGGTTAGTGTTCATCACGAACGTGGTTTTGCAGTCAGTGCAGTGTTTACAAATGCGGAGTTGGCAGATACCCATTTGATGTATGGATTAGCACGGGGCAATAGCCGTGGCGTGGTACGTTTATATCGAGACAGATTTCCAGAATGAAGGTGTCCCGACAGAAAGACGTTCGAAGCAATTGATCGATGTCCTAGGGAGCGCGGAACATTCCAGCCAATGACTCGCGACTGGGGAAGACCTAGAACGACGAGGACACCTGCAATGGACAAGGCAATTCTTCGTGCAGTTGATGATAACCCTAATGTCAGCATCAGAGAAGTTGCTGCTGTACAAGGTAATGTTGACCACGTCACTGTATGTACAGTGCTACGGAAGAACCAGTTGTTTCCGTACCATGTACAGCATTTGCAGGCACTATCAGCAGCTGATTGGCCTCCACGGGTACACTTCTGTGAATGATTCATCCAACACTGTGTCAATCCTCATTTCAGTGTGCAAATGTTCTGTTTACTGATGAGGCTTCATTCCAACGTGATCAAATTGTAAATTTTCACAATCAACATGTGTGGGCTGACGAGAATCCGCACGCAATTGTGCAATCATGTCATCAACACAGATTTTCTGTGAACAATTGGGCAGGCATTGTTGGTGATGTCTTGATCGGGCCCCATGTTCTTCCACCTACGCTCAATGGAGTACGTTATCATGATTTCATACGGGATACTCTACCTGTGCTGCTAGAACATGTGCCTTTTCAAGTACGACACAACATGTGGTTCATGCATGATGGAGCTCCTGCACATTTCAGTCGAAGTAGTTGTACGCTTCTCAACAACAGATTCGGTGACCGATGGATTGGTAGAGGCAGACCAATTCCATGGCCTCCACGCTCTCCTGAACTCAACCCTCTTGACTTTCATTTATGGGGACATTTGAAAGCTCTTGTCTATGCAACCCTGGTACCAAATATAGACTCTTCGTGCTCATATTGTGGACAGCTGTGATACAATATGCCATTCTCCAGGGCTGCATCAGCGCATCAGAGATTCCATGCGACGGAGGGTGGATGCATGTATCCTCGCTAACGGAGGACATTTTAAACATTTCCTGTAACAAAGTGTTTGAAGTCATGCTGGTACGTTCTGTTGCTGTGTGTTTCCATTCCATGATTAATGTGATTTGAAGAGAAGTAATAAAATGAGCTCTAACATGGAAAGTAAGTGTTTCTGGACACATGTCCACATAACATATTTTCTTTCTTTCTGTGTGAGGAATGTTTCCTGAAAGTTTGGCCATACCTTTTTGTAACACCCTGTATATTAATGACTTGCCATTTTATATTCATGAAGATGCAAAGCTGGTACTTTTTGCCGATGATACAAGTATAGTTATCACACCCAACAGACAAGAATTAACTGGTGAAATTGTAAACAATGTTTTTCAGAAAATCATTTAGTGGTTCTCTGCAAATGGGCTCTCATTAAACTTTGACAAAACACAGTAGATACAGTTCCACACAGTAAATGGAATGACACCATTAATAAATATAGACTTCGATCAGAAATCTGTAGCTAAGGTAGAATATTCAAAATTTCTAGGTGTATGCAATGATTAGGGGTTGAACTGGAAAAAACACACTGAACATCTGCTTAAACTGTTGAGTTCAGCTACTTATGCTATTAGGGTCATTGCAAATTTTGGCGATATACATCTCAGTAAATTAGCTTACCACACCCATTTCAATTCTCTGCTTTCGTATGGCGTCATATTGTGGGGTAACTCATCACTGAGTAAAAGAGTGTTCATTGCACAAAAGCAAGTAATCAGAATAATTGGTGGAGCTCATCCAAGATCATTCTGTAGACACTTATTTAAAGAGCTAGAGATCTGTAGCCTCACAAAAAATATATATTCACTTATGAAATTTGTTATTAACAATCCAAACGAATTCAGAAGTAATAGCAGTGTACATGGCTACAACACTCGGGGAAAGGATGATCTTCACTACTCAAGGCTAAAACTAACTTTGACTCAGAAGGGGGTAAATTACGCTGCCACAAAAGTCTTTGGTCACTCACCTGATAGCATCAAAAGTCTGACAGATAGCCATATAACATTTAAAAGGAAATTAAAAGAATTTCTTAATGGCAACTCCTTCTACTCATTAGATGAATTTTTTGATATAGTTAGTGGGTAATTTCCCCAACCCCCACAAAAAAAGTGTCATGTATTATTTTGTGTAATGTAATATCTTGTGTAGACACCTTTTATTAACCTGACACGTTCCACATCATTATAAAGTGTCGTATTTATGATCTATGGAACAAGCACTAATCTAATCTAATCTCTAATCTAAATGTGACCATACTATTTTGTTGGCTTGTTGAGTTACTGACTTTCAAGGTTAACTGAAAGCTGGTTCAACACTTTATAGAAATCATAAAGAGAGCAGACATACAAATTTCTTTTCTGTATAGTGTTTCAATTTACTTTGTAAAACCCATTTCTTTTTTTAAAGAAAGCAATAGTCAGTATTCAATGTAAACTGGATTTCAAAACGCTCTTCATCTGCTTTGACCAGTTAGCAGCTGGCATGATCTGTCTTCTCTAAAGTGTTGTTGTAAGAGTGACAGCACATTCATTCATTCATCATATTCTGTAAAACCCAACATGAAGGAGAGCCTTCAGGGATGTGAAGCAGGTCAAGTTATAAATCAACAGGCAGAAGCAACCACTGCTGACTACAATCCAAATATTGCAATCCTGCTACCAAAAAGTAAATGAACTTTAAATATAAGTAAACTGAATGCAACACAATAGTTATTTGGACTTGAATACATGCTACTTGGTACCAGTCCACTGATAGTCACTGACATTGCACTTAGAGACTTCTTGCAAAGATGATGCTGATGTAATCACATCAGTGGAGAGTGGTAGAGCTGAAAAGAGAGGTTGTGGAGAGAGGTCCTGGTGAAGTAGAAACTCATAGCATGTTGGAGATAGACATGGCCATCTCACAGAAATGGCTCCATCAGACTGACTGACGACTCGGAAGATGGAAAAGGGTGCGACATTGGGTTATGCATAGACAAGCCACGGTTGTAGCCAACAGTGGTCCCAGTAAGCAGGACTCAGAAAAGTTGTGGAGTAATGGCTCAGACGTGAGGTGGAGTGAAGGAATTAGGAGCCAGTATGGAGAACTTAGAATGCGGCTTGGAGTAAAGAAGTCTGCAGCCAGTACGGCAAACTTGAACAGGACATGGAGTGAAGACTCATACATTACTCCGAGCATATGACAGCACTGAGCACCGGAATCTTTGATTCAGGGGCTGGTGATCATAGCCGGCACTATGCCTTGGAGCAACTCCCAGTGCTAACTAGCTCTGGTCAGTTGGATGGCACCCTTTATAGCCACCCAGCAGAAGCTTTCTTGATGAACAGTGAGCACGTGATGTATGGAAGAGAACGAACACCCACAGTTGCAGCACTAATTGTGGTGCCTCTCACAATGCCGACAGTGAGACTGTGGTACCACATATTATTGTTGTAGTTGTCGGAGATTCAGTTGACAACAAATACGATTTGAATGTTTGTGATTATATAGTTTACCCGGCATCTCTTTCGTGGTGTCGCCAGTGGCCTGGAGAGGTGGCAGCCTGCAGTACCCATCTGTGTTTCATACCATTGGATCCCACGGGGATACTGTTGTGACTCGCCGATCATTCAAAGTACCGCCGCGCAATTACGCGCGTCTTCGACATGCAGCGCTGTCTGCCAGCCATGCAGCAGCTGCACCACCTAAGCGGCCAGCCAGCCAGCGGCCGCTAGACTTGGACTCAGTGCTCATTCGAATGTTACAGTGCTCACATGTCTTGCTTTGTCAAATTGCTCAGTGGCTTATATGTGTTGTGTTGTTTGAAATATATGTGTTCAACCTGACGTTATAACGATTGGCGACGAGGTAGTGGATTTTTCCTTTTCATCGTTGACACACAGGTTTCCATGGCTACTGTCGAGCAACTATTGCAAGGTCTCATTGAACAGCAAACGCTTCTAACATCGGCGATTCGCGATTTCGTCGCGGCGTCAAATGCGGGGCATTTCTCATTGTTGTCTATACCTCCTTTCCCTCCTTCCGACGAGACGGCGGAAGACTGGTCTGATTATGAAAAACGTCTTTGACAGCACTTCTTGGCATTTCATGTCACGGACAAACAAACGTGTAAGTCTCTGTTCCTTTCCTGGATTTCACCTCAAATGTATCGGCGTTGTTGTCGCAATTGGCTCCTTTGAAAGATCCTGCGTCTTTGTCCTTTGCTGAAATGTGCTCACTTCTGTCCATCTATTTTCAAAAGCATACGCATGTGGTAGCCTCTCGTGTTGCCTTTTATCGTTGTCAAAAACAACCGAATCAATCCTATTGCGGTTGGGCTGCTGAACTTCACGGCCTCAGTCGAAAGTGTTAATTTGTTACTGAAATTCACAAAGAATCCTATGCCGATTCCATGGTATGGGATGCTATTATCCAGTCGGCACCCAACAAAGAAGTTCGGCAATGTGCCCTTCAGTTGGCAAATCCGACTCTAGATGAAGTCCATTGCGCAGTCTTTTGAAATTTCTCGCGCTGCTGGGGCGCAAATAGAGGCATGCGGTGACGTCAGGGAAATACAACCTCTGTGCGCTGTTGACGACGCGTGCGGTGCGTCCCTGTCGGCCGACGTGGCCGCAGTACGCTCCCACGCACAGCCTCAGCCTAACCGTAAACAACCCTCTAAGAAACTGCAGCAAAACCCCCGGCAACTTCCTTCATGTCCGAGGTGTTTTACGAAACATTCACGTGAGGATTGTCCCCAACGTTGGGCTGTGTGTCACAATTGCAAAAAGAAAGGTCATGTGTCTTCCGTTTGCAAATCCGACCGCATACATCATGTTCATGAACATGACGCTGATTCTGATTCTGTGTTGTCTGTCAATTGCACTTCTTCCCTTTCAGGGAAGTTATTCCTCACTGTCCAAATCCTTGGTCAGGATGTTCGCATGCAGGTGGATACTGGTTCTGCTGCCACTATAATTAATTCTCAGACGTATCTTCAGTTGGGTTCTCCACTCCTATCACCTGTCACTCGGCAATTACGGACGTACAATAAACAGAAGATTTCTCTCTTGGGACAATTTAATCCTGAGGTATCTTACAAATCCATCGTTAGCATGGTTCCCATATTTGTGGTTGACCAGAGTAATGCAGAGAATCTTTTTGGTTTCGATGCCTTTCACGTTTTTGGGTTCTCCATAGACGACTCTGTCAATATCGTCTCTGATGCTACTCCTTATGCTCAATTGGATTCCTTGTCGACGACATTTTCGTCTCTTTTTTTTCTCCTGGGTTAGGCTGTGCAAACGACTTTGAAGCTCATATCACGCTAAAACCCACTGCTCGGCCTAAGTTTTTTCGGGCTTGGCCCATTCCTGTGGGCCTTCATGATAGGGTAAAACGGGAGCTGGATCGTTTCACTACTTCAGGGGTCTTGCTTCCTGTCACTTCCAGTGAGTGGTCCTCTCCTGTCGTTGTTGTTGCTAAGCCCAATGGTGACATTTGTCTCTGTGGCGATTTTAAAGCCACTGTAAATGCGCAATGACTCATCGACACTTACCCTATGCCCCGACCTGAAGAATTATTCACTAAACTTGCGGGAGGCCAGTATTTTTCTAAAATTGACCTGTCAGAAGCTTATCATCAACTTCCTCTCGACGCTGCTTCCCAGCAGTTTCTGGTCCTTAACATGCCTTTTGGCCTCTATCAATACCAACGATTGCCATTCGGGGTTGCCTGCGCCCCTGCTCTCTTTCAGTGATTCTTGGAACAATTATTGCTCCCTGTCCCTGTGTGTATAAATTACATGGATGACATTGTTGTCACTGGCTCCACCACTGAAGAACATCTTCAGAACCTCCGCACACTTTTTTATGTCTTACAGATTGCCGGTCTTAAGTGTAATCTTCAGAAATCACAATTTTTTCAGGCATCTATCACCTACTTGGGGTTTCAACTCTCTCGGGATGGTATTCGTCCGCTTCAGCAAACTATCGCTGCGATCGATGCTCTTCCTCGCCCTACATCTGTTAAGAAACTGCAGGCCTTCTTGGGAAAATAGCATACTATCACAAGTTCTTACCGTCTGCTGCTTCGGTGGCTCAGCCTTTGCATCGCCTGTTGCATAAAAACGTGCCTTTTCACTGGTCTGCGTCATGTGATGCGGCTTTCCAGAAATTGAAGTCTATGCTGAAACAGGCCCCGTGCCTGGCTACTTATCGACCTGGCCAACATCTTGTTCTTGCCACAGACGCCTCTCAATACGGGGTCGGTGCAGTCCTTACGCACTGTTTTTCAGACGGCTTTGAACAACCCATTGCTTATGCCTCCAAAACGCTCACGGACGCCCAGCAAAAGTATTCTCAAATTGAAAAATAAGCTTTGGCCATTATTTATGCTCTTCATAAGTTTGGTGTTTTTCTCTATGGATCCAAATTTCATCTTGTTATGGATCACAAGCCGCTTGTTTCCTTGTTTCATCCATCATCGTCACTTCCCGACAAGGCTGCACACCGCCTCCAGCGTTGGGCTCTTTACTTGTCTCGTTTCAATTATGAGATTCATTTCCGGCCGACGGCGCAACATGCGAATGCTGATGTACTGTCTCGCCTTCCCATGGGTCCTGATCTTGCATTCAATAAGGACGAGCTTTTGTGTTTCCATCTGGATGTTGCCAAGCAGCGGGTTGTGGACGGATTCCCCATCATGGGGGACCAGGTGGCAGCGGCTATGGGTTCTGATCCTACCCTCTCCCAGGTTTTACACTGTATTCAGAAGGGTTGGCCAGATCGTCCGTCCGCTAAGACTTCTGACCCGTTGCGGAACTACCACGCTTTGCGCTACCGCCTCACAGCTAGGGATGGTGTTATCCTCCTTTCCACCGATAATGCTTCGCCGCGTGGTGTGGTACCTGCATCTTTGCGTGCTTCGGTCTTGCGCCTCCTTCACCAAGGGCACTGGGGTGTGTCTCGCACAAAATCTCTGGCATGCCGTCATGTGTGCTGGCCTGGCATCGACTCTGAAATAGCACACATGGTCGCTGCCTGCAGCCCTTGTGCGTTACAGGCTGCCGCCCCGAAGTCATCTTTGTCACCGTGGCCTTCGCTTGAGATGCCCTGGGAGCGCATTCATGCTGACTTCATGGGACCTTTTTTAGGTACTTATTGGCTCCTCGTAATTGATGCCTACTCTAACTTTCCTTTCATTGTCCGTTGAACGTCGCCTACCACCGCAGCAACCACAAGTGCTCTCGCCCGCATTTTTTCTTTGGATGGCCTTCCCTCTACACTTGTTACTGATAATGGTCCGCAATTTGCCTCTTCCGAATTTGCGGATTTTTGTGCTCGTCATGGCATTATGCATGTCACGGCCCCTCCGTTCCATCCACAATCAAACCCGGTCCGCACCTTTAAGGCTCAGATGCGGAAACTCCTGAATTCTTCTGCTGCTGATGATGCGCTTCTCCAGTTTCTGGCTTCTTACCATTTCACCCCATGGGCGACCACAGCCCGGCTGAGCTCCTACATGGCCGACAGCCCCGCACGCTACTTCATCTTCTGCGGCCTTCCACCTCACGGCCGTTGGTGCCTTTGCTGGGCCGGTTCACTGCCGATGACTTTGTCTCAGTACAGGGATACGGCAGGCGGCTAAAATGGAGTCCGGGCCGCATCTTATGACACCGTGGCCGACGTCTGTATGAAATCCAGATGGACACGGGTGTTGCAGTGCGTCATTCGGACCAGCTTCGGCCTTGTGTGCCGGCAATGCCTGTTCCGAATGCCGCTACACCACCTTCAGCTCTACCACATGCTCAGGATTTTGGCGTCTCTCATTACTCACAATGCAGCCCTCTCACTGTCATCTCGGTGCCAGTACAAGAACGGACGCCACCATGAGACGTGCCCATGCAGGAACCGGATGACCATCATTTGTTGGAGCAAATCTACTTGCCTCCTTCTCCTACGGTCACCGACACATCGCCCATGTCTCCTCTTATATCAACTGGACTTGCCGCATCGGGTAGATTGGCGCACGGGGCCCTAGCAGATTCGACCCCTACATCTCCTGTCATCTCGACCCGTTATCATCGGGGACACTTCCGTCCGTACGGGAAGCCTCCTCCTCGAGACTTTACGGCCAGTCACACAATGCCTATGGACGTTAGCACTCTACAGGCCACCTCCATCAAGACCAGTGAAAAAATTTCAAAGGGGGAAAAAGTGTTGTGACTCGCCGATCATTCAAAGTGCCGCCACGCAATTACGTGCGTCCTCTACATGCGGCGCTGTCTGCCAGCCATGCAGCAGCTGCGCCACCTAAGCGGCCAGCCAGCCAGCGGCCGCTAGACTTGGACACAGTGCTCATTCGAATGTTACAGTGCTCACATGTCTTGCTTTGTCAAATTGCTCAGTGACTTATATGTGTTGTGTTGTTTGAAATATATGTGTTCAACTTGACGTTATAACAGATACTACATACACCAATAACAAATTATTGTTATCCCTAATCTACTCAAATTGATAATTATGGTAATTACTGCTAGATTAGTTTCTGTGGGTATGTCAGAAGAGAAACAGCTACTGCTGCTCTCTCTGTACTACTTAGCTGCTGTTAGTATGTAATACTTTAAACAAATGATTTATGTAACTTTACACAACCAATTGTCATCTGCCCATATACTGGCAAAGTCAAGATCTGTGTAATACAATAATTTGAGTTATTCAGAATTACGTTCTTGAGTCCGAGTATTCTGATAAGTTTTAGGAGGAGTGGTCAATGTAACATTCTTTTACTTTGTTCTTAAATAACTAGGAATGTTTAATTTTTATGCCTAATACCTACTGACAGTCTTTTGTAGACTTTTGCACCAGAGTAGGAAACTTCGTTCTGAACCCTTGAACCCTAGAACAGGGGTCATAGTCTGCTTCAAGGTGATAAAAGACAGTAAATGAATCAGAGGGAGAGAGACAGTACAATATTAGAATGCAACTGAAACACTTCAAAGTTGAGAGGCATCAGTACCTCTAGTATGATCATTCACAGGTAGGAGTTGCTGTCAATAAGGCTGGCCTATGGAGAAGATGGCACTGTACAATTAAATGGTTGATTGTAGTATTTGTGAAAACACAAGGAGGAAATGAACACAGGGAGTAATAAAACATCTATAACCTCCGGAACATGTACACTATTTTATCTTCAGGAAAGCCACAAACAGTGTTAGCTACTCTGATGCATATTTGTAGTTGTGATAATGCACTTGGTAGTACTTAACAAAATAGAACTGTTGATGTTGTTGTCATGATGATGATGATGATGATGATTTTGATTTTGGTGATTTGGGTTTCATAATCCTAATTTACATAAATTTTTCCAGGTAATGTTCATGTCTGCCATTCACATGGCTGCGATATTTCATTCTATCCATTTCCTTTGTTTACAAAAGTAAAAGAATGTTTTTGATAGTTGCATAGTTACATTGAAAAATATTGTATTTTCTAACAGGTGAACCATATGGTAAATCGTTTAAACAGAAGAAATTTCTTAAACCCAGCAGGTGGCCCACAGATCACCATGAATCAGGTACATTTTCACTACACCTATGCTGTAGCCATGGTTTGAAATTAGTATTTCACTTATTTGATTTCTGTAAATACTGACAGAATAATACATGAAATTGTGTTTGTATAGCCTACAGCTAACATTTTTCTCAAATTCAGTCAAATACAAGGTGGAATTCAAAATTTTCGGGACTGGCGCTGCCATCTGGACATCTGGAAAGTAGGAGTAGTAGATCTTTGCACCGCTATGTGGCGAGAGCTGTATATCTGATGAGTCAGTGTGCGGAGTGGCATTCAGCTGGGAGGATGTGTTGTGTGTCCACAGTGATTTCTGTAATACTCTGTGTTTGGTGCGTGGCGATTTTACGATGGATCTGCACGCAGAACAGCACGTATGTATCAGATTCTGTTTGAATCTCGGGAAAAGTGCTATGGAGATCCTTGCAGTGATTCAACTGCATTTACAGTTGACCCAGAGAGAAAGCAACAATCGTCCCAGTGGAAGAGCCCGGGTTCTCCAAGACCCAAAAAAAGTGATACAGGTGGAGAGCAAAGTGAAGAGCATGATCATCGTTTTCTTTCATACCAAGGGAATTGTCCACAAAGAATTCATTCCACCCAACCAAACAGTGAATTCCGCATACTACTGTGATGTTTTGCGATGGCTCTGTCAAAACGTGCGGCGATGACGGCCCAAACTTTGGCATCAAGGGAACTTGCTGCTGCATCACGACAATGCGCCCTGTCGCACATCCCTGCTCACCAGGACCTTTTTGGCAAAAAACAACATGCCAGTTGTACCCCACCCACCGTACGCGCTATTCCTAAAACTGAAAGTCAAGTTGTAAGCCCATCAGTTCGACACTCTAGAGAGGTTTCAAGAAGCATCACTGGCGGTAATAAACATCCTCAAAGAACAGGACTTCTAGAAAATGTTTTACCAGTGGCAGAAGTGCTGGGACCGGTGTGTACGTGCGGATGGGAACTACTTCGAAGTTGATGGTGACCATTTGTCCAAAGATGAGGTTTTCAACAGATGGCCCTACCAGTCTCGAAAATTTTGGTTAGCACCTCATATTATTTATACTTGTTAGTTGGATCATTTGATTCTTTACGTAATGGAAATGTTAGGACAAAATAAATGTGAAACTTGGAAGCCTGCATTAATTAATTCTACAACTACAAAGTTCATGTGTGAAAGTTCCTTGTTATTTTGATGATTTTATTTCAAATTATCACCAGTCTCTGAGAGTTTCTCACTTTTTGAGATAAATATGTAATAACTAGTTTCCAGATTTCCATGCAAATACATGTTTGTGCAGATACTGTGAACTGCATGACCATGGCATTTTGCTGTATGCACTTTATTATTGAAACTTGCAAATAACATGATAGAAATAACTTTCTAAAGAAGGGCACTAAGTGTCTGAAGCCAGTAAAGACATTAGATTTCTTATACGCAACTGGTTGTTTATTATTTCATTACATACAACTACAATTGCTGCAGATGGATAAAATACTAATCCTACAATTATTCTTCTTGTTTGTATTTTTTATGTAAAAATTGTTTACCCACAACTTTTTATGTTTATTAAGGTATTGTTTTATTGACAGAAACTTTCTGCACGCCAAAGACGCCAAAAAGACAGTATAAATCTCATAGCTGGTCTGATGAAGCCGAAATATTTGGTAAATAGCACTCACCGTTTAAGCTGTCTTCTTTGCTTGTGATATATTTAATCAGCTAGTAAATAGATCAGAAACACTAATGGAAAATTATTACATGGTTCACAGGTGCGGAGTACACAAAACCAGTTCATCTGGAACATGACCGTAGATCTCTTGGCTGGTTTGATGGTGATGAAATTTCAGGTAAATCCTTCTGTTAGATGATTGTAAGTAGTTCACTATTTAATCAGTGAGTGGAGAAACAGTACAGCACTGAAATTGTCAGTTTTTAATTGAGATAGCCAAAATCACATTCGGGTCTTCCTGATGAGTTGAAGCAAACTATAACTAATATATTGTGTGTGCATTTATGAGGCTGTATGTTATTGAATGGAAGAATGATACAACTCTGGGAGTTACAATTTTCTTCTACCCAATATCGTATGTTGTTCTTGCCACTAGAGTTTGGCATGCACAGACATACCTGTAAACCTGCAACCTTGTTGGAGGTTATCAGTGGTGTTTGTTCAGTTGAAAGAGGCAACGGTAGTTACCATTAAGGTGTGTACCTGTATAATAATCAAATACCTACATAATGTCTAGTAGTAAGTGTTCAGATAATAGTGAAGATAAAGAGAGAAATGCAAATACATGAAAACATGAAATTATCCTGAAGCATGGGAGAAAACTGCAAGAAAGCAAACTCGCCTTCATGGAGAACAGTATGTCACTGAAAGGAGAAAGGTGGGAAGAAAGCTGCTGGGTCAGATTGAACTTAAGTTCTTTCTTTATACCATTAAATGATGTAAAATGTTAACAAAGAAAATTAATGAGTTAAATGTCTATTTTTTCCTTTTTGTGCGGTGCAAGAAGAAGGGCATCTTCAATATAAATCAAGCAGAAAAGGTATCAATTTTGACTAATTTGTGTCAAGGAGGTTCTAAGGACCAGCAAGATATGTATTTGATTGGCCTAATGGAATGCTGCAAAGTAGCTAGATATCATCTAAAAGGAGAAACCAAGCAAAAAAATAGGACCACAACATTCTCGTATTTTACACACATCAACAAAAGTTTTGCATCACCTCAGTTCTGAGAGTTCTGGAACCTGTACAGAAAATTGGAATAGAGATCAACATAAACATCCACCCCTGCAGGTCCAGGGGTTAGAATAGGCCCATGGTATTCCTGCCTGTCATAAGAGGCGGCTAAATGAAGTTTCACACATTTTGGCCTTTATGTGATGGTCCCCTGTAGGGTTTGACATCCATTCTTCAAAATTTTCCTGAAGAGTGAGCCAGTTGGGGAATGGCACCTTACATGGGGCATTGTATCCATTGTGCATAGAGACCTTTAGCCCACTTTCTCGCCGTCGCATTGCTGTCCCGCCCATTCTCCATCTCTTGGGCGAGGACACCTTCCTGGGTGCGTTTTCTACCATGCACTATGCAGTGTCACTTTCTGCATCGATGATGACCATGGACTTCTTTGCACCTGATAGCATGGTAGCCAGTCCCTTGTGGTGGGGCTGCGACATACCCTGTTGGTTGTAGCCCCCCTGACCACACAGGGATCGCTCTGCTGATGCATGCGCCATCAAATCCCCACGTATGCCAAGAAGTAGATGCCCATCCCCCTGGGGCATCAGGACTCCCAGCAATGGCTATACTGCCAGGTGGCCTTTGCTGCAGCTGGGTGGCACCTGTGGGGAGGGCCCCTGGTCGGAGTGGGTGGCATCAGGGTAGATGACATGCGATGAAACGTAGTCCATCATCTCTTGCTGGTGGTGAAACACCAGCAGTCTCTAAGCGTTCAGAAGCTCAATTCAATGCACAGAAGTATGACCCCAAATCATTCCCCTTCCTGGCCACACCATGGGAGGAACGTCAGGCTAAGGATGGCAGCAGATCTTATTCAGCCTGGTACCTTGTATGTTCGAGAGCTGATGGGGAATCTTTCATGACGATGAAGCCTCAGTTTTTTGTTGAGCAGTTAGAGGACAAGTTTGGGGAGGTGGAGGGCTTGTCCAAAATGAGATCTGGGTCAGTCTTAATCAAGACAGCATCCTCTGCCCAGTCACATGCATTACTCGCCTGTGACAAAGTGGGGGACATTTCTGTAACCGTGACGCCCCATAAGAGCTAAAATATGGTCCAAGGTATCATATTTCACAGGGACCCTCTTTTGCAGTCTGACGATTAGTTGCGCATTTATTTAGAGTGACAAGGTAGACATTTTGTCTGGCATGTCCACCGGGGTCCGAGGGATAATCAGGTTGCCAACAGTGCCTTCATCTTGTCCTTCAAGTGTGATACATTGCCCGAGAAGGTCAAGGTGATGGTCTGCCACTGTGATGTAAAGCCCTATGTCCATCCCCCAATGAGGTGCTTTAAGTGCTGGAAGTTTGGCCATATGTCTTCTCGCTGTACTTCCAGCAGCACATGTCGAGATTACAGGAACTGTGGCGACTACAATCGAGTGTTAGGTGGAGTTTTCATTTATGTCCTAAACTCAGTCTATAGTGACCCTGTGCCTCTTCAAACCCCTCTTGAAGCTGCAGCTGTCAGAATAAGGACAATGCAGGAAATAACTGTCTGCAGAGTATGTATTCCTCCAGATGGTGCAGTACCCCTGAGTGTATTAGCTGCGCTGATTGATCAACTCGTTAAACCTTTCCTAATTTTGGGAGATTTTAATGCCCATAACCCCTTGTGGGGTGACACCGTGCTTACTGGTTGAGGCAGAAATGTCAAAACTTTACTGTCTCAGTTCGATCTCTGCCTCTTAAATACTGGGGCCGCCACACATTTCAGTGTGGCTCATGGTAGTTACTTGGCCATTGATTTATCAATTTGCAGCCCAGGACTTCTCCCATCTATCCACTAGAGAGCACATGACGACCTGTGTGGTAGTGACCACTTCCCCATCTTCCTGTCACAGCCTCAGCGTCTGGCACACGGATGCCTGCCCAGATGATCTTTGAGCAAGGCAGACTGGGGAACTTTCACCTCTGCTGTCACCACTGAATTCCCCCACACGGTAACATCAGTGTGATGGTTGAACAGGTGACTAGCACAATTGTTTCTGCACCAGAAAACGTGATCCCTCGCTTTTTAGGGTGCCCGAGGCATAAGGAAGTCTGTAGGTGGTCGCTGGAAGTCGCTGAAGCAAATAAGGAGCGTCAGTGAGCTCTACAGTGGCATAAGTGGCACCCTTCCCTGGAGCACCTCATAGCCTCTAAATGGCTCCATGCCTGCATTCGCCAATTTATCAAACGATGGAAACAGGAGCGTTGAGAAAGATACGTCTCGACCATTGGATGCCCTATGTCACCTTCCCAAGTCTGAGCAAAGATCAAATGTTTTTTCAGGTACCAGACCCCAACAGGTGCTCCCAGTGTTACCATAAATGATGTGTTATCTACCAATGCAAACGCGATTGCTGAGCACTATGCTCAAGCCTGTGCATTGGAGAATTACCTCCCAGCCTTTTGCACTCTCAAACAGCGACTGGAAGGGAACGTCCTCTCATTCACCACATGCCACGGTGAATTCTATAACCCCCCATTTACAGAGTGGGAGCTCCTCAGTGCCCTTGCGCATTGCTCCCACACAGCTCCTGGGCCTGGTTGGATCCATAGCCAGATGATTAAACATCTTTCATCTGACTACAAGCAACATCTCTTCGTCATCTTCAACTGGAACTGGTGCGATGGCATCTTTCCGTTGCAGTGGTGGGAGAGCACCGTCATCCCGGTGGTCAAACCCGGTAAAAACCCGCTTTATGTGGATAGCTATTGGCCTATCAGCCTCACCAACATTCTTTGTAGGTTGCTGGAATGTATGGTATGTTGGCGGTTCGGTTGGGTCCCTGGAGTCACGTGGTCTACTGGCTCCATGTCAGGGCGGCTTCCACCAGGAATGCTCTGCCACTGATAATCTTGTGCCCCTCAATTCTGCCATCCGAACAGCCTTTTACTGATGCCAACACCTGGTTGCTGTCTTTTTTGATTTACGAAAAGCGTGTGACATGACCTGGTGACATCGTATCCTTTCCACCTTATATGAGTGGTGTCTCTGGGGCCTTCTCCTGATTTTTATCAAAAACTTCTTGTTAGCCGCATGGGATTAGCCGAGTTGTCTGAGGTGCTGCAGTCATGGACTGTGCGGCTGATCTCGGCGGAGGTTCAAGTCCTCCTTCAGGCATGAGTGTGTGTGTTTGTCCTTAGGATAATTTAGGTGAAGTAGTGTGTAAGCTTAGGGACTGATGAACTTAACAGTTAAGTCCCATAAGATTTCACACACACACTTCCTGTCGCTCCATACTTTCCGCATCCAAGTTAGTGCCTCCCATAGTTCCATCCATATCCAGGAGAATGGAGCATCACAGGGCTCTGTATTGAGTGTCTCTCTATTTTTAGTGGCCATTAATGGTCTAGCAGCAGCTGTTGAGCCCTCCGTCTCTCCTTCTCTGTATGCAGACGACTTCTGCTTTCTGTACTGCTGCTCCAGTACTGGTGTTGCTTGATTGTCACCTATAGGGAGCCATTCACAAGGCACAGTCATGTGCTCTAGCCCACAGCTTCCAGTTTTCAGCCACAAAGTCGTGTGTCATGGACTTCTGTTGGCATCGGAACGTTCATCCACACCCAGAACTTTATGTTCATGATGGTCCACTCACTGTAGTGGAGACATATCGATTCTTAGGACTGGTTTTTGATGTTCGATTGACTTGCTTTCCTCATCTTTGTCAGCTTAAGCAGAAGTGCTGGCAGCACCTCAGTGCCCTCCGTTGTCTGAGCAACACTAATTGGGGTGCAGTTCGCTCTACACTGCTGCGGCTCTACAGAGCCCTTGTCCAATCCTGAATTGACTATGGGAGTGTGGTTTATGGTTCGGCAGCGCCCTCAGCATTGCATTTACTCGACCCTGTGCACAACTGTGGTGTTCGATTAGCAACAGGAGCTTTTAGGACGAGTCCGGTGACCAGCATACTGGTGGAGACTAGGGTCCCTCCATTGCAAATCAGACGTGCACAGCTGCTCACCATTTACATAGCACACATTCGTAGTTCTCCTGAGCAACCGAATTACCATCTCCTTTTCCTGCCCGCGGCAGTCCATCTCCCGTATCGGCAGCCCAGGTTGGCGCTAACGATTGTGGTTCGTGTGTGATCGCTTCTGTCTGAACTGGAGTCCTTACCTGTACCACCTCTCCTCAAGGTCCATTCACATACACCTCCATGGTGTACACCTCGGACGCAGCTTTGTCTGGACCTTTCACATGGCCCTAAGGACTCTGTTAACCCTGCAGCTCTCCGCTGTCACTTCCTCTTGATTCTTGACGTGTTCCAGGGCTCTGAAGTGGTTTACTCTGATGGCTCGATGGCTAATGGTCGCGTTGGCTTTGCCTACGTTCATGGTGGCCATATTGAACAGCATTCCTTACCCGATGGCTGCAGTGTATTAACTGCAGAGCTGGTGGCCATTTCTCGTGCAATTCAATATCTCTGTTCATTTCTCGTGCAATTCAATATCTCTGTTCATGCCCTGGGGAGTCTTTTCTTTTATGTACTGACTCCTCCTTTGGTAGCGTCCATCCAGGAGTCTATCTATGCCCTGGAACGGTCCAGTCGTTCAGTGGTGTTTGTCTGGATCCCTGGTCATGTTGGAATCCCAGGAAATGAACTTGTTGACTGGCTGGCCAAACAGGCTACACGGAAATCACTTCTGTAGATAGGCATCCCCGCAACTGACCTGCATTCATTATTACGCCGCAAGGTTTTTCAGCTTTGGGAGATGGAATGGCAAAATCTTAGTACGCACAACAAATGCAAGCCATTAAGGGGTTCACAAATGTGTGGAAGACCACGATGAGGGCCTCTCACAGGGACTCCATGGTTCTCTGCCGGCTCCACATTGGCCATACCTGGGCAGCCCATAACAACCTTTTGCGCTGTGAAGACCCACCTCGGTTTGGTGCCCTGTTGACAGTGGCCCATATTCTTCTGCTCTGTCCATCTTCAGCTGCCCTGCGACTTCATCTTCGGTTGCCAGACTCATTATCATTGATTTTAGCGGACAACGCCACATCAGCTGATTTGGTTTTACGTTTCATCCATGAGGGTGGGTTTTATCATTTAATCTGAGTTTTAGTGCATGTCCTTTGTCCGTCTGTGTTCTCCACCCTATTGCTTTTAGGGTGGTGGTTTTAATGTGTTGCAGAGTGGCTGGCTTTTACTTTTTATTTCTGTGGTCGGCCAGCCACTGTAATATGCTTCCTTGTTTTACTCTCTTCTTATTGTTTCTTGCATCTCCCTGTTGTTATCTTGTCCTCTTTTGTTCCTTTTAGTGTTCGTTGCCTTTCCTTTGTTCTTGTGGTCTTCCTTTTTTTGTGTTTTGTGTTATATGTCTCGTCTGTTTTATTCTCAGACTTGTGGCATTGTTTTATTAGGAATAAGGGACCCCCTCTTTTAAACCAACCAACCAACATAAACATCATTTCCACACTTTTTATTGCTCATGCAAACCACACATTGCACATTGTATCATCATACAGTGAGACCTTCAGAGGTGGTGGTCCAGATTGTTGTACATGCTGGTACCTCTAATACTCAGTAGCACGTCTTCTTGCATTGATGCATGCCTGTATTTGTCATGGCATACTATCCACAGGTTCATTAAGGCCTGTTGGTCCAGATTGTCCCACTTCTCAACGGCAATTCAGCATAGATCTCTCAGAGTAGGTGGTGGGTCACATTGTCCATAAACAGCCCTTTTCAATCTATCCCAGGCATGTTTGATAGGTTTCATTTCTGGAGAACATGCCGGCCACTCTAGTTGAGAGATGTCGTTATCCTGAAGGAAGTCATTCACAAGATGTGCACAAAGGGGGCGAGAATTGTCATCCATGAAGACAAATGCCTCCCCAATATGCTGCAGATATGGTTGCACTATTGGTCGGAGGATGGCATTCACGTATCGTACAGCCGTTATCGCATCTTCCATGACCACCAGTGGTGTATGTTGGCCCTACATATTGCCACCCCAAAACATCAGGAAACCTCCACCTTGCTGCACTCGCTGGACATTATGTCTAAGGCATTCAACCTGACCAGGTTGCCTCCAAAAACGTCTCTGATAATTGTCTGGTTGAAGGCATATGCGACACTCATCAGTGAAGAAAACATGATGCCAGTCCTGAGTGGTCCATTTAGAATATTGTTGGGCCCATCTGTACCCCGCTGCATGGTGTCGTGGTTGCAAAGATGGACCTCACTATGGACATTGGGAGTGAAGTTGCACATCATGCAGCCTATTGCGCCCAGTTTGGGTCATAACATGACATCCTGTGGCTGCACGAAAAGCATTATTTAACATGGTGGCATTGCTGTCAGGATTCCTCTGAGCCATAATCCATAGGTAGTGGTCATCCACTGCAGTAGTATCGCTTAGGCGGCCTGAGCGAGGCATGTCATTAATAGTTCCTGTTTCTCTGTATCTCCTCCGTGTCTGAACAACATCACTTTGGTTCACTCCGAGATGATACTTCTCTTGTTGAGAGCCCTTTCTGGCACAAAGTAACAATGCACGCATGATAGAAACACGGTATTGGCCATCTAGGCTTGGTTGAACTACAGACAACATGAGCTGTGTACCTCCTTCCTGGTGGAATGACTGGAACTGATCAGCTGTCGGACCCCCTCCATCTAATAGTTGCTGCTCTTGCATGATTGTTTACATCTTTGGGTGGGTTTAGTGACATCTCTGAACAGTCAAAGGGACTGTGTCTGTGATACAATATCTACAGTCAACATCTATCTCCAGGAGTTCTGGGAACCTGGGTGATGCAAAACTGTTTTTGATGTGTGGGTATGAAATGGCTGAGAAGGACTTTCTGTTTGTAAGACTGCTTTCTTAAATCTACATTTCAATAACTAATTCACATCTTCAGTGACTGAATCAATTATTGATTTCTGGACAGTATCCTTAATATCTGCATGCCAAGCATAGCAGTAGGTGACAATACTTGTCACCTGGCATAATTGCCAAAATAAAAAGTCACATAGAATTATTCCCCACAAAGAATTCTCTCTATAGTTCCAAAGGAGTATACTACCTTGATGCCTCTCTAAATATGAAGATTGTGTATCACCTTTTCACAAAGAAATATGGAGAAGAAAGGAAGAAAGATAAGTATGAATTCTATTTGAAGTTTTTCAAAGAAAATTTTACTTTGAGTTTCAGCAGGCCACAGATTGATGTTTGAGGTGAATGCAAACAACTCAGTACAAAACTAAAGATCACAGTCTCAATGATAATGCAAAGTGAGTTGCTGCAGTAGAAATGATGATACACAAATGAAAAGCATTTAAGTTTTGTGCCAAACTCAAAAGAAATTAAAACTTTAAGCCTTATGCCAAGAAGAAGAAGAAGAAGAAGCTGTTTGTGCCATAGTTTTTTATCACATTCAGAATATGCCACTTCTGGTGATACCTGTGCAGGAAATGTTTTACTACCAACAGTTATGGCTCTACAGATTTGAGACAGATGATGTGAAAAGTGATACTCGACATTTCTATGCATGTCATGAAGGACAAGCTTTGAAAGATCCAAATGAAGTTTGTTGCTTTATTTATAATTACATCAAAACAAGCCTCCTGAGATACAGGAACTTCATGTTTTTTTTTCCGGATGGTTGTCTGGGGCAGAATCGTAGTCATACAGTTTTGAGAGTTCCCTTATGTCATTTACAAAGCAATTGTTTTTGCACAATTTTTCAGTATTTCTCTGTTCATGGATACTCCTTCATATAATGGGACAGAGGATTTGGAAATGTCAAATGAGTCATAAGAAGACGTGATTAAATTTATCTACCAGAAGATTATCAGCACCTGATTATAAGCAGTCACAAATTAAAGGCATTTACAATATCAGTAACCAAATATACAGTTGTGATGGACTTCAAAAGCTGGTGACCAAACTGTCATAAAAAAACTTGCCAATCAACTGTTCAAGGAAATAATGAGACAGTCTCAGTTTCAACCTATAATCAGTTAATTTATGACAGTTCTACACCAACTTATATTTCTGCTACTTGTTTTTCTCAAGCCTCACATCACTCCAACTTTTCCAACTGAATCAGTCTACAAGATACCATTGAAAAGTGGGCTCACAACCCAAGTGTAGACATGAATCATGAGAGAAATGCTATCAGTACCCCAGTGGCAACCAATGCACCAGTGCCCACTCTAAGCTGGGCTGTCAAATTCTGTGGAGTTTGGCCTACCACGAAACATAGGGAGTGGGAGACCTGTGGCTAACTTTTCACAAAAGTATAGATATGCATAGGAATGCTGAAAATCAGTATGCTAATCAGAGCAGGAAAGTACATTAATTAGAAAAGATGCTGCACAAGGAAACGATTCTGATATTGAGAATCAAAGAATCCACATAACGGTTGACAACACTATAGACTTTGGTGCCTAGAGATTAATCAGGATCAAAACAGATAGGAAAATAGGCAAAGGATCTCTGCTCTTGGGAACGGTCTTTGCAGTCAACAAGATGTACTCCAAACAATAACATCGGACTGATGACAATGGGCCTCAAATTTGCTAATGAGTCTTACACAATAATCAGTGCATATGCACCAATAAACCAAGATAATGAGAGACAAAGGAGTAGTCAGTAAGCACTGGGATGAACTAGAGAAAACCCTGAGCAAAATTGCTAAAGGAGGTGTTAAAATTTTAGTGATTTATTTAAATTCTCAATTAGAGAAAAGATAGAAAGAGGAAAGATAGGACAATATCCAAGTCATACATTCAATAACAAGAATGGCCAGAGACTGGTTGAGTTATATTACAAACACAATATGAGGATAATGACAACTCACTTCAAGAAACAGATTCAAAACAAATGTCTGTTTGCGCAAACATTTTTTGAATGAGACTTTAATTTTCATGTGTCTGGTCACACCTTCTATACTCATGTGATTTAGTTACACTAAGCAAATGCATTTGCTCTTGGTTAAAAAGAAAGAAAAAAACACACACACACACACACACACACACACACACACACACACACACACACTCGCGTACATTATTATCATGATTCCTAGATACTGTAGTTATTGATTTATAATAAACCTTTTTTTAAATGACTTTGAATTTAAGAAATGTTTAACTTTGACCTAAGAGAGATTGGATCACTATAAAGGCAGTAGTTGTATTCCAAAGTGTTTAACAGATGCGTGGTTGGTTGTTCCATTTCCCCACTCACAGACAAAGAGTACTTGTTACTTTACTCTATTTAGATCTGCTAAACTACAGTGCTTGAATTGAAAACTGGGATGTAATCAGTAAAACCATACCATGTGCCCTTTTCAGCCGAAAGAAGCATAATACTTGCTAAATAATTTGAGCACATGTTCTGAAGGTTAAAATTGAAAACTGTTTTTGTATCTGCACTCAAAATAACTAACAGATTTTTTTCTTGAAAATTTTCAACTTGACTTTAGTGAGAAAATGCCACAAGCAAGCACAAATTCGTTTATATAATGTTGCAACAAACATTAGTGAACTTATTCGAAGAAAAATTATATCAGTTCTTAATTTTGTCAATTTATGTTAATCTCACAAAATCTTAATACTTAAATTAACCACTGATTCCAGTAAATATGTAAAACTGTGATTTATCTTTAAGCACCAGAGTTTTTCAGTTACATTTCAGAATCCAGATAAGAGCAGGCTGCAATTATAGATTAAGTAATCACCTTTTTCTGTACTCAGAATACATTTAATTAATAGGTTTGTTAAGTCAGATTATCAATACTACATGAACATTAATACAGCATACAGTTATTCTCAAATTAACAATATGACTCTGGAAAATTACCTGGGATGAAGAAAATAATATTCTTTCAAGTATGTCATGACCTACCACAGGGTAGAGGTAAGACAAGGGGTTTGAGGTCCATCTGCAATTTTAAGTGGTGAGAAGCAAATGCAGAAAGATAAATTCCCAGTGAAGACAGCTGATGACTTGGATCAGGGCCAAACACTGTCACAGGGCACCTATGAGGGGTGTGGATTTTGGGACTTGATTGGATGCTTGCAACAGGAGACTTGTGGCACTCAGGGGTCTGACTAACGCTATTTGTTAGCGATCAGACTAACTACTACACTAAAGGTTAATTCTAAACATTAGAAAAAAAGCAAAGAAGGTTGGGGGGAGAGTACCAAACTGCTTGATCATTAGTTCACAAAGATGGCAAAAGTCAGTGTCTGAATCCACAGGGGTGAGCGCTAATAGAAATAGCAAACACTAGCAGCAAACTACTTTGTAGCAACAGTATTCAGCTGAAAGCTAAACACCACTGCCACTCCTATTATGGCCAGCAGCAACAGTGTTTTATGTCACTTGGCTCTGCCCTCACACCTTTTGTGAGTGGGGACTGCTGTAGTAGCACTCTAACATGTGTAATCCCTCTTATGTTGCAGTTCTCAGGAGCAATTATCAGGCTTGCTGCCTCTTCTAAGATGTGCCCTTTCATGGACATCTGCTACTATGACACCTTAGAACAGCATCTAGGCAGTGGTGGAGTTACCAGTTAATTCTCTGAAGTGAAACTTGTGCCCTGGGACAGTTGCGCAGAGCCTCTGCAATTTGCAGGGCTCTAGTGTTACTACTTAGCTCCAGTAAACTAAATGCTACCACTTCACTTTTGCCTGCTCTCTGCATTGTGTCTTTGATTTCCCATCTTGGAGCACCCATGATGTCTCCCAACAGCCTTAAATGTAGCAATGTATAAGTTATTATGTTGTCAATATACAACATGTCCCCCAACGGGAAAAATTTGTTGATAATTATTTGACCATAAATTTGTAATCTGGCTTCTGTTGTAGTTAAAAACAACTTAGCTTTAAAAATGACATTATAGACATTCTTGGTTAATGAGTCTAGTTCTCTTTACATTTTGAATTTTGTAAAGTTTGTATTTCACTTCGATTTTTGACACACGTGAACATCAACATGAAACACTGTTTCATTTTTCACTGCACTTGTATTCCCCTGGATACATACACATAGAAGAATCATTGTTAAAAGATCAGTTCATTTTTCATGAATACATACACCACATAGAACATAAATTTAAATCATTGGGTAATTAACTTTTCCCTTTTTTACATTACAGATACAAATAAACAACAAAAACAAAATATTTTCTCTCTTTTTTTATGTTACATACACACATCCAAATTTATGTTTATTTTTCGTCACACCACGTATACATAAACATATCAATACATCACATTACATATTATCATTACAATAATAAATATGAAAGAGAACACACAATCTTACAAAATTGTTATTTACATTTTACTTAGGTGATTCACAACAGTAATTTCTTACTCACTAAGGGAGTTTTGCAGTGCCTTGCACTATCTTTGATCTCTGCATGGAGGTGACATAGGTAATGTGGCTATTTCCTCATTGCATTCAAATGTAACAGAGCCATCATTACTCTTCATTATTTCCTCTGCTTAACCAAAGAGGCCATTTACTATGAATGTGTGTCATTTCCGACACTTCACATGTGTTTACTATGGTCATCCTCCCACACACTCTGCCACAACAATCATCATCCGTGCCTTTCCTCGTGTACTTAAAGCAAGCAGTATGTGCACAAACAACATATAAACATAATACTAAGTACTACAACTCCTAGAAAATACCAGAACGAATAATGATACCAAGGTATTTCTGAGATGCTATGCAGCCTTTGGAATGTCTCTTCTTGCTTAATGCCCCATTCATACTTAACACCTTTTTTCAACAACTTATGTAGTGGTTTTGCCACTTCACTAAAGTCACATAGGAAGAATCTGTAGTACCTGACTAACCCGCAGAAACTCTTTAATGCTTTTGTTGTACTGAGCAAAATACTGACATGAATTCTTTACAGAAGAATGGAAAAACTGGTAGCAGCAGGCCTCAGGGAAGATCAGCTTGGATTCTGGAGAAATGTAGGAAAATATGAGGCAATACTTACCCTATGACATCTTTTTGAGGATAGGCTAATGAAAAACAAACCTAAGTTTATTGCATTTGTTCACCTGGAGAAAGCTTTTCACACTGTTGATGGTAATAGACACTCTGAAATTCTGGAGGTAGCAGGGGTAAAATACAGGTAGTGAAAGGCTATTTACAGCTTGTACAGAAACCATACAGCAGTTATGGGGGTCAAGGGGTACGAGAGGGAAGCAGCAGTTGAGAAGGGAGAGAAAGAGAAGCTTGTAGCCTATCCCTGATGTTGTTCAGTCTGTACATTCAGCAAGCCATAAAGGAAATGAAAGAAAAATTTGGAGAAGGAATTAAAGTTCATGGAGATGAAATGAAAACTTTGAGGTTTGCCAATGACATTGTAATTCTTTCAGAGACAGCAAAGGATTTGGAAGAGCAGTTGAACAGAATGGACATAGTTTTGAAAGGGGGATATAAGATGAACGCTAACAAAAGCAAAACATGAGTAATGGAATGCCATCGAATTAAATTAGATGATGCTGAGGGAATTAGACTAGGTAAAGACACTTAAAATAGTAGATGAGTTTAGCTACCTGGGCAGCAAAAGAACTGATGGCAATGGAGACTGGCAATTGCTGCAAGAAAAGCGTTTTTGAAGAAAAGACATTTGTTAACATTGAATTTAGATTTAAGAGGTAGGAAGTCTTTTCTGAAAATATTTGTATAGTGTCTAACCATGTAGTACAAAAGAATGCTGAAGATTAGATGGGTAGATCATGTGGCTAATGAGGAGATACTGAGTAGAGTTGGTGAGAAAACAAATTTGTGGTAGAACCTGACTAAAAGGAGGGACACATTCTGACAATTTACAGCTGGAGGGAAGTGTGGGGGTAAACATGATAGAGGGAGACCATGAGATGAGTACAGTAGGCAGATTCAGAAGGATGTAGGTTGCAGTAATTATTTGAAGGTGAAGAGGCTTACTCATGATAGAATAGCATGGAGAGCTTTGGACTGAAGACCACAATAACAAACACAAATGTAGGAGGAAGTAATATGTTGTACAACTCTAACCAAAGAGTGCTCGCTCAAACTTTCAGTAATAAGCCACTCCATGATGCACAACATCTCTCTTGTAACCTCTGCCAGTGAAGTTTGTCAAGCATTTCTGTAGTGCTCTTTTGTCGACTAAATGATCCTGTGATGAAATATGCTGCTCTTCATTGGATCTTTCCTATATCTTCTATCATTCCTACCTAGTGAAGATCCCAGATAAATGAACATTGCTCAAGATTCAGTCTAACATGTGCCATTTTCGATGTGGATCAATTATATTTCCATAAGATTCTTGCTATGAATCTGTGTGACAACTGCTTTTCCTGCTATTTGCTTTACATGGTCATTCCACTTAAGGTCACTGTGGGTAGTTACTCCTCGATATTTTTCAGTGGATACAGTTTCGAGTAATTTGTCATCAATAGTGTAATTGTGCAGTAGTGGATTCCATTTACTATGTATGTTATTATGTTCCATTTATTTATATTCAGGGTCAACTGCTAGAGCTGCACCATTCATCACTCCTCTGCAGATCATTCTTCAAATTGGTACTGTCTTCTGGCATTGCTACTTTCTTATAGACAACCATATCATCAGCAAACAATCTTGAAGAGCTTCTGACCCTTTCTACTAGATCACCTGTGCACACTGTAAACAGGAATGGTCCTATCACACTTCCTTGGGGTACTCCAGAAATTACATTTATACCAGTCAATTTTGTTCCATTAAGAGTGAGGTGTTGAGCTCTCTCTGGAAAGAAGTCTTAAATTGAGTTGCAAATCTGGTCCAATACTCAGTGAGCTCCCATTTTTTTCACTAAATGGCAGTGCAGGATGGTGTCAAATGCCTTCCTGAAGACAAGGAACATGGCATGAAGCTGGTTATCTGCACTGCTACAGGCCTCGTGGAGGAACAGAGCGAGCTGAGTTTCACAAGATATCAGTTTGCGGAATATGTGTTGATTTTTATAGAGTAGATTTTCATTCTCCAAAAACGTCACAGTTCATGAACATAAAACATGTTCCATAATTCTGCAACAGATTAATGACAATAATATAGGCCTATAATTATGTGCATCTGTCCTATAATCCTTCTCGAAAATGGGAATGACCTGCAGGTTTTTCCAGTGACTAGGTACCTTTCATTGTTCCAGCAATCTTCAATAAACTGCTGCTAGACGGGGAGCAAGTTCTTTTGCATAATCTTTATAGAATCTTATAGGTATCCTGTCTGGTCCTGATGATTTTCCACTACTAAGCGATTGTAGTTGCTTTTCTATTCCACTAATGGTTATCTCATTATCTGCCATTTTGGCATTTGTATGATGATTGAAAAGAGAGATTTCAGTATTTTGACCTTCTATCTCTGTTATCTTTTGTTTTGGTGCCTGTATGGTCATTAAGTGAATGAATTATCTTTAGTGACAAGATATACTCAATTTGTAGTGCGGTCAATTACATCCTCTGCTTGTATACTTTCTGTGCTGTTCATTACTTTATTAAATATATTTTCAACTTTATTAGCTTCTAGCTTACTTTGCACAACACTTTCGATGTTCCTACACACTATTTCTTTCAGAATGAGTGTCATCATTTTACAACCACCCTTCCTTTCATTCTATCCCCCTCCCCCTTCCTCTCTCTCCCTCTCTCTCTAATTACCTCTTTCATTCTATCATCCCACTCACATTGCTTTAACCCTCAATATAGATTATTGATTGTTTCATTCAGTTAATGAATTATATCTTTGCTCCTCACTATTATTAGCTGATTTTAACATTAGGGGATTACTATTATCACACTCCTCTTTGTTGTTTCCTTTTGTGCACTTATTCTCAACTGATACCATATTTGGCTTCTGAGAAGTGAGTTCTGTGCCCACATCCATGGTGGCATTCTTCTATCTGTCTACCAATGTGGACTCATTCCAACATTCAGCTGAATCAATGGCTCTGCATGTATGTATAGGCTACAGTGAAGTAAGCCAAGTTCTTAATGCAGTGATGTTGTGGCGTTGCCACGCTTTATTTCTTTGTTGATAGTCCTCGGTTTTGACTTACTGCATTTTTACACTGACTGAAAAATGGGGGGTGGGCGGTGGGGGGGAAAGGGGGGGGGGGAGGAGTTCAACACTGACTACTGTAAGTGATGTAGCCGACAGTTGCACAGTTGCATTTCACAGTTCTTTACTTTCACTGTTCACAACACACAATATTACACAGTAATCTGGCCAGTTCACAGTTAACTTTCGATAACCCTCATTAATAGATTGCAGGCAAACATCAGCATACTGCTACAATAGTTTACCATTGAACATCTATGAGCAGTAAAAACCTAACCACACAGTTCTTGCAGAACAATACGGTTTGTGTGACAGTATTGAACAGACACTGTCATTGTGATTCTTCAGTTTCTCCCAGTGTATTTGTTGCTTGAACAGTCCACGGGTATACTGCCAGTTCATAGTGTCCAATGGGCACAATATTTTGGCGATCAGGCATGTCGCCATCATCAGGTGCGCTGATGAACTGAGCTCCTGAGGGCGGGCGGCTGAATTAAATCCCCTCCCCCCGCGGGCTGCTCTCTTCGCCGTTCTCGCCCGCACGCCGGTGGTCGCAAAGACGTGGGCATCGGAATCTGTCGTAGCGTCGATGTGCTTGCTACGTCCACCCTGGTCGCCAGTTCGTGCTTCTTGCTGAGAGTCTTCTTAATTACATTCAATGCCAGGTCCCAAGCCTTGCTCAGATTGTAGCCGCAATCTCGGTTGATAAGATCTTCCCTGGTGCGAATTTCGATAGCCTCCCTTATAACGCTGTCCCAATATTTAGAGGTCTGAACCAGGGTCTTGTTACGCTCATAATCCATCTCGTGTTTCTCGGACAAACAGTGCTCTGCTACAGCTGACTTATTTGGATATTTCAGTTGAGTGTGCCTTTGATGTTCTCAGCAACGATCTTCGATGGTGCGTACTGTTTGTCCGATATCGTGGCTCAGACGCCAAGAAATTGTCACGTCAAGGACCTGTACCACCAAGACTATGGGCTCCTTAAGGTCCACAAAGAGGGGTACCTATGTGCCCAATTGTCAGCAACATTAGGGCACCTACTTACTTGCTAGCAAAATATCTGGCTGAATTACTTAGCCCCTATGTTGGTAAATGCTCTCACCATATCGGTAATTCTGTGGATTTTGTGAAACGTCTCGACAACTTCAGACTGAAAGACACTGATATCTTAGTGAGCTTCGATGTGCCTCTATGAGAGTCAGTCGAGCTTATTGGGTAGAAATTTGACGAGAAGACCACCGAACTCTTTAGGCATGTCTTGACCTCAACGTACTTTCTGTTTAGTGGGGAATACTATGAGAAAATGGATGGAGTCGCAATGGGCAGCCCACTCTTGCCGGTGGTCACGAATTTGTACATGGAGTACTTCTAGGAGGAAGCCTTGGCGTCATCCAATTGGAAACCTAATTTTCTTCCATTATGTCGATGACATGTTCTTCATCTGGCCCCATGGTAAGGACAAGCTCCTGGATTTCCTTACACACCTAAACTCCATAGACCCAAACATCAAATTCACTATGGAGACCGAAGCAGAAGGAAGATTAGCATTCCTGGACGTCATGGTCAAGAGAAGAGCTGATGGTTCCCTGAGCCACGGTGTGTACAGGAAGAAAACGCACACTGGCCTGTACCTACGTGCAGACAACTGCCACCACCCTTCTCAGAGGAATAGAGTACTCAAAACACTAGTACACAGGGTACGAAGCATCTCAGATGCAGAGAATCTGCCCCAAGAATTGGAACACCTCAAAACCGTGTTCCGAAAGAATGGGTACTCGGAATGGCAGATTAGATACACTCTCCATCCCACCACCACAGCACAACCTGTGGAGAGGAATGAAGTCACGGAAGAAGAGGTAGCCATTGCCTTTATTCCGTACAATGGCACACTATTGGGGAAAATCAGCCATATATTAAAGAAACACTAAGTTAAAACCGTCTTTTGCCCGCCCAATAAAACACAGTCATTACTGGGAAGTGTGAAAGATGACCTCGGTTTGAGGAAGGCCGGGATATACCAAATTCCATGTGAGTGTAGGAAGACTTATATTGGACAAACAGTACGCACCATCGATGATCATTGCCGAGAACATCAAAGGCACACTCGACTGAAATATCCAAATAAGTCGGTGGTAGCAGAGCACTGTTCGTCCGAGAAACATGAGATGGATTATGAGCGTACCGAGATCCTGGCTCAGACCTCTAAATATTGGGACAGCGTTATAAGGGAGGCTATCGAAATTCGCACCAGGGAAGATCTTATCATCTGAGATTGCAGCTACAATCTCAGCAAGGCTTGGGAACTGGCATTGAATGTAATTGAGAAGACTCTCAGCAAAAAGCACAAACTGGCGACCAGGGCGGACGTAGCAAGCACATCGACGCTCCGACAGAATCCGACGCACATGTCTTCGTGACTGCCGGCGCCCGGGCGCGGACGGCGAAGAGAGTGGCCTGTGGGGGGACGGGATTTAATTCGACCGCCCGCCCTCAGGAGCTCAGTTCGTCAGCGCACCTGACAATGGCGACATGTGTGATAGCTGAAATATTGTGCCTGTTGTACACTATGAACCGGCAGTATACCCGTGGACTGTTTGAGAGACACTGTCATTGTTTTAACACATGGCCTGTTTGTGTTACACTTATTTTGTGGTTATGTTGAGGCATTGTTGTTGATCTAACCAATACAGGTTTCTTGTCTGAAAATCGGCAGTGCTGTGACCATAGCTGCTGTGTATGTGGACAGACAATAAACCACATATGGAAATTTTAAGAATGCATCAATTACTAAAAACCAAAAGGAGTTAAGAATGGACCCGCAAAATTGGCATGAATATGCACCCATGTGTGCTGGGTGTGGGGGGGTCTACATGGGAAAAGAGATGCCAGTGGTGCCACTTGATGTGTGGCACACTGTATGCAGGCTGACACAACATGTGTGATCTCATTGTCAACAACCAGGCAAAACACATGGTGACAAGTCAGCAATTCTGTATGAGCAACACCCCAATGGTCCAGGCAGTGAAGGCAACTGTTGTCCCACTGCATTGTGGTCAGGATCACAACCCTGGATGCCAACTCCTCAGTAGCCAGCAGTAACACACCATCAAGTACTGAGAGGTGGTGGCGGAGAGCATAATATGTACACAAGGGATCTGCTGCTTGGCCTGGTGGTTTAGGTGGCCAACGTTGGTGGACAAGTTAAACAACCTGACATTAAGACAAGATTGGCCATGAAAGCCACCAAAATTTGTATCTGCATTTGTGTGCTGTGCAGTGAGTCAGTGAGCCACTGTGGCTGCATCAGGAAGATATTTATGGTAGCACAGAATCTTTCCGAGAAAGGCCTGCAACTCTTTGACATTGGTAGGATGTGGCAAATCCTTAATGGCATCAACATGCTGGCATAAAGGGTTGACACCTGCATGCAAGACTTCAAATCCAAGATAGACAATAGTAGGCTGAAAAAATTGCGAATTGTACAAGTTACATTTTAACCCAGCGGTGTGCAGCACCATGAACAAAGCCTAAAGGTCCTGCAAGTGTTCATCTGTTGAGGAACCTGAGACGATAGTATCATCCACCCATCATGCTCTTCGGCACGGAGGCCGTGAGTTCCAAAATGACAGGAGTGTTAGTCATGCTGAATGGATACCAATGATATCAGTATAACCCGAAGGGGTATTTACTAAAAGGATACATTTGGGATCATTATTCACAGCAAGTTACAGGTAGGCTTCTGACAAGCCTATTTTGAAAAAAATATTGGCCCACAGAAAGCCCTGCTAAGAGTTCTTCCTGCCAGACTATAGCATAGGTATCAATTAGAGACTGTCAATATACGTACTTCCTAAAATAACTACAGAGCCAAAGGTTGCTGTTAGGTTTTACAGCAGTTACCAATGAAGTAGACCATTCACTAGAAGAGACAAATGTGGTAACACCCAAAGACTTCAGTCAATCTAGTTCTAATTTGACTTGCTCCCATAAAGCTATGGGATTGGGGGGGAGGAGGGGGGGATGAAAAAAAAAGGGAACATGCCATCAGTTTCAATGTGATGTGAACCCTGAAATCGGAAGCGCACCCTAAACCTTCTGAAAAAAAGGAGAAATATTCCAGGCAGAGAGCATGCAGTTGTTGCTATGGAACTTGAACTGATACCACATGCACTTCATCAATAATAGAGAATCCAAAAATTTTGAAGGCATCTAACCTAAATAACTTTTCAATTTTGGCTTTATCGACTACTAGAAAGGTCAAAGGCCAAACAACTGCTTTATAAACTATGGGAGTAGAAAATTGTCCCAGTGTGGGTATTTATTGTTTGTTGTTACTCACCAACTGATGAGAGAAAGCGGACAATGCTGGTGATCCGAGATCCACCTAGGTTTGAGAATTCAACAAAGTCACTGCTGCACCTATGTCTACTTGCATTTTTAACGTCTTGTCCACAACACATACTTCTATATAGAGTTTGTCTGGGGCTACCATCATTTGGGAACCACTATTCACATCCATGTTCAAATCTGATGAAGGAGGTTGAGAGTTACACACAGATCCAATATGTACCCTTTTCTTCCAGTGGTTGCACATCGGCCAGTGCTTTGGGCACGTGGCCCACTCATGTTGAATAAAACAATGAGGACACAGTAGGAGAGGAGCACATGGCCACTACTGTGACACGGACTGCTATTGCTGCTTAGCATTGTGCTGCCCCATGCAGCACGGAGACCAAGGTTGCATGGCTGTGACATCATTTTCCCTGCATAAGCTAACTAATGGCAGTTGAGAAGGAGAAGAAGCAATGACAGCTGCTTCACACCAAACTTCTATCTGACTTCCTGCTGCCCTAGATACTTAGAGTATTGGGCAATGTTCAAAACCTCTGTGAGACAGGGATTTTCACATTTTAAAGCATGTTCACAAAGTTTCCCATCAGGGGCCAGGTGTAGTATTGTAGCAACATGAACCACCGAATCAGCATATGAGTCCTGGTGAGTTTCAGTAACAAACTGACAGTGACTGCTTAGCCCATGAAGTTCCACTGCCCAAGCTCTGTACAACTATTGCGGCCACTTTTGAGAATGGTAGAACTTGACTCGAACAACAATAGCATGAGTACATTTGCAGTGATATGTAGAGAGCGACTGACTCATTTCATCAAAAGAGAGACTGGCAGGTTCCTGGCAAGTAGCTAGATGAAACAAAAGGTGATAAAAATGGGGATAAATATATGACAGAAAGAAATCTGTAGACATGTTGGGGTGAGCGATTCCACAATCTTAAAATGTTGCTCAAGGTGTATATCATATGCATCCCAGTCTTCTGCAGAATCATCATATGGAGAAAATGTTGGGTGTTGCATCAAAGGTGGTGAGCCCTGGTGCATCAACTATGTTGCCAAATTATATAGTGCCACAAAAAGAGTCCACTGCTGCTTGGTGAGAGCTCATTGCTGTTCAACAAGAGATTGACATATTGGCACACTCGTTGCCAAAATATTCTAACGTTGTAGAAACAGTTTCAGAATTCCCACCAATGAACTGTTATTCCACTTCCGTTTGAAAGGATACACAAATACACTGAATGCGACAGGAATCAGAACAATCACTATATAATACATTAAAGCACAGTCTAATAGTTGTGCATACAATAGCCATGTAAACATTAGTTTGGCTGAGGGCCCAGTGTGCCAGCTTATATAAGTCACTTTTGTACATGGCACAGTGCTTGCTGCACCATCTGTGCTGATGTGAAGCGACTTCAGGCTGTCTGTGGAGGCACACTGTGTTTGATTATGTGTGCTCTATAAGGTTTCAACACTATGGTGCTGAGCAGAGTAACGAAGGAAATTAACCTCCAGCCATACTTTCTTTATATAGGTGCACCATAAACACAAGTACATAAAATGAAAACATATTTACACACTTTGTAAGCAGTGTAATGCTAAAGAACAAAATTAATAATTTACTTGAATGTTTGTTAAATAACGCTGTCAGAATAAAGTTACTTTGATTATTGATTGACTTTTCATGAGGATCTGATTCTCTTAGTGTAGTATGAAACAGAAAAATTTAGATATCTTTTAACTTGAATAAATTATGAAATGGTTTTTCAAGATAAAACTAATTTCTGGCAGTCTTTGTTAAGAAAATTAAACAGTTTTCTCTTTATAATTATTATGCTAAGATCATTTTTAGGGTTGAGACCAGGAACCTATACACTGTAAATTACAGGTGATGACTGAAAAGTAATGCCTCCACCTTTGTAACTCTTCAACAGTTGGCAGCATTGGTATGTGGCAGGTACTGGCCTGTTCTGTAGCCTCTTCTCTACAGATAGGTCAATGCGACTTAAGCAACATGCAGTCATTGAATTCTTGACAGCAGGTGTCGCCCCAAAGGAGATTCATCAGAGAATGGACAAACAAAGAGTTGGGCATCCTGTGACAGCAACCACCGAGCTTCACAAGGAAAATGTTGACAGATTGATTCAGGATGATCGTCGTATCACTCAGAGAGAAATTGCAATCACAATCAGCATTTCACAAGAACATGTGGGTCACATTATTGCTTTGCTTGGCTATTGGAAGACGTGTGCATGATGGGTACCCTGGATGCTGACCCCTGAAATGAAAGCACACAGACTTGAATTTTGCCAGGAACTCCCCTTGCATTATGAGAATGAAGGTGATGCCTTCCTCCATTCAGTTGTGACAGGAGACAAAATGCGGGTGCACCATTACAACCCGGAGATGAAATGTCTGTCTACGGAATATCGACACAAAGACTCGCCCCGGAAGAAGAGATTCAAGATGCAGCCCTCAGCTGGAAAAATCATAGCCACAGTGTTCTGGGATGCATATGGTGTTATCCATATCTATTTCCTTGATCGTGGAACAACAACAAATTCAGAGCATTACATCACAATGCTGTGAACTGTGAAACTATGGCTAACAAGGTTCCGAAAGGAAAAGGGAAATGTTTTCCTGCAGCATGACAATGCCAAACCACACACTTCATGTGCCACCACAGCAGAACTTCAGAGACTGAATCTCACCACAGTACGACATCTTCCATACAGTCCAGTTTTAGCACTGTCTGACTTCCATCTGTTCCCGATAATGAGAGATGATCTTCGGGGACATCATTATGCTTCTGACGAAGACATTGAGAGTACTGTGAGACTGTGGTTGTGGAAACAGAGTGTTGACTTCTTGTGTGGTGGCTTCAGAAAACTTGTTCATCGTTGGCAGAAATGTATCCAGTTGGCTGGTGATTATATGGAAAAGTGAATATTGGTAACTAAAGATCACATTCTAAGGATTATTTCTGCATTTGATTTATTAAAATATTCCCATCCAAACCCAATTAATGCAGGTGGAGGCATTACTTTTCATTCAACCCTCGTACCACATAAAATCTCTGTAAGACAACTAGTCCTCTATTCACTAAATAATATGTCCATTCTTATATGTTAAGTATCCTGTCTGTTACTAATAAGGTGCATCTACACATAGTCATTGTTTACTTTAGGCATCTGAGATCTTTGCTTGCAGGAAAATGAATGATATCTTTGCTTAACAGATTATGTTTGGATTATAAACAGAAAAATTGTGTGTAAAGCACATGCGGCAACTGACCTGGATAAGTTCATGATGTGTTTCTGTGCCACAGTTATGTGGGTGATATACACAGTGTAATTAAAAAAATGAAGCACCCAGAAGGGAAGAAGAAAATGAAATGAAACTTCAAAGGTTGAGAGAGTATGACATTATTGCAGTGATTACAAAATCAAGTCAAATTTAGAAAGAACTCAGCAGTATCAGCCCAGTTATCAGAATGATTTCACACCCCCTCTGGCCTGGATGAATGCAGTGAATCATTTGGTAACTGTGTCATAAAACCATTGTATCCTCTCCTGAGGATCAAATGCCCACAACTGTTTCATTATGCACTGACCAGCCATAACATTATGAGCACTGACTTACTATTGATATAAACCCACCCAGGTGATAGCAGTGTCATCTGGCGAGGAATGACTGCTAGTGTCACACACACACACACACACACACACACACACACACACACACACACATGGTGTGTGTAATATCAGTGAGCATGCTATCTGTGTGTAGAATGGGGAAGGCATGCAGTCTATCTGAGTTTGACCGAGGGCAGATGGTGATGGCCCAGCACCACAGCATGAGCATTTCAGAAACTGCACGACTTGTTGTTTTTTTGAGGAGTGCTGTGGTGAGCGTGTTCAACACATAGCAAAACAGAGGCGAAGCCTCATCCAGACATCGTGGGGTTGGGCGACCACCCCTCATTACAGATGTCAGACATTGTAGGCTGGGCAGACTGGTAAAACAGGACAGGCGGTGAGCTGTGCCGGAAATAACATCATACTTTAATGCTGGGCAGAGTACATGTGTGTCTGAACACACAGTGCACTGAACACTCCTAACGATGGGCCTCCACAGCCAGTGACCCATGCATGTGACAATGTTAACACCATGACATTGGAAACTATGATGTAAATTGGAACATAACCGTCAACACTGGATGTTGGCACAGTGAAAATGTGTTGCATGGTCTAATGAATCCCAATACTGTCTTCATCATACTGATGGGAGGGCGCAAATCCATCATCCTCTAGGGGAACAGCTCCTTGACAGGATAGAGCCAAGGTGGCAGTGGCTCCATTATGCTTTGGGGAACAATGACATGGGCATCCGTGGGTTCAGTGGAGCTCGTGCAATGCACCATGATGACCTAGGACTATCATACATTGGTTGCAGACTGTGTAGATCCTTTCATGATCATCATGTTTCTCGATGGCAGTGGCATTTTTCAGCAAAATAATGTGCCAAAGACCAGGAGTGTTATAGAGTGATTTGAGGGACACAATGATGAGTTCCAATTGACGATTGATGTGCTGCCCCCCCCCCCCCCCCCAAACTTGCCAGATCTGAACCCAATTGAACATTTCTGTGATGTAAATGAACATGGCATCAGAGCTCGTCGCTCCCCTGCCTGGAATTTGTGGGAATTAGGTGGCTTGTGTGTGTGTGCAGATGTGGTGCCAACTCCCTCCAGTGACCTACCAAGGCCACATTGCTTCCATGCCATGATGCATTGCCACTGTTATCTGTGCCAATGTAGGATGTACTGGCTATTATGTAGGTGATCATAATGTTCTGGCTGATCAGTGTAACTGGTCCTTGATATTCTGGATACTGGCACTGGAATGGAGTTGACATCTGAGCTGGTCCTCCTCGCATTCTATCGAGATCAGATCTTGGGATCTTGCTGGCCACAAGAGTACCTCAACATCGTGCAGACAAATGACACAGACATGTGCCATGTGTGGATGAGCATTGTTCAGTTGAAAAATGGCACCACGATACTGTTGCATGAGGGATAACATGTGAGGAAGCGGGATGACTGTGATGTACCACTGTGCTGTCAGTTCCATCAACCACTACCAGTCACGACCTGAAACTGTACCTGATGGATCCCCACACCATGATGTCAGGAGTAAAATAGTTGTCCCTCTCCAAAACATTGGAAAAATGCGAGCTCTCTCCAGGTAGCTGCCACACTCGCCATTCGTGGTCATCGTGGGTAGTGCAGAACTCTGAGTCATCACTGAACACAATGCAATGCCATTCATCTGTGCTTCCTGGTCACGGCACCAGTCCAGACACCACCATTTGTGTTTTGTGGTCTTGACAGCAACCCACACGGGGGACAGTCATGCATAAAGGCTGTTAGGGGCACGAAAGTTAGTCTCCAGTGACTCGTGGATGAGACTGGAACTGTTCAGAATAGCAAAGCAAAAGCAGAAATCCTTAAATTTGTTTTCAAATTTTTCTTTACAAAGGAAAACCCAGGAGTATTGCCCCCAACTAAAGTCTGGCATCCCTGAAAAGGTGAGTGAAATAGTGTCAGTGGCACTGAGAAACAGCTGAAATTGTTAAAATTGAACAAAGCCCCAGGGCCCGGTGGAATCTCTATTAGATTCTGTACCCAATTCGCACCCAAGTTAGCACCTCTGTTAACTATAATCTACTGTAGATATCTTTCACAGCCATATGTTGTAGAATCTTAAAACACATTCTGATCTCAAACATAATGAGGTCCATGCCAACCAGCACAGGTTTCAAAAACACAGATCATGTGAAATCCAACTCGCACTTTTCTCATGTGAGATCCTGAGAGCCATTGATCAGTGCAGTCAGGTACATGCAGTATTTTTTGATTTTTGAAAAGCATTTGACTCAGTACCACACCTGTGCTTGTTATCAAACAGTCACACATACTATCATAAGGGGTATCAGATGAAATTTGTGATGGGATTGAGGATTTCTTGGAAGGGAGGACACAGCACGTTATCTTGGATAAATAGTCTTCTACAGATGTAGAAGTGACTTCAGGTGTACTCCAGGGAAGTGTGTTGTGTCCCTTGCTGTTCATGTTGTATATTAATGATCTTGTGGACAATATTAATAATAATCTCAGAATTTCCACAAATTATGCAGTTATCTACAATTAAGTACAGAGTGAGCAAAGCTGTACATATATTCAGTAAGATATTGGTAAGACTTCAGAGTGGTCCAGTGATTGGCAGCTTGCTTTAAATTTCAAGATTGAAAAATTGTACACTTTACAAAATGAAAAAAAGACACATAGTGTCCTATGAATATAGTATTAGTGAGTCACAGTTGGAATCTGTAAACTCGTACAACGTGAAGTGGAATGATTACATAGGCTCAGACATGGGTAAAGCAGATAGCAGACTTCAGATTATTGGTAGAATACTAGGTAAATGCAATTAGTCTACAAAGGAGATTGCGTGCAAATTACTCATGCAGCCCATCGTAGTACACTCCTGGAAATGGAAAAAAGAACACATTGACACTGGTGTGTCAGACCCACCATACTTGCTCCGGACACTGCGAGAGGGCTGTACAAGCAATGATCACACGCACGGCACAGCGGACACACCAGGAACCGCGGTGTTGGCCGTCGAATGGCGCTAGCTGCGCAGCATTTGTGCACCGCCGCCGTCAGTGTCAGCCAGTTTGCCGTGGCATACGGAGCTCCATCGCAGTCTTTAACACTGGTAGCATGCCGCGACAGCGTGGACGTGAACCGTATGTGCAGTTGACGGACTTTGAGCGAGGGCGTATAGTGGGCATGCGGGAGGCCGGGGGGACGTACCGCCGAATTGCTCAACACGTGGGGCGTGAGGTCTCCACAGTACATCGATGTTGTCGCCAGTGGTCGGCGGAAGGTGCACGTGCCCATTGACCTGGGACCGGACCACAGCGACGCACGGATGCACGCCAAGACCGTAGGATCCTACGCAGTGCCGTAGGGGACCGCACCGCCACTTCCCAGCAAATTAGGGACACTGTTGCTCCTGGGGTATCGGCGAGGACAATTCGCAACCGTCTCCATGAAGCTGGGCTACGGTCCCGCACACCATTAGGCCGTCTTCCGCTCACGCCCCAACATCTTGCAGCCCGCCTCCAGTGGTGTCGCGACAGGCGTGAATGGAGGGACGAATGGAGACGTGTCATCTTCAGCGATGAGAGTCGCTTCTGCCTTGGTGCCAATGATGGTCGTATGCGTGTTTGGCGCCGTGCAGGTGAGCGCCACAATCAGGACTGCATACGACCGAGGCACACAGGGCCAACACCCGGCATCATGGTATGGGGAGCGATCTCCTACACTGGCCGTACACCACTGGTGATCGTCGAGGGGACACTGAATAGTGCACGGTACATCCAAACCGTCATCGAACCCATCGTTCTACCATTCCTAGACCAGCTAGGGAACTTGCTGTTCCAACAGGACAATGCACGTCCGCATGTATCCCGTGCCACCCAACGTGCTCTAGAAGGTGTAAGTCAACTACCCTGGCCAGCAAGATCTCCGGATCTGTCCCCCATTGAGCATGTTTGGGACTGGATGAAGCGTCGTCTCACGCGGTCTACATGTCCGGCACGAACGCTGGTCCATCTGAGGCGCCAGGTGGAAATGGCATGGCAAGCCGTTCCACAGGACTACATCCAGCATCTCTACGATCGTCTCCATGGGAGAATAGCAGCCTGCATTGCTGCGAAAGGTGGATATACACTGTACTAGTGCCGACATTGTGCATGCTCTGTTGCCTGTGTCTATGTGCCTGTGGTTCTGTCAGTGTGATCATGTGATGTATCTGACCCCAGGAATGTGTCAATAAAGTTTCCCCTTCCTGGGACAATGAATTCACAGTGTTCTATTTTTCAATTTCCAGGAGTGTATATAGCTCAAGTGTTTGGGACACCTACCAAATGACACTAGTGTGGGATATTAAACGTATACAGAGAAGGGCAGCATGAATGGTCACAGGTTTGTTTGTCCCATGGGAAAGTGTCACTGTGATGCTGAAAAAAGTGAACTCACAAACTCTTGTCCTGAGAAAGTATGCTAACAAAGTTTTAAGTACCCGTTTTAAATGACGACTCTAGAAATGTACTACAATCCTCTGCATATTACTCCCAAAGGGGTCTTGAGGACAGTATTAAATTAATTAAGAAATGCACAGAGACATTTGAACAATCATTTTTCCCATGGTCCATACATGAGTGGAATGGGAGAAATCCCCTCCGCCATGTACTTCACAGTGGTTTGCAGAATATAGATGTAGATGTTGATGTAATTCCCCAGTCCAGATATCATTAGTATCCAACCAATTCTGTGGGATGAGGCAGAATGTTACAGGGAATCAATGGCAATCCTCCCTTGTGGTCATCAGATGTGGTTGAATAGACCTCTGACAATGAGTATACTTTCCATCACATTCCCATGCAGTCCAATCCACTGTCACATCTGAATGCCCCAAAAATCTGCATATTGCACAGTTCGACCAGCCAGCCGCATAGAGACTCACAATGAGGCTCCTTTCAAGCACTGTCTAGTGCTGGAAATTTTGTCTCACATGAATATACAGGATCTCTGTATTTACACAGTGATCATTCAACATCCAATGCTGTCCATGCCCCATATGTAGAATATCAGTCCTAGTAGCAACAGTAAACCTTAACAACAGTAATACACGCTAGTAGATGTTCTACTTGTCACAGAGAACTGAAAATATAATCATGTACATGCCTACTGCTGGTGTGTACATGTACAAAGCTTCATTTAAATCTGACCATTTATATTGAGTGCTTCAGTTTTTGGTCAGCCAGTGAATATGTGAATCCTCCCAGGAATGCAAAAGAAGGAAAAGATTGACAAAATGATGATCAAGCATGACAAATAGAAGTGTATACAACTCTTTCACTTTTTTATGTTATCAGTTGTTAAACGTTAGAATATTTTTCTACAGTATTAAAGTCATCCACACAGTGTATAAAGTAGCACTAACTTCAGAATTATTCTTACATAGTTCAGGAGTGGAGGCATGCTACTGACGAATATAATACTATATTAAGACAAATGTAGCCATCTGATGATGGGCACGAGGGCCCAAAACTGGTAATGGCTATAAAATAATACCTTTTTAAAAGTGTTTCTGGCTTCTAGGATGCTTCATCAATGACCACTCATCAAATAACAGCCATAGAGTTCAACAAGTTCCATCATTGATAAAACAACAGTGCTTGATGCTATTTTTAATATCATAAAACTAATATGACACTGTTGTTATGTGATGATAATGTATGCCAGTGACTTCTGAATGAAGGAGCCATATTGTCAGTGCTTGTGGTCTAACCAGTATGATATTATTACATTATAATTTTTATTTCTGTGCTGTCAGTGAGTAATTAGTTGTAATTAATATTTCTTTCTTGTCCAGAAGATGATTGGGCAGTTGAGAAAAGTAGGAGAAGCAACACAGAGGAACATATTAATGTCACTGAAGACAACATATTGGAAGAGGAGTTTCAGGAGGAATTAAACAATAGTGACGAGTATATTGAGGAAGACTTGAGTAATTATGAAATGAACTATTCAAGCTCTGGTGCAGAATCACACTCAAATTCAGGGAAGAGACCAGCAAAAAAGCACATCAAGGAATTGAGAGGTGCAAAACATGCAGGTTTGTATAATGAAATGGTAATTATATATGTTTGTATTGAAATTAGAGAACATTTGCAGCAGTCTTCCATATTTAATATATACATCTCTGAAAAAAATTACATTTTTTTTATAATAGAGTGCATATCCATGTGAGAGTAAGTTGTCTGAGGTCAGTGCACCTATAATTTGTGGTAGATCACTTGAACATTTATCTTCATTTTTTCATGATTCTATGATCACTGTGCAACTTCATTTTCTCAGTTTCAAATAAAAACTTGGAAATTAGAAAACAGAGAAAGTGAAGACAGCAGCTCAATAAATGAGCAAAAGTTTCTGTGTTGTCATGTTTAAACATGTAGGTTATATGTTTTGAAGATAACAGAGCAAACTGAAGAAAGAAGACATTTTAGAAACTTAGTAAATACGCCAAAGAGTCTCTCAGGACCACAGGTTGAAAGAGATGTAATGAATTAGCATTAAATAGACACTAAAACTTTACGATAACAGACTAGATTTGAAAGCCAGAGATGTGGGAGCATTGCTGTGCTGAGACAGTAGGCACTGTATTACAGTTATGGGGAAGAGAAATTCTGAAAAGTAGTACCAGAAGAAGCAGTAATAGATACAGCACGGGTTATGGGTTCAGGTATTCAAAAACAAAAGAAAATTAAATATGACACAAAAAATGAAAAGTGATAAACATGAAAAAGTGGAAGAGATTACAGGGTAGACATCTGAAAAGTACTGTACGAAAGGCAAACAAAGCTGTAGAAGAGTTGGTGGAAACAAGAAGAAGGAATTGAGAAAGTAGTTGGTGATAACTAGTAGATACCTCATCTGTTAATACTTTAAGGAAATATCACTTGCTCTGATGTGATTATCTTATTTCCTTCTGTTGATTGATTCTTCCATAACTTCATGGCAGAGAAACTTCTTAATTATTGTAATGTAATCAACCATTGGAGATATGGTATATCTGAAGTGAAAAGTACAATGCCAACAGTAAAGTGTAACGTAATTTCCTTATGTTGCCAGAGAAGGTGTTTTATTTATTTAATTATGAATATGTTCTTTTATGATAAATAATGAACTTGTTTAAGATTTTAAATGCTAAAACACACACACACACACACACACACACACACACACACACACACACACACACACCTCATCTTGTTTAAGATGTTAAATCTTAAACAAGTCCATTATTTATCATAAAAGAACATTTTCATAATTAAATAAATAAAACACATTTTCTGGCAACATAATGAATTTACCTTACTCTTTACTGTTGGCATCATACTTTTTGATTATTTTATTACATATTCGTGTAGTACATAAAGAAATATGAATGTTTTAGTTGGACCACTTTTTCTGCTTCTTGATAGATGGCTCTGTAATAGTCACAAATGTATAAGTACGTGGTATCACATAACATTCTGCCAGTGTGGATGGTATTTGCTTCATGATACATTACCCGTGTTGAAATAGACCGTTTACCAATTGTGGAAAAGGTCGATATCGTGTTGATGTATGGCTATTGTGATCAAAATGCTCAACGGGCGTGTGCTATTTTTCTTGGATGACATCATCCCAAGTGTCCGGACCGTTCGCCGGATAGTTACGTTATTTTAGGAAACAGGAAGTGTTCAGCCACATGTGAAATGTCAACCATGACCTGCAACAAATGATGTTGCCCAAGTAGGCGTTTTAGCTGCTGTCGCGGTTAATCCACACATCAGTAGCAGACAAATTGCGCGAGAATCGGGAATCTCAAAAATGTTGGTGTTGAGAATGCTACATCAACATCGATTGCACCCGTACCATATTTCTATACACCAGGAATTGCATGGCAACGACTTTGAATGTCATGTACAGTTCTGCCACTGGGCACAAGGGGAATTACGGGATGATGACAGATTATTTTGCACGCGTTCTATTTAGCGACGAAGCATCATTCACCAACAGCGGTAACGTAAACCATCGTAATATGCACTATTGGGCAACAGAAAATCCATGATGGCTGCGACAAGCGGAACATCAGCGACCTTGGTGGGCTAATGTATGGTGCGGCATTATGGGAGGAAGGATAATTGGCCCCCATTTTATCGATGGCAACCTAAATGGTGCAATGTATGCTGATTTCCTACATAATTTTCTATGAATGTTACTACAAGATGTTTCACTGCATGACAGAATGATGATGTACTTCCAACATGATGGATGCCTGGCACATAGCTCACGTGTGGTTGAAGTGGTATTGAATAGCATATTTCATGACAGGTGGATTTGTCGTTGAAGCACCATACCATGGCCCACACATTCACCAGATCTGACATCCCCGGATTTCTTTCTTGGGGAAAGTTGAAGGATATTTGCTATCGTGATCCACCAACAATGCCTGACAACATGTGTCAGCGCATTGTCAATGCATGTGCGAACATTACGGAAGGCGAACTACTCGGTATTACACTATGGGAGACATTCTCCTGCACTTGCGTGGGACCTGTGGTAGTAATTGAAGATCTGCTGATATCTGCGAGTCACTTGCATCGCTTCATGCTTGATGTCTTCCCCGACAACGATGTCAGCTTTCAGCGGTAAAATTTGCTTGATATAAATTGTATGGAACCCATCTGTGTCACTATTGGGCACTATTACAGTATACCCTAATCAACAGTCCATTATTTACATGAATCTCGTGACCTGTACATAGACACCTAATGCTACATACCTCCACAAACCTACCAATTAACTGTTGGATTGCTGATACATGGAATCATTGGTGTATTTCATTCCAAAGATGGACAAACAAACTATTAAGCAAGTGGTCATGATGTTTTGGCTCATCAGTGTATGTTCATGGATTTCCAGAAGGCGTTTGACATGGTGCCCCACTGCAGATAGATAATTAAGGTCTAAATGTACACATGGGGTTCCAAAACATGTGAATGGCTTCTTAAGTAACAGAACTAGTACACTGTCCTTTATGGTCAGTGTTCATCATTGAAAAATTTATTGTCAGGAGTATCCAGGTAAGTCTGCTAGAGCCACTCTTATCCTCTATGTATCTAAATGTGGTGATGACCCTGTGGTGTACAGGATGATGATGTCATTGAGTGACTGCAGGAGGATACGAGGTGACTTGTACAAAATTTCTAGTTGGGGGGGAAATGGCAACTTGCCCTCAATGTAGAAAAATTTAAGTTAATACAGATGAGTAGGAAAAACAATCTGATGATGTTTGAATGCAACGTTGGTAGTGTGCTGCTTGACAAATTCACGTTTACTGAATATCAAGGTGTAACATTGCAAAGTGACATGAAATAGAATGAGCACTCGAGGGCGGTAGTAGGGAAGTGAATGGTTGACTTCAGTTCATTGGTAGAAGTTTAGGGAAGTGTGGCTCATCTGTAAAGGAGACTGCGTATAGAACACTCACGTGACCCATACTTGAGTACTGCTCGAGTGTTTGGGATCTCCAGCAGGTCAGATTAAAGGAAGACACTGAAGCAATTCAGAGGAAACCTGCCAGACTTGTTACTGGCAGATTATATCAACACACAAGTATTACATAGATGCTTTGTGAACTCAAATTGGAATCCATAGAATGAAGACAATGTTTTTGTGAAACACTTTTGAGAAATATGAAATAAAGAAGTAAAAACTCCAACAGGCAAGATTGCTGATTGTAATTTTATAAAAAAAAATAAGAAAATTATAATTAGCAATCTTTGCTGTTAAAGTTGGTACTTCTGTATTTCATATTACTTTAGATCACCCCCATACTCGCATGATGTCGACCGTCTATGAACCAGTTACTGCAGAAAGGCAACATGTACACATTTCCTACTTTTACAGTACAGACAAAAAACTGAATAAAACCAGTTTGATTCAGATTGTCTCTTAGCACGTATTTCTTGTTTCTTGATGGGGATATACTTGCTTATTATATATGCGTAAAAGTCAAGTATGACATAAGTCGAAAGAGGAGAATGACTTTGTTGGTGTTGGACAAATTCCCTTTCTGTAGTACATGGGATTTTAAAATTAGTTTTAGGATTCAGTTAATTGTTTTAAAATAGAATTTACATAGCCAGACTCATGTTATTGTGCATATAGATTTCCTTTTTGTGGTAAACAATGCATTGAATTTCTCATAACCAAAATAAAAAAAAAAAAAGAAATTTATAAATTTTGGATTAGTTATCTTTCTGCAGTAAGGATTCATATATTATTGAAAAAGATGAGAGAACCTGCATTTGAAGCTGACTGCAGAACAATTCTACTGCTCCTGATGTATGTTCTGCCTAAGGGCCATGAAGATAACATAAGATAAATTAGGACTTGTGTGGAGGCATACAGACATTCGTTTTTTCCTCACACTGTTTGAAAGTGGAACAGGAAAGGAAAGGACTAGTAGTGGTACAAAGTACACTCCACCATGCACCATATGGTGACTTGTGAACTAATTATGTAGGTGTAGACAGATTCTTATTCCCCTCATTCCCTAAGAACTAACTCCAAGAAGCAATGAAAGTGTCTCAATTTCAGACATACGTCTGTGATGTGTAGTGGTCAGGCAGCTTGCAAGGAGTTGAATGGTTACTGTTTTCACAGCTCATCTGAGTATCAATATGAGCAAAGCAAGCAATATCAGTGTTGTGTTTTGAGGATAAGTAACACTTTCAATCTCAACACAACAATGGGTGAATTTTCCCTTGTGTTTAGCTCCACGGGCAGTAGGAGATCGTTGGCAGAGTCATTGGAAAGTGGTGATAGTGTGAATGATTGTATGGGTTGGTCATAACAATTTGACTTTGAAAAGAAAGAAAGAAGAGATCTATGAGGTGGCAAGCAAAGAGGGTATAATAGAATTACATTAAAACTTGCATAATGGTGCTCTTGCTGAAGTAAAAAAGTGCACTGCCTCTTGACTTTGTGCTAGCTGCTCTGGAAGACACTCGCTGTGGAGCAGGTAATGCTGTATCTTATTGGAAGAAGGAAAGAAGGATTAGGTTTAACCTCCCATTGACAATGATGTCATTAGAGACTGAGCACAATCTCAGATTAGGCAATCAAGGGGCAGGAAATTTGTTATGCCCTTTCAAAGGAACCATCCTGGCATTTGCCTTAAGCAATTTAGAGAAATCATGGAAAACCTAAAACTGGATGGCTGCACAGTGACTTAGAGCATAGCCCTCCTGAATGCAAGCCCAATGTGCTAACTGCTGTGCCACTTTGCTTGATTAGTGGTAGAGAAGAAAATCTAGGAACTGAAGGTGACTAAGTCTGTGCTGTACACTGAGTCAAAGCAGGCAGAAGTATCTTCAGCTCCTTATGTTTAGAGCATCTCTTGCAGTGGTACTCAAGAAAAACATAGAATTAACAACTGCACCATTTCAGACATAAACTGCACTGCAATTGCACTTGTGAAAGAACAGATGTAAATGAGGCTTTTACTGACACTGAAGCAGAAAAAAAGTGAATTTTTGAGGGTAGTGTAGAAGTTCCTCATATCATTTTTCATAAATTCTCATTGTATTTATGTTATTGAATATGCTTATTTGGAAAGTTAAAAGATAATTTTTGGTGTTTGTTTGGTCTTCCTGAGCAGATTTTATTGACTTTTTGTTAAGTTTTTCACTGTTCTTTCATAGTGACAGTGTAGTTTTTTCATTCTCATTTACTAGGAGCAATGCATCATTTACATAACACCTATCATATTCAGGAAAAGACTTGTGGTTCATAACATATACTTGCATAATGTAAATGATCTACTGAATAGGATGGTCGGTAACACCAGCATGTTTCTTGCAGAGAAGAGATTAGTGCTTCCAGATTGAATTTTCACTCTGGAGCGGAATGTGTGCCAATTTGAAATTTTCTGGCAGGTTAAAACTGTTTGCAGGACTGGGACATGACCCTGGGACCCATGCCTTTTGTGGGCAAGTGCTCTACCTACCAAGGTGACTTGTGACCTGCCTTGACAGTTTTGCTTCCACTAGTACCTCTTCTCCTACCTTCCAAACTTCACAGAAGTTCTCCTGCATACCTTGTAGGAAGGAAAGATACTGCAGAGAAATAGCATAGCTACAGCCTTGAGGAAACTTTTGTTCTGGTAGGAAGTTTCAAATTGGTGCACACTTCACTGGAAACAGTTGCCTAGACTGTGATAAGCTATTTCCCTACAATATCCTTTCTTGCAGGAGTGCTACTCCCACAAATTAGACAGGAGAACTTCTGTGGAGTTTGGAAGGTAGGAAACAAGGTGTTGGCAGAAGTAAAGTTGTGAATGCAGGTTATGAATAATTCTTAGATAGCTCAGTCAGCAGAGCACTCGCTTGCAAAAGGCAAACTTCCTAGGTTTGCATCCTGGTCTTGCACGCAGTTTTAATCTACCAGGAAGTTTCAAATTACTGCTTAACTCCAACAACATGCTATGAATACATTTTCTGACATGGAACTCATACAAAAACAAATGTTTATTGTTGCAAGGTAGCTAGTCAGTGAAGTTGACCATTTTAAGTTCTTGGGACTACAGGTAAGCCAAAAGCTTTCCAGGAAGTATCATGTTCAAGAAATTATGCCAAAACTGAGCTGCTCCAATCTTCACTATAAGAATGACCTCCACTGTTGTTGACTCTGAAATGTGAGGGCTCATTTATTTTGCTTACTTTCACTGTATTACCTCATATGATTTTATATTGTCACATCACTACCACAATCATGTCTAAATCTAAAAGCAGGGTCTTCAGTGAAGTAGAACACACAGCACTGAAAGTGTGTTTATTGTCAACACAAACATATAGACAGAATAGAACTGTCTTCTGGATGGAGAGTAGTGCTATTTATACAAACATTGTATATTCCAGAATTTGCAAATATTACAAACATAAGAAATTTAGAGAATGTTTTAGAACTGATGTATAGTAAATAACAATTTTTTGTCAATGATCAGATTCAGACTATTGCCATGCAACACACCAGCCAGCGATGCTAGCCACCATTCCACATTGCATGCAGCACAGATATCAGCACCTTTCCCTCTCCTCACTGTTTCATTCTCCATGGAGCTGACTACAATCTCCTAGATCTAGATCTTGTCAGTAGTCTTCTGTATGGCAGTGTTGGGAGCTCCTCACATTTTAGAACTGATGTATAGTAAATAACAATTTTTTGTCAATGATCAGATTCAAACTATTGCCACGCAACACACCAGCCAGCGATGCTAGCCACTATTCCTCATTGCATGCAGCACAGATATCAGCACCTTTCCCTCTCCTCACTGTTTCATACATTCTCCATGGAGCTGACTACAATCTCCTAGATCTAGAGCTTGTTAGTAGTCCTCTGTATGGCAGTGTTGGGAGATCCTCTCATTCAGATCATATTGTCACACCCTCTACACGATGGTAAGCATTGAAAGTAGCCCCTCACATCGAAACATCAGGATCATCAAACAGTCTTCAGTTTTCTTGAATGAGCAGCCCTTACTGTTGATCTGTGTCTGTGGACTGCAGTACATAAGTTTCTGGCAGAGTATTCATCAAAACAATTTTGCATTATTTCTCTACTGTTCCATCCTTGAACAGTCTATGGGAGAAACAAACAATTAAATCTTTCTGTGAGCTCTGATACTCTTATTTTATTTCAGTGATCATTACTCCCTATGTAGCTCAGTATTAACAGAATATTTTCACATACAAAGGAGAAAGTTGATGATTGAATTCTTGTTAAAAGTGCTGACTATAATGAATAATGTCTTTTTTTAATGATTGCCACCCCAACTTGTGTATCATATCCATAACACTCGCTCCTCAATTTTGTGGTAATATAGAATGAGCTGCTCTTCTTTTGACTTTTTCGATTTCCTCCATCAATCCTATCTGGTAAGGACCCCATTCTGCCCAGCAACATCCTAGCAGAGGATGGACAAGTGTAATATGGGCACTCTCTTTAGTTGATGTTATACATCTTCTAAGTGTTTTGCCAATAAAATTCAGTCTTTGGTTTGCCTTACCCTCAGCATTATCTGTGTGATCATTACAATGCAAGTTGTTTGTAATTCTAATCTCCAGGTATTTGACAACCCTTAGGTTTGTGTGTGTCATAGTGTAACTGTCATGTAATGGAATCCTTTTACTACTCATGTTGATGACCTCATACTTTTCATTATTTGGGATCAACTGCAACTTTTCACACCATAAAGATATCTAGTCTAAAATATTTTGCAATTGTTTTGATCTTATGATGCCTTTATTAGATGAAAACTGACAGTACCATCTGAAAACAATCTAAGAGGGCTTCTAAGATGGCCTCCAAAATCATTTATGTGGCTGAGGAGCAGCAAAGGGGCTTTAACACTTCTTTGGGGAATGCTAGGTGTCCCTTCTGTTTTTCTCTAACTTTCCATCAGTTACTACGAACTTTGACATTTCTGATAGAAAATAATGAAACCAGTTGTACAGTTGAGATGATACTCCATAGGCCTGCAATTTGATTAGAAGCTGCTTGTAAGGGACAATATCAAAAGCCTTCGGAAAATCTAGAAATATGGAAAAAATTTCATTACGTGAAGCAGTTGGCAAAAGATAAGGAAGCATGGTGGTGGAATGAAGAGGTGCAGAAGGTTGTCAAGGAAAAGAAAGACACTAAGAGGAAGTGGGATATGTCTGGAAGTGCGGAGGATGGGCAAGCATACAAAAGTGCAAAGAAGGAGGCAAAACAAGCCGTGGCTAAAGCTGAATCAGTAAGGGAGGCATACGAACAACTACAGAAAAATCAGGATATGAGACAACTGATACAGATAGGCAAATCAAGAGATAAAGCTTCTAAGGATCTAACAGCAATAAAACAAATGAAAGATGAAACAGGAATAATTCTGCATGACCATGGAAAAATAATCCAAAGGTGGTTGAATTATTTTGAGAAATTGCTGAATGAAGAAAATGTAAGAGTGTAAACAGAGGAAGGAGGGGCAAATGAAGGATTAATTATGGATATAAGTAAAGATGAAGTTGAACGAGCAGTTGAAAAGATGAAAAATGGGAAGGCAGTTGGCCCAGACCAGATCCCCATTGAGGTATGGAAGTGTCTCGGCGAAAGGGGAATTGAGCTTCTTTGGGATTTAGTGAAGAAGATTTGGTGACAGGAGGAGATGCCAGACGAGTGGAGAACTAGTGTACTGATCCCAATATTTAAGGGGAAAGGTGATGTGCAGGACTGCAGTAACTATACAGGTATTAAACTGATGGCACACACAATGAAAATTTGGGAAAGAGTTACAGAAGCAAGACTACGCAAGGAGACTGTGGTGTGTGAAGAACAGTTTGGGTTCGTGCCTGGAAGAGGAATGACTGATTCAATGCATGCTTTAAGGCGGATAGCGGAGAGACACAGGGAGCTACAAGCCGATCTACATATGGCTTTCATTGATTTGGAGAAAGCATATGAAGAGTCCCAAGGGACGAAATATGGAGAAGCATGAGAGAACAGTGCATGCCAGAGAAGTATGTGAGGTTAGTGAAGGAAATGTACAGAGGAGCAGTGACACAGGTGAGAAGTAGTGTGGGCATGACAAAGGAGTTTCCAGTAAAAGTAGGTTTACATCAAGGGTCTGCGCTTAGTCCCTACCTCTTTGACCTGATTATGGATGTGCTGGTGAAAGATGTGTAGAAGGAAGTGCCGTGGAGTACGATGTTTGCGGATGATGTGGTTCTTTGTGAACAGAGCATTGACAGACTTGAGGAAAAGCTGGAGGATTGGAGGAAGGCACTAGAAGAAAGAGAGATGAAAATTTGCTGGACAAAGTCTTTTGGTGTAGGGACATAATCCTCAATTACTTCTACATCTACGTATATACTCTGCTAGCCACCAAGCGGTGTGTGGCGGAGGGCACAATTCGCGCCAAAGTCATATTTCCCCCATCTGTTCTACTCATGGATCGCGCGAGGGAAAAACGACTGTCTGAACACCTCAGTATGAGTTCTAATTTCCCTTATCTTTGAATGGTGATCATTGCGCGAGTTGAAAGTTGGTGGTAATAATATATTCTCTACATCCTCAGCAAAGATCGGGTTTTGGAATTTAGTGAGCAGCCCCTTCCGTTTAGTGCACCGTCTATCTGCAAGCGTGTCCCACTTCAAACTTTCTATGAGATTTGTAATGCTCTCGCAATGGCTGAATGAATCAGTCACGAATCTTGCCACACTTCTTTGGACCTTCTCAATCTCTTGAATCATACCCAACTGGTAAGGGTCCCATACAGACGAACAGTACTCCAAGACTGGACAGACTAACATATTGTAAGCTATTTCCTTTGTTGAAGGACTGCATCACTTCAGGTTCTACCAATAAACTACAATCTAGAGTTTGCCTTACCAGTAACTTGTGTAATCGGATCATTCCATTTGAGATCATTTTGAATAGTCACACCCAGATACCTGACGGATGTTACCGCATCCAAAGTCTGGGCATTTATTTTGTACTCGTACATTAATGGGGATTTTCGACTTGTTATACACAGTAGGTTACGCTCACTAATATTGCGAGATAACTGCCAGTCATTACACAATACCTTTATTTTCTGTAAATCCTCATTGATTTGTTCACAACTTTCGTGTGATACTACTTTCCTGTAGACTATAGCATCATTGGAAAACAGTCTAATGCCACTGTCAGTACCATCAACCAGATTGTTTATGTAAATCGTAAAAAGCAGCAGACCCATTATGCTACCCTGAGGCACACCTGAAGTTACGCTTGCTACTGTTGAAGTCACCCTGTTCAGAATAACATACTGCTCCCTGTCTGTTAGAAAACTTTCTATCCAACTGCATACGTCATTGGATAGACCATAAGCGTGCACTTTTTGGAACAAGCAACAGTGCAGAACTGAGTCGAATGCCTTTCGAAAGTCGAGAAATATGGCATCAACCTGGGAGCCGGTATCTGGAGACTATTGTATATCATGCACAAAGAGGGCCAGCTGTGTCTCGCATGACCGCTGTTTCCTAAAACCATGCTGGTTTCTGCAGATGAGCTTCTCAGAGTCTAGAAAGGTCATTATGTCTGAACACAAAATATGTTCCATGATTCTACAACAAATCGACGTCAGTGAAATTGGCCGGTAATTATGTGCATCCGATTTTCTACCCTTTTTATAGATTGCTATGACCTGGGCCTTCTTACAGTCCCATGGAACTTTCCACTGTTCCAATGATCTCTGGTCGATGATGGATAAGAATGGTGCTATAATTGTAGCATAGTCAACATACAATCTTACGGGGATACCGTCTGGGCCAGATGCCTTCCTGGCATATAAGGATCTTAACTGTTTTACAATCCCAGATACACTAAACACTATGTCAGCCATCCTTGCATTTGTTTGATAATTGAAAGGGGGATGGTGCTGCTGTCCTCTACTGTAAATGAGTTTTTGAAAGCTAGATTTAGAATTTTGGCCTTCTGTTTATCATCATCCATTATATTACCCATACTGTCAGTAAGAGAAGGTATTGAATTATTTGTAGCATTCATAGATTGCACGTATGACTTTTTTTTTTTTTTTAAGAATCTACAGATAAAATATTGCTTTCAAATTCATTAAAAGAATCTCTCATTGCCCTTCTGACAGCTGCTTTCATTACACGTAAATTCTGTTTGTCAGCGGGGCAGTGACTACATTTAAAACAACTGTGCAAAATTCTCTGCTTTCTCAGCAACTTTCTAATATGTTTGTTGTACCAAGGTGGATCCTTTCCCTCTCCTATATTTTTGCTAGGCACATACTTCTCTAGCACACAGTGGACAATACCTTTAAGTTCCAACCAAAGATGCTCAATATCTTTGTGTCCCGTGGTGAATGCTTGGAGATGACTATGAAGATGTTCATTAATGACACTTTTATTTTCTCGAACAAGAAAACTCTACACTGTTTCTTCGGTTGTTTTTATTTAATTTAATTTAATTTATTTATTTATTTATTTTTGCAACTTCCACTGACATAGAAGCCACAATGACATTATGGTCGCTAGTACCTTCTTCTAGCTTAACTTCCTCAAAAAGGTCAGGTCTGTTTGTCGCCAAGATATCTAATATGTTCCCATCATGAGTTGGTTTTCTAACCAATTGCTCAAGGTTGTATGTTGAGAGCACTCCTAGAATAACTTCACATGAATCTTTGCTTCTGCCCCCTGTAATAAACATGTAATTTTCCCAGTCAATGGATGCCAGATTAAAGTCTCCACCTATAACTAATGGATAATTTGGATATTTACTTCCTATGTACTCAAGACTTTCCCTGAAATGTTCCGCGACATTTGTTGCAAATGCTGGTGGTCTATAAAAACATTCTAATAGAATGGTCAGTCCTTGTCTGATTGACAGCATAATCCAGACTATTTCACAGTTCGACCCAGTATTGATCTCAACTGCATTTAAACAGCTTTTAACTGCAATGAACACACCACCTCCCATAGCATGAGACCTATCCTTCCTAAACATTGTCCAATCCGAGTTCAAAATTTCACTGCTTTTTATGCCTGATTTCAACCAGCTTTCGGTACCTAATACAGTATTGGCATTGCTACTGTTTATTACGGAGGGTAACTCAGGGATATTGCTACAGACACTTTGACAATGTACTAACATGAGATTAAGCATATTTAAATCCTTTGGAATGACCTGTTTAGGTTAACTAACAATTTTTGCAGCTGGCACACCCACATCAGTGACACGAACTCGTTATTTTTCAGGCCAACGGTTTGTTTCCCATGGGGAGGAACCTAATCTAAAAAACCTTCATGTGCATGCATCACGTACTGTGCTACCCATGTAGCTGATTCCTGTGTGTAATGCACCCCTGATCTATCGAGGGGAACCTAATCTAAAAAACCCTCATGTGTATGCCTCAAGTACTGTGCTACCCATGTAGCTGCTTCCTGTGTGTAGTGCACCCCTGATCTATCGAGGGGCATCCTACAACCTTCCACCCCATAGCGTAGGTCGAGGAATCTACAACCATTTTCGTCACAGAGTCAATGTAGCCTCTGGTTTAGATTCTCCACTCGACTCCAAACCAGAGGACCCCAGTCCACCCTGGGTACGATGCTGCAGATCGTCAGCTTGGCTTCCACTCCTCGAGAGATGGAGGCCGCCTTCGCCGGCTGTCGAAAGGACCCAAGGATTTCATCGGAACCCCAACAACAGGCATCGTTGGTGCCGACATGTGCAACAATCTGCAGCTGGCTGCACCCTGCACGCTCGATAGCCACCAGAAGAGCCTCTTCCACATCCTGGACAAGGCCCCCGGCAAGCATCCCGAGTGAACATTTGACTTCTTCCCTGCCCTAGGCACTATGTTCCTGAGGGGCTCCATGACCCGCCTAACATTGGAGCTCCGAATAACTAACAAACTTCTACCCCCACATGCCTCTCTGGACCTTGCTGAAGGAGCAGCCACTATCCTGGCAGAAGGTACATTCTGATCTGGCTCAGCCTCCCCCAGCATCAGATAGAACATTGAATACCCCAAAGTAGCATTTGAGTAACTGTTCCAATACTCCCACTTTCCACCCAGGCATAAAAATCGGTACCATGTCTCCCATTCTATACCTCACTGGTTGGTGCATGGCACTATAGGCCCTCAATCATCCTGCTGGGCATCTGTATGCAAGCCAACTGTCTTGCTTCTTCAGTCCTGGTAATGAGGTGTTTTACATAATCATCCTGAGTATCATCCAGCATCCAGTTGAAACTAGAACAGTGTATCCATTGTTGTTTCAGCCTTGGGGTTGTGGAGCAGAAAGACAAGAGTGAAGCCCGTAGCATCTTGCTTCACTGTATTATGTGCAAATGTCATGGCAGGCAATGTTGTATCCAAATCTCTCTGCTCAACATCAGCGTACATTGAGAACATATTTGCCAATGTCTTATTGAAGTATTCAGTGACACCATTCACCTGTGTGTTGAAGGCAGTTTTCATCCTGTGGATGATGTTGCAATGTGAAGTTATCTCTGATGCTTGTCTCAATTAAAAACTTTTTTATGATTAAGAGATCATCATATGGTGTTCTCTGTGCTTCAAAATGGGGTGTTCTACAACAAAACTTTGCAATTTTTGGAGCTGCACAGCTTTGTTGACAGGATAGGGGTTGAGACAATCAGTGCAGATTAGTATCCATTGATTCCCATTTATCAACTTCAGAAACATAATTGAGTGAAATGGCACAGCTGCCGGGAGAATTGGTGTCAGGTGCCCCAGAGCTCATTACACCACATGCTTCCATCACTGACATTCCTTACAGTGCCTCACAAGTGTCTAAACAATCAATATGGACCTGACTAATGATACCTGCATTTCATTCTGTCCAGGGTCTTATTCAATCTCACGTTTTTAGATGTTGTAGTGTTGTGGAAGTACTTCAGGGTAGCTGGCTTTGTATGATGTAGCATGATGATCAACTCTTTCTGCCCCATTGGATCATAGTTTCTCTCACACATTGTTTCACCTGTTAATTAGAAGTTTCTTATTGTCGGTTTATTCTCCTTCAAGACTTTTATGGTATTCAGCAGTGCATTTAATGCAGTGATTGCTGAGGTTTCACCCACACTGTTGTATTCTGCTAAAGGATTTTTGAAATGCAGTTGGCATCCAGGTGTTTGTGTCCACTTTTATATCCCACCATGACATCATTCTAATGAAGTCTCACAGTCTATTTACCAGTCAACCTGACAGATCCTTCTGGCTAGTCAGCCAGCATAAAGAACAGTGGTCTTTCACAGTGTTGAATGGTTTACCAAATAAGTATGGCCAAATCTTGTTGATGTCTTAAACAACTGCAAGGCACTACTTCTCAATTGTAGGGGACTTCATCTCTGACTTAGAAAGTACCCGGGAAGCACGGGCTATATCACCTTTTCAGCACCTTCCTGAATTTGTAAGAACTGCACTTATCTCATAACTGCTCTCACTTGTGTGTTCTGTTTCTGCAATCTTGTCACACAATGCTTGAACTGGAGAAGATATTTGTGTCTAGTGTTGTTAACAGCCAGTTATTGACAAAATGTCCTTATATCATAGACATGGCTCTTTATATTCTGGTATGTACTGTTGTATAATTTTCTTAAAAGATTTTGTATACACCATAATGTTGAATGCAATTCCTGTCTTGTAACCTTCCATTTCAGTGTCTTTCAGATCTGAAGATGACTGGAAACTAGTTATTGATTTTCGCATATGCAGTCTTGGCTAATAAAGATTTTAAAAAAATTAACATTTATGTTTCACAATTTCTTTGCGGTTTCATAGTTAAATTCCAAAATTCCTTGTGTGTTTTGTATTTAAGAGGTAAAAATGTTAATGAGCGTATGGCTTCATTGGCCGGGAGTCCCCATCTGGGGAAGTTCTGCCATCAAGTGAAAGTCTTATTTCAGTCAATGCCACATTGGGCAACTTGCCTGCCAATGATGAGGACAACACAACACCCAATCCCTGAGCTGAGAAAATCTCCGACGTAGCCGGGAATTGAACCTGGGCCTGCTGGCATGGGAGCCTTACATTTTAGTAACTTCTGACTGTAGATTCATGTAGCCCATTGTGCAGATGTCATTTGTTAGTTTTGAACAGACAGTGACTGTTAATGAGGTTAGATTAGATTACATGTACTCTTCATTCCAATGGAACCATAGTGAGGGGATCCTCCAGGATGTAGAATACAGGGTTATTCTAAAAGATGGAGCTGTTTTCAAAAATTTGTATGTATTCAAGTAAAAATCCAAAATGAACAAGCTTTATACCAATGAAAAGAGGAAGTTTCAAAGTTTTTGGTAGGTGGTGGGTGGACAGTGATTGTTTCAGAAATGGCTGGTAGAGATTGCGCTTCAATATGGCCTTCGTTCCGTTCACTGTCAGTTGTGAGTGAGAGGGCAACTGTGGACAACAAGGTTTTCTGCATTCTTGAGTTCATGAAAATTGAGTTACAAATTGCAATGCAGTGGGCATTTCGTACTAAATTTGGTATTCAACCACCAACTCGAAAAAGCATTAGCCATTGGTTTAAGCAATGGAAACAAACTGGGAGTGCGTGCAAAGGAAAAAGCACAGGCCGACTGCGTGTGTCAGAGGATGATGTCCGATGAATTGAAGAAAGTTTGGTGCAATGTCCCAGTAAGTTTACCAACAGAGCCAGTCGAGAACTTGGAATACCCCAACAAACTGTGTGTAAAGTTCTGAGATAGTGTTTACTGTACAAGCCTTACCAATTACATCTACATGACTACTCTGCAATTCACATTTAAGTGCTTGGCAGAGGGTTCGTCGAACCACAATCATACTATCTCTCTACCATTCCAGTCCCAAACAGCGCGCGGGAAAAACGAACACCTAAACCTTTCTGTTTGAGCTCTGATTTCTCTTATTTTATTTTGATGATCATTCCTACCTATGTAGGTTGGGCTCAACAAAATATTTTCACATTCAGAAGAGAAAGTTGGTGACTGAAATTTCGTAAATAGATCTCGCCGCAACGAAAAACGTCTTTGCTGTAATGACTTCCATCCCAATTCGCGTATCATATCTGCCACACTCTCTCCCCTACTACGTGATAATACAAAATGAGCTGCCCTTTTTTGCACCCTTTCGATGTCCTCCGTCAATCCCACCTGGTAAGGATCCCACACCGTGCAGCAATATCTAACAGAGGACGAACGAGTGTAGTGTAAGCTGTCTCTTTAGTGGACTTGTTGCATCTTCTAAGTGTCCTGCCAATGAAATGCAACCTTTGGCTAGCCTTCCCCACAATATTATCTATGTGGTCTTTCCAACTGAAGTTGTTCGTAATTTTAACACCCAGGTACTTAGTTGAATTGACAGCCTTGAGAATTGTACTATTTATCGAGTAATCGAATTCCAACGGATTTCTTTTGGAACTCATGTGGATCACCTCACACTTTTCGTTATTTAGCGTCAACTGCCACCTGCCACACCATACAGCAATCTTTTCTAAATCACTTTGCAACTGATACTGGTCTTCAGATGATCTTACTAGAAGGTAAATTACAGCATCATCTGCGAACAACCTAAGAGAACTGCTCAGATTGTCACCCAGGTCATTTATATAGATCAGGAACAGCAGAGGACCCAGGACGCTTCCCTGGGGAACACCTGATATCACTTCAGTTTTACTCGATGATTTGCCGTCTATTACTACGAACTGCGACCTTCCTGACAGGAAATCACGAATCCAGTCGCACAACTGAGACGATACCCCATAGGCCCGCAGCTCGATTAGAAGTCGCTTGTGAGGAACGGTGTCCAAAGCTTTCCGGAAATCTAGAAATACGGAATCAACTCGAGATCCCCTGTCGATAGCGGCCATTACTTCGTGCGAATAAAGAGCTAGCTGGGTTACACAAGAACGATGTTTTCTGAGACCGTGCCGATTATGTATCAATAGATTACAACTTGTACAGGCTCTCGACCTCAATGAAAAAGAGAAGTGTCTTGCATTTTTTGATTATGTGCTAGCAAAGATGGAGGATGACGCATTTCTACAGTGTGTAATTTTTAGCACTGTAGCGACATTCCATCTTAGTGGAGAAGTCAACAGGCACAACATTCATATATAGGGTTTGAGAAATCCACATTCACCACTGCAATACAGAAGAGGCTCACTGAGAATCAACGGTTTCTGTGTCGTATCCCATACAAAGGTTTATGGACCATTTTTCTTTGCTGAAAGAACAGTAACGCAAATCACGTACCAGGACATATTGAAACAATGGCTTTTCCAAAAGTTATGGAAGATTCCCAGGACTTCATTTTCCAACAGGATGGAGCTCTGCCCCACTGGCACCTTGTTGTACAAGGCTTTTTGAGTGACTACCTTCCTCAGCACTGGATTGGCTGCAGGGGACTTGAGGATCTGGCTCTGCACTTCTGGCCGCCAATATCTCCTGCTCTCACACCCTTCAGCTATTTATTATGGGGTTATATGAAGGAAGCTGTTTATGTCCCACTTCTGCAAACCACTCTGAATGATCTGTGGAACCAGAACACCACTGCCGTGCACTCAGTAACAGCAGATATGCTTTCGCTCGTGTGGGACGAGTTTAGCTACCACATCGATGTTTGTTATGCAACCGGTGGTGACCACATTGAACATTTATAACATTTATCACATTTATAATTATTAAATAATGTTTAAGAACTAATTAATTACAAATTATTAAAATGATATCAAACATTGTGAAAAAGCTTTGAAACTTCCTCTGTTCATTGGTATAAAGCTTGTTCATTTTGGATTTGTACTCGAATAAATACGAAGATTTGAAAATGGGTAAATCATTTAATAAACCTGTATATCAGAAAAACAAGAATACACAATAAATATTTACAAAGGAAATTGAATATGCTAATGTACTTCACATAGATCTCAAATGAAATATACCTCATCGGTGTGGAATAAATTTTAAAAAATCTTAAACATAATTTCATTTAAAAGATAATAAACAACTTGTCACAAAATGTTCTATACATAGAGGTGATTATGATAATTCTTAGGCTATTGTACCCATACATCATCAAAATAAGAGAAAAATCATTTTACATCACTTGTCTGCAGTGATCACATTACTGCACTAAATTTGTACAGAAGTCAGATTGTACTAATACTTGTATTATTTGATATTATTAGTAACGTACAGACTTTAGTTGGTTCTACCAAGAAATTCATCCACGGAGTCAAAGAAGTTGGCCATCAATAAATCCTTTAGGCTCCTCTTAAACTGGACTTTATTGGTAGTTAAACTATTTATGGCAGTGGAAAGTTATTGAAAATGTGTGTTCCTGAATAATGGACACTCCCTTCTTGACCAAAGTAAGTAACTTTAAATCTCTGTGAAGATTATTCTTATTGCTAGTATTGACTCCATAAAATGGACTGTTGGTTAGAAAAAAAGAGACATATCTTTATGCCAAATTTCATTACGGAATAAACATATCAGGAAGGAGTAGTTAGTATCCTTACCTGTCTGAACAGGCCTCAGCAGGGTGCTGTTAAGTTCACACCACAAATAATTTATATTACACACTTTTAGACTCAAAACTAATTTTGCTTGCCTAGATGAGTCGGCCAAAAAAATGATCCTGTGTGACATTATTGGAAGAAAATAAGCAAAGTATGCTAGCTTTTTTGTTTTTATATCACACACCTCTGACAACAGCAACATTGCAAATACAGATTTGTTAAGGTGCTTCAGCAGTTCTGTGGTATGCTCCTCTCTTTTGAATTTAATATCAAGCTGTAATTGCAAAAATTTAAGACTGTCAACATCATCTATCTGCTTGTCATCATGTTTTCTCCCACTGTGTGTGTGTGTGTGTGTGTGTGTGTGTGTGTGTGTGCTATTTATTGCAATGTTTGTATCATCTTCAAACAACACAAACTTGGCATTTGGTAATGTTACTAATGAAAGGTGATTGATATGCACAAGAAAAAGTACCAGCCCTCACCTGTAATTTGTTTCCACTTCAATGATGCCTGATATCTTAATGCTGGACTCTTTTTTTCTATTGACACACTTTGCTTCCTATCAGAGAAATATGATTTGAAGCATTTTGCTTCATTTCTTGTTAATCTGTATTATTGCAGTTTAGTGAAAAGGATGTTGTGATTTACAGAGTTGAAAGCCTTTGACAGATCGCAAATTATATCAATGGTCTGTAATTTATTGCCTGGTGAATTAAGTACATTCTTGCTGTATGTGTAGACAGCCTTCTCATTATCAGAACCCATTAGAAATCTGAACTGTGATTTTGATAATATATGTTTTGCTGTCAGATGATTAAGAAACTGATTGTTTATTACATTTTCCATAATTGTCCAGGTTGCTGATAAGTTAGTACCTTACTAAACTGATTAATCAACTTTGTTGGTATTTTATCATAACCACTAGAATTTTTTGATTGTAAACATTTTATGGAGGACATTACATCTACTGGTGTATTAAGGGTCATATTCATATTACTTAAGTTATTTGTAATGACTGGTGTGAGAGATATTCAGTGGTAGCATCTACTGAACCTGACAACCCCATCTTTTCAATAACAGTTAAGAAATACCTCCGCTGCAGAGTGAAAATCTCATCCTGAATACCTGTTAAACAGTTTTGCAACACTGCTTGCACATCTGTTACAATGTATAATTTACTGTTAATGCCATCTACTCCTCTTCATGTCTGGTTCTACGAGTCTCCTCCATCACTGTATTCCAGATAGTATTACATTTTGTTATCTGATGTGATTATCACTTTCTCAAAATACTTTTCTTTTAGTCTTATGTTACTATATGTAATATGATGCAGTAACTCTTATAATGAGCTATAACATCAACAACAGAATTGTTTCTGACTTACTGGTATAGTTTCCTCTTTGTTTTACAAGATACCTTTATTCTTTGAATAATCCATGGATTCTTTGTAGACTTTGGCCTAATATGGGTTAGCTTTGGTGGAAAAATGGTATTCAAATAAGGAAAGGATGTTATTAATAGTGTTGCATCTTTCATTCATAGCATAACATTTCCACAATGTCATATGGTATTATTTTTGGGGTAACTCATCTAGCCAAGCTGAAATTTTCTGGGTCCAGAAACATGTAATGAGAATTATTTATGGTATGGACTAAAGAGCATCCTTTAGAGGCCTGTTTAGTGAACTAAAGATAATAACTACTGCTTTCCAGTACATTTATTCATACATTAAATTTGTCATTAATAATATATATCTTTTTCAAACCAACAGCTCATTTCATGGAATCAATACTGGGATTTAGATTAGATTAGATTTACTTTCATTCCAATTGATCCGTAGGGAGGAGGTCCTCCAGGATGTAGAACATGTCAGAAGAACAATAATAGATCACAAATATTTCCAACTCAAACAAATAAGCTAATGTACCATTCCACAGGTCCCAAGTGGAATGATCGTCATTTTTTTTAGTGAACACTATATGACAGAATCATTTTACAAACACTAATGCACTGAATTTAAAATAATTTTTTTTCTGTTTATAAGGTAATAAACATGCAATAGAACTACTATAATTACAATGAACACATTACTGCACTGATATACATATATATATAATAGAAAGAAACATTCCACATGGGAAAAATATATTAAAAAAACAAAGATTCTGTGACTTACCGAACAAGAAAGCACTGGTAGATAGACACAATAAAAAACACACAAACACACACACAAATTTCAAGCTTTTGCAACCCACGGTTGCTTCATCAGGAAAGAGGGAAGGAGAGGGAAAGACGAAAGGATGTGGATTTTAAGGGAGAGGGTAAGGAGCCATTCCAATCCTGGAGCGGAAAGACTTACCTTAGGGGGAAAAAGGGACAGGTATATATATATATATACACACACACACACACACACACACACACACACACACACACACACACACACCAATCCGCACATATACAGACACAGGCAGACAGTCACGTGATATGAGTATAAGATTGAGAATGTTTTAGATGGCGAGTCACCACGTGGACGTTTTGCGGCGAGGTGGCAGTCACACTGGGCTGTTAAGCTGCGTTAAACGGGTGTGTCATGTCGCACTAGGACCAATGTGCCCTATACTACTCTGTCATTAATAGTAAATACAAATTATGTCCGGAGATGTCTCCCATAAGGGGGATGCGCCTTGGAGTTCTGTGATGTCAGTATAACAGTGGCTGTATACTCGAAAATAGATGCAACTTTCACCTGGGTCCAGCAGTAGCTCGTGACTGTGACAGTACACACGTCCCTGCCCGATCACGTCAGCACTGGTGTCTAGGTGAACAGGTATTGCAATAGGAATTTCTCTAGTGTCAAGTACGAAAGGGGTGTCGCCACCTCATGTCTGACGGCACCTGTGTGTAGTTTGACAGCTGACGGCTGCGGCATGGACTGTGTTTGTACGTGTTTTGTTGTAGTATTTTGCGATCAGGTCTGTAAGCTGCACTGTGCGTTTCTTGCACAGTTTACAAGTTGATTTCGTGTCTGCACATCTGTGTACTGCATTATTTAGGAGGAGTCTACATGTCTGTGCTGATATTATTTGGAAGATTAGGAGTTGTTTGCATGTCTGCATTCTGTGTATTGTGACCTCAAGCACATCAGGATGAGTGTTTTGTGTCAGTGTGATAAATATACTACATCCTTAAATAAAATGTTCCAAAATAAATAGAGTGCACTCCTTCCTTACTCTCCCCAGCAACCCAGCGCAGCCTGAGTCATTTTCATGCCATTTTCGTCCTACAGACCACCACTGGCATTAGGTCACAAGAGGGATGACAGTACCCTCTGGTAGCAGTAATGTGTACTAGGTCAGTTGGAGTCTAGATTTCGTGGTGGAGACACTGCTTGCAAAATAAAAACTTATGTCTATCATAGGCAGAGTCGTATTTTCCCACTATTTCCGCCCAACAGCTTTCATTACGTCATGCACTGTACAAATTAGTACACATTAGCCCAACAACATAGGTTGGTAAGGGGACGTTGCTGTCGGTTGAGGATCATGGTGGGGACTTTAACTATTTCCTTCCATGTCCAGGTGGGTGTGGCATTCGCGAAAATTCATTCCAAGTCCACAGTAGTGCTCTCTGGTGTTGTCAATATGTACTAGGCCTCGTGGTGAACACAATGTATGTCGCCATCTTGAATAATGGTTGTCGCATCATCAGATGATGTCACAGACGACAGCGCCCTCTGGTGCCGGTGCTGTGTAATAAGTTAGTTGGAGTCTGGAGCTCTTGGTGAACATAGTGTATGCCGCCATCTTGGATTATGTCAGAGATGAGAGCGCCCTCTGGTGGTGGCACTGTGTACTAAGTCAGTTGAAGGCCGGACTTCATGGTGAACACACCGGATAGCTGTACTGCATGGAATTGTTTAAATAAAGACTTATGCCCAAGTCGTTTTCCGACAAATCCTTAGGAGGAGGTGGTGGTTGGGTGACTGAGGTTAGTCCAAGTCTCCTTTCTTTCACGCCATTTTCTTAGTTTAGCAGAGATATGCGAATTGATGTTTGTTTACCGCCAAAATTCAAACTTGGCCCCAGTTCATAGGAAGAAGTGGCAGTCTGAGGACTTAGGTTAGTGGAGGTAGACCAAGTGAGCTATCTTCCCACGATTTTCTTAGCTTAGTAGAGATAACAGTGGTGTGATGCAGTATCCTGTTGGAATTTGAACTTCCCACCATTTTTCTGCGGGAGTGGAGTAGAGGAGGCATGGCACCTTCCCCCCAAAATTCAAACTTCCCGCCAAAATCCGCCATTTTGAATGACGTCGTGGCCATCATCCTGGATAACCTCATGTGCTGTTGCCAAGTCTACGCACCGCCATCTTGGATGACGTCATCGCCGCCATCTTGGATACATCTGGCAACAATGCAGAGTGCGGTGGTATATACTTTGTCCCAATACTACCGACATGACATAGGGCGAGCTCGTGCACATGCCGATGACCTCTGCACACAGTATTGCTTGAAAGAGAGAAACGTAGGTTTCAGAAGAAGAGGAAAGGGGTGTGGTTCATTTCCTGACAGCATAAAGAGTCTGAGAAACGGAAATTCACCGAAGACTGGCACACATGAATAGACAGTACTGAATATCTGTTACACTCCCATGTTCAGCCCGACCTCTGGGTTAGTGGCTGCCACCATAACTCGCTGCCATTCAATAGTAACTCCATTCACATTCTGGACAACGGTATCAGTAATGCGGCATTGCGTTCCAGATTGTGCATCATCAACCGATGTCATTCATACTGCTTTGAATTACTTACGCCACTCCTTGATCCTTGCAACGGACATGCAGTGCATTTCGTACACTTGTGCCATTCTTCGATGAATTTCCATTCCCTGCACTCCTCCGCTAACTTTAAGGAAACAGACTTAACTCCTTTGCTTTTCTTTTGAAGCCTCCATTTATCTGTTTTCAGCACTGAGTGCAGTGGATGGTCGAAGCGTGCACCTCATGTGGGTGTGCGTCAATGACCCTCCAACGGCGAGTTTGGGACCTCAGCGCCTTGTAGGGATCACACATTCTCCCATAGGAAATGTCATTATGATCCCTTGAGCTGTTTTCACTATACAGCCTCCGACTCATTTGTTTATTTTATTTATTTTATTTACACGTCAAATTCCGAATAACGTTAATATATATCTCATTTATCCTTCTTCTTCTTCTTAACTGTCACTTGGGCCTTGGACACCATATGCGTTCTCTACAGTCATCTTCCAGTGCTCTCTGTTCCTGGCTTTTGTAGTCCATTCTCCTTTACTCAGGCCCATTGCCACCGTATCCTCGTTGATGTCACCCTTCCATCTGGTTCGTGGCGTTCCTCACTTCGTTCTGCCCCCTATGGATCCGGAATATGCTACTTTAGGTAGTTGTTCCCCCTCCATCCTAATTAGATGTCCGCCCACATCACTCTCCTCCTCTTCATCCTTTGACCAATATCAGCCTGTTGATATAGCTCCTTCAGTCCATGGTTTTTAAGTATTCTCCACTCCTGTATATCTGTGTCTCTCTTGGATCCAAAAATTTTCCTTAATATTTTCCTTTCAGAAGCTAATAATTTTTGTTCATCTGCTTTTCTAAATGTGAAGCTTTCTAGCCCATATAGAGCTACTGCCAGAATTACACTCTAATATAGCCTAAGTTTGAAGCTTCTGGAAACAGCTCTATTGGATAACACATCTCGTAGGCCAAAATAAGCTTTATTCGCTGCTGCTATCCTCGCTTTAATTTCAATTTTCATTTTATTCTGTTGATTGATGATGCTTCCCAAATATTTGAAGGCGTCTACTCTTTTAAAAGTGAGGTCATCAACTGTCAGTGGACTACCATCATTGGGTACCTTGCTCACGACCATGTACTCTCATTAATTTCTAATCCTGCTTTCCTTGCAATGTTTCTGTAGGAACATGTCATGAATTGTAGTTCTTCTTTGTTTCCACTGATTAGGACAATATCACCCGCATAAGCAAGATGATGTATTTTATTCCTACCCATCTTGACTCCTACTGGGTTTACTTTTTGGTGTTCTCTATCTGTCTTTTCTAAAACCAGATTGAAAAGTATTGGGGATAAAGCATGTCCTTGTTTAAGGCATGTTCTGACTTGAAACTCCTTTGACACTCCTGTGTTGGTCTTTACTTTTCAGTAGGATTCCTCCAAGCACATCTGTACTAGGCATATTAACTTTCCAGGAAATTTAAACTCTTCTAGAACCCTGGTTATTGTGCTCCTGTGTATGCTATCGTAAGCTTTTTTGAAGTCAACAAATAGATCTACATCCATTCTCCGCAAGCTCCCAAGGGGGAAGGAGTGTTGTAACGCTACAGATTGAGAGAGTGTAATCAAACAATGCGTGCCTCCATGGCCGGTCTAAAGAGGTCACCTTGTATTGGCACAGAGAGCACAGCAAGCACTGCAACCTGAGTCACACAGTCTTATATAAGCCAGTGTTGGGCCCTTGGACAGACTAATGTTTACATGAGGATTGTATGCTCAATTATTAGACTGTGCCTTAATGTATTCTATGATCTACATCTACATCTACATCCATACTCCGCAAGGCTGGCCGCAGTGGTCTCGCGGTTCTAGGCGCGCAGTCCGGAACCGTGGGACTGCTACGGTCGCAGGTTCGAATCCTGCCTCGGGCATGGATGTGTGTGATGTCCTTAGGTTAGTTAGGTTTAAGTAGTTCTAAGTTCTAGGGGACTGATGACCACAGCAGTTGAGTCCCATAGTGCTCAGAGCCATTTGAACCATACTCCGCAAGCCACCTGACTGTGTGTGGCGGAGGGTACCTTGAGTACCTCTATCGGTTCTCCCTTCTATTCCAGTCTCGTATTGTTCGTGGAAAGAAAGCTTGTCGGTATGCCTCTGTGTGGGCTCTGATCTCTCTGATTTTATCCTCATGGTCTCTTCGCGAGATATACGTAGGAGGGAGCAATATACTGCTTGACTCCTCGGTGAAGGTATGTTCTCGAAACTTCAACAAAAGCCCGTACCGAGCTATTGAGCGTCTCTCTTGCAGAGTCTTCCACTGGAGTTCATCTATCATCTCCGTACCAGTTTCGTGATTACTAAATGATCCTGTAGCGAAGTGTGCTGCTCTCCGTTGGATTTTCTCTATCTCTTCTATCAACCCTATCTGGTACGGATCCCACACCGGTGAGCAGTATTCAAGCAGTGGGCGAACAAGTGTACTGTAACCTACTTCCTTTGTTTTCGGATTGCATTTCCTTAGGATTCTTCCAATGAATCTCAGTCTGGCATCTGCTTTACCGACGATTAATTTTATATGGTCATTCCATTTTAAATCACTCCTAATGCCTACTCCCAGTTAATTTATGAAACTAACTGCTTCCAGTTGCTGACCTGCTATATTGTAGCTAAATGATAAAGGATCTTTCTTTCTATGTATTCGCAGCACATTACACTTGTCTACATTGAGATTCAATTGCCATTCCCTGCACCATGCGTCAATTCGTTGCAGATCCTCCTGCATTTCAGTACAATTTTCCATTGTTACAACCTCTCGATATACTACAGCATCATCGGTAAAAAGCCTCGGTGAACTTCCGATGTTATCCACAAGGTCATTTATATATATTGTGAATAGCAATGGTCCTACGACACTCCCCTGCGGCACACCTGAAATCACTCTTACTTCGGAAAACTTCTCTCCATTGAGAATGACATGCTGCGTTCTGTTATCTAGGAACTCTTCAGTCCAGTCACACAATTGGTCTGATAGTCCATATGCTCTTACTTTGTTCATTAAACGACTGTGGGGAACTGTATCAAACGCCTTGCGGAAGTCAAGAAACACGGCATCTACCCAGGAATCCGTGTCTGTGGCCCTCTGAGTTTCGTGGACGAACAGCGCGAGCTGGGTTTCACACGATCGTTTTTTTTCGAAACCCATGCTGATTACCACAGAGTAGATTTCTAGTCTCCAGAAAAGTCATTATACTCGAACATAATACATGTTTCAAAATTCTACAACTGATCGACGTTAAAGATATAGGTCTATAGTTCCGCACATGTGTTCGACGTCCCTTCTTGAAAACGGCGATGTCCTGTGTCCTTTTCCAATCTTTTGGAACGCTACGCTCTTCTATAGACCTACGGTACAGCGCTGCAAGAAGGGGGCAAGTTCCTTCGCGTACTCTGTGTAAAATCGAACTGGTATCCCATCAGGCCCAGCGGCCTTTCCTCTTTTGAGCGATTTTAATTGTTTCTCTATCCCTCTGTTGTCTATTTCGATATCTACCATTTTGTCATCTGTGCGACAATCTAGAGAAGGAACTACAGTGCAGTCTTCCTCTGTGAAACAGCTTTGGAAAAATACATTTAGTATTTCGGCCTTTAGTCTGTCATTCTCTGTTTCACTATCATTTTGGTCACAGAGTGTCTGGACATTTTGTTTTGATCCACCTACCGCTTTGACATAAGACCAGAATTTCGTAGGATTTTCTGCCAAGTCAGTACATAGAACTTTACTTTCAAATTCAGTGAACGCCTCATAGCCCTCCTCACACTACATTTCGTTTCGCGTAATTTTTGTTTGTCTGCAAGGCTTTGGCTATGTTTATGTTTGCTGTGAAGTTCCCTTTGCTTCCGTAGCAGTTTTCTAACTCGGTTGTTGTACCACGGTGGGTCTTTTCCATCTCTTACGACCTTGCTTGGCACATACTCATCTAATGCATATTGTACGATGGTTTTGAACTTTGTCCACTGATCCTCAACACTATCTATACTTGAAATAAAACTTTTCTGTTGAGCCGTCATGTGGATGTCAGCATTATGTTCTCATGCTTTCTCAGTTATCTGTCGGAGAGTGAATAGGTGATCACTAGTTGACCTGTCTCTCCTAAAACCACACTAAAATTTTTCACTAACGCTTAATTTTTATTGAACTTTACTTACAAGTTACAGAATTTCATAAATCTATGTAGAATAAATTGCAGAATGGTAGTTTTCTGCCCAATGCTTAGCCATAAACGAGGACCACGCCTGGAAATCACTATCTTCCAGAATGCCTGTAAGTATGATAATCACCCCACGGCTGCTGCTCGAGCACTGCTGGTTTTGTCGATTTAATTCGCTTACCGTATCCTTGGTTACAGATGGTCCATATAACTACTATAAGGATAAATAGAGTTCATGGAACAGATACGACACTGGGGATAACCACTCTTGCCGGTATTCTTGCGTATTCTACTGAGCGATGTGCGCGGTGGCACGATCAAGGGTTATTTGGCCCAGATCCCAAGCTAACAACTCATCAGTGGATTGCAGAAGTTGAGCCTTCTGAGTTACTTGGTAGTATAGGCAAGCTGTCAGATTGTGGAAGCACGAAAGGTGTTTCTACACCTACATCTTTATTTACATGATTACTCTGCAATTCACAATTAAGTGCCTGGCAGAGGTTTCGTCGAACCACCTTCAAGCTGTTTCTCTACCGTTCCAATCTCGAATAGCGCGCAGAAAAAACGAACAGTTAAATACACTCCTGGAAATTGAAATAAGAACACCGTGAATTCATTGTCCCAGGAAGGGGAAACTTTATTGACACATTCCTGGGGTCAGATACATCACATGATCACACTGACAGAACCACAGGCACATAGACACAGGCAACAGAGCATGCACAATGTCGGCACTAGTACAGTGTATATCCACCTTTCGCAGCAATGCAGGCTGCTATTCTCCCATGGAGACGATCGTAGAGATGCTGGATGTAGTCCTGTGGAACGGCTTGCCATGCCATTTCCACCTGGCGCCTCAGTTGGACCAGCGTTCGTGCTGGACGTGCAGACCGCGTGAGACGACGCTTCATCCAGTCCCAAACATGCTCAATGGGGGACAGATCCGGAGATCTTGCTGGCCAGGGTAGTTGACTTACACCTTCTAGAGCACGTTGGGTGGCACGGGATACATGCGGACGTGCATTGTCCTGTTGGAACAGCAAGTTCCCTTGCCGGTCTAGGAATGGTAGAACGATGGGTTCGATGACGGTTTGGATGTACCGTGCACTATTCAGTGTCCCCTCGACGATCACCAGTGGTGTACGGCCAGTGTAGGAGATCGCTCCCCACACCATGATGCCGGGTGTTGGCCCTGTGTGCCTCGGTCGTATGCAGTCCTGATTGTGGCGCTCACCTGCACGGCGCCAAACACGCATACGACCATCATTGGCACCAAGGCAGAAGCGACTCTCCTCGCTGAAGACGACACGTCTCCATTCGTCCCTCCATTCACGCCTGTCGCGACACCACTGGAGGCGGGCTGCACGATGTTGGAGCGTGAGCGGAAGACGGCCTAACGGTGTGCGGGACCGTAGCCCAGCTTCATGGAGACGGTTGCGAATGGTCCTCGCCGATACCCCAGGAGCAACAGTGTCCCTAATTTGCTGGGAAGTGGCGGTGCGGTCCCCTACGGCACTGCGTAGGATCCTACGATCTTGGCGTGCATCCGTGCGTCGCTGCGGTCCGGTCCCAGGTCGACGGGCACGTGCACCTTCCGCCGACCACTGGCGACAACATCGATGTACTGTGGAGACCTCACGCCCCACGTGTTGAGCAATTCGGCGGTACGTCCACCCGGCCTCCCGCATGCCCACTATACGCCCTCGCTCAAAGTCCGTCAACTGCACATACGGTTCACGTCCACGCTGTCGCGGCATGCTACCAGTGTTAAAGACTGCGATGGAGCTCCGTATGCCACGGCAAACTGGCTGACACTGACGGCGGCGGTGCACAAATGCTGCGCAGCTAGCGCCATTCGACGGCCAACACCGCGGTTCCTGGTGTGTCCGCTGTGCCGTGCGTGTGATCATTGCTTGTACAGCCCTCTCGCAGTGTCCGGAGCAAGTATGGTGGGTCTGACACACCGGTGTCAATGTGTTCTTTTTTCCATTTCCAGGAGTGTATTTCAGTGCAAGCTCTGATTTCTCTTATTTTGTTACGATGATCATTCCGCCCTATGAAGGTGGGCGCCAACAAAATATTTTCACACTCAGAGGAGCAAGTTGGTGATTGAAATTTCATGAGAGGAACCTGCCGCAACGAAAAACGCCTTTGCTTGAATTATAGTAACCCCAATTCATGTATCATATTCGTGGCGCTCTCTTCCCTATTTCGCAACAGTACGAAACTAACTGCTCTTTTTTGAACTTTCGCGATGTCCTCTGTTGATCCTATCTGATACAGATCCCACGCCGTACACAATACTCCAGAAGAGGATGTACAAGCGTAGTGCAGGCAGTCTCTTTAGTAGCCTTTTGCATTTTTGCATTTTTAAGTGTTCTGCCAATAAATCGTAGTCTTTGGTTTGCTGTCCACACAACATAATCATCCCAGCTTAAGTTATTCGTAATTGTAATCCCTAAGTATTTAGTTGAATTTACAGCCTTTATATTTGTGTGATTTATCGTGTAATTGAAATATAGCGGATTCCTTTTGGCACTCATCTCCATGATCTCACACTTTTCATTATTTAGAGTTAATTACCACTCTTCCCACCATAAAGACAGCTTACCTAAAACGTACTGCAATCTGTTTTGATCATCTGATGACTTTATAAGACGGTGAAAGACAGTACCATATGTAAACAATATAAGAGTGCTACTCAGATTGTCTCCTAAATCGTTCATGTAGAACAGGAACAGCAGAGGGTCTCTAACACTTCAGTGGGGAACGCCAGATATTAGGCCTACTTCTGTTTTACTCGATGACTTACCGTCAGTTACTACAAACTATGATCTTTCTGACAGGAAACAACGAACCCAGTCGCACAACTGAGACGATAGTCCATAGGTAAGCAATTTGATTGGAAGTCGCTTACGAGGTACGGTGTCAAAAGTCTTATGGAAATTTAAAATCAATTTGACATCCCCTGTCAATAGCACTCATTACTTCATGAAAATAAAGAGCTAGTTGTGTATCACAAGAGCGATATTTTCTGAATTTGTGTTGGCTGTTTGTCAAGAAATTGTTTTCTACGATATAACTCATAATATTCGACCACAGTACAAGTTCCAAAATCCTACTGCAAATCAACGTTGGCAATATGAGTCTGTAACTTACAGGATTACTTTTATTTCATTTCTTGTTTATTGGTGTGACTTGTGTAACTTTACAGCCTTTAGGTACGGATCTTTCAACGGGTGTATATGATTGCCAAATATGAAGCTATTGTATCATTATACTCTGGGAGCAGCCTGACTGGTATTCAAACAGGACCGGAGGCCGTGTCTTTATTTAGTGATTTAAGCTGCTTTGTTACACCGAGGGTATCTACTTTCAAGTTACTCACGTTGGCAGCTGCTCTTGGTTCGAATTCTGGAATATCTACTTCGTCTTCTTTGGTACAGGAATTACAGAAAACTGTATTTAGTATGTCTGCCTTAGTAGCACTGTCATCAAAAACGTCACAATTCTTATAGCACAGTGGAGGTATTGGGTGTGTCTATCGGCTAGTAAACTTTACATACGACCAGAATCTCTCTGAATTTCGCGTCAGATTTTGAGACAGAGTTTCGTTAAGGAAAGTATGAAAAGCATCTCGCATTGAAGTTCGCGATACATTTAGAGCTTCTGTAAAACTTCACCAGTCGTGAGGGTTTTGCGTTCTCTGGATTTTGACATGTTTTCTTCGTTGCTTCTGCTAGAGTATTGTTACCTGTTTAGTGTACCATGGGGGCTAAGTACCATCTCTTATTAATTTATTTGGTATGTGTCTCTCAATAGCTGTCGATACTGTTTCTTAGAATTTAAACCAAATCTGGTCTACGCTTACATATTCAGGTGGGAAGGAATGGAGACTGTCTCTTAGGAAGGCCTCAAGCGATTTGTTACCTGCTTTTTTTAATAGATGTATTTTGCGTTTATTTTTGGTGGGTTTAGATGTAACATTATTCAGTCTCACTACAACAACCTTGTGGTCACTTATCCCTGTATCCGTCATCATGCTTCGTACCTGCTCAGGATTGTTTGCTGCTAAGAGGATTTAAAAATCAAGGTGAAGGGATATCAGTGGTTAGATTCGTTGATGACATTGCTATCCTCAGTGAAAGTCTGCCGCATTAGCTGAATGGTCAGCGCGTTGGAATGCCACGCACGAGGGCCCGGGTTCGATTCGCGGCTGGAGTGGGAGATTTTCTCCCCTCAGAGACTGGGTGTTGCGCTGTCCTCATCATCATTTCATCCCCATTGTCGCCCAATATGGCGTCGCACTCAGTAAGACGCACTCGGCGGCCGAACCTCCCGCCTGGGAACCCCATACGATCATTTTGTCAATCCTCAGTGAAAGTGAAGAATAATTATAAAATCTGCTGAACGGAATGAACAGTCTAAAGAGCACAGAATGTGGATTGGGAGTAAATCGAAGAAAGACGAAAGTAATGAGAAGTAGCAGAAATGAGAACAGCACGAAACTTAACATCGGCATTGGTGAGCACAAAGAAAATGAAGTTAAGGAATTCTGCTACATAGGCAGCAAAATAATCCTTGACAGACCATCAAGGAGGACACCAAAACAGATTAGCAGTGGCAGAAGGGCATTCCTGGCCAAGAGAAGTCTCCTAGTATCAAACATAAGCTTTAATTTGAGGAGGAAATTTCTGAAAATGTACGTTTGGATCACAGCATTGTGTGATAGTGAAATATGGACTATGGGAAAACCGGAACAGAAGAGAATGGAAGCATTTGATATGTGGTATTACAGAAGAATGTTGAAAATAAGGTCTATAGTTAAGGTAAGGAAGGGGTTATGCGGAGAACTGTCGAGGAGAGAAATATATGGATAACACTGACCAGAAGAAGGGACAGGTTTGTAGGACATGTGTTAAGATATCATGGAATAACTTCCATGGTACTAGAGGGAGCTGTAGAGGGTAGAAATTGTAGAGAAAAACAGAAATTGGAATAAATCCAGCAAATAATTGAGGACGTAGATTGCAAGTGCTACTGTGAGATGCAGAGGTTGGCTCAGGAAAGGAATATATGGTGGGCCGCATCAAACCAGTCACAAGACTGATGACTCAAAAGAAAAATAACGGTCAAGTATGTTTTCGCAACCATTTGCATTCGAGTGGGCTCCTGAACTAATTGTTCAAAATCATTTTCTGAGAATGCATGCAGAAAGGTTTCGAACGACATTATATGCCTACCTCCAACTTTAAACATGTGTTTTCGACAACATATCCAGGGTAGATTGGAGTCACCATCTACTATAACTGTAAGAGTGTGCTACCTATTTGACATGAGACTCAAGTTTTCTTTGAACTGTTCAGCAACTGTATCATTTGAGTCGGAGGGCCGGTAAAAGAAGGCAGTTATTAATTTATTCCGGTTGTCAAGTATAACCTCCGCCGATATTAACTCATAGGAACTATCTACTTCGATTTCACCACAAGGTTAACTACTTGTGACAGCAATTAACACTCCACCACAAACTGTATTTAATCTATACTTTCTGAACACGGTTAGGTTCAAATGGCTCTGAGCACTATGGGACGTAACTTCTGTGGTCATCAGTCCCCTAGAACTTAGAACTACTTGAACCTAACTAACCTAAGGACATCACACACATCCATGCCCGAGGCAGGATTCGAACCTGCGACCGTAGCAGTCCCGCGGTTCCGGACTGCGCGCCTAGAACCGCTAGACCACCGCGGCCGGCCACGGTTTGGTCCTTTGTAAAAATTTCGGTTGAACTTATTTCCAGCTTTAGCCAGGTTTTTGTACCTATAACGATTTGACCTTCAGTGCTTCCTATTAGCGCTTGGAGTTCTGGTTCTTTTCCAACACAGTTATAACAATTTACAACTATAATACCGATTGCTTCTATGTCCGATTTCCTGTGTTTGTCTTGCACCCTTTTAGACTGACGTCCTTTCTGTAGTTCCCCGATACCCTGTAACCTAAAAAACCTCTTTGTCCTCTCCACACAGCCCTCGCTATTTGTGTAGCCGCATCTTGTGTGTAGTAAACCCCTGACCTATTAAGTGGAAGCCGGAAATCCACCAAACTATGGCGCAAGTCGAGGAATCTGCAGTCTACACGGTCGCAAAACCGCCTGAGCCTTAGATTCAGACCGTCCACTCAGCTCTGTACCAAAGGACCACAGTCGGTTTTGTCGATGATCCTACAGATTGTGACCTTCACTTCCAGTTCGCAACAAGACTGGCGGTACTTATTACTTCAACTAGCCACCCGGAACCAGAGAGAATCTCTTCCGATCCAAAGCAACACACATCATTATTTCCGACATGAGCCACCGCCTGCAGTTGGCTGCAACCTGTGCTCTATATGGCATGAAGCAGCCTTGCGACATTTGGAATGACTCCTCCCAGTATCCACCCCCCTCCCTGGGAGCCGTTTCCCTAAGGGACGACATTATGTGTGTAATGCTGGAGCTCCCAACTACAAGTCTGTGAATGCCGAGACCTTGCAGGGTGAGCGGCTTCCTCTGGAACAGGGCAAGCGGCTTCATCTGGTTAATGACTTCATTAGCCACAGATAGCACTCGAAACTTTTTCATCAGACGAACCGGGATGGCCCTCCGAGTAGGCCCCAGAAAGTCTTTCGTTGTCTGCCTCTCCTTGGTATGGTGGACCAATTGGGGGATCCGTGGGTTGTGCTGCATGTGCCCTGGGTCCCCACGTCTGGCCTCCGACAGTGATGCCCGTTGGCAACAGTTTCGAGCAGTGTGACCAAAGTCAACACCGCGTGGAGTTGTGCACGAAGGGTCACCAACTCAGCTCATGTCTGAAGTCACAGTCTCTATCCATAGCAAAGACGGCTAAACTGTACACTATACAGTTATTAGAACGCTCTACTGTGCCTCGTAAGCCCACAGTCATACAAGAAATTAAGAGAGTAGTATCCACACAGATAACTGAAAATAAGATGCTCCTGTTTGAAGCTGGTAAATATAATTCACAAACAAACAATGTACTCGACTTATCCTCAGCAGCAACAGAAGGCGGACTTTCTCGCTGAAGGTCCAACCGAGACTGACTGACATGTTTCAGGCACATAGAGCAGAAAAGATTTTAAAATACTTTTTGTGTGCAAGTTAAATGAGCAGATAATCTAACAGTGAGTGTGATTACACTGTTGAATAAAAGTCCACTGTACTGCAGTTAGCCAGGGTACTGAATACAGGAAGCTGTTCCCGACAGATGTGAACCATGGTTCGCGCATGACGACGCCAATGCGAGAGCAGAGGGATGCCGCAGTTTCCTCTCAAACAATACAATTTCACAATCCACAGCACTAGTGCGGAGTGACAAGAGTGGATCACATGGATTAGCTTATTTTGGTGCAAAACTGGGAGTCAACAGAATCTCCTTCAACTAAAATGTGTCTCGGACAGTATGGTAATATGATCCACAAGAGGCATCTGATAGTAGATAAAATATGAAATTGAAGATTTTCCCGGCGAAAATGTTCGAAGAAATTTCGGGATTGCAGCTGGTCGTCGTAAACTTCATTCCACGATATTTCACCTGGACGCCTACCTTCGATGGCTCACCTGAAGATGATTGATAGGTGTCCAGTAGAAATATCGTGGAACGAAGTTAACGACGACCGGCTGCAATCCCGAAATATCTTAGAACAGTAGATAAAATGTTGGTAGTTACCCGTGGGTTGTTGCGGTTAACAAGTAAAGCGATTCATGACAGTCTGTTGAATTGGGCCCGCATCTCGTGGTCGTGCGGTAGCGTTCTCGCTTCCCACGCCCGGGTTCCCGGGTTCGATTCCCGGCGGGGTCAGGGATTTTCTCTGCCTCGTGATGGCTGGGTGTTGTGTGCTGTCCTCAGGTTAGTTAGGTTTAAGTAGTTCTAAGTTCTAGGGGACTTATGACCACAGCAGTTGAGTCCCATAGTGCTCAGAGCCATTTGAACCATTTTGTTGAATTGGCTCCACACTCAAATAATCAACTGGATATTTACAGATCGAACAATGTCCGAAATATAATAAAGGGGAATGAAGTCAGCATACAAACAGGACTGGACAGAGATATTATCTTGTCATTTTTGCTTGCAAGTCACGGTACTCAGCACCCAGGTGGAGGCGAGTGTAACAGGATACTGAGATTTTATTGAGTTGGGGCCGAACTGATCGATTAACAGAATTTACAGAATATTGGCAGGAACTAATAATTCCTAACGTAAGCATACTGTTCGCACAGGTTCATAAGTTTGTTGTTCAGTTATGAAAAGGATGGCGACGATTAGTAATGAATACATTGTTTAAGTGTATGAAACATGTTACTACTAGATTCATATTGGAATATATCGAAGGGTGCATAAAGATATAAGCTAGGAAGGTAATTGGGATCAGCTGTCCAAACTCGTAACGTCCTAAGCAGACCAGCGCATTGCGCACCACACCGGGTAGCCCACTATGTGACAAACTGGATATGGATACAGGTGTTCACAACAGAGATGAGATGTACATGGTTATGATGGGTTAGTCACAGAATTTTTTTGAAAAGGAATCTAGTCTTGCAACTACTCGGGGACCTTATTAGTCCACGCCAGTACTAATTAAATCAGATGAAAAGAACAGCTGGCAAAACATGACAATATTAGTTCAAAAAATAGAAGTGCAGAAATAGAAAAACGAGATGTAATGTATCGCAGTTACTATGTGCCCGTATATTTAACCACACAGAGGAACAAAAGGGATCACATGAGCTTGTTTCGAGATGAATGTTACGTCTCTCATCATATCATGATTGTATCAAGGCGTAATGAAGCCTAAAATGGTAAGAGCCCAAGTGGGTGTGTGGCTGCAAGAAATTTTATCCAACAGTCGATTGATCATCGATATACTGAAGCGTTATTGCTTGAAACTAACATTGACTCCTTGCTTAACTAATCACTTGAGATGAAGTTCACAATTCACGATAAATCTTCGGAGAATAGTTAAAAAGGGACACAGTGCAATGGGAGGGGCAATACCTCAGTGGTAATGGCTGGAAAAGTAACATAGAACTGGTAATGTTGGAGTGACGTAGTCGAGATTAGCCCAGACTAGTCTCCCCTCAAAAGAAGAATAAAAACAGAATAGGCTCCATGACACAGTAGCAGAGTAAAAAATGACGTAGGGAGCTAAAAAAATAACTGCAACGACGTTCGACTACGATAGCACCGGGGCTACACTGGCAATACAGGCGACTGTATTTGGTTCCTTGTCAATAGCTTAATAAACCATGTCATTGAGAAGTTGTCCCCGTTCGTCCCTGTTCCCTTGGGTAAGAACTACGCAAACTAGCTAGCGGGTAACCAGGACAAAAGTGGCTAACGCAGTCCCCATGTTCACGTGCTAGCATCATAAGATGGCCTGACAGCAAAACGGTGCATCCATGGATCCACTCGTATGTTTATTCATAGCTCCGGGGTAGTATCAACATAATGGCTACTCAAACATTAGATTTTTGTAGTATGAGTAACTACTGCCAGGTCTTGATCTGATTAGCGTAACTACAGTTGAGAAAACAGGAAAATGTTACTCGACCATAGTACATGTAGTCTAGTTCACGCTACCAAAACACGATGGAAAGATAACATGTATCGATTTAATACACAAAATAAATTTTGCCAAGGGATATTAAATCACAATCATCGGGTTATCCATAAAAGAAAGAACTAAAAGGAGTGTTAGAAAGAATATTAGCACATCAAAGTATTTTAAGTGTAAATTATCCGCTGTTAAAATTAAACACACGAGAAATGGTGTACACTGCTTATGCATCATACCAGATAACTAGTCCTTAATCTTCAATATGACTCTATATACAGTACTGGAAATTAAATTTGCTACACCACGAAGATGACGTGCTACAGACGCGAAATTTAACCGACAGGAAGAAGATGTTGTGATATGCAAATGATTAGCTTTTCAGCGCATTCACACAAGGTTCGCGCCGGTGGTGACACCTACAACGTGCTGACATCAGGAAACTTTCCAACCGAATTCTAATACACAAACAGCAGTTGACCGGCGTTGCCTGGTGAAACGTTGTTGTGATGCCTCGTGTAACGAGGAGAAATGCGTACCATCATGCTTCCGACTTTGATAAAGGTCGGATTGTTGCCTATCTCGATTGCGGTTTATCGTATCGCGACATTGCTCTCGCGTTGGTTGATATTCCAATGACTGTTAGCAGAATATGGAATCGGTGGGTTCAGGAGGGTAATACGGAACGCCGTGCTGGATCCCAACGGCCTCGTATCACTAGCAGTCGAGATGACAGGCATCTTATCCGCATGGCTGTAACGGATCGTGCAGCCACGTCTCGATCCCTGAGTCAACAGATGGGGACGTTTGCAAGACAACAACCATCTGCACGAACAGTTCGACGACGTTTGCAGCAGCACGGTCTATCAGCTCGGAGACCATGGCTGCGGTTACCCTTGACGCTGCATCACAGACAGGAGCGCCTGCGATAGTGTACTCAACGACGAACCTGGGTGCACGAATAGCAAAACGTCATTTTTTCGGATGAATCCAGGTTCTGTTTACAGCATCATGACGGTCGCATCCGTGTTTGGCGACATCGCGTTGAACACACATTGGAAGCGTGTATTCGTCATCTCCATACTGGCGTATCACCCGGCGTGATGGTATGGGTGCCATTGGTTACACGTCTCGGTCACCTCTTGTTCGCATTGACGGCACTTTGAACAGTGGACGTTACATTTCAGATGTGTTACGACCCGTGGCTCTACCCTTCATTCGATCCCTGCGAAACCCTACATTTCAGCAGGATAATGCACGACCGCATGTTGCAGGACCTGTACTGGCCTTTCTGGATACAGAAAATGTTCGACTGCTGCCCAGGCCAGCACTTTCTCCGGATCTCTCACCAATTGAAAACGTCTGGTGAATGGTGGCCGAGCAACTGGCTCGTCACAATACGCCAATCACTACTCTTGATGAACTGTGGTATCGTATTGTAGCTGCATGGGCAGCCGTACCTGTACACGCCATCCAAGCTCTGCTTGACTCAATGCCCAGGCGTATCAAGGCCGTTATTACAGCCAGCGGTGGTTGTTCTGGGTACTGATTTCTCAGGATCGATGCACCAAAATTGCGTGAAAATGTAATCATATGTCACTTCTAGTAAAATATATTTGTCCAATCAGTACCCGTTTATCATCTGCATTTCTTCTTGGTGTAGCAATTGTAATGGCCAGTAGTGTAACACATACCAATACCCTGAACTTACTAACAGTATATGTAATAGTTTCTATAAACCCCAAACTTAAACGTAGAATTTCATTTAAAGTACTTTCGCAATATTCTTACAGAACTAGTCTTGGCTAGCCTCAGTGGAAATGGAGTCATAGCCTTATTTCTATTGTGTGGCAAAATGTAGAATAATACAGTGATGAGCCAAAACATTATGACCACCCGCTGAATAGCTTGTTTGTCTGTCTTTGGAAAGAAATACATCACTGATTCTGCACATCAGGTTCAAAATGGTTCAAATGGCTCTGAGCACTATGGGACTTAACATCTATGGTCATCAGTTCCCTAGAACTTAGAACTACTTACACCTAACTAACCTAAGGGCAGCACACAACACCCAGTCATCACGAGGCAGAGAAAATCCCTGACCCCGCCGGGAATCGAACCCGGGAACCCGGGCGTGGGAAGCGAGAACGCTACCGCACGACCACGAGCTGCGGATTGCACATCAGGGACCTGGTAATTTGTTGGTAGGTTTGTGGAGGTATGTGGCATTAGTTATCTATGCACAGGTCATGTAATTTGCATAAATTACGGGCTGCTATTTGCATATGTGTTGATGTTGCCCAATAATGACCCAGATGGGCAACATACGAATTACATCATGCGAATTTTGGCGCCAGGACATCAACGTGAGTTCACTGTAATGCTCCCCAAACCACTGTAGCACCGTTCTAGTTCCGAGACATGGAGAATTATACTGCTGAATGATGATATCGGCATCGGGGAAGACATCAAGCATAAAGGGATGCAGGTAGTTCGCAGTTTTCTGCGTGTCTTCGATTCCTATCACAGGTCCCATGCAAGTGCAGACGAATGTCTCCCATAGCATAGTACTGCTCCCACCAGCCTGCATCGATGGTGCGCTACACATTTTGAGCCACCGTTAGTAGGGGGACAAGGACGGCACCGTCCACATTGCGGGTTTCTGTGTGAGGGGCAAGTATACATTCAGTGGTAAACCTATTATTCTCTTTTGATTGGCAAGTCCTTAACATATTGTTCGGTTAAGTGGTTTTCCATGTTCCCTTTCCCCCTACTCTGCCGATCCTTCACTTCCTTCTCCTCCTCCTCCTCCTCCTCCTCCCGCACCTCCCTTGGGACTCCCCTCGCTGTTACAGGCACACTTTTGATATCAATTTGATTGACTAATTAATTAAATCGATTAATTAATTAACCCCTACCCCTCTGGGAAACCCCCACTATCCCCCTCCCCTCCCCCACCGAGAAATTGGTAGGAAAAAGACTCAGTTGATTGCAGATTTGGTGGGAAACCGATTGCAGCGTATGGAATATTGTTTAAACAATTTACACAATGTGTGGAATATTGTTTATTTAAACAAAATATGGGATACAAGACTGGTTATGAAAATATCTTGTTTATTTATTTATATAAAGAATTTTGTGGGAAATCGATTAGAGTGAATGGAATATTGTTTAAGCAAATCAGACAGTGTGTCTAATATTGTTTATTTAAACAATAGGTTATGTATGAAATATTTAAATAATGGCGACGGTTTTTCATTACGATCATGTAAGGAAACGTGTTTACACTGTTACAGACCACTTAAGCATGTCTGAAAAACTTTCTCACGTCTCGCCACGCGCACGGGCCCCCCGTGAAGCGACGTGTCCATCGGCGGCCACACCACGCGCTAGTGGGCTCGCCGCACCGCTGTCGGCGGTTCCACAGCTACGTGAAGTACCGTGCTAATCCCTAAACAAAAGCTTTGGGTGGCGGCAACCCTTTGATATTGTTACCTGAGAAACTCCTGTCGCCAGCACCCCGCTCCGCCATCTCAAGTGGTCTGTATGCATGAATCAAATGGTTCAAATGGCTCATTAAATCTGGTGCTGAGTATCACATCTTGAAGATGTCACAAATGTTGCTTCAGAAGACATGCCACAGGAAATATTAATTAAACCGTCAGTAAAGCGTTTCAACAATTTGCTTCACACAGTTTAAAACTTTTGCCAATGATGCTGTAGCATATCGACAGGTTGTAGCATGGAAAATTGTACTGAAATGCAGGAGGATCTGCAACGAATTGACGCATGGTGCAGGGAATGGTTATTGAATCTCGATGGAGACAATTGTAATGTGGTGCGAATACATAGACAGAGAGATCCTTTATCAGTTAGTTACAATATAGCAGGTCAGCAACTGGAAGCAGTTAATTCCATAAATTATCTGGGAGTAGGCATTAGGAGTGATCTAAAATGGAATGACCATATAAAATTAATCGTCGGTAATTCAGATGCCAGACTGAGATTCGTTGGAAGAATCCTAAGGAAATGCAGTCACAAAACAAAAACAAGAAAAAGGTTCAAATGGCTCTGAGCTATGGGACTTAACATCTGAGGTCATCAGTCCCCTAGAACTTAGAACTACTTAAACCTAACTAGCCTAAGGACACCACATACATCCATGCCCGAGGCAGGATTCGAACCTGCGACCGTAGCAGCCGCGCTGTTCCAGACTGAAGCGCCTAGAACCGCACGGCCACACTGACCGGCCCGTAAACAAAGGAAGTAGGTTACAGTACACTTGTTCGCCCACTGCTTGAATAGTGCTCACCGGTGTGGGATCCGTACCAGATAGGGTTGATAGAAGAGATAGAGAGGATCCAACAGAGAGCAGCGCGCTTCGTTACAGGATCATTTAGTAATCGTGAAAGCGTTACGGAAATGATAGATAAACTCCAGTGGAAGACTCTGCAAGAGAGACGCTCAGTAGCTCGATACGGGCTTTTGTTGAAGTTTCGAGAACATACCTTCACCGAGGAGTCAAGCAGTATATTGTTCCCTCCTATGTATATCTCGCGAAGAGACCATGAGGATAAAATCAGAACAATACAAGACTCGAATAGAAGGGTGAACCGATAGAGGTACTCAAGGTACCCTCCGCCACACACCGTCAGGTGGCTTGCGGAGTATGGATGTAGATGTACTTGGAATAAAAAAGATCAACACTGCACAGTAGTTTGCATGCATAAACAACGGGGCTATGTTTTTAACGACTAATTTCATTAAATGCTCCAAACCTATTATTATTTGACGTCATGACTGGAACTGGTGATGATGTATGGAATGATAACTGGAATTTATACTGTAACGGTTGTAGAATTCTGGACCACTATAGGTCTGCTAAGTGTATTTTCTTTTTTAAAGCGCTATAGAATTCCTATGTTGACTGGTTCTCTCCGCTACAGCAGAACGAAGAAGGAGGGAGGAGAGGGTATACCACGTGAGGGGATAATAGTAACAACAACAACAACAACAGCAACAAATACCTATGCAAGACAGAGTCCACGGTGATGTATTCAGGAGCACTAAACACGACACACTTAAACCACGACCCAGTCCATAGCGGTAGTTGCTGTAGACAGATTTCGAAGATCGCTGCAACACTCGCACATCTCATGCCTCACCTTCAGAGATTCACATACAGTGCGCACGTCGCCTCGTACACCACCAACGCCGACGTTCAGGGACCAGAGGGAAGTACTGCAGCAGTTGCAGTCACAGTCGTGCACTCACGTGTTTGCAAGAGTTCACCATCCCCCGCCCTGTAGGACATCAAATGGTTCAAATGGCTCTGAGCACTATGCGACTTAACTTCTGAGGTCATCAGTCGCCTAGAACTTAGAACTAATTAAATCTAACTAACCTAAGGACATCACACACATCCATACCCGAGGCAGGATTCGAACCTGCGACCGTTACAGTCGCTCGGTTCCAGACTGTAGCGCCCAGAACCGCACGGCCACTCCGGCCGGCTGTAGGACATCAAGGGATAACTGGAGTGGTAGGAATTCGAATATTATCAATACCCCCAGCGCATCTTTTTGAATCTTCACACACACACACACACACACACACACACACAAATACGTCTGCTTCTGTCGCGCGCATCCAACTAACACCGACTCAAAGGAAGGCCTCGGCGCTTGTTGGTGACGTCACGTCAGCTAGGCACGGCGAACGCCAGGTCTGTTGCAGGTATACTCATAATGGTGGTGCCTCCCTCTCTGACACAGGAAAATGTGAAGCTATTGGCCGTAGTTGACTGACACACATTGTTCTGAGAGATTTCTACAATCAATTAATTGTGCAACTCATTACACTTCTTAACAAATAGTGTACTCCTGTACTTAAATTTCCACCTGTTTTAAGGATTGACATAAAAAACAACTTCATGGTCCAGCAGCAGCAGAATTCGTGCTTCTTTACCTTATTTGTAAATCTGAGGAAGTTAGGTTTGTACTGGGTTGCTTTTACAAGAAACTGTGAACATATCGGTTCTCTTTTTTAGGTATCTTGGTTGACTATGGGGTGAGGAGCACTGAATGTTAATGAAATATCTTGCGATTGTACACGTTGGGGGATGGGGTGGGGGACAGAAGAAGAGGCAAAAGAGAGATACTTGTTTTATCAAATAAAATTTTTTTATCTTATAAAGTTTCTCCTTTCAGTTGCAAGAGGGGAATATTTATCTTTTCTGATGTGCATGTTTAAATAAGTTTAAGGTCAGTAGTATTTTCGATGTGTGAAACTGTTTTGCTTCCTGTTTAGAATTCCTTTCGTTGAAAACGACTGTAATCTAATGACTGGCAACAGTTGGACATTTACACATGTAAATTAGTTCACATTTCCAGTGACGATGTCAAACGAAAATAAATAAATAAATAAAAGAAACGAGTTTATTGTAATGGGGTTGGGGTAAGTTTCGATAGCAAAATGCATCAAGTAAATATAGTTACTTGAATGTAAAATTTCCGAAGCTTGCGATGGGGCAAATCATCTTCTCATATTGACCTACGTTTGTTTCGCCAGGATTCAGTAATACAGCACCATGATCTTCATTTGTAGCTTTACGATAGTAAGAGGATCTCATCTAAATAAAACTGAAGAATCCAAAACAATACCAGCATTTTGTCCAAAAATAAGAGATTTATAGTGATAAGCACGCCCAGACGTTTCTGCCTGCAACAGACCTGGCGTTCGCCGCGCCTAGCTGACGTGACGTCACCAAGCGCCGAGGCCTTCCTTTGAGTCGGTGTTGATCCAACACACTTGTCACTTCACCAAGTCTTGCTGCCATGGGTAAGTTCAGACAGGTCGCTGCATCCTTTGTACCCAGCCCAGGCGGAGCTAATAAGTTACTCCCGTTTGCCGACTCGTCGTGACTGTCGCTGCAGCCACTTGTGGTGCACTGTGAAACAAGCAGCTGCCGCTTGCACGTATACGGTAGTTCTAAACAATTTCATCCCGACATAGACCCACCAGTTTAAAAAAATCCACTTTACCCAATCTGAAATAGCGATGGTGTTGACCATAAACCTCTAATTTATCACGTGAAATATAGATTCCTCCTGTTTATACGAGCTATTTTCGAAGATAGAAGAAATTGGACAATACGTGCGTTTTAAATCGCGTAAGTATCGTTACTTCCTGTGAAAATCCTGTTCATAACTATGGCATAGGCTATATTCCCTCTAAGTTTTCTTTCATCGTGCAGAAAAAACACCTTTTCTAGAAAAAACACCTTTTCTTATCCGTCAAATCCTGCACCACTGGACTAGAATATTAAACTCATTTTTGGCTCATGATGGACTGCTCAAATCTACCACTATCACAGGACGCCTCCTCACTTTCGGACTCTTTCTTATGGTAGCAGCACAGGGAAGTTGTAAATATAAAGTTTATGCTATATATCACTTTATAAATTCGATAATACATTTGATTTTATTATGATGATCGTCTCTCCCTGTGTAGGCGAGAGATTCAAACATCATTAAAAGGTAACTTCGCAACGAAAAAAACGCCAAGTCAGTAATCATATCCGTGGTGCCCTAGTCATCGCCTCCATCTGACAGGTGGCATGTAACTGATAGTAAATTGATAAGCTAAAGCTATTAAATTGATCAGAAGAATCACTTTGCATGGCGAGTAATTTTTCTTTTCCAGTAGTCGGATTACGCTCAACAGGTAGTTCAAATGGGAATCCCTGGAGGGCAGACGATGATCTTTTAGAGAAACGCTATTGAGAACCGACATCTGAAGCTGACCACAGAAGGACTCTACCACCAACAACATTCATTTCGTGTGAGTAGCACTCTATTAAAAACATCATGACAACGACTATGTTACCGTCACCCTTCATAGAAACCGGTCTTTTTTTCTACAGGCACAAACAAGAGTCGCTGATAGCGTTATGCTTTCTAGTAGAAATGCTATCTGCGATTTGGAATCAAGTCTGTCCAGTCAACCACATAATTGTGTGGATCCTATGGATATATGTTTTAATGATTACAGCCACTGGTGAATCGCCTCGTGATGACTGGGTGTTGTGTGTTGTCCTTAGGTTAGTTAGGTTTAAGTAGTTCTAAGTTCTATGGGACTGATGACCATAGCTGTTAAGTCCCATAGTGCTCAGAGCCAACCACTGGTGAATCATATTCATGCCACTCTTATATCTCGAAACGAGTCACCTTTTTTGAACCTATTTGCTTCAGCAAAACTCCGGTATGGCTTTAGACAGTCCCTCTGCGTTTTTGTAACTGTTCGTCAGCCTTTGCCTGTCCTTCCTGCAACTTCGTCCATGTGGTTGTCCCAATTTAAGTCGGAATGCGCTGTATCTACCACCTTCGGCATCCGATGGAGAAATAGGTTGAGCTGAGGAAATGCGACAGGACTGTCTTTACTGACCACTCGGTGGAAATTTTGACATTTTGTCGTAGCTTTGCCAATGTTGTACAATGTGTAAGGCCAGCGCCAGAATGAAGCTTTCACCTGCAACATGAGGTAGCACAAAAGACAGTACAGGCAGTGAAAGGTGGACGAGGATTTTGCTACTGTATTGCTGCGTGCCTCTAAACTACTTAAAGATACTACAGTCCAAACGACATCTGTGCCCCTCAGGGTGCATTCACGTTTGTCACTCAAAAATTCTCTCTATCATCGTTATTTTGTACCATCCAACAGAGAAAAACTACGAACTGTGAAAGCTGCGCTAACCACATGCAACAGAAAACTCGTTAAGATTTTACCGCATCTCTCTCTCTCTCTCTCTCTCTCTCTCTCTCTCTCTCTCTTACGATGTATCGAAAACAAATACCGTCTGTGTGCTGGCATCGAGTATATGCGGCGATCCTATTAAATATGCAGGTATTGATCCATTGGAGAAGGTGGCCATTGATTGAGGTCACTTACACAGACCAGTGTAAAGTTTCATAGCCTGTACTGTAGGAGGCCAAAACCCCACAGACTATCAGTCGCAAGAGAGGGTCCCTGTTTCCTTGTCTGATACATTGTTTTTTCTGGTGTTACTTGTCCAAGAAGTGTATTACTGCAGCTTTGAACACCGCCATACATTTTCTTTTTTTCTACCATGACGCGAGGCCTGTGTCAGTTTCTAAACTCACATTAACATGTTTTGATCCATTGGCTGTCACAGAAAACTGGACATCGCATGGTGTAGATCATGTTGCTGCTGCTCCCACAGCACACACGCTGGATGATTGAAATAAAAAACAACCACAACATAAGGAAACTGAAAGAGCTTCGCGCCATTGCGTAGCGTTTCCAAACAACTGTACAAACGCGATTGATGACCTCTACATTTAAACTCATCTCTCACCGTGACGGGGTAGCAGATGACTCGTTGTTCTGTTTCAATTGATTCCTTATATTGCAGTCATGCACGTGATCACTGTTTTGGTGCTGGATATCCCCGGAAGGTCTTGTCCCCACCAAGACTCTCCATCTCAAACAAGTAATGTCAATCAACCAATCAATCATTGTGTGTAATGAACAGCATACCGGTGGACGGATGGGATGGAAAAGACACTGTCGATGTAATAAGTGCCACAGTTGATAGAGCGATCAATTCTAGAAATTTTACGAGTTTTTTTCTGTAATTTCAGTGCTGACCAATGACAAGGCAGCATGCTTCCCAGTTTCTGTATCATCACTAAACCCTGCACTACTTTACGAGTACTATTGCGAATTTAGATAGATGACTGTGCAGTACGTCCATTCATTATTAATTCTCAAACATATAGACCAAAGTATACCAGTCAGCGATCTACATATTTCTAGCACTTCGATCATAGGGTGTAATTTACGTTACGATTTATCATCTTTCCCTATATGGGTGGCAGTCACAGAGCATTCTCGCTTTCTTAGGATAAAGTTAGAGATTAAAAGACCTCCTCACGTTCTCTTTGACCATCATTCCCTGCAACATTGTCACCGGTTTAATTTGCAGCTGACCAGAAGTAGATCGCTACATTCCGCGTGTCGTGAAGGAACAGAGCAAGCCGAATTGGTAACTGCTGTTCCTCACCAATCTTACTCACAGCACACATCCGGGTGAACAAGACCTCTCGATATTTGCACATGTCGAGGAGGTTAGCACCTGTTAACGGTGTATAGTAGATATGAGAGTTATATTTTGATTAAAATTCAGTCTTGATCACGCTATATCTGTTTTAATGGGTAACCGGTTTCGGTTTTCTCTATAAAACCATCCTGAGACCCATTGGCTCCCTTGGGTTGGTAGGTGGAGCTCTCCTTGTTGCTGTGCAGTCAACTGTTGACTGCACAGCAACAAGGAGAGCTCCACCTACCAACCCAAGGGAGCCAATGGGTCTCAGGATGGTTTTATAGAGAAAACCGAAACCGGTTACCCATTAAAACAGATATAGCGTGATCAAGACTGAATTTTAATCAAAATATAACAATTAATTGATCACTGTATTCCAAAAATGTTTACCGAGATATGAGAGTGATGTGGTGATACAACAGATGGTTATGAAGAATAAACGTGTGTTAATGCATGATGGAGTTCCAGACAGAGTTTGAAGCATTTTACGTAAATCAACTGCGCTATCAGTTCAGAAGTATTGTTCTAGTGTCCGAGGTCAGTACCAAGAAGGTATTGATCAGAGGGAACATAAACACATGCACTCCTATGGCTACATGGTTCTGCACTTAAAACTTGCTATTAACACTACAGCAGTGCTGCTCCCGACCTATTAGCCGTGTGGAACGCAACGCCGTTAATATTCCAATGTAAGAATTATATCTTCAGTGCCTGACATTCATTCTCCTTGCAAGTTTCTCTACGATAAACCATGGTGACAAACTGTAAATGAAAAAATAACTGCCTTGCACTCCAAAGAAAACATTGATTCTTTGTAACACAAAACTATAAAGGTTTCCAGAGATGTATGATACCTGCTGTTTATGAAGTTCATGCGCGATTACGGTTCTGAAATTGATATGTTCACAATAGCCCTATAAAGTGATCGCTGACAGCCGAAAATGCATACGAAGAAACAGTGACATCTTAAGGAGTAAATAAACACTACGATCAGTAGCCAGGGGAGGTGTAACAGTCTTACTACAGTTTACCACTGCCCCTGGTAACCTTCCTGTTGCACACAGACGTCATGGTCCGATGTTAGGCTGTATTGCTCATGTGCGGGATAATATTGCTGTTTCGTGTTGACGTCATGTCTCTAGAATGCCTCCTCTCTCCACTATTAAGGTGTGTATATGTAGCATCAGTACCCTTCTCCTCCAGAGCTCGCAGTTTTATTGATTTTTCGCAGTACTCTTTTCATGGTATTTGTCTCTATTCCGTAATTTTACTAGGTCTTCACGATTTTACGTATTTCATGGACTTTCCGTGAACTTTTACTTATCTCACATCAATTTTTCGTGATTATACCACGTTTTCCTCGAATTTTACCGATTTTATGTCACCTTCCATATTTTTCCACAGTTTTCCATATTTATGTGGTCATGTTGCTGACATACCTATGTGCTGTTTGATTTTCTGCGAGAATATATGCGCTTCTTATACACCCACCTACCAGAAAGTCCTAAGACTTGCCCTTTCCCCAATGATCCACTTGAATGCAGTTAGGATAGGACGAACATGAGAAGTATAGTAACAGTCGTTTCGTACCTATATGAAACTGAAGACTCAATTTACGTCCAAGATGTGGCAGAGAAATGGCCTACTTTGCGTAGATCTTCGTTCGTCTCTAGGAGGGTACCGAAACAGGTTTCCCATCGATGGACATGTTTCATCACACATGAACTGGAAGTCCTCTGGTGATTTTGGTTTGGAGAGGTTTGCTGTTAACGATCACATGTAGATAGTGCTCTAAGTCTCACACAAAACTGGCTGCTGTATACAAGTCTATCGCAGGTTATAACATACAACTGCGGCACACCAATAGAACAGCGGAAAAAATGGTTAAGTGCGTGATAAATTACATGCAGCAACATTTTTCTCTCTCCCTCTCAGTTGATCACTTCCTCTACCTCCTATCGTCCTTTAACAGAGATCCATTTCCAGGAAAGCATCAAAGACAGCAGTCATCTTGCATGTATGACGATTACCTCAATAGAGATGCTATAGAATGTTGCCATTCAACAACTGTTTGTTAGCTGACCCTGCAAGATTGTGACTGATAAGAAAGTACAGAGAAGCACATTGTAAATACTGTTTGTCCGGGTTAAAAACACCTAAACCGTCCTGTGCAGGATCAAACAAAGGATCCATTCTGTAGTTGTATACTGCAGTCACACCACCAGGTAATACAACGCTCTGTAGCTAAGTACACTTTATAAAAATCTATAAGGCGTTTGCCAATAACTTTTGAGTAAAATGGGGGTTGTGATCCGATATATACATATAAATTTTTTACTCTACATTTGGTGGTCATCCACGTTAAACAGTCTATTCCAACCGTCTTGTAGCTGTCGACAAAAAATGACGTCGAAATTTGAAATTCCAACTATCATTTCATATATCACCACGTATAATCGTGACGTCAGATAACAATAGGTTTGGATTATTTAATAACATTTGTAGTCAAAAACATAACGCCGTTGTTTATGCATTCAAACTAATGTGCATTGTTGATATTTTTTATTCCGAGTAGTTGTAAACTGTGTGAAGCAAATTATGTAACCACTATATTAACGACTTAATTACTATTTCCCTTGGCATATCATCTGAAGCAACATTTGTGACGTCTTCAAGATGTGATACTCTGCACCAGATTTAATAACTCCTGAAGCAGTCGTTAAATGCAGCACAAGAAAGTGCGCCAGAAAGGCTGGGGCAGTTTAGACCCCATGGTGGAATGAAATATCCCATGCTAGTTCCTAAATCATCTGCAAAGCAAACTACAGCTCTCTCTCTCTCTCTCTCTCTCTCTCTCTCTCTCTCTCTCTGTGTGTGTGTGTGTGTGTGTGTGTGTGTGTGTGTGTGTGCAGCGATCTTTTTAAAAGTGTATTTCGAGTCAGCCTGCTACAAGCTTCATGAGATAGTCAATTTGTGTGTGTGAAGTAGCTACTGTGTTCGCATTATATCCCCTACAGTCAGAATCATGTGATTGGAAATCAATTATTAGCTTCAGCAGTACTTCAGGATCGGTTCCCAACCAAGTATTTGCTTTGGATGGAAGGCCTTTGCGCAGGTATCTGACAGGTTGGTTTATGCATACAGACCACTTGAGATGATGCGCTCAGGTGGGAAGGGGGGCGGGCGGTGATGGCGTCACGAGTTGCTCCGGTATCAATAGCGAATGGTTACCGCCACTGCCACCAGCTCGCGTGGCGAGGTGCGAGAAGTTTCTCAGATACACTACTGGCCATTAAAATTGCCACACCAAGAAGAAATGCAGATGATAAACGGGTACTCATTGGACAAATATATTATACTAGAACTGACATGTGATTACATTTTCACGCAATTTGGGTGCATCGATCCTGAGAAATCAGTACCCAGAATAACCACCTCTGGCCGTAATAACGGCCTTGATACGCCTGGGCATTGGATCAAACAGAGCGTGGATGGCGTGTACAGGTACAGCTGCCCATGCAGCTTCAACACGATACCACAGTTCATCAAGAGTAGTTACTGGCGTATTGTGATGAGCCAGTTGCTCTGCCACCATTGACCAGACGCTTTCAATTGGTGAGAGATCTGGAGAAAGTACTGGCCAGGGCAACAGTCGAACATTTTCTGTATCCAGAAAGGCCAGTACAGGACCTGCAACATGCGGTCGTGCATTATCCTGCTGAAATGTAGGGTTTCGCAGGGATCGAATGAAGGGTAGAGCCACGGGTCGTAACACATCTGAAATGTAACGTCCACTGTTCAAAGTGCCGTCAATGCGAACAAGAGGTGACCGAGACGTGTAACCAATGGTACCCATACCATCACGCCAGGTGATACGCCAGTACGGCGATGACGAATACACGCTTGCAATGTGCATTCACCGCGATGTCGCCAAACACAGATGCGACCATCATGATGCTGTAAACAGAACCTGGATTCATCCGAGGAAATGACGTTTCGCCATTCGTGCACCATGGTTCGTCGTTGAGTACACCATCGCAGGCGCTCCTGTCTGTGATGCAGCGTCAAGGGTAACCGCAGCCATGGTCTCCGAGCTGATAGTCCATGCTGCTGCAAACGACGTCGAACTGTTCGTGCAGATGGTTGTTGTCTTGCAAACGTCCCCATCTGTTGACTCAGGGATCGAGACGTGGCTGCACGAACCGTTACAGCCATGCGGATAAGATGCCTGTCATCTCGACTGCTAGTGATACGAGGCCGTTGGGATCCAGCACGGCGTTCCGTATTACCCTCCTGAACCCACCGATTCCATATTCTGCTAACAGTCATTGGATCTCGGCCAACGCTGGCATCAATGTCGCGATACGATAAACCGCAATCGCGATAGGCTACAATCCGACCTTTATCAAAGTCGGAAACGTGATGGTACGCATCTCTCCTCCTTACACGAGGCATCACAACAACGTTTCACCAGGCAACGCCGGTCAACTGCTGTTTGTGTATGAGAAATCGGTTGGAAAGTTTCCTGATGTCAGCACGTTGTAGGTGTCACCACCGGCGCGAACCTTGTGTGAATGCTCTGAAAAGCTAATCATTTGCATGTCACAACATCTTCTTCCTGTCGGTTAAATTTCGCGTCTGTAGCACGTCATCTTCGTGGTGTAGCATTTGAATGGCCAGTTGTGTACTTTTAAGTGGTCTGTGACAGTGGAAATATGTGTTTCCTTACGTAAAAAAATGGCTCTGAGCACTATGGGACTCAACTGCTGAGGTCATAAGTCCCCTAGAACTTAGAACTACTTAAACCTAACTAACCTAAGGACAACACACACATCCATGCCCGAGGCAGGATTCGAACCTGCGACCGTAGCGGTCGCGCGGTTCCAGACTGTAGCGCCAGAACCGCTCGGCCACCAGTGGCCGGCCTCCTTACGTAATCTGAATTAAAAATCATCGCAGTTGATTAAATATTCCATATATCACCTTGTATCCCATAAATTGTTTAAATAAACAATATTTTGTACATTGTTTAAAGTTGTTAAACAATATTCCATACACTGCAATCGATATTCCGCCAGATTCTTTACATAAATAAATAAACTATATTCCATACATGGTCTCATATCCCATCAATTGTTTATTTAAACAATATTCCACACATTGTGTAAATTGTTTGGACGCTATTCCATACACTGCAATTTGTTTCGAATCAAATAATGACTCAACTGAGTCTTTTTCCCAGCAATCTCCAGCTGGGGGAGGGGAGGGGAAGACAAGACTGGGCTTTCATAGAGAGGTGGGGTTAATTAATTGATCCATTTAATTAATTAGCCAATCAAACTGATATCAAAAGTGGGAGAGGGCGACAGGGGGTTCCCAGAGAGATGTGCAAGGTTGTGGGGGAGAGGTGGCATGGAAAACCACTTAAGTGAACAATAGGTTAACGACCTGTCAATCAGAAGGACAGATTGTCCCCAGCGGGACATAAACCTTTAGTAGAACAATAGGTTAAGGACCTGTCAATCTAAAGAGAACAATAGATTTGCCGCTGGATGTATACTTGCCCCTGATATAGGTGAGCTGCAATGTGGGGCGATACCACACTTGTCCCCCTACTGCCATTCACCTCGATGATGCCGTTTTTGGAGAAGACCAGCGACCTAGTGTAGCAAAAATTTAATTCACCCGAAGAGCTGAAATGTTTCCATTGATCTACGATCGAATACTGATGGTCCCGTGCCCACTGCAATCGTAATTGACGACGTCGTCGGGTCAACATGTGAATACGTTAGGGTGGTCTGCTGCGGAGCTGCATGTTCACCATATACGATGAACTGTGTGCTCTGAAAAACATGTACGTGCACTAGTATTGCACTCTTTGGGCAGAGTTGCCAGATATCATCATCTATTCTACTTTACACAGCAGACAAGCCTCCGCACCCCACGTTCTGTGAAGAGTCGTGAATGTCCAACCATTTAGCGCCTAGGCCGGCCGCGTTGGTCGTGCGGTTCTAGGCGCTGCAGTCTGGAACCGCGGGACTGCTACGGTCGCAGGTTCGAATCCTGCCTCGGGCATGGATGTGTGTGATGTCCTTAGGTTAGTTAGGTTTAAGTAGTTCTAAGTTCTAGGGGACTGATGACCTAAGATGTTAAGTCCCATAGTGCTCAGAGCCATTTGAACCATTTGAACCTAGTGGTAGTTTCACTGTCCTTCTACCTCTTTCTGTAGATGCTTATGACAGTAGCACATGAACATTCGACCAGCTTCGCCGTTTTCGAGATACTCGTTCTGAGGCTCTGCATAATAATAATAACAATAATCTGCCATTTGTCAAGTAGCTTATCTCAATTGATTCCCCTTTTTCAGTCCACATCTTCGTTAGGGTGATTCTCTGTCCGCGTATGCTTTGCTTGCATGCTTTTGTTACCACATGACGTGTCCGCAACGGCACCAGGTAGCATCTAACATTGCGGTGGGCAGTGGTCATAATGTTTTGGCTCACCAGTGTAACTCAAAATAGTAAAGCAGAGGCTCATACCATTTAAAATGACACAAATGAAATATATAAGCATATCATGCATTGCAAAGTAACTGGAGCAGGGACATGAGCAGTTAGCTCGTCATTGTGCAGTTACCCTCTACAGTCACATTAATATGACCATCTGTCAAAAGCCGAAATAACCACCTTTTGCAGGGTGGACCGCTGCAAGATGTGTGGGAAAAGATTCAGTGAGATTCTGGAAGATACCGAGAGTGATGTGGAGCCATGCCTGTTCCAGTGCTGGGGCCAGATACGCTAGATTTCTCGGCTGAAGATTCGTGGTGCAAACAGCTCAACGAGGTGGTTCCACAGATTCTCGATTGGGTTTAAATCAGGAGAGTTTGGTGGCGAGGAGAGTACGTTAAACTCTTCCTGGTGCTGTTTGAGCTACGTGTGTACACTGTGAGCAATGTGACACATTGCATTATCGTGACGGTAGATGCCATCGTGCTGAGGAAAAACAAGCTGCATGTAAAGGTGGACATGGCCGCCAAGGATAGGTGCATACCTGCATTGATCCACTGTGCCTTCCAGAATGACGAGATCACCCAAGGAATGCCAAGAAAACATTTCCCAGACCATAATGCTCCCTCCTCCTGCCTGGACCCTTCCGCCTATTGTTGCAGTGTGTTTACCACCTGCCCGATGGAGCATGAAAGGGCATATCATAGCGGCTTGCTTCGCTGACATATGGATCTCTGCTACTTACTCCTGTCGTAAATGGCAAAAAAGCACCCTGAATCTAACGAAAATTGTCGAGCATTTAGGGACCTAACAGCAATTGACAGTCATTTTCGCCACTAGAGTAAATGAATCCACTGCCCATACTCTAGGCACACATTAGTTGATCTGAAATTGTTCATCGAAGTTTTAAATTTAGCAATGAGTTTTATGTGTTGTACACAAAAAATGAGGATTGGTGACCACAGTCAACGCTGAACAACCCAATGAAAAGCAAGCAAAGCAATCCCAACAACAGAAAATTTCTAATACAGATTACAGTGTTGATAATGACAGGGGGCTGTAGTATATCCAGGGGTTTGTTCTAGGATAATTAGTTTTACAGGGTAGCTCACAGTTCGGGCGAGTCTTATTTTGTGTCATCTCGGTAATGGATTACTATTGATCTTCATTCCTCGGCAGTCGGGAGCGACACGTGGGTTTGGTAGTGGACGGAGCTAGCGGTAGCACACGCTATCTCGATCTGATATCTTGTGACTGGCTAAAGCGGCCAGTGGCCACGCCCTGCCAGAATTGTTGTGGAGCGGGCCACGTGAGACGCCGAGGGCTGTCAGCACGGGTCACAGCTGTTTGTTTGTCATAGGCCTTTAGTCACAACTCGTAATTTCCCATAAAACTTCCAATTAATTGTTATGCTGCCATTATACGACAGAATAACACTAAAGTCCTCTACATGTTACCTCAGATTTGTTACTTTTTGAGTAGCTTGTTTCACTTGGTGAATCTTATAAAACACGGTACTCTACGCCTCAGATCATGAAGACCAGACTTACCTTTTGTTGTATTCTCATTTGCGTACATAAAGCAGAATCATCTAACGAGCACAGTTGTTGGCAAACCATAACCGATGCTGCATCTTGTATATGTGTCTGCTTGACTACTACCAAATTGTTGTAGTGTAAGTTGTTCATTGTTTACAAACGTTTAACACAACTACCAGATACTGTTGCTCTATAAATTATCATTTTCCACTGGTGTATACTACGAAAATCTTGGGCAACTACAAATAATTGTGAGTTGTAGATGCTGTGGGACTGTGGCAAGTATGTGAAAGGATATTGCGGAGACATGGGTTAGCCACAGCCTGGGGATGTTTCCAGAATGAGATTTTCACTCTGCAGCGGAGTTTGCACTGATATGAAACTTCCTGGCAGATTAAAACTGTGTGCCGGACCGAGACTCGAACTCGGGACCTTTGCCTTTAGCGGGCAAGTGCTCTACCATCTCAGCTATTGAAGCACGACTCACGCCCCCTCCCCCAGGCTGTGGCTAAGCCATGTCTCCGCAATATCCTTTCTTTCAGGAGTGCTAGTTCTGCAGGGATCGCAGGAGAGCTTCTGTAAAGTTTGGAAGGTAGGAGACGAGATACTGGCATAAGTAAAGCTGTGAGGACGGGGCGTGAGTCGTGCTTGGGTAGCTCAGTTGGTAGAGCACTTGCCCGCGAAAGGCAAAGGTCCCGAGTTCGAGTCTCGGTCCAACACAGTTTTAAGCTGCCATGAAGTTTCATATCAGCGCACACCCCGCTGCAGAGTGAAAATCTCATTCTGGAAACCTACCATATTGGTGGGAATTTTGGCGGGAATTTCTTTGGCCCAGGGCTGTGCTGACGTCCCACCCTACCCGGGAATTGACGGGAAATTAAAATTGGCCGTGCCCTTAACGAGACTTGATACCTGGTCCTCCTAGATGGAAAGCCCAAGTGCATCCCCCAAAACACTGAAACTGTCCAGATACAGGAGATGAAGGTTAGGTTACTGTACTTTATTTATTTCGGTCGGGAAACTGAAGTAAAGATTGGTCATAATTATGTAATTAATCATAAATTGACGATACCATACAACTGGTGTTATCCTGCTGGGACAAAATTTCGCAATACCATTCGAAACTAGCTACAGACATACTCAAACTTTACCCTACACCTACAAGCTAGCGGGAAAAAAGACTGGGATGTAAGGTACTATAAGAATTTTTAGCGTATTGCAGCCCCGTCAACAACTGTGATAGACTAATATATTGAAAAATCCGCCTCAGTTGCGAAAAATTTCTGGTCTTTACCTATGTTTCGGCTAGAAGCTTAAAGTCGTAAAGGTAATCCTTAAACTTTATATACCCAACCAAGTAAATTTCCTACCATTTAATACAATTTGCGTATAGGTAATACACATAGGAACTTCATCTACATAGTGCTTAGTTTGCTTACAATTACGATTATCAGCTCCCAACACGTTATATACAGACAGCCAATGATATACAGCCTTGATTCTCCGTATGCGCACACGCACGAGTTGCTATGTGCTCAGAGCAATTCCGTGTGCAAAGGTCAGTGCCAACGTAGTTGCTGCTGCCAAACGACCGCGTGGTGAAGTGATGCCGGGGCTGGACTTCAGTTAAGTAGTTTTAATTCGACACGGTACCACGGTACTACCGAGCGAGGTGCCGCAGTGGTTAGCACACTGGACTCGCATTCGGGAGGACGACGGTTCAATCCCGTCTCCGGCCATCCTGATTTAGGTTTTCCGTGATTTCCCTAAATCGTTTCAGGCAAATGCCGGGATGGTTCCTTTGAAAAGGGCACGGCCGATTTCCTTCCCAATCCTTCCCTAACCCGAGCTTGCGCTCCGTCTCTAATGACCTCGTTGTCGACGGGACGTTAAACCACCACCACGGTACTATAGGTCTTAATTTTTAATGTTGACTGTGCCTTACTATGGCATGTTATAGTAATTTTGTGCTTCTGAAGGAGGCTAGATTATTCTAGCTGAAACCTAGTAAAGACCAGAAGATTTTCGCAACTGAGGCGGATTTTTCAATATATTAGTAAGGTACTACCTTTATTCTTTCTGACTAGAAATACACTCCTGGAAATGGAAAAAAGAACACATTGACACCGGTGTGTCAGACCCACCATACTTGCTCCGGACACTGCGAGAGGGCTGTACAAGCAATGATCACACGCACGGCACAGCGGACACACCAGGAACCGCGGTGTTGGCCGTCGAATGGCGCTAGCTGCGCAGCATTTGTGCACCGCCGCCGTCAGTGTCAGCCAGTTTGCCGTGGCATGCGGAGCTACATCGCAGTCGTTAACACTGGTAGCATGCCGCGACAGCGTGGACGTGAACCGTATGTGCAGTTCACGGACTTTGAGCGAGGGCGTATAGTGGGCATGCGGGAGGCCGGGTGGACGTACCGCCGAATTGCTCAACACGTGGGGCGTGAGGTCTCCACAGTACATCGATGTTGTCGCCAGTGGTCGGCGGAAGGTGCACGTGCCCGTCGACCTGGGACCGGACCGCAGCGACGCACGGATGCACGCCAAGACCGTAGGATCCTACGCAGTGCCGTAGGGGACCGCACCGCCACTTCCCAGCAAATTAGGGACACTGTTGCTCCTGGGGTATCGGCGAGGACCATTCGCAACCGTCTCCATGAAGCTGGGCTACGGTCCCGCACACCGTTAGGCCGTCTTCCGCTCACGCCCCAACATCGTGCAGCCCGCCTCCAGTGGTGTCACGACAGGCGTGAATGGAGGGACGAATGGAGACGTGCAGGTGCAGGTGAGCGCCACAATCAGGACTGCATACGACCGAGGCACACAAGGCCAACACCCGGCATCATGGTGTGGGGAGCGATCTCCTACACTGGCCGTACACCACTGGTGATCGTCGAGGGGACACTGAATAGTGCACGGTACATCCAAACCGTCATCGAACCCATCGTTCTACCATTCCTAGACCGGCAAGGGAACTTGCTGTTCCAACAGGACAATGCACGTCCGCATGTATCCCGTGCCACCCAACGTGCTCTAGAAGGTGTAAGTCAACTACCCTGGCCAGCAAGATCTCCGGATCTGTCCCCCATTGAGCATGTTTGGGACTGGATGAAGCGTCGTCTCACGCGGTCTGCACGTCCAGCACTAACGCTGGTCCAACTGAGGCGCCAGGTGGAAATGGCATGGCAAGCCGTTCCACAGGACTACATCCAGCATCTCTACGATCGTCTCCATGGGAGAATAGCAGCCTGCATTGCTGCGAAAGGTGGATATACACTGTACTAGTGCCGACATTGTGCATGCTCTGTTGCCTGTGTCTATGTGCCTGTGGTTATGTCAGTGTGATCATGTGATGTATCTGACCCCAGGAATGTGTCAATAAAGTTTCCCCTTCCTGGGACAATGAATTCACGGTGTTCTTATTTCAATTTCCAGGAGTGTATGTTCAACTGATGGGATGCAGGTGTTGGACAGAGATGAGAACGGTCAGCCGCTCCGCCGAGCATCTCGCAGTCTTTCTGTGCCTCCGCTGCTCGCCGTTCGCTGTTTTTCTGCCAACCCTCTGCGGCCGCTGGCCGCCCTTGGCCCTCCGTGATCACTCGCGATACGCGGCATGCCTTGAGGCGGCGCCCCTTAGCACAACCCCGCCCCTCTGGAGAACGCTGCAGATGACTTTTTCAGAAGTCGACTGTTTGCAAAACAGGAAGCGCCTTCCGCCTGAAGCGACCGCAGCCTCACACCTCAGTGCCTTCAGTACAGGGCGCGACGCCGGCATTCCTCAGAACAAAACCGTGATAAATGAGCGCTATCCCGACCGCCGTTCTGTGTTGGAGAACAATTGTATTTGATGTGAATGCATCTATAATCAAACATCTATTAAAAAAGGAAAACACAATTGCTGCGTAGTTAAATGTCCTCTTTCTAGGAAAATAGACGAAGTCCATTTTCTTTTAGTTTTATGAGTAAAATCGGTGTAGCTTTCATGTTGGACTGCAAGATACGATTCATATCTCATTATTTGGTGACATCCAGCAAAGTGCGGTGTCACCAATCACGAATGATCAAAATGGTTCAAATGGCTCTGAGCACTACGGGACTTAACATCTGAGGTCATCAGTCCCCCAGAATTTTGAACTACTTAAACCCAACTGACCTAAGGACATCACACACACCCATGCCCGAGGCAGGACTAGAACCTGCGACCGTAGCGTCTCAAATGATCAGCAAGACATGTCCATCCTGCGGAAAACCAGGAAAAAAAACCTTCGACTATTTTGCTGCGAAAATTACCGATCACCGCAGAATGGCCTCGTTATCTCGAAACCATCACCAGAGTAAAGAAAAGGCGATAATTTAAACACAGAAAAGAATTTCTTTCAGCTTGATGGACGAATTACATGACCTGAGAGCGTCTTTCGCGTTCAGTGTCTGTAAATAAACTGTCATGCACGTGAAATAACATTAGATAATACAGCCTATCAGGCCATTGGCTCACAAGTCAGAAAAAACACGATCATTTTACATTCGACAACAACAATCCACAATTCAAGGGAACATAGCTGTTTTGTACACTATGACAGTTCCCCTTTTATCAATGCGATGCTATATCATACTTTCGTTAACGAAACAAATTTTGAGAGCCTGTCTTGCCCTGTGTAGGTGGGGGATTGAAATTTCGTTAAAAGATATCGCCGCAACGAAGAAAAAAGAAAAGAAAAATAAACTCTTGTCAAGAATGATTCCGTGGCGCCCTAACCTGAGAGTCATTTTGCATTCTTTTCTTTTTTTTTTAGTAGTCGGATTACACTCGCCAGCTACGACAACTGGAAATCCATCGAGGGAACACGATATTCATTTCGAGGAACACTATTACTAACGGGCTCAAACCTCTTTTGACAATTACCTATCATTCTCCAACTACAAACTTGCATTTAAATTTTCGACCTATCTGAAATCAAGTCACAATTCTGTCATGAAAGCATCCTAATTTCCTCAATTCAGTCTCTGATTTTATCAAAGTATCTTTAATATCCTTAAAATTCTTCAGTTTCCTTAAGTGATCAGACACTTTTATAAAGATGATCATTTTAAAAGATTATTTCAACAGTCAGCTTGAACTTATGGTAACCAACTGGCGATCAGACCCTGAAGAACACGCAATAGTCGACCGACAGCCGTGTCATTCCCAGTCATTCATCATCGGATGCGAAATGCACTGGCATGGGGTGAGAACACCGCACTCCTGGCCGTTGTTACCGTTCCGATCTTGGAGGCGCTACCTCTCAGTCGGGTAGCTCCTGTGTTGGCGCCACGAGGCTGAGTGCACCTCGGTCCAGTTACCACCAAGTAAAAATCCCGGGCAGTGCCGTGAATACAACCTGGGTCCTCCACATAAGAGACTGTCGTGTTGAGCTCTCGGCTACGGAGTCCAACTATTTGTTTATAAAATAAGGCTGAATACAAGAACACTGTGCGCTACAATTTTGGAATCTTAACGTTGATTCACGGATTGTTTACATGACTTCTAATCTATGCGAAGTTATAAATAAGTTAGTTTATATCGATGATAGTATCGCATTTATCCCTGATAATGTGGCTTTACAGTCTTTGATGCTAATAAACTCCTCTCCGATATATGACATCCTTTGGTGTTTGTATGACGTTTATTTACAAATACGTTAGAGTTGTGACGGTTGGACTCATTGTTCTGAGGATATTACAAATAAGATATTTCACAGTAGAGCATCGCTCTCGTAGTAAAATTTGAAGACATGATATATCGCTGTTCCACAAGTGAGCCATCCATTTGCACACATACGTTGTAAAAAATGACGATCGCTATCTGCCTTCCAGTTTAAATATCCCTGAACCATGCATCTTGGCGAAATCTTGCGCAAACCAACATTATAATTAAATATTGTCTGCCCGAGAAAGAAATAACTATTCCCGAAATCAAAATAAGTACTATTACAAAAGTAACGAAAACATTTTTATATCTTTGTTTCTACAACTTAAAAACATTACAGTTTAATGATAATCATAACAAATTTAAAAAAGCTTCAGTTAATACAGTATTACAAGAGCGTGAATGGATCAGCACGTAAACGGGGTTGGGGGGGGGGGGGGAGATGCAGGGCGCATTAGGCTCGGACGTACTCCCCCTGAAAAAACATTTTAGAGACGAACGAACCGTACCCCTTTCGCTCTCTACAGACCCTTTCTCCATCGTTCCGTATATTCGGTACCGGTTTTCATAATTAAGCACCGCCCGGGAGACGAAACTGGACGATATTTTAATATTTGGGCTACTAATGAGAGAATTTTGAACAAATTTTTTAATCACATGCAACCATCGCCGCTTGGGCGATATTTTTGTTGATCAACGCGGTTTTTGGAAAACGCAGGTAAATCCAGTAGTATTTTTATGCAATGATTTTAATTTCATGTTATTTGTAATGATGTTGATAGCTCAATTGCCGGCCGGAGTGGCCGTGCGGTTCTAGGCGCTACAGTCTGGAACCGAGCGAACGCTACGGTCGCAGGTTCGAATCCTGCCTCGGGCATGGATGGGTGTGATGTCCTTAGGTTAGTTAGGTTTAATTAGTTCTAAGTTCTAGGCGACTAATGACCTCAGAAGTTAAGTCGCATAGTGCTCAGAGCCATTTGAACCAAGCCATAGCTCAATTGTGAAATAGCAAAATGTTGCAATCCAAAAGTTCTACCAGTCCCCAAATAACAAATTTAGTGCTAAAATTACACTGCTGTATATAGGGAAATAGGCAGTTCACACTGAGGTGACAAAAGTAATGGGCTACCTCTTAATATAATGTCGGGCCTCTTTTTCCCAGCACCGTGGAGCAACTCGGCATAGCATGGACTCAGTAAGTCGATGGAAGTCCCCTTCTGAAATGTGGAGCCATAACTGTGGAAGAGTCACCAGTGCAGGATGTTGTGCACGAACTGACCTCCCTATGATGTCCCATAAATGCTCAATTGGGATATTTGTCGGACGATCTGAATGGCCAAATCATTCCCTCGAATTATCGAGAATGTCTTTCAAACCGACAACAAACGACCGTGGCCCAGTGACACACCACATTGTCATCCATGAAAATTCCATCCTTGTTTGGGAACATGATGTCCATGAATTGCTGCAGATTGACCCCAAAACACAGAACATAACTATTTACAGTCAGTGATCGGTTCAGTTGGACGAAAGAACCCAGTCTATTCCATGTGAACACAGCCTAAACCTTTATTGAGCCGCCACCACCACCTTGCACAGTGCCTTGTTGACAACCTGGATCCATAGCTTCGTGGCGTCTTTGTCACACTGGAAACCTACCATCTCCTCTTACCAATTGAAATCGGAGTTCATCTGGCCAGGCCACGGTTTTCCAGTCGTCTAGGTTCCAACAGATATGGTCATGAGCCCAAGAGATGCCAACTGCAGATGTTGTGTTGCTGTTAGCAAAGGCACTCGTATCGGTTGTCTGCTGCCATAGCCATTAACGCCAAATTTCGCAGTACTGCCCTAACAGATACAATTGGTGTACATCCTACAGCGATGTCTGTGGTTATTTCACGCGGTGTTGTTTATTTGTTAGCAATGACAACTCAAAGCAAACGGCATTGCTGTTGGTCTTTAAGCCAAGGCTGTCGGGCACTGCATTGCCCGTGGTCCGAGTAATGCCTGAAATTTGGTATTCTCAGCACACTCTTGAGACTGTGAATCTTGCAATATTGAATTCCCTAACTTTTTCCGAAATGGAATGTCCCTTGCGTCTAGCTCCAACTAATATCCACATTTAAAGTCTATTAATTTCCGTTGTGCGGAAATAATCACGTCGGAAACCTTTTCACGTACATCAAAAGATGGCTCCGCCAATGCACCGCCCTTTTATACCTTGTGACGCGAAACTGTCGCTATCTGTATATGTGGATATCAGTATCGGAACAACCTGCATACCACCCCACCAAGTACCATTATCCAAGATGGCTGCGATGCCGTCATTCAAGATGGCGGCAATGGTATCATCTAAGATGGCACCTGTGACGTCATTCAAGATGGCGGTTTTGGCGTGAGGGTTGAATTTTAGCGGGAAAGTGAACGCCCCGCTCGCCCAGAAAAATGGCGGGAAGTTCAAATTCCAACAGAATAATGCATCACACCAAGAAAAATGGCGGGAAAAATGGACTTGTCTTTATTATTTAACCAATTTCAAGCATGTGTGTTCTCCACGAGCTTTAGAGCCCAACTGGCCTAGTTTATATCGTTCGCCACCAGATAACATCACTGTGATGTCATCCAAGATGGCAACCGTGACATCAATCAAGATGGCTGCGCCCAGTGTATCCACCATGTGGTTTAAGATTGGACACTTGGTCTACCTCCACTAACCTAACCCCCTCCCCAATAAAATCGCGCTAAGTTCAAATTCCAACATGATAATGCGGCACAACTACGATAATGGCGGTAAAAACGGACTTGTCTTTATTATTTAACCAATTTCAAGCAGATATGTTCTCCACTGGGTCTGGACTCCAACTGGCTTAGTTCATATCGGTGCCGCCAGAGGGCGCTCTCCTCACGTCAGATAATGATCCAAGTATCGTTATTGAAGATGGGTGCACTTGATGCATCCACCACGAGCTCCAGAGCTCAAGTGGCTTAGTTCATATCGTGACCACCAGAGGACGCTACCATGATGTCGCATGATGACACAAGATCGTCTGCTCTCTCTCGTGCGCGCGTTATAACCGGACACGTGCCGTGCCACCGACCCGCGGGCGTCTAACTGCTTACGTCACACACCCTCGGCTGCCCCTCCATAAACGCGCTGGACATAGTCTTCTGTAAATATGCTAACACTCACATCGTGCATCTAACCTATCAATTAGATAACTAATTAATTGCATTTCAATTTTAATCACTTTCAATAATTCAATTTACAATTTCAATCTTCAATGATGAAATTAAAAGTTCCACATTTTCTCACTATCAGCGAGGCGATCAGTCATGACCTAGCACTCCCCCAGCCCTAGAACGCTGCACCAATAGTCATGTGACTCTACGTAAGAAAATTGTGGGAAAGAAAGGACACTTGTACTAACCTCAGCCACCTGACTGCCACATCCTGCTAGGAACCGGTGCCAAGTTTGAGTTCTGGCAGTAAAGAAAGATCACTTGTGCTTTCACTACCAACATAAGAAAGTTGTTGCAAACGAAGCGCACCACCATCACTAACCTAAGTCACCAGGCCGCCACCTCTTCCTAGGGGCGGGTGGAGAACGACTCAGCCCGCACTAGGCTGATGGAGAGAGGAAGGAGTGTACTTTATTTAATTGGGATCAATTTATTTATGGGTGGATTATATCTATCAAGAAACACACGCTCTGACATGCCCCACATCATACAGACCTGCAAACTACTCCAACATAACACACTCTTGCTAATTGTAAACCATCAAAAATAACACATTGCATAGCCTACAGACATGCAAACCACTCAAAAACAATGCAGAGCATTTACGTCCAGATAGCCAAACAACTCCTAAATTGTCAAAATAATAATCCATGTAAAAGACTCTGCTTGCTAATCCTCAACTGTCGAAATCATACACCAGCCTTTATTTAAACAATTAGAGACAGCACCACCACTAAGTGTATTCGCCACTGAGCCCATAACGATGCCACGAGAGGACGCTGTAGTGACGCAAGTACCGTAATCTAAGATGGCGTCACCTAGTGGGTTCACCACAAGCTCCAGATCCCAAGTGACTTAGTACATTTCCTCGCCGTCAGAGGATGCCACAGTGACACCAACTGATGACACAAGTACAGTTATTCATGATGGCGGCAAACAGTGTGTTCTCCATGAGGATGCTGTCGTCCATTTCCTGACGTAAACCAAGATTGTGAGGGAAAACGACTCAGCCTGCTCTGTGCTGCTGGGGAGAGCAACGAATGACTGTACTCTATTTATTTTCGAACAACTTATTTAGGCATGGATTATATTTATCACAAATCACCCACCCAGATGTGCCTGGGGTCATGTTGCACAGCCCACAGACGCGCAAACAACTCCTAATATCAGTACACTACAGCAAACTGCTCCTAAATAATGCAGTATACATATCTGCAAACACGCTCAGTACACGTAAACTGTCCAAATAATGCATGTACTCTGGTACCCGAATATAATAATTTACGCACAGGTATGCAGTTTTTAATATTTTTTGTAGGCAAGAGAGTAATTTATTATATAAAATTAAAACAACGTTCTTACCCTAATTAATAGGTTTGTGGATGAAGTCTACTCTCCTCTCCTTCCTGCCAGCAAAGTGGTCAATTACAAGTTCATTAAAATTATGCTCATTCAAAAGTGGTTTTCTATAGAGTAAATAACTAACACACCAAGTCTGTCTTCTTTCATTGTATTTCAGTTGAAAGTCTTCATTTTTTTCAGTGTTGAGGAACACTGTCGCTTTCCGCTGTTATCACAGGTATTCTACAAATAATTCGCAAAAATTTCTCCGAATCTGAAAAAGCAGTTTCTAAGTTATTGTCGCAGATACAGTTCAGATGAGGGATTTTCTCTGCCTCGTGATGGCTGGGTTTTGTGTGATGTCCTTAGGTTAGTTAGGTTTAAGTAGTTCTAAGTTCTAGGGGACTGATGACCATAGCTGTTAAGTCCCATAGTGCTCAGAGCCATTTGAACAGTTCAGATATGTTAAATCTTCGTTTGCAGTTTGGAAATCACTTCTACTTTATATGACTCTCAATTGCTGTCGCAGTTCACTTTCGCTTAAATCAAATAATTTAACCGTGGTCAGGATTTTTTTTTTTTTTAGGCAATAACAGTTTTTGTTTTAGAAACCAACTGGGCTGGAATAATATAGCTACTGACAAGTGATTGCTAAATGCGAAACTCTCGTCAGTGTTAGCCGTAATAAGGTCAAAGAATTCCATTGCAACAGTTTTATGGAAGTCTACGAAACGAAAAGGTTTTGGGCCGGAATCTCTTCATTTCTACTCCTATTATTCCAGTGATGACTGCGGTCAAGAGAATTTCTCGTCACTTGTATCCCTGACTTGAAATCAGAGACGTTCTAGAGAGTTTTCGTGCCCTCAGGGGCTCAGCATTCGTTCGCTGAGTACGGCTTGGCGATCGCGGTATTCGTGAACAGGGGATTGGTAAGCGCCGCCAATCTCTACCGTAAGCTCTGGGCATGCTTCAGTGACCACTGTATGGTGCAGCAGCGGAACGTTGTGTATCACAGGGAATGGGAATCTTGGCTTGACTGCCCGGATCGCGAGGGTGGTAAAAACCTCTATAAATAAAAACCCCTCAATCTCAGGGTGTGCTGCGAGTGATAAAGATGCATGGCTGTTGAGGCGGAACAGTCGTTAGCAGGCAACCTCGGGAGAACCTGCCGCACCTCAGTTGTGTAAGGCTTACTCAGGCACGCGAGGTTCTTTCTGAGTGGACCCTTGTTTCCCTAGCCGCTCGTGGGACCAAGACGGAACTCTCGAAATCATCTTCTCCTCCCACTGGAAGGGTGTACCGCCTGGGAGTATTCACACCCAATTCTCCAAACGAATGAGGGAGGATAGCCCTCCTGGTAATCTGCATCAGTTGATTTATAATAATAGGGCTCAAGAAGTGATATATCAAAACGTGTTTTTGGTCACTAAGAGGAAGGAGGGGACGTTTGAAAAAGTGGCCCCCTTCTATATCCATAAAGACTGGGAAGGACTTGCAGGAAACCTGAAGTCTATTAAGCGGCTGTGGAATAGTTCCCTGCTGGTCGAGACTATCAAGGAAGACCAGTTTGAACTACTTACAAAGACTGAAAAATTGGGTGACTATGATGTAACTGTTGAACTGCATTTAATTCTCCAACGTTGCCTGACCACATCATTGCAGGTTTCCTCTGACTTAGGGTTAAGCCTTGTGTACCTAACTGTATGTGGTGCTACAAATGCCAGCGTTTTGGTCACACAATACTGAGTTATGGGGATGGAGCGACCTGTGGGAAATGTCGAAATGCAGCCCATGAAGCTTGGGTTGGCTGTTCATCTTCAGCATTCTGCGTTAACTGCTCTGGGAGTTGCCCAGTCTGGAGGTGAGACTGCCCTGTTTTTGCAGAGGCACGAAAAATTCAAGAACTAAAAGTCACCTAATGGTTCCCCTACGCTGAAGCCAAAAAGGAATATAAGGCGACGAAACCACCTGTCTTTACCACTTCTTATGCTTCCATGGCGCAGAAATCTGTTCCTATGTTCGACCCTTCGACGTTGACGTCGTCCAGTGTACAACCATCCACCACCAGCACATATACTTGCATGTGTACATGCCAAGGCATAACGCCCCCTTTTCCCCTCATCCTCGAAGAGACAGTGCGCAGGGAAAGAAAGGTTCTCGATGTTTGGATCAAACGTTGTCCTGAGCGCCATCAGATATCATTCTTTCATGTCTGAGTGATGAGGAGGACATCATAGAGTTAGATGTCTTGGCTCCAGGCAACCCCTCCACTCCACCTCGCTCTATAAGTGCTTCACCTCCACAGTGCAAAGATAGGGGTAAATTAAAACCACGTCGATGAAATCGCTCCTGTCCTGCAGTGGAACTTTCAGGGGTTCAGGATGCATGAGGAGGAACTCCGTCTCTTATGTCAGGGTAGACCACTATGTCTGTACCTCCAGGAGACTCATTTCCATCAATCCTATACCCCTAAGCTATGAGGCTATGTACGCCACAAAAATGATGATCTGAGTGGAGAGAGAGCTAGAGGGGATGTAGGTATTTTCGTCAGTACCGACTACCATGATTCACTTGATGAAGAGGCCCTAACCAACCCTATTACACAGCTACTCCTCCCCTTCATCCTGAGTGGTGCATTTAATGCACACAATCTGCTTTGGGGCTCTGCACTACCTGCCCCAGGGGTAAAGCAATTGAGAGGCTTCTTGCGTCATCATGCATATACTTGCTAAATGCAGGAAACTTCTGCCCAGCAACTGGGTCGTTCTCTGCCATGGATCTCTCGCTTTCCTCTCCAGCTCTTGCTCACACTACTCAATGGGAAGTGGTCGATGTCTTGCACGGAAGTGATCACTTCCCAATCTGGATTCACCTTCCAGATGTGGTGGAATCCAAAAGGAAACCACCAAAATGGGTGCTCAGTAGAGCCAACTGGACACTTTATAGCTAGTTGGCCCAGTTCAATTGTCGAGGTATGGGTGGATCATATTAACAAAATGATCCACCACGCCGCTGCAGCATGCATTCCACACTCCACAGGACAACAGAAGAGGCAAATTGTCCCTTGGTGGAGTGCCGAGTGCCACTCTGCAATCAGGACCAGGTGTGCGGCTCTGTGAAGGTTCAAGCATCGGCCAACTGCAGAGAATCTTGCAGCCTTTCGGGTGGCGAGGGCAAAGTGTCGCCGAATTACTCGAGAGAGGAAGAAGAGGTCGTGGCAACAGTTCCTGAACACCATTTAATCATTCCACCAAAAGTTCTGTTGTGTGGGAGACCATCATGAGAATTTCTGGAAGGGAGGCAGGTGACCCCTGGCTGCTATAATGGAGAACAGCACTCTCCAAACCAATCCGCGAGACATTCCCTCAGACTACGGCGGCGTATTTTGCCACAGTTACTGCAACAGCCAGTCAGGATCCAGGTTTCCAGCGCCATAGAGCGGTTGCTGGGAGAAGTAGTTTGGACTTCTGGTTAACCTCTGTTGGAGATTGCAGCTGCTCATTTTCCATGTGTGAGCTCGATTCTGCATTGTCTGCGACTCCTGACACATCCCCTGGTCACGACAGGATCCATTACAGTATGTTTCAACACCTCAGAAGGTGAAACAAATATCCTCTTCGCAGTTTTTAATGCTATATGGTCATCATGTCACTTTCCTGACTCGTGACGTGAGGCAATTTTAATTCCTCTTTTAAAACCTGGGAAAGACCGTACATGCCCAAGTAGTTATCATAGTGTTGCCCTCACCAGCTGCATGTGGATCTTAGAATCCAGGCAACTTCTTAGTCGCTTTCAGTGTGGGTTCAGGAGGTATCGCTCCACCTTTGATAACCTTGCCCTCCTGGAGACGTCTATACAACAGGCTTTCCTACGCCGGCATCACCTTCTAGGTATATTTTTTGACACCGAGAAGGCCTACGATACTACTTGGAGGCGTCTTATCCTGGAGCAGCTTCACAAATGGGGTTTTCGTGGTTGTCTTCCCATTTTTATTCAGTCCTTCCTCTCGCCACGATATTGTAGATACCGAGTCGGTGACGTCCTGTCTGATCACTTTGAGCAGGAGAACGGTGTCCCTCAAGGTAGCGTTTTAAGTGTGACTGTCTTTACCATACCTATTAATAGCATTACGTCCATAATGAAAAGTGCTGTCCAGTGCTCTGTGTTTGTGGATGACTTCCCTGTGGTTTGCTTTTCTTCAAGCCTCGCAACAACAACACGTCAGTTGCAACTAACTCTTCGATGTTTGGATGAATGGGTGCAGAAGAGCGGTTTTAAGTTTTCCACCAAGAAGTCTGTTTGTTTTTTAACCGTTCTTGTTCCATTTTAAACTTTCCTGAGCGTAGGATGAGGGACACTGTCCTTACTTTTAAAGACACCGTGAGGTTATGGGCCTCATATTTGACTCTAAGCTTAAGTGGTTACCACATCTTAAGGACCTGAAAGAAGGTCACTTAAGGCTTTAAGTATTTTAAAATGTCTTAGCCCCAGTACATTGGGAGCAGACAGGACTTGTCTGCTCTGGTTTTACAGGGCATTTGCGCGATCTCGGATGTTTTGGGGGTCAACTGTGAATGGGTCTGCGACATGCTCTTATTTAAAGACGTTGGAACTCTTATTTAAAGATGTTGGACGTGGCGCACCACGAAGGGTTTCGGTTGGCCACTGGAGCATTCAGAACAAGCTGTATCCCAAGCCTCTGTGCAGAGGCTGGGGAACCGTCAATTCACGACAGGCGACAGCCACTTACGGTGCGCCAGGCACTGTCCACACCATACACACCCGCCTACCGTACCATTGCTCAGCCTCCACTGGAAAGGCTTTTTTGTAACTGTCAAAAGGCAACGAGGCCCTATGGGATTCATGCACAGGATTGCCTTCTAGAAATCGGTGTGGTCGGTCTTCATGTTTTACATCGCGGTGGGAGCAGATTTCCACTTTGGCTTCTTCAGAGACCCAGGCGTATTTTAGACTTGACTAATTTTAGAGAAGATCGTACGTCAGATTTTACATTTCAATCTCTGTTTTTTAACATTTTAGATATGCATCACGGTTTCACAGTAGTGTACACTGATGACTCCAAACAGGGAATTCCCTTGGCTGCTCTTTCGTGTCCCACGACCATGTCACCAGGATTCGCCTTCCTGACGAGTATACCGTTTTCTCAGCAGAGCACCGCGCGATCCTCAAGGCACTGGAGCAGATGCGTCGTATTTGGGGCAAACAATTTCTCATTTGCTCAGATTCTCTTAGTGCCTTACAGTTATTACAGAACCTGTACCCAGCTGAGGAGTTGGTACGGCTGATATATGAGCAACTGTACTTGCTCCAACAGCAAGCTGAGGAGTTGGCGCGGCTGATATATGACCAACTGTACTTGCTCCAATGGCAGGGTAAGTAGGTTTCATTCTGCTGGGTGCCAGATCATACAGGGGTATGGGGAAATGAACAGGCCGATCGGGCTGCCAAGGAGGCCTGCAGAGGACAGGATGTGGCACAGTGTCCTATTCCCTTGCAGGTTGTCGTTTCTGCACTACACAGGAAGTGCATGCAGTTGTGGGATAAGGAATGGCTGTCGGTGACGGCTAATAAGCTACAATTGGTGAAGTCAACAATGCGGCTGTGGCGATCCTCCTGCCAGTTGCTCAGGCGAGATGAAGTGACCCTCACGCGTTTTAGAATTTGGCACTGCGCTCTCACACATAGCTTTTACTATGGCGAGAGGATCCCCCATTTTGTGATGCTTGCGGCGTGCACATCTCTATCCGTCATATTTTAACGCAGTGCATTTTATATCGTGATGCAAGGGCAGAAGCAAATATTGGTTTATATCTGCCCTCTATTTTAGCTGATGATGAGACGAGTGTGACTAAGGTTTTAAAGTTTTGTGATGTGTGTGGACTCCAGCCTAAACTTTTAGGGTGGGTGTTTTAGTGTGTTGCAGAGTGGCGGCTTCTCCTTTTTTTATTCTTGTTGTCAGCCAGCCACAGCCATCTGCTATATTGTTTTAGCTCCTTATACCACTTTCTTCCTGTGTCGTTAATGTTTTACTACTGACGCAATACTTTGTGCCGTGGTTCTGTGCGGGTACGCACATAGTTTTCCAACTTTTGTTTCCTGCGTTTTTCGTGCTGTTTTATCTTCCTGTTTTGTGTATTTTACTGACACTCATCTCAAACTGTTTTCGCGGGGGCGCTAAAGACCTTGCTGTCGTGCACCCATACAAATATGTCCATGTCCACTGAGAGCTCTCACAGCATCAACATTTGTAAGTTGCAGCTGTTCAAACAAAATGTCGCAGTATGGGAAGACCTTATTGAAAAACTCAGGCCAAAAGAGAGGAACTGTTGGTCGTTGTTGAGAAGTTTCCGAAGTCCAGGTGCTTTCCTGGTTGTTGAATATTTATTGCCATCATTATCCTCGATGATCCCAAGGGACTGAGCTATTTCTTTGTTATATTTAAATAGGTGTTCACATATCACATTCTAAAATTCCATCTGCTGGCTCCATTTCATTGGATAACTTTCTTCATAACATTATATAGTACGGCAGTTCTCTGCTCTGACTTTAAGAAGGAAGCTGAGAATCCTGTAAATTGCCAAGCCAAGTTTTTTGGGTTGTGTTGCACAGCGCTCTACACTGAGGTTGAATTGGTGGGCATAGTAGTGTATAAAATTCATACTTACAATTCTTCCAGTATATTTTTCATTTGACGAAGGAGGCAGGTACAGCCGACAGCTGCAAACCATTTATTCTTTACTGGATTTGGATATATATCATTTATCGTTTTTCAGAAACTGTAAACATTAGCACCTGTTAAAATGAAATAGTACTTTCGGAAACAAACCACTCGCAACTGTTTGATGTATGTGGCTCCTTCGCCAAATAACTTTGATATGCAGTGGCCGACAACATGTTTATGACACTGAAATTCTGCAATGCAGGGAAAAAGATTTTTAAATAGATAAGTCATTTTTTTACAAATTCTTTAACTGCATCCACAAAATCACATCCTTTTGTGTGGCCTTTCATGGTTATAATTGCTAAAAAATCTTCCTTTATTGCCACATCATTTGTGCAGTAACGCACATATAATGAAAACTCAGCCATCGAAGCTAAATCTGTACTGGAATCACATACAAGACTGAAGTATTTGCATAGTTTGACTTTATTAATTACTGCCTCAAACATATGAAATATTTTCTATACGATGTGGACAGGTAGATTCTGAAAGTGTGAGCTTATTTATTTTAGCTGATATTTGTTTACTGTTGGAGAAATTGTGAAACAAAGTTTCAGAAACAGTCATCATACACTGCTTCACTAATTCAGTATCAGTAAAAGCTCTCATATCTTTTGCCAGAATATTACATACTTGGTATGGTGCTCTTGTCTTTGCCCAACTACTGCTAACATAACATTTTGTTGACGACGAATGGTAGATTTTGGATGAGCAATTTTTTCCTTTCTTTCAATTGCATTCAGAGGAAAAGCTACTGTAAATTAATTGTACTTACTTTTGTAGTGGCGAAATAAATTGTATCTCTTCAGTCCCACAATCGTATCCCAGCATATTCAGCAAGTAGCAGTACATTCTTTGTGTCCACTTATAAAGCAAAACTCTTCCTCCCATATTTCTTGGAAACTTCTTTTCTCTTCACATATTTTCCTCTTAGTCACTGCTATTGAGGGTACGTCAGACATTATTTATTCCACTAATAATTATATCACCAAATATGACCACAAATACACTCAATACGCGACGAACGCCCAGGGGCACCGAAACTTAGTTCACGACTGACACACTGACACGACAAAGCTAACAATGAGGTGGCAATATTGAGTGTGACCTGGTAAAAATAGCATCTGCAACGAACCATACAAATGTTGGCTTGGTTCCTGTTTTCATGCGGTATGACCGGCCCCAATTGAACACCTCTGTCGGAAGGGTCAATATGGAGCAAGATCAGCTGCTTCGGGCGGCTACTTTGTCATGCGTAAGTTTGGTTCCTGTTGATGATATTAGTAGGTGGGACTTCACAAGACATTGTCTGCATCTCAATAGGAAAGGGAAGGTAAACTGGGTGGGATGGTAGCAAGATCTTTGGGGGGGAGGGAGGGGGGGGAAGGGCACTGAAACTCATGGGAGTACTCTTTTAGGCTAAGATCAATATCCAATCATCCTACATTGATTGAAATTAAGCTTAATGAAAACCTCAGACAGGCAGGTACTAGTGATGTGAAAATATCACAAAATTCTCATAACAGTACAGTGAAAATTAATGTTAGTATGTCACAAGATTCACATAAAAGCACAGTATCAGGGGATTAAAAAACAAAGTAGATGAGCTTCATGTTTGTAGAGAAGATTTAGAAACTGAGGGTGGAATAGATGTACTATGCCTGTTTGAACATCATATAGTCACAGGTATGGAAATGGTAAATGCAGGTGGATATAAACTTTCAACACATGTAAATAGAGACACTATGGATAGAGGAGGAGTTGCCATATATGTTAAAATCAGTCATAGTGTGGAAAATTGAAAAATAAGAAAATTTGCGTAGAGCAACACATAGAAGCATGTGCATGTGAGCTTAAATTAAATAAACGTACTTTAATAATTGTTGCCATGTATAGGTCCCAATTGGGAAATTTTTGACTATTTTTGAAAAATTTGGATTCTTTGTTGTGCTACCTGTCAGACAAAGGAAAGCAAATTATTGTTTGTGGTGATTTCAACGTAGATTTTCTGAGAGTCAGATAGAAAGCTTGACCTTGAAGTATTACTTGGTTCTTTCAATTTGATATCAGTTATTGATTTTCCTACTCGGGTGGTACAGGAAATCAGCGCACTGATAGATAACGTTTTCATAGACCAAGATAAATTCAATCAAATAAAAACTTTTCCTGTTAAGAATGGTCTGTCTGATCAGGATGCACATCTAGTTACAGTATATGATATAGCTCCATACAGTAATGAAAACCAGTCCTCCAAAATAGTGTGTTCCATTAACGATTTAACACTTTAAAATTTTAAGGAAAGCTTGCAAGAGTTAGACTGGGATGAGGTGTACATCGCCCTTGTATAAACCCTCTATATACTCCTTCCACCTTTCTGCCTTCCCTTCTTTGCTTAGAACTGGGTTGCCATCTGAGCTCTTGATATTCATACAAGTGGTTCTCTTCTCTCCAAAGGTGTCTTTAATTTTCCTGTAGGCAGTATCTATCTTACCCCTAGTGAGACAAGCCTCTACATCCTTACATTTGTCCTCTAGCCATCCCTGCTTAGCCATTTTGCACTTCCTGTCATTGTCCTCAATTAAATTTGTAACCGACTACAAATGACTGGAAGACTGTTTCCTGCTTTTACCTCTTTTTCCTTGTCAAGAAGAAATCTTGCTTCTGCCTCCTATGATTCCTCTACAGGTTTTATCTTTTTGAATTGTTGCATACATTAGATTATGTTAGTTACTTAACAGTGTCAGAATCTGCTCATTTTACTAGATAAGGTGGCTCTTGAGGTAACTTCATTTTGGGAGCTGGCCAGATACCAGTTGGACTCACATTTACTCTATTGTTAGAATCTAGTATGTCCAGTTTTCCAGAAGTCTTTTATAGCATTTTCCTTTGTTACTGCTTTCAAGTAGGCCACTTCAAGTAACTTCATAATAAAAGATGAGATGGCTACTTGACTTGGGTTATTTGCCCACCAGGCTTCTATTTCTCGGAGACAATGTGTTTTAAATGATCACATGAATTCCACACAAGGGACTGTATTTTACATGTGGAATGGGGTAATAATCACACAAGGTGAACAGTTTTCCCTTGATTTGTGTGTCACGAAGATGAGAGATGATTTCCATCGAGTATTAGCACAACAGGATCACCTTCAGATGGCTTCACAAAAATGTCAACTCATTTAGTGAAAGCATCAGTCTGAATCCAGCTATTAGAGTGGCAAGATGAAATTACCCTAATATGAGATAGAATGTACTAGGGTGGCAACATGAAATTATCCTAATATGAGATGCAGTGTTAGTGTCACATATTAGGATACCCACGGTATCGCATGTTAGGAATAAGCCATCTTATGCTAGAATCCTAGCCACATTGTTATGCTGCTGGGTTTGAAGGACAGTTCATTATAGTGAATGAAAGGGTGCAGTGTGAAGAATGTAGACTTATGGATATTGTTGCAACAGCTACTCAACTTCAGATATTAAAATCCTACAAGTACACCTACTCAAAACACTTGAAACACAAAACTTTTAAAATCAAGGGCTCTTTACAAAATCCCGCTCCATAATTGTCTTATTGTGACTGCTGTACACCTTGAACATTGTGAACACAAAGTTCTGATACCTCCCAACAGAGCTGAGTGCTTACTTTAGTCAGGTTCTAGCTTCCTCACAATATTGAACCCTCCCATAATGAGCAACTTTCCTCTATATTCAAAGTCATTTTTAGTAATGATAGTATCTTGTGGGTAAATTAAAAATAATCTCAAACTGGAACATAAATAGTCATTTTCTCAAATTAAAATCTCATTGCAGTAAGGCAAAAAGCATTGCATTGCATATATGGCATCTGTAGTTGCATTATTTTCTTGTTTTTTCCTCATAATGTAGTTCTTAAATTTCATATGTATTTTTCTGTTTAAGAGATATAAGCTTGCATTTTGTAAGTGTAAGTTCAGGCAGTCTGTCACACAGTTTTTATTTCTTATGAAAAGCCATGTATATTGGTCATCAAGGCATCTGCATCCATTGGTGACACATCAGGAGGGCAGCAAGTTTCATGTCTAGGATTCTGTTTGCTTTTAAAGTTTCAGTTAGTCTTGCTAGGATGGGTAGGATGTGTGCATGCTGTGTGCAGATGCAGGAGAAACTGGCTGCAGTTCACGAACAGCTGAATGCACTTTTGGCTATGATCAGCGACCTCCAGTCTGCTACCTCCGGGTGTAGAAGTGTAAGAGAGTCTGACACATTGCATGGGATACCTCATGTGTTGCTTGTCCTTTGGTTTGGAGCTGAGTGGAGGATCTCAGTCAAAGGATTTGTCAACTCTGTGGTGGTATTGGCTGCATGTTTCCAAACCTGCATTATTGGTTGGGAATTTGTAGAACTCCCCTTGATAGGTCAGGGTGCACTACACACTTGGGTAGTGGAATGCTTGTGGAATGCACAAGAGGATTCTTTAGGCTAAGTGGTAGTTTCAGATACAGTGATGAACACTCACCAGTCAATATGCAGCAAGGGAAGTCAGTCGATATTCAGAATAAAGACATTTAGACTGCCAAAATTTTATCAGTACATTGTCAAAGTATTCCTAACTAAGTTCCTGAATTTACTGCCCTCCAGGAAAGTTTTCACACCCAAATTATTCTCTGGACCAAGAGCTGTCTCAAACCTGAAGTGGAAATGTCTTAGATATTTAGCGAGTCATGTAATCAGAATGAGATTTTCACTCTGCAGCGGAGTGTGCGCTGATATGAAACTTCCTGGCAGATTAAAACTGTGTGCCTGACGGAGACTCAAACTCGGGACCTTTGCCTTTCGTGGGCAAGTGCTCTACCAACTGAGCTACCCAAGCACGACTCATGCCCGGTACTCACAGCTTTACTTCTGCCAGTATCTCGTCTCCTACCTTCCAAACTTTACAGAAGCTCTCCTGTGAACCTTGCAGAACTAGCACTCCTGAAAGAAAGGATATAACGGAGACATGGCTTAGCCACAGCCTGGGGGATGTTTCCAGAGTGAGATTTTCACTCTGCAGCGAAGTGTGCGCTGATATGAAACTTCCTGGCAGATTAAAACTGTGTGCCCGACCGAGACTCGAACTCGGACCTTTGCCTTTCGTGGGCAAGTGCTCTACCAACTGAGCTACTGAAGCACGACTCACGCCCGGTACTCACAGCTTTACATCTGCCAGTATCTCGTCTCCTACCTTCCAAACTTTACAGAAGCTCTCCTGCGAACCTTGCAGAACTTGCACTCCTGAAAGAAAGGATATAGCGGAGACATGGCTTAGCCACAGCCTGGGGGATGTTTCCAGAGTGAGATTTTCACTCTGCAGCGAAGTGTGCGCTGATATGAAACTTCCTGGCAGATAAAAACTGTGTGCCCGACCGAGACTCGAACTCGGACCTTTGCCTTTCGCGGGCAAGTGCTCTACCAACTGAGCTACTGAAGCACGACTCACGCCCGGTACTCACAGCTTTACTTCTGCCAGTATCTCGTCTCCTACCTTCCAAACTTTACAGAAGCTCTCCTGCGAACCTTGCAGAACTTGCACTCCTGAAAGAAAGGATATAGCGGAGACATGGCTTAGCCACAGCCTGGGGGATGTTTCCAGAGTGAGATTTTCACTCTGCAGCGAAGTGTGCGCTGATATGAAACTTCCTGGCAGATTAAAACTGTGTGCCCGACCGAGACTCGAACTCGGACCTTTGCCTTTCGCGGGTTTCACTCTGCAGCGGAGTGTGCGCTGATATGAAACTTCCTGGCAGATTAAAACTGTGTGCCCGACCGAGACTCGAACTCGGGACCTTTGCCTTTCACGGGCAAGTGCTGTACCAACTGAGCTACCGAAGCACGGCTCACGCCCGGTACTCACAGCTTTACTTCTGCCAGTATCTCGTCTCCTACCTTCCAAACTTTAGGAGACGAGATACTGGCAGAAGTAAAGCTGTGAGTACCGGGCGTGAGTTGTGCTTCGGTAGCTCAGTTGGTAGAGCACTTGCCCGCGAAAGGCAAAGGTCCCGAGTTCGAGTCTCGGTCGGGCACACAGTTTTAATCTGCCAGGAAGTTTTGAGCCATGTAATGTATATTGGAAAGACAGATCTGAGGCCATAGCAGCTGACAAAAATATTCTCTCCACTGATGTCAAAGTTGAGCGTGACAGTGAAGTTATCTGGTCACGTATAACAGATTTAGGTGGAACCCAAGTTATTGGTTGGATGTTTTTACCAGCCACTCAATTCTGCTGTTGCAGTTCTGGAGTCATTTAAAGAAAGTCTATGGTCAGTAGCGATTAATACCCAGATCGTGCAATACTACTTGGAGACGACTTAAACCTACTAGGCATAGACTGGGATGTCTATGGATTCATTGCAGGGGATATAGACAGATGGCCATGTAAAGTACTTTTGGACATGTTTTCTGAAAACTGTCTCGAGCAGCTAGTTCGGCGGCCCACACACGGTGGAAATATCTTAGACCTTGTAGCTACGGACCTGGACCTTATCAATAACTTCAGTGTAGAAACAAGGATTAGTGGTCATGATGTCATTATAGCAACAATGGTTATAAAAGGTAATAAATCAGTTAAGAAGGCTAGGAGAGTGGTTTTACTAAAAAGAGCAGGTAAGCGCTTATTAGCATCTCACTTAGACACTCAACTGACACCACTTAGTTGCAGTGAGGTGGACATAGAGGAATTAGAGGCAAAGTTTTAGCAGACTGTAAATCATGGTCTGGAGAATTATGTGCGTAGTAAGTGAATTGAGGATGGGAAAGGCCTACCATGGTTTAATAATCAGATTAGTTTCAAAAATGGTTCACATTGCTCTGAGCACTATGGGACTCAACTGCTGAAGTCATCTGTCCCCTAGAACTTAGAACTACATAAACCTAACTAACCTAAGGACACCACACACATCCATGCCCGCGGCAGGATTCGAACTTGTGACCGTACTGGTCACACGGTTCCAGACTGTAGTGCCTAGAACTGCTCGGCCACACCGGCCGGCATGAGATTAGGAAAATGTCGGGAAAGCAGAGGCTGTTACGCTCTCAGTTCATAATAGAATGCACAAATGATGACAAGCAAAGGTTAGTAGAGATCTCTGCATCTGTGAAAATATCTATGTGTGAAGCATACAGCTACTACCACTGTCATACCTTAGCAAAAGATCTGGCAGAGAACCTGAGAAAATTCAGGTCTTAGGTAAAATTTCTAAGGCAGTCTAAGGCCTCCATCCAGACACTTGTTGACTAGTGTGGTGTGGCAGTTGAAGATAAGAAAACAAATGCTGAAGTTTTAAATTTCGCGTTTAAGAAATTATTCGTGCAGGAAAATCATACAAACAAACCAGACATTTGACCATTGAACAGACTACCTTATGGACAGCCTAGTAATAAGCATCCTTGGTGTAGAGAAACAACTGAAAGAGTTGAAAACAAATAAGTCACTAGTACTGGATGGAACCTCAATTCAGTTTCTCAAAGAGTACTCTTACAACAGCAGACACTTATCTAGCTTGCATTATCATGAATCTCTCGCCCAGTGTAAAGTCCCAAGTGAATGCAAAAAAGCACAAGTGACTCCTGCATATAAGAAGGGCAAAAGAATGGCCCCACAGAATTACAGACCACTATCGCTAACATCTATTTGCTGCAGAATCCTTGAACACATTCTCAGTTTGAATATAATAAATTTTCCTGAGACCAAGAATCTTATGTCCACAGATCAGCATGGTTTTAGACCATAACTCGTGTGAAACTCAGCCTGCCTTTTTCTCGCATGATGTACTGCAATCTAAGGATGAAGGGCAACATGCAGATTCCATATTTCTTGATTTCTGGAAAGCATTTAAATGGTGCCCACTGCAGGCTATTAAAGAAATTATGAGTATATGGAATAGGTTTACAGATATGTGAGTGGCTTGAATACTTCTTAAGTTATATAACCCGGTATTTTTGTTTTTGACAGGGAGTATTAATCAAAGACAAGGATATCGCCAGGAGTGCTCCAGGGAAGTGTGATAGGTCTGCTACTATTCTCTACATACGTAAATGGTTTGTCAAACCAGGTGGGCAGCACTTTGTGGATCTTTGCTGATGAAACTGTAATGTATGGCAAGGTATCAGAGTTGGGAGACTGTAAGAGGATATAAGATGACTTAGAAAAAACAACTAGTTGGTGTGATGAATGGCAGCTTGCTCTAATGTAGGAAAATGCAAGGTAATGCAGATGAGTAGGAAAAACAAACATGTAATGTTTGGAGACAGGAGTAGTGGTGTCTGCATGACACAGTTACATCATTCAAATATCTGTGTGTAACATTGCAAAGCAACATGAAATGGAACAAGCATGTGAGGATTGTGATAGGGAAGGTGAGTGGCTGACTTCGGTTTATTGGGAGATTTTTAGCAAAGTGCGATTAATTTGTAAAGGGGACTGCATATATGATGCTAGTGTGACCAATTAGTGAGTACTGCTCAAGTGTTTGGGATCTGCACCAGGTTGGATTAATTGGAGACACTGTAGCAGTTTAGGGACAGGCTGCTTGATTTGTTACCAGTACATTCGAACAATACATAAGTGTTATGGAGATGCTTTGGTAATTCAAATGGGAATCCCTGGATGGAAGGCAACATTTTTTTCAAGGAACACTGTTGAGAAAATTTAGAGAACCAGCTTTTGAAGCTGACTACAGAATGATTCTTCTGCCACCTACACATATTGCGTGTACAGACCATGAAGATAAGATACAAAAAATTAGGTCTAGTACAGAGGCATATAGGTAACCATTTTCCTTCACTCTGTTTGTGAGTGGAACAGGAAAGGAAATGACTAGTATTGGTACAGGGTACCCTCCGCAATGCGCCGTATGATAGACTGCGGAGTGTCTATGTAAATGTACATGTAGATGTACCGGGTGATTATAATTGAAGTTAAACCTTCAAAACACTGTAGAAATAACACCACTGGCCAGAATGACATCAAATTGCAATGGAATACTATCGGAGAAGGGGGAAAACCTATCGCAGAAGAAAAAAAATTGTGTGAAAATTGATCAATAGATAGCGCCATATGTGTCAGAATATGTAAATGAAAACACCTGTCATGTGCACGCCCCATTGAAGTTGGTATAAACATGCTGGGTTCATGGCTTTTCCTCCTTTCGCATCTGCGACGTTCACCACGACTGTCTCAACGCAGGATCATGCTCTGCTTGTAAAGCTGTGTTACAAGAATGATGACTGTGCACACATCGCTCTGCAGAAATTTTGGACACTGAAGGGTTTGTAAAAAGGCATTGGTCTGATGACTGCCATGGGTCTGAAGAAAATGATTCAGAAATTCGAAAAGATTGGTTCTTTTGTTGTGCAACCTGGTAGAGGGAGGAAACGAATTGATTCGGGGTCAGTGGAAGCAGTGGCCACAGCAATGCAGGAGGAGATGAGTGGTGGTGTGTAAATGTGTAGCGCACGGAGAACTGCCCGAACATTGGACATACCCATGAGCATGGTGCGTAAAATCCTATGAAATATCTTTCTTTAGTATCCATTCAAAATTACCCATGTGCACGAGTTGCTTCCTGTTGACCTGCCAGCAAGAGAGACCTTTGCTATAGAAGTTCTTGCTCATGTGGAAGTGGAAAATGATTGGCTGTGAAAGATTTTGTGGACAGATGAAGCCCACTTCCATCTGACAGGATATGTCAGTACACAGAATTGTCAAATATGGGAAACAGAAAATCCACACACAAATCAGCCAGTGACACTTCATCCTGAAAAGGTCACTGTGTGGTGCGGGCTTATGACATCATTTATCATAGGGCCATATTTTTTCCAAAGAGACAGGTGCTTCCTGTCCTGTTACCCTTACCATCACTGGTAAGTGCTATGAGTGTCTTCTGTGCAACCACGTCATTCCAGCTCTCCAACAACATGTATGTGTGACTGGTATCATTTTTATGGAAGATGGCGCTCCTCCACACATCGCAAATCCAGTTAAGCAGTTGCTGAAGCACCATTTCAGAAATGCTGGAATTATCAATCGCCATTTCCCTACTGCCTGGCCATCCCAATCATCTGATCTTAATCCGTGTGACTTCTGGCTGTGGGGCTATCTGAAAGATGTTGTGTCCAGTGTTCCGATTGCATACTTAGCTGCATTGGAGGCACCACTGCGCAACACGTGCTGAACATGACCATCTAAACACTTTGATCAGTTGTGGAACATGCTGTTTCTCAATTTCAACTTGTTGCAGAAACTGGTGGACTGTATATTGAACATGTTTTGTGCCAGTCACATGGAAATTAGTAATCTGATTTGATTCTGAGTGATGCTTTTTATGCATTTTTTGGCCTCAGGACACTTAAAAACTGATGTTAGTGATGCTTTTAATGCAGTTTTTAGCCACAGGACAATTAAAAACCACAGTTTGTTTAGTGTGAAAAGTACACCTTAGGCATTGCTGTATGATTCATTTGTCATTTGTAGTTGACCACTATTAAATTATGATGCTTACAGCACCATCTATTGCTACATTTTTTAACTATTTTGTAACTGCAGTAGCATTCTGTTACCGCAGTTATGTCACAGAATTACATATCTCTCTCTCTCTCTCTCTCTCTCTCTCTCTCTCTCTCTCTCTCTCTCTCTCCCCCTCTCCCCCTCCTCCTCTCTCCCCTCCCCTCCCCTCCCTCTCTCCAGAATCATGTGGAAATAAAACATGTATTATGGAAAGTGCATGTTCAGAGTAGCTGGTGTCTTTGTTTCAAAGTGTGGAAAAAAGCACATAGTGGAAGTGAGGTCTGAGAGTTTATTGAATTACTTTTATTTCAGGCATTACAGCCATGAAGCCATATGTAGTCAACTGGATACAAGTATAATCTCCTTTATAAATTTTTATGGAATAATATTAACATAATAGAAACCTCAGACTGCATTCTGTGTTTCCTTGAATGCAAGCTGAACCTGAACTCCACCAACAAAATTTCTGAAGTTGTTCAAGGATATTATCTGTCCAAGGCTCTTTGCAGAGTAATAAATTATTATACAAGATACTTATGATTTATTCATTTAGTCATCCCAATTACCTTTTTCTCTGTGAAAATATGTTGACAGTAGAGAAAAAGCTTGTAATATGCAATTTCCAAAATGTACAACAAAAAACACAGTAAAGTGCAACAACACTCAGACAGATACAAATGTACTATGAAGTAGTGGCTGTTGCTGAGGGAAGAGCTCAGCATAGTATTGTCATGCTGCTCTTTCACTGCATTCAGTTAACCCGTATATGAGGTGCATGTTGGCAAATTCTTCATCAGAAGATCTATTCATACTGCTGTGTATCACAATTAATATGCAACTTACACTGGCAGAAAAACACAGCTGAGGCAGAACTGATCAGTACTGAATTGAAGCTTGAGGGAAAAGGCTGAACTGGGTATTAATGTTGTAACAGTACTTTGAGTGATTGAAACACATTTGTGTCCAAACAAGACACACACTCTGTGCCACTGACATTTGCACTGTTGAATGGATGTCTTCAATGCAGCACAGATGGAAAGCTAAATGGGAATAACAAACAAAATGCAATTAGTCTTTAATGATCCATCAGAAATCACAGGTTCCTCATACCAAATTATCCCAGACCAACCTCCAAAATTATTTTGATGGAGTTCTGGTTCACACTGTATAAGTATCTCTCTCTCTTAATATTCAAATATTGTGTAGTAGTTACAGAATTGTTGGGGCTTTTCTCTCATTCATTTGATTTATCTTATGATTTTAGACCCACAGTTCATGCTTTCGAGATCAAGAAAGTCAAAATATTATGGTAAGTATGCATCCAGTTTTCAGTCTTAATACATGACCAGTTTTCAATTTTAATGCATGACTATCTCAGTCTGTTAACCTTTTAACCTTGTTGAAGAATGCAGTTACTGTGAACATTGTGTCAATATTTCTACAGCTAACTGTGTTTGACTATATTCCATCTACAATGTTTGAAATGAAAGACATGAAACTAGTAAGTCACTGAATAAGTTGTCTATTAGTTGAAACTCAAAATATTATGGTAAGTATGCATCCAGTTTTCAGTCTTAATACATGACCAGTTTTCAATTTTAATGCATGACTATCTCAGTCTGTTAACCTTTTTACCTTGTTGAAGAATGCAGTTACTGTGAACATTGTGTCAATATTTCTACAGCTTGCTGTGTTTGACTATATTCCATCTACAATGTTTGAAATGAAAGACATGAAACTAGTAAGTCACTGAATAAGTTATCTATTAGTTGAAATTTTATACTTTTGGTGATATTCATACTCTGTTGACTACTTGTGTAAGCTGCATACTGTGTGCTGGACTATGAGTCAAATCTGGGCTCCTATCTTTCAAATTCCATTTGAGCCATCTGCCATTCTTCATTGACCAATTCACTGATTCAGCTTATCACTACTTCTTGAGATCTTTATCAAGCTCATCTGCTTAATCTGTAAGGCTAGAGGTTACTTTGAAGAGGCTGACTCTCCAAAAGCCTCAGGGCTGTTAATATACTAAAATCTTATACTCCTGGCAAATTGTTAGGTCTTGTTAAACTTCATTCTAATCTGAGAACCTAACAGTAGCTTCCAATGGAGGTGCTCTTGCATTTAAGTCACTTGGGCACAACTGAAGAATAGATTCACAGCTTTGACCTGCAACGATCTTTTTCTTTTCATTCCGAGCTTCACTGCGGCCTTTCAGAATTAAAAGACGTGAATCTGTAAACAGCCCCAAAAATGTGTGTAATCTAGTCTCTTCACAATATTTTCCCACTCAGAGGTACTTTAAATGCTGGCTTATCAACAGAATGTCTACAGTGTTTGGAACTGAAGGAGAGCTGTACTGTCAAGTTAAGGAATGTGCCAGTAAGAGAGTTGCTCCCAGATGGCTTGATTGGAGATTCCCAACTGCTATCCATTTTAACCTACCATGACTATTTAATATATAGGCTTTGTTTAAAGGTCTGAGGATAACTATTTATGATATTGCAATGAAAAAATTACTGAGAAAAAATCTCATTTGACATACATGAAACCCCCCTCCACACAAACATACATACACAAATTTATTTTTAAAATTGTGAATTAAAAGAGTGTTTTTCCCAAACAGACAGACAGATAGAGAGAGAGAGAGAGAGAGAGAGAGAGAGAGAGAGAAATTCCACAAGGCTATTTTCTGAACTATATATTGTGTTGATATTCTCATTTTCAGATTTTGAAAAAACAACTAATTAGTTTGTAAACTACAGTTGTGTAATTTAGGACCTAAGGAAATGATACACTCTGGTAATGTGTTTTTAATGTGCACTTTTCAACTTTGATGTGGATCAAAATATTTGATCAAGTGCATATCCACAGCTGAGGAAGATATTTATAGAATAAAAAACTGCTGCAATTGCCAGTAATTTCTTAATTTTTTCCGTGATTGCCTTCTGCCTAGTCACTTCCATGTCATGCTCAACAGTTGTTGAAAGAATTCCTTTCCTCAGCTGAGATTTTTTAATGATGACAGTAGTTTTCTTGAAAATTTTGATGCAATATCTGCTGTGTAAAACATTTTAAAATAACAACTGAAGGATAGCTTGTTTATTTTGTAATTTCTACCTCTGTATTGTAATTAAGATAGTACCTTAGGTTATTTTTCTGTTCTAGATGACTACATGAGGAAATTGAATTACCTTTTACATGATGCAAGATTTTTTGTTATGAAGAGCAGCTGTGTTGAAAATATAACATTATCAAAAGAAAAGGGAGTGTGGTCAACTTTACCACAAAATGAAGTCAAATTGAATGAAGCCTTCCAGGAAAATTCTAATGTGTTTCTTATATTTTCAATTAAGGGGAGTGGAAGGTTTGCAGGTAATAATAAGTTCTATAGTTTTGTTTGTATTTTTGCTGCATTGAAGATGTTTGTCTTTCTAAATCCATGATCAAGTACATTCAGCTTTGATTGTTGGACTTTATTTGATGCCAGGATACTTTAAAATGAGAGATATTACATATTTTTGCATGTATAGCTTTGGGCAAAATCAAACTAAATGAAACTTGAAGTGCTAAGGAAGTGACAGTGTGACTGGAACTAGTGCAAACTGATTGCAAGGAAATATGGCACCATTTGCAATCAAAGTTATTTGTTTAGCAGCTTAATCTTGTGTATTGGTATGTATGGATTTCTACAGGGTGATTGGAAATGGTCAGAAAAGCTTGCTAGGGTGTTACAATATAGGTTGTTCTGAGAAATAACTGTTAAGAAAAAATTGTGATACATTGCATCATTTCTGAGTTGATTAGCATTGAAGATAGCCATTCAGCACATGTAAATTCAAGGAGCTCATGAAAGACAGTGTCAAATCGAATGACTTGCACCCGGTGAACGGTCTACCCAACAGGAGGCCCTAGTCACACGACATTTTTTTTATCAGATCACCAAATGTGTTCTTTGTTTGGTTTCCCAAAACCAAACAAGAGAGTAATACAAAAATGGGACATGGGATGGTAGTAAGGACTGAACCCAAGCTAAAGGCTGAGCAGTCTCCCGTGCTATCATCTATGCTATACGAACAACTAACACTAAATGTATCTGGCAGACCGCTTGAATTTGTGCACACAATGGCCTGATTGACTAAATTCAATGCTAACTAACTCAGAAACAGTGAAATGTATCAATTTTTTTCTTAATGATTATTTCTCAGCACAACCTATCTTGCATCACCCTTACAAGGTTTTCAAACTGTTTCTGACCACCCTGTATACATAGGAATGTATCAAATGTAAATTTACACAAATTGCCCATGAAGATTTGAGACAGAGTTGTGATACACACTTAAGGTATGATTAAGACTGTATTCAGGGATTTGCAGTGGAGCAATATAATAAAGGAAAAACTTCTAAGTTTCAGTACCAATTGGATTCTGTTCAAGGTGGCTTGTTACTTAAGTTTCAGAGTACTCATTCAAAGGTACAAGGTTTGATCAAAAATGGTTCTTTTTGTGTCACATAACAACATCCATGTGTCACATTTAATTCATGCAAAGCAGAATAGGATGTAAGTATTGCTGTAGAATCTCAGCTTATCTGTTTGATGGGTTACTTGTTAGATGAGTAAAGATTCCACTTTTCAAATGATTTACAAAACTACTAAGAAACACTATGTATGTGGTACACACAACCTTGTTTTTTACTTATATTGGCATGCATATGAGTTACTGGTTGCTTGTAGAGTTGCTGTCGCCTTCAGTTCTGGGGCTAGGACACTATGGTGGGTGGTGTCTCAAGGTCAGAAGGTCAGTGGTTGACCACCCAAGTACATAAACCACAGTGAAGTTTTGGAGGGTGGATACCTGTCTGGTACACAAAGGCATTATTAAAGCAGTATAACAAGTTAAAGCATTTATTGTACTCAAAATATAGCAGTTGAGATATCAACTTTCACTCAGCTTGCATGGAGAGGGCCGGTAGCAGCATTCCGTCATGGGATATGCCAATGAGCACTCAGCACACAGTTGAGTGGTGCATTGTCTCAGCTACCATGATATCACAAGGCTGGTGACCTCATTCACTTTGGAATGCAGCTTTGTCCACACCAAGTGGGGCTGCACACAGTTTCCAGGAGATGATGGACAGGGCACCCATGACCCTGTCATAGACAGCACACAGGTTAGGTCTGTACCAGCTCTGCTCAGGGTACATGAGGTCACACAGAGAAGTGCTTTTGCCTCCTGATAGGAGTGAGAATGGCATTATCGAAGTCTGCCACAGGAATGAAGGCGGGCGGTAGCAGCAGCACACTCGTGCAATGACAGATGACAGTCTGCTCCAATATCCTGTTAGTTCGGCCTCCAGAAAGCTTTCCAGATAGTGGCAGCCATAGCTATCAGAACAGAAGTAATATTTATGCAGGACAGGCTGATGTGCTCTGCTGGAGTGTGGTAGCAATGACATTATTTGTCCTGCTGGTCAGCTCTTCAGCTCTCTTCTTTGCTTCACGATTTCACAACTTCACCTTTCCGACACTCTCTCTGCAATGTCAGTATACTAAATAGTTACTCTTGCATTTGACTAAGCTTTCTTGCGAGACTTTATGCAGTCATGATTATGAAAATATCTGTCTGTCCCTATGAGGTCATTTTGCTATGTTGCTGGCTTGAGTGCCCAGCTCATTCAGGGTGTCACAACAGCTTCTGTATTCACTGCTGTGTTGGCAATCCTTTCTTGCTGGAATTCTGCATGGCTGTTGATCCACTTTCCTCTGATTCTTGGTTGCAAAGGTAGGTCTTTGAAATATTTCTAGATGCACCAAGTATACTATTCTTGTGGAACATTCCACCAGCCTTTAAGAAATCTGCCTCAGATTTCTCTCAGGAGCCTATGAAACAGTTGTGACATACATGCACAGAGTACAATTTATACAATGTTACTGGTTTAGTTCCTCTCTCATTCTCTATAGTTTGAACCACATGGTTCCTCAGTTATGCTTTTAATTCTGAAACCTTATTTTCTTAAACTCACTTCAGGGAACTCATATTCTTAAGAAAACACTTTTATCCAAAATTACCATTTATACACAAATACAATCATTTTTCACATACCACCCACAAACATACAATTCACAAACTCATGCACTCATCCACTTTTAACTAGTAATTCATGACTCTAATTATTTGTTAACTACTTCAGTAAATCAGTCAACTTCTCTTGTTTCCACACATAGTTATTACTCTATTAAATAATCACGTAAAGAACTAGCACAATAAAATTACAAAACTCTTTCTCATCAGCAAATTTTTCCTTTAGTGTTTCCTTATGTTCAGCATCTTCCTTCATCTGTCAGGTGATTTCTTAAACCACTATCTTGGTACATCATTTGGAACTTTGTCTTTGAAATAGAAGTTTTCCTTTGCTTTCTTAAAACAACCATCTTTAAAACTATGCTTAGACAAAAGCTGCTTACAGTATTACCACATAAAATACGCTGGTCAGTAGTAGTTCCAACTATTTCCTTTACAACTAGTTACAGGTTGTTGTACATTTCCTTCAACAGTAAACTTTCTTGTGCTCCTCGGCAATTTACCATCTGCACTGAATCTTAGTGTTACCATACACAGTTTATATGGTTCTGCTTTTGGGATAATAGATTCTTGTGAAAGTGTAAAACTTATGATTGTCTCCTTTGGCTAAAACAATTTCTCTCTGAGTTTGACTGTGCTTTTAAGAATGAACACATGATGTTTCTTCTTACCCTCATTACCTATAACAGTGCTCCCCAGGCAAACATTCATGATAGGATTCAGTCTTATGGGCTCGATCTTTTACCTTAGAAGCATTGTTCTCCTCCTCTTCCTCCCTCCTCCATTTGGAGAAGGCAGTGCCACCACAAGTGGCAACAAATCTGTGACCTACAGAAATAAAAGTATCTGTACTTTTTACTCATCTGCAACAGAACTAACATCATCAATAGCTTCCATTGCATTCTCCATAGTTGTTGTTGTTGTGGTCTTCAGTCCTGAGACTGGTTTGATGCAGCTCTCCATGCTACTCTATCCTGTGCAAGTTTGTTCATCTCCCAGTACCTACTGCAACCTACATCCTTCTGAATCTGCTGAGTGTATTCATCTCTTGGTCTCCCTCTACGATTTTTACCCTCCACGCTGCCCTCCAATACTAAATTGGTGATCCCTTGATGTCTCAGAACATGTCCTACCAACCGATCCCTTCTTCTAGTCAAGTTATGCCACAAACTCCTCTTCTCCCCAATTCTATTCAATATCTCCTCATTAGTTATGTGATCTACCCATCTAATCTTCAGCATTCTTCTGTAGCACCACATTTTGAAAGCTTCTATTCTCTTCTTGTCCAAACTACTTATCGTCCATGTTTCACTTCCATACATGGCTACACTCCATACAAATACTTTCAGAAACGACTTCCTGACACTTAAATCTGTACTCGATGTTAACAAATTTATCTTTTTCAGAAACGCTTTCCTTGCCACTGCCAGTCTACATTTTATATCATCTCTACTTCGACCATCATCAGTTATTTTGCCCCCCAAATAGCAAAACTACTTTACTACTTTAAGTGTCTCATTTCCTAATCTAATTTCCTCAGCATCACCCGACTTAATTCAACTAAATTCCATTATCCTTGTTTTGCTTTTGTTGGTGTTCATCTTATATCCTCCTTTCAAGACACTGTCCATTCCGTGCCCATTGTATCTACAATAAAATCACTGTCTGCAGCTTTCCTCTGCATGACACTAAAGTCAATGGCACATGTGCTTCCCTCTACATCTGGTCCAGGCTCCACAACCTCAAAACAATAACAATTATCATCCAGTGGTATATAGACTACTACTGCATGTAAATCACTATCATGCTTGGTGCTAATCACACACTTATTTACTTCATTACAGCACACATTCACTCCATCTGGTAGTACAGCCACTTCATCTCTACAGTTGCACAATATATTGAAACTGATACTTTTACATTACTTTCTGTAACTTCCACAATGCCAGTACTCTGTGTGTCAAGTAAACTTACTGAAGCTTCCACAACTTTCGATTCCTGACGCATGTTCGGACTGTCTACTCCCACAGAAGCACCTTTTAGCCATAATCCTCCTGCTTCTTAATAGTCCTAGCATTCTTTACTGCTGAACAGAAATAATCAGTATTTTCCTCAAACCTAGCATTCAGATTTTTCCTCCTATCTCTTCTCCACTCCCTCTGGAATGGCAGAATGCCAATCTCACTTCCTCTCCTTTTCTACTCTAAAGCTGCTACATCTGTATTCTTAGCCTGTACTTGCTTAAACATATTTGCATTGTTCACCTGTAAATTTGATACTTCAACTGATTAAATTGCAGTGTTTCCTTTCGGCTAGCCCCCTGTGGAATTGACAGTGATACAGTTGACACTCTAACAGTCACTCAACAAACAGAAAAAACTGAACCAACATTGCAGGCATTTAAATACTCTGTTATAAAAACTTATTACAGTCTAACATTCTGCCCAAATGGCTATTCATGAACATCACTAATCCATACTGCAATACAATGAGCCCGATGCTCAAATGAAAATGCTTCACCCATTCCTCATGGTACAGATTGACACACACTATCTTTGAACAGCATCTGCGTCCATGTCCTTCATCTTGTGTGTACATGTGCAACTAGACATCTGATGAAAAACCCATTGACCTATCATTACCCTTGTGGTCAAACAGAAACATGTGCATGCACTCCTGCCACTCTCCTCTGCCCAACCCCCCCCCCCCTTCCACACACACACACACACACACACACACACACACACAAACACTCTCTGCACACTCACCAAACTGTAGTGCTGGACTGCTAGGCGATGCAGCAGTGGAAATCCTGGAGCTGAACACACCTCTGACATTTAATGCCATTGTATGCCAACAGTTCTGATGCCTGAAGGCATTATTAAAAGAGTATTACAACATAAAACATTTATTATCGACAACATGCAACAATTGAGATATCAACATTAAGGCACCAGTGCTGGTAGGACAAGTGGAGGTGTCCTGCTGTGCAGTATGCTGGTCAGCACAAGGCTTGCAGTTGGGTGGCATGTCGACTCAACTATCATAACAGATTGGAGCCGGTGACCTCACCTGATTTAGTGTGAAGTCATGCCCACACCAAGTGAGGCTGCACACAGCTTCCAGGAGATGATGGACATGACATCCACTACCCTGTTGTACACACCATGCAGAGTAAGTTTTTAGCAGCTCTGCTTGGAATACATGAAGTTGTGTAGAGAAGTGCTGTTTCCTTCCAATAAGAGTGAGATTAGCAGCATCGAGGTCTGCTACGGGAACAAAGATGGACAGCAGCAGCAGAACACTCTCGCGATGATGGATGATGAACTGCTCTCAGGCCCTACTAGTTATGCCTCCAGGAAACCTACCAACTGGTGATGGCAACAACTCCCCATCAGTCTTGACTTGGTAGTCAGTGCTGCAGATCAAATCACCTAAGTCCTCCCAGATAGGTTTTGCTGCTTCATAGAAGATCAAAGGTGACTAGACGAGCAGAGGGCTGACCACCATGGGCTTTCCCTCTTTACAGGACAGCTGAAAACTGAATAGAACAGTGTGAGAACAGAAGTAATGTTTACACTGGACAGGCTTGTGCAGTTTCCTATGTTGAGGCAACAACTACATCTTTTTGCAAATTATCAACATGAGTTAGGTATTCATAGTAGAATTTCCTGATCTGATGGGTTCATGTGAAAGTCTCCAGCCATAAGGCATGCTCACATGGCTCACTAGTGTTACAAGGTTGTTTACTCAATGCCTGATCTGCCCCCTTTTGTTCCTTGTTAATGGTTACTCTCTCTCTCTTTCTCTCTCTCTCTCTCTCTCTCTCTCTCTCTATTTATTTAAATCAAGTTCCATAGGACCAAATTGAGGAGCAAATCTCCAAGGTCATGGAATGTGTCAGTACATGAAATTACAACATAAAAGTAATAACAGATAAAAATAAAATGTTTATGAACCCAAAAAAGGTCAATCAATAAGTTTAAGTAAACGCAATCAACAATGCAACAAGAATCAGCTTAATTTTTCAAAGAACTCCTCAACAAAATAGAAGGAGTGACCCGTGAGGAAACTCCTCAGTTTTGATTTGAAAGCACGTGGATTACTGCCAAGATTTTTAAATTCGAATGGTAGCTTATTGGAGATGGATATAGCAGTATACTGCACACCTTTCTCCACAAGAGTTAAGGATGTCTGATCCAAATGCAGGTTTGATTTTTGCCGAGTATTAACTTAGTGAAAGCTGCTTAGTCTTGGAAATAAGCTAATATTGTTAGCAAGAAATGACAGTAAGGAATATATTCTATATTGAGAGGCCAATGTCAAAATACCCAGACTCGTGAACAGGGGTTGACAAGAGGTTCATGAACTTACACCATTTACTGCCCAAACCGCCTGTTTCTGAGCCAAAAATATCTTTTAGAATTGGAAGTGTTACTACAAAATATATTACCCAACATCATAAGTGAATGAAAATAAGCAAAGTAGACTAATTTTTGTGTCAAATGATCACTCACTTCAGATACCGTTCGAATAGTAAAAATAGCAGCATTATGACTTTGAACAAGATCCTGAACGTGGGCTTTCCACGACAGTTTACTATGTATCTGAATATGTAGAAATTTGAACTGTTCAGTTTTACTAATCATATGCCCATTATGTGAAATTAAAATGTCGGGTTTTGTTGAATTTTGTATTAGAAACTGTAAAAACTGAGTCTTACTGTGATTTAGTGTTCGTTTATTTTTTAGAAGCCATGAACTTAGTTCATAAACTGCACTATTTGAAACCGAGCCAGTGTTGCACACAACATTCTTTACCACCAAGCTAGTGTCATCAACAAACAGAAATATTTTAGAGTTACCTGTAATATTAAAAAGCATGTCCTTTATATAAATAAGGAACAGGAGTGGCCCCAGCACTGATCCCTGGGGCACCCCCACTTGACCATACCCCACTCAGACCCTACATCACAGCTATTCTCAACATCTTGAATAATGACCTTTTGCTGTCTGTTGCTAAAGTAAGAGGTGAACCAATTGTGAGCTACTACCTGCATTCCATAATGGTCCAACTTTTGGAGCAATATTTTGTGATCAACATAATCAAACACCTTACTTAAATAAAAAAAATATGCCTAGTGTTCAAACCTTTTGTTTAACCCATCCAGTACCTCATGGAGAAAATAGAATATAGATAGCATTTTCAGTTGCGGAATGAATTCTGAAGCCAAACTGTACATTTGAAAGCAAATCGTGTGATATAAAATGATCAATTATCCTTACAGACACAGCCTTTTCAATAACTTTAGCAAAAACTTATGGCATAGAAATAGGTCTAAAAGTGTCTACATTATTCCTTTCTCCATTTGTATAAAGCAGCTTTACTGTTGAGTACTTTAATTGTTCAGGAAACTGACCATTCCTAAAGGAAAAATTACAAATACGGCTAAATACAGGGCTAACATGTGCAGCACAGCACTTTGATATTCTGCTAGGCACTCCATCATAACCATGAGAGTCCTTAGTCTTCAGTGATTTAATTGTTGACTCAATCTCCCCTTGTCTCTATCACAGAGGCATATTTCAGACATCAATCTCAGAAAGGCATTTCCCAGGAAAGTTAGATGATTTCCTGCAGAAACTAAATTTTTATTTAATTCACCAGCACTGCTCAGAAATGGTTGTTAAATACTGTACATATATCTGATTTATCAGTAAAAGAAATATTTTTACCACAAACTGACTTTATATCGTCGACCTCGTGCTGCTGACCAGACACTTCCTTCACAACTGACCATATGGTTTTAATTGTATCCTGTGAGTTAGCTATTCTATTTGTATACCATGTACTCTTTGCCTTCCTAGTAACATTTTAAGCACCTTACAGTACTGTTTGTAATGGGCTACTGTAGCTTGGTTGTGACTACTTCTAACATTATGATGTAATTCCCACTTTGTTCTACATGATATCCTTATCCCACTAGTCAGCCAACCAGGCTGTCTATTACTGCTAGTACCTTGTTTAGAAGGTTCTAATGGAAATAAACTCTCAAAGAGCACAAGAAATGTGTTAAGGAAAGCATTATATTTATCATCTCTGTTATCAGCACTGTAAACATCCTGCCAATCTTGTTCCTTGACAAGGTGTAAAACACTCTCTATTGCTATTGGATTAACTTTCCTACATAGTTTGCAATTGTATGTGACATTTGTTTGAGTACAAAAGCCTTTTAGTGTTAACATTTGTGCATCATGGTCTGAAAGGCCATTTACCCATTTACTAACAGAATGCCCATCTAGTAATGAATAATGAATAAAAATATTGTCTATGGAAAAAACACAGTCTGCATCAGATCATATGAATTTAGGAGATCTACCAACATCCTTTTTCTTGCACCATATATACAATATTGAAGTCACCACATACAAATAATTTCTGGTACTTCATATAAAGTGAATCCAGAACACACTCTAGCTTGAGCAGAAATGCTCTGAAGTCAGAGTTAGGGGACCTGTAAACAACAATTAGAAGTTTAGTTTCACTAATTTCAACTGCTCCTGCACAACGTTCAAATATCTGTTCAGTGCAGTGCCATGATACATCTATGGACTCAAATGGAATACTGTTTTACGTACATGGCCACTCCCCCACCCGACAAGGAACTCCTTGAAAAACATCCAGCCAATCTGTATCCTGTAAAGGAAGCCTCTGAATAGTCAAATTATTTAAGTGGTGCTACGACACACCAATAATTTCAGAGTCAACATCTATGAGCAGTTCACTAACTTTATCTCTAATACCTATTATATTTTGATGAAATATGCTAATTCATTGTCTGCGTGGAAACATGACATCCTCTGAAGGTGAGCCCTTAGTTAGAGGGACTTCCTTTAAGCAGGTACACGTATCAACTGACTTCAGTCTAAAAAAGGTGCAACTCTAACACCAACGACTACAGGAATTTTTCCGTGAGGGATCCCACCACCACCCACCACACTGTCATCTATAAGCTTTGCCAGCCTCCCCTTCCCATACCTACTGGGGTTAGGCCATACCTAATGAAACCCGATCTACTGATAGACCCAACTGGCACCACTGAAACATGACCCATACCCTCTGCCATCAGTGCCCTCTCCAGCCTTGTGTTAATGCTCCTAACAGTCATATCAAGATGAGGCTGATCATGACACTGAAACAGTTGCATGACTTGCACATTAGTGCCGCCAGTTTGAGTAGCTATCTTTACCAGGTCACCACCTACATCATATTCCCCGTCCCTATCAAGACTGTTCCCTGCTTCACCCACTGTCACTACCTGATACTCCATAAAATTCCTACGTAACTCACTTGTGCTGTCAGTCACTTGAACCAACCCTGCACTAGGCTTCACAATGCTGGTGACCTGATGCTCACTCCCCAACACTTCCTACAACTGCTGGCCCACACCTCTACTGTGCGAACTACCTAGCAGAAGAACCTTCTATTTTCTGTTAGACTTTGCAACTGACCTAGGCCTCGTAACTACTAAGGACTGCTGCATGTTACCTATATCTGCAGCTACAGGAGGCTCCTCTCCATTCAACTCTGACAGTTAGTCAAATCTGTTGCATATACACAAAGTATAACTGTCTGAATACCTCCTCCTTCTTGCCAACTACTACAGGAATTTTTCCATGAGTGATCCCACCACCACCACCACCACCACCACCACCCACTACACTGTCACCTATAAGCTTTGCCAGCCTCCTCCTCTTCCTCCTGTCTCTCTCTCTCTCTCTCTCTGTCCCTCTTTCTCACTCTCACTTTCTCCCTCCTCTCCCCCTCCCCCTCCCCCCTCCCCTCCACCCTCCCCACCCCTCCCCCCTCCCCCTCCCCCTCCCCCCTCCCCCTCCCCCCTCCTCCCTCCTCCCTCCCCATTCAGTGACATACTTAGTGCCCTATACCTCACTAGGTAGTAAGGTGGTATTCCAGTTATTCCCCCCCCCCCCCCCCCCCCCCTTTTATACACATGCGCACAAAAGTCTTAACATGATTCTGGTTATTATTTTGCACCATGATTCTAACCTGCAATCAGGTGAGGAATTATGTACCAACCTTGAGTTGGAGGGAGGATGACACTGTTTGACTACCAATGCAGAAAGGGCCAAAAGTCACCCAAGTAGACACACAGACACAGGAGTTTACATCATAGAATTTTAAGGAACCAAAGTCCTAGAGAAAGTGAACATTATGGTCTATCATTGTCATGTAAACACTTATGTACCACTACCTATGCAGTGACTTATTTACTTTCACTCAGACTGCATGTTGACTCAATACAATTGAGGACCCACCTGTGGCAAGTGTGATTGCCTCCTACACAATGCAGCACCATGTGAATGTACTATGAACTGAGTTAAATACCCTTTCTCGTAGCCTATGTGCTTTATTTATACAAAGGAGAGGAAAATACAGGAATATAAGACTCTTGATCAGTTACCGTACTCTTGTCCCTAAGAAGAAGTGTGTATTATGGGGCGACGGATATAGTCAGTTGTTTAACTGTTGCATAAATGTTTGTTTGAATGTAGAAGCACTGCATTTCCCGGCCGATTAACCCTATGTGCGGCGGCGAGTGGAATTATTGTTATTAAAAATGTTCCTATTATTTATGCTGTCTTTCGCCGTTCTCAACACTGGCTCTCTAACTACAATATTGGCAACCAGAAAGTGATTAGCAAAACGTGAAGCCTGTAATTAGAATTCCTAGTGCCCACTTCATCTGAGAATACACTTATAGTTACAGCTTATAGCTCTGATGAATTAGGAGATTGTATGGGATTTATAATCAAAAACGATTTTCTAAAATAGTTGAGTATATTCTGAAAGTCACAGATGAAAAACAAAAGAATCCACACCATGTAACTAACCGAGCAGTTCAGAGTCTAATGCACTGATGCCACTATAACTGTCCAAGTTAAATATTTAAATGAATGCTCGTCATAATTTGATGATTAGGTTCATCAAACGCCACGCTAACTAATGGTAGAATGTTTGTCCCGCGACGGCACGTGAAAATACGACAATACGCAAACAGAAGATCGATAACTAAAGTTAACCCAGAATTAACACTTCACTCGAAAATGATTTCATGTTACGCGTATCTCGAGTAACTTAATACGGCATCCGAGGCTGTTTGTAGCAATGATACCGACGTGACGCGACTCCCGACACATACGGCGTGCTATTCAGCATCTGGAGAGAACTGGGGCCTTCCTTCCTCACGCAGCATTCTTATATATAAAGCCGCGGTGCGGACGGCTAAGGGAACGCCTGATCAAATCGGCTCTCCTGACTAGCCGCTGGGCTAGTAATGCACCACTTTAAGTTACCGAATAAATCATAGCTTCTTTTGCTGATGGCCGATGAAGCTCTTAATTTAAATGAGCATTCAGCACACAGGTAAGTAATTATAATAAAATTTTGACGTGGCTAAGTTAAATATTTTGGGCGAGAGAATTAATTTAATTACACTGCACGCAGTAGATGAGCTCTGAACTGGCCCTTTGGAGATATGCTATCGCTATAGTTTTATAGGTATTCAAATGAAACTTCTCACATCCTTATGGTGATAGCGGATCTCCATTCTACTTAAATATAAACATCCTAGCCTTATTTATTAGCCTACTTAATCTATCTTGCTTCCTTAAGTTTTAAGACGAAAACCAGAAAATCATGAATTTCCACTAAAATTTTAATTTGTGAAATTCAAAGTACTGTTTTTATTAAATAATTATGAAAAATGAATCTAATTATAAATTTATAAGTCTCTAGCTCTTTTCTGTTGCGCCAATGATTTTTACAGAAAAACGTCCCAATTTCGAAAATCGCTAAAGTTATCGAACTGATATTCAACACATATTAATTTAGTATTACTCCTGACATGCTAGAAACATTTTAGGTTATTTATTTGATTTTTAAAGTATTGCGCAACATTTATGACGTCAGAGCTAGTTACAGCGGACTGGCTGGCACACAATGGAAAGACTGATGTGAATTTACTATGGCGTGAGTAGGCTGCTTCCCTACAGTATGCCATCACTAAGGAGCAGCAATGTCAACATCTACTTTTTATCTTCACACATTCAATCCACAATCAAATGATTACACACATGGCTATTGATCATACACACTACATATTACATAGTTTTTAATTGTATCTGGCATAGGAGACTTCCCTAAGAAGTGACAAGACTGTTCCATCTTCACAATTTCTAAGCCACACAAAAAACTACCTTCCTTTGACAGTTATAGATCAATCAGTTGCACTAACATACTATGGAGATTGCTCAAGAGCATGTTCGCCCATCAGTTGTGCTGTGCCATTGAAACACAAGACCTTCAGCCCACCTACACTACTGGCCATTAAAATTGCTACACCGTGAAGATGATGTGCTACATATGCGAAATTTAACTGACAGGAAGAAGATGCTGTGATATGCAAATGATTAGCTTTTCAGAGCATTCACACAAGGTTGGCACTGGTGGCGACACCTACGATGTGCTGACATGAGGAAAGTTTCCAACCAATTTCTCATACACAAACAGCAGTTGACCGGCGTTGCCTGGTGAAACGTTGTTGTGATGCCTCGTGTAACGAGGAGAAATGCGTACCATCGCGTTTCCGACTTTGATAAAGGTCGGATTGTAGCCTATTGCGATTGCGGTTTATCATATCGCGACATTGCTGCTTGCGTTGGTCGAGATCCAATGACTGTTAGCAGAATATGGAATCGGTGGGTTCAGGAGGGTAATATGGAATGCCGTGCTGGATCCCAACGGCCTCATATCACTAGCAGTCAAGATGACAGGCATCTTATCCGCATGGCTGTAACGTATCCTGCAGTCATGTCTCGATCCCTGATTCAACAGATGGGGACGTTCACAAGACAACAACCATCTGCATGAACAGTTCAATGACATTTGCAGCAGCATGGACTATCAGCCCAGAGACTGTGGCTGCGGTTACCCTTGATGCTGCATCACAGACAGGAGTGCCTGCGATAGTGTACTCAATGACGAACCTGGGTGCAGGAATGGCAAAACATCATTTTTCGGATGAATCCAGGTTCCGTTTACAGCATTGTGATGGTCGCATCCGTGTTTGGCAACATCGCGGTGAACACACATTGGAAGCATGTATTCATCATCGCCATACTGGCATATCACCTGGTGTGATGATATGCGGTGCCATTAGTTACATGTCTTGGCTACCTCTTGTTCGCATTGACGGCACTTTGAACAGTGGACATTACATTTCAGATGTGTTATGACCCGTGGCTCTACCCTTCATTCGATCCCTGCGAAACCCTACATTTCAGCAGGATAATGCATGACTGCATGTTGCAGGTCCTGTACGGGCATTTCTGGATACAGAAAGTGTTCGACTCCTGCCCTGGCCAGCACATTCTACAGATCTCTCACCAACTGAAAACATCTGGTCAATGGTGGCCGAGCAACTGGCTCATCACAATACGCCAGGCACTACTCTTGATGAACTGTGGTATCGAGTTGAAGCTGCATAGCGAGCTGTACCTGTACACGCCATCCAAGCTCTGTTTGAATCAATGCCCAGGCATATCAAGGCCATTATTACAGCCAGAGGTGGTTGTTCTGGGTACTGATTTCTCAGGATCTATGCACCCAAATTGTGTGAAAATGTAATCACATGTCAGTTCTAGTATAATATATTTGTCCAATGAATACCTGTTTATCATCTGCATTTCTTCATGGTGTAGCCGTTTTAATGTCCAGTAGTGTATAACTGTGGCTTCTGAGAGGGATGGTCACTGCTCACCACCTGGTCTGATTGGAAACCACAATCTGGCAGCCTCTTACCAAGCACCAACACCTTATCACAGTTCCTTTTAATTTGCATAAAACATATGATATTGCCTGGCTTTATACACATCTCTCGTATCTTCACGGGTCCAAGATAAGAGTCACTCAGGGCCCAGTGTTGATCGTTACCCTTTTTCTTGTAGCCCTAGCCACCGTGCATTGTTGGAGGCTACAATAGAGCCACAGTAACTTCTTCCTGTCATAAGAGGCTTTCACATTGATGGCTCATCTGTCACCAGGACAATGGTCAGTAGTAGCTTACATTATAACCTCTCTCTCAACCCTCTTTTCCTGATTAATAATGATCCCTTTTCAGGGTATGACCTCCACTTTTCTAAATTTTAGAGAAGTGTGAGCCATTTGGGCAATGGCATATTGTGCATAATCTATCCACATACACTGTGATCCCGTATGCCTACTATTAACTGGATTTATGTTTGAACTCAAAATCCAACATTGTAATGTGGTAGCCAATACATTCAAACACCCTCGCAGTTGTAGTCCCCTGACAATAGAGGAATTGCACTGCTGATGGCCATGTTGAAAACTTCCCACATGTGCTTAGAGTAGGTGCCTATCTGGTCTGCAGCACCAGGACTTCGAACAACTGCTACTACACAAGGTAGCCTCTTCTGTGGTGGGGTGGCACCCATGGGAAGGTCCAGCAATCTGAGTGATGGACCTTAGCGCAGAAGATCCACAATGAAATGGACCCATGCGTGGGTCTTTGCCAACACAGCCATCTCAGCAGACAGGAAACAAGATTTCAATGCAGATACTTAAAACCCTAAGGCATTTGCATCTTTGGCCACACTATGGGATGAGACCAGGCAAGAAAACATGGGAGTCATTTTTGTTGTTGAAAATGTTAAGGATAGGTTTGGAGTAGTAGCTGCTATAGACAAAAAGAGAAGTGGATTTCTGTGGATCAAAACTTCAAATGCTAATCAATCACAGGCACTTTAGGTTTGTGACATGCTTGGGAATATACCAGTTACAATCCCCCATCCTAACAAACTCAACAATATTCTGGGTTTCATCTTCTACTGGAAACAAATGTTACAAACAGACGAAAAACTGTGTACTAAAGTGGAGTGACACAAGTACATTTTATCATCACATTTAGCAAATACCTACAGATTGGTTTGATTTAAGCAGGGAGACAAAACAACAGTGGTTTTAGCCCCCCTGTTGACCACATCAAAATGAAGCTTATTGTACAGTTTCTCTCCCTGTTGTAGTAAAGTGAGCTAGTAGCCTTGAATAATAGTAAGAGACCATTCGCTAGGTCTTTGTTAGACACAAATATTTTGTCTCTTTTGGTCTACAATGCTTCACACTGGAAGATTAAATGTGATATAGTTTCATCCCCCCCACACCGTATGGTTTTCACTTAGGGCTTCTTTATGTAGATTCTCTGTGTGCAGATCTTTCCAGTCATTAGCCCTACCATTAGTATAAAGGCAATCAAAAATTTTTCGTTTGTGGGTGTTGTTGCAATGTATATGCAACCCAGCAGGACTCCAGTGTGAGTGTATAAGCACCGACATGTAGGCAAGGGATTAGTGTGGCATATGTGTCTTTCTGAAATGCGTGTGGAAAATTTGGAAATGGGAACTATGGTGATGTTATTATCAAATGCATCCAAAAAGGACCAACATGCTGTTATTCTTTTCTTGGTTGCAGAAGGGTAAACACTGGTAAATATCCATCAGAGAGTGGAGAATGTGCATGGGGCAGCATGTCTACTGAAAACCACTGTTGTGGAATGGTGCACCGATTTCCGTGCTGGTCACAATTTGACACAAGAAACCAGTTGACTTGGGAGGCCAGTTTCATCCATTATCGACAGCAAGCAGGCAGTTGCTGATGCGATAAGGGCAGACTAGTGAATAACTATTTGTGTACTAGCAATGGATCTTGACATCAACTTCGATAGTGTGCAACACGTTTCCTGACCGGAGTTTGGCTGCTGTAAATTTGCAGCCAGTGTATACCCACATGTTGAACAATGAACAAAAGGCAAACTGAATGGCTGTTTGCCTGAAGCATCTGATGCATTTTGATGTTGAAGGCAACACATTCCTTGAGCGCATTGTTGCAGGTGAAGAAAATTGGTGCCACTAGTGGGAATTGGAGTTGAAAGCATTGACAGTGCAGTGACATCGTCCATTGTTTATTCATCCCAAGAAGTTTAAGAGGTAGTCATTTGCTGCGAAGGTGATACCATGATCTGTGTTTACCAGGGTCCATTGATTATTGATTTCAAGGAACCTAGGTCTCCTCTTTGGGGAATGGTATTGCACAATGCTAGAGAAAGTACAGTGTGCAATTATGATGAAACATTGGGGAAAACTATGACAAGGAGTGCAGCTGCTTCATTATAACACACACCCCATATCACAAATGTCATAATACAGAAGTTATGCCATCTCAAATGGGAGACACTCAAGCATCTGCCATGTAGTCTTGATCTCTCAACATATGATTATTACTCCTTTGTTCCCTTAGAAAAGACGTTGAAGGATCAATGATTGCTGTCAGACAAGGATGTGCAGTGGGCAGTTACAGACTTTTTCACGTAACGGGACATGGTGTCTTACCAAATGGCTATCTTCTACCTGGTGCATCAGTGGGATAATTTCCTCTATACCCACACTGATTTTGTCTAATTGGCACACTGGTTCTGGACTGTATGACCTTCAACCAGAAACTTTTTGATCCCCCCTGATATAATCTGCCTTCTCTTCAAATTCAAGATAGCACAACTACTTTTAAAGCGTGGTTTAAGCATGATTAGCTTCCCATGATTTTGTTTGTGGATTTTATTCCAATATTAAATGTGCTGCCTCCTCATCTAGCTACGTAGTTTAGATTTTACCATCACCATAGTGATGGTTAAGACAGATTATTATCCAAAAAATTGAGTCACCACCCCTGCCATAGCCAGCCTATCTGCTTATTCATTGCTAATTATTCCTGAGTGACCAGGGACCCACAGGAGGTTGCTTTCCCATAGCCTCACAATGAATTGATGACATTTTGCAACAATTTTTGATCGCCTTGTAAGAGCTGACAGGGATTTCATAGCTGTTTAGATGTCTGAATGAATGAAGATCCTACAATTCTTGTAGGACCTATGTAGTTCTATAGTCAGTCAGCATTTCCACAACTATTGCTATATTTACTGTATTCATTATATTAGCGTAGGATTCTGGGTATCCTAAAGGTTTCCAGTTTTCAAACTGCATGCCTCTGCCACTGCCTCTATTGTAACTGAAAGATATAATGGATGCATCTCCAGCATTGTATCCACCTGAGCAGTTGATGTGCTTCTAATTATGCCTGTTATAGTTACGCAAACAAGTCTCTGCACCTTCCAAAGCTTCTCTGCGGTCAACTTGTATTTTCCTTTATTGTACTATAGTGTAGCCTTGTAAATTGCCATATGTCTTATTACAGAGATTGTGCACATGAGAGCACCCTTTGCCTTTTAACATATATTCTTTATGTTAAGGGCCTGTGTTAGTTTTTCATCCAGGGTTACCACTAGGTCTTTCACTACTCCCTCTATTGGTAGAATTTTGTGAAAGAGCTGTCGGGTGTGGCTGGCACTTGGATGGGTCACCATCCAGGCCGCCATGTGCTGTTGCCTGGATATACTTTCTCATGAACAATACCACAACAGTTTTCCTGCACCCAGTTTTGCACAATGTTCAGAGCACATTGCGCCATTATTGTAAGGATACTTGCAAATTTGTCAAGTGTTACTATGACTAAGTCATCTTCGTATCCTTGGTAAAGGTAATCTCTAGCATTTAACTCCTTGATGAGCCCATTCATCACTAAATTTCACAGTAGTTGGGACTAAAAGTGATCTTGTGGAGACCCTCTGTTGGTGTTGATCACCATTTTCAAATCCATCATGGTGGCCTTTTGTCTGTTCAGATGTGGTCCTTACAGCATGATCTTCTGCAGCTTTAACCATGAATTGACAGGCTGTACCACTAGAAGCTGGTGTTGCCGCTTGCCCCATCAGTTTGCGGCAGTGGCATCACAGCCAATCAGCAGTTGCTCATTCTACTGCAAGCAACTGTCTACCAGTTTCTTCACTTCCTCGGAAGGAGGAGCACTGTCCTCTTAAGGAAGTTAAGCTGAGGCTAGTAGAAATTCCCCCATGCTTCCTTCCTCACACTGTTTCATTCTGATTGTCATTAAATCCCTGGAACAGAAGTTCAGCATCTACATCTACATCTGCATGGATACTCTGCAAATCACACTTAAATGCCTGGCAGAGGTTTCATTGCACCACCTTCACAATAATTCTCTGTTATTCCAATCTCAAACAGTGCTCAGAAAAAACAAACACCTATGTCTTTCCGTGCGAGCTCCAATTTCCCTTTTTTTATTATGATGTTTGATTCTCCCCATGTAGGTTGGTGTCAACAAAGTATTTTCACATTCGGAGGAGAAAGTTTGTGATTGAAATTTCATGAGAAGATTCCACCACAATGAAAAACACCTTTGTTTTAATGATGTCCACCCCAAATCCTGTATCATGTCAGTGACACTCTCTCCCCTATTTCCCGATAGCACAAAGCATGCTGCTCTTAGAATGAAATTTTCACTCTACAGCGGAGTGTGCGCTGATATGAAACTTCCTGGCAGATTAAAACTGTGTGCCAGACCGAGACTCGAACTTGGGACCTTTGCCTTTCGTGGGCAAGTGCTCTACCGACTGAGCTACCCAAGCATGGCTCACGCCCCATCCTCACAGCTTTGGAAGGTAGGAGACGAGGTACTGGCAGAATTAAAGCTGTGAGGACGGGGCGTGAGTCGTGCTTGGGTAGCTCAGTCGGTAGAGCACTTGCCCACGAAAGGCAAAGGTCCCGAGTTCGAGTCTCGGTCCGGCACACAGTTTTAATCTGCCAGGAAGTTTCATGCTGCTCTTCTTTGAACTGTCTCGATGCACTCTGTTAATTGTATCTGGTAAGGATCCCAGACTACACAGCAGTACTCCAAAAGAGGATGGACAAGCATAGTGTAGGCAGTCTCTTTAGTAGATCTGTTGCATTTTCTAAGTGCTCTGCCAATGAAATGCAGTGTTCCCCAGAACATTTTCTATGCTTAGTTTCCAATTTAAGTTGTTCATAAATGTAATTCCCAGGTATTTAGTTGAAATTGCATCCTTTAGATTTGGCTGATTTATCATTTAACTCAAGTTTAAAGGATTCCTTTTAGCACTCATGTGGTTGATATCACACTTTTCATTATTTAGGGTCAATTGTCAATTTTTGCACCAGACATTTATCTTTTCTAAATTGTTTTGCAATTTGTTTTGATCTTCTAATGGTGAATTTACTAGATGATAAAATAACAGCATCATCTGCAAAGAAATAAGATGGCTGCTCAGATTGTCTCCTAAATCATTTTTATAGATAATGAACAGCAGAGGACCTATAACACTACCTTGTGGAACACCAGAAAGCTTTCTGAAAATCTAGAAATATGAAATCAATTTGAAATCCCTTATCAATAGTACTCAGCACTTAGTATGATTAAATAGCTAGCTCTAATCCTCAAGAACGATTTTTTTTTCTAAATCCACGTTGACTGTGTGTCGGTAGACCATTCTTAACATAAATTCACATTCTGGGTGTTTTTAGATTTGTTGTGTAAATAAGTTTATCTGTAGTTCCTCTGAGACCCCATTGAATATAAATAGGGCTCCTGGATTAGGGCCATGTCCACCTCCTATCTTCTCAGAAGGTGACTTGATGTGGCAGTTGCCCCCTTAATGTTTTGCAAGATAATCTGGAACACTTCCATCCACCAGCTTGTCACTATTGTTGCTTCTGATCCTTAATCACCTTGATAGTAAGATGCTACAACTCTAAATAATACTATTCTATGTCCTACCTTGCATTGCCTTCAGGGATTTTTCATAGATTTCCCCCACAAGGGTTTGGCCATTAGATGCAGTCTTCTGGTTATTTATGTTCCAATCACATGTTGAGACTTTCTGTTTCTGCATTCATACTTTCTCAAACAGGGTGCTTTGATAACAGATTTTAGTTGCTTAGGTATCCAGATTGATATCTTCATGGTCTTGAAGAGTTCCTTTAGTGTATTGACCAGCAGCGTCACCTCCCTCCATGGAGTTATCTTGTGCATGATCTCCTTCAGCCACTCTATTGTTGACATGCCCTCACAAACAAGGATTATACACGTTTATCCAGGTAGACCCTCTTGATTTTGGGGCATGACTTGCTCACATCTTCCCCAATCTTTTCAAAGAGGGCTATTTGAACTAGCTTCTCCTGCTGTAAGGAGATGTTAACAAGCAGATATCCATGTTAGAGATTACAACCATCCTAAAAACTGAGTCTGCAATACTATGAGTCTGTTTCTCTGTTTCCCGCCTTGACTTTTTCTGGGTCTGGCTATTCATGGAAAAGAGAGTAACAGACTCCTCCCTCATTCTCTTATTCCCTGTCTTGAAATGGGAGAGATCTGTTTAGCCCCTTCACTCTGAGACACTCTTTTCTTGGAAGTCTTAAATATCTTTTAATTCTCTTAACTTGTCCTTAGGAAGCCATTCTTTCCCTTCCTTTTATCTTTCTCTTAGATGTTTCCACCTCCATGCCCCAGACAAGGGTCTGATCTTGATCTTGTCCAACTACTCAGTGACTTTTTCCACCTCTTGGACTGGCCTGTCTCTCGATCCATTTGCAGAAACAGCTTCAGTCAGTTCCACACCCAATGTCTGACTATTTGAGGTATCATCAAGTTCCACAGTTTTTAAAATTTGTGTCTGTGTTCTCTGTTTTGGTCTCATTATAATTGTGGATACATCAGGTCAACACCAGCAGGGCCCTACACTAAGGCTAATTACTCAGGGAGATCACCCAGTATCCCATAGGCTCTGCTTATGACACATCTTCCTGTGTGTCACACATCCCTCATTGCAGATTTCATCACACCTTGGTTTGGGGAAAGCACTATAGGAAGCAATGGAGCAGTGTGGGACATGCTTCATCAGGTTCATCCAGTGAGACCTGTCCAGCTTGGGAGACCCCACCAGTAGCTGCACTACCACCATCATAGCCCTCAGTTGAACAAGAACATGCAAACCACTCTGCATGCATGGTCCATGGTGCTATAAGGCAGTGTCCCTTGGGGAGGACCTATTTGTGATAGGATGGACTTTAGAACCATTAGCCTAGCCAGCGATGTGAATGGTTTGTCTGAGAAAGTAAAGGTCATGGTTTATAGGTGTGATCTAAAAAGCTATTTTCTTCAATCTAAGGGATACTTGTAGGTGCCTAAGATTTGGATCGGTATCTTCCCACTGAGGCAACGGCCTTGCCGCAGTGGATAGACTGGTTCCCATGAGATTGCTGAAGTTGAGCGCTGCCGGACGTGGCCGGCACTTGGATGGGTCACCATCCAGGCCGCCATGTGCTGTTGCCATTTTTCAGGGTGCACTCAGCCTCATGATGCCAATTGAGAAGCTACTGTACCAAATAGTAGTGGCTTCAGTCAAGAATGCTATCTTACAACTGGGAGAGCGGTGTGCTGACCCCACGCCCCTCCTATCCGCATCCTCCGCCGAGGATGACACGGCAGTCTGATGGTCCCGGTAGGCCACTCGTGGCCTGAAGACCGAGTGTGATCTTCCCACTGAACTAATGAACCTATCTATGGGATGTGTGGAAAGACAACACATGAGGGCAGACTTTCTGAACAACCCCCTACATGCATAAACTTTATTCACCAAAATGTCCAGTTTTTAAGAGGGAGAAGAAATCAATGATTGTAAAACTCCTGACTGCCTGTCATAACAAGATGTTGTGAAAAAGTTTGAATGAATCCATCTATTCGATATGATGTCAAACTTTACAAACACTGTGACAAAAAACCCACCTAGAACAATGATGATGGGTCTCAAACACTAGTATCTGATTCTAAACACATGTAGAAAGCCATTTTTTTCAGTTGAGGGAGAGGACATCAACTCCCTAGAGCCCCCAAAAACCACAGCACCAATGGTAACCACAACATCTTATTTTCCTCCAGCACACCAGGGAAGAAGGCACCTTCCAAAGTGCCCTCACCCAGAACAGAATAGACAAACAGTCCAATCCCAACCACTGACTGAAAGAGCCATAGGCTGCAGGTCATAGAAAAAAGCTCTCACTTTCATCCCAGATGTTAAGAGTGGAAAATCCTCGCAGACGAAAAAGGAAAAATCAAAAGTGCAACCAGTTTATGCTGTTCTGTACCATTGCACACCTCCCCTCCTAACACCCTCCCTCGAGGTCGAGCCTATGAACACAGACGTAGAAACACACATTCAGGTGGGGCATGAATCAACAGCAAAGTAATCCGTACTCCCATTTCCCCTCTGCTGCCTTTCCAGATCCCAACCTGATGTACCTCCAATGAAACTAGAAGGAAGATTGGGTTTTATGTCCTGTTGACATCCAGGTCATTAGAGATGGAGCACAAGCTCAGGTTGTGTCAAGGATGGGGAAGGAAATTGGCCATGCCCTTTCAAAGGAACTATCCCAGCATTTGCTTGGAGGGATTCAGGAAAATCACAGGAAACCTAAATCTGGTTGGCCAGACGCAGGTTTGGACCATCGCCCTCCCGAATGTGAGTCTAGTGTGCTAGCCACTGCACCACTTTGCTCAGTCCTTCAATGAGATTGTAATAGGTGCCTTTACTCCTGGCCAAATTCCATCACCTGTTGACTACTTACCCTGCAGTTAGCATGGCAGTTACGGAGATATGGTTCCCAGAAACTCAACTCCCTAACATTAAAATTACAAATGCTACTCTAAAAAACATCACATTATTACTAAGAGGGCATCCAGAGGAGTGTGCATGCTCATGTCTGTGGACAGTTTCAGTGAACACATGTCTCTTGACACTGCAGTAGAAACTGTGGCAGTCCATGTCCACTTGTGGTGTAGATATACACCAGTACCCCATACTAGTACCTCTGATGAAAAAAAAAATCAGAACTGCAGATTTTGAGATGTGGTATAAGAGAACGTTTGCTGTGATTGAAGCAAAAACCATTGTATTCACACTTTTAAAATGCTCAGAAAACCATTAAAATAATGTTTTAAGATGTTTATGGTATTGGAACCTTTTTACAATCAAACAATGAGTTAGGTTAACAGTATGTAATATCTGTCTACCCTAGACAGATACACACCATATCTTGAGCTGCTGGAGCTAGCGAAACTGCCACCTCCACCCTCTCACCTACAAGAGGGTTTTAATGCTGACAGTCCTCTTTGGGACAGCAAAAATCCCTGGGTAGAAGTAACAGAACAGTTAATTTCAGGACTCAGAGTAAGCCTACTTAGCTCTATAACTGCAACACATTTCAGTATGACCCAGAGAACAGACTCTCCATATTACATTCTGCAACCTGAGCATTTCACCCTTGATACAGTGGAATGTCAGTGGTGACCTCTGTGACAGTGACCACTTTCCTATCACTTTCTCTTTCTAAAACCACCAACCAGTGGACCAGAAACCACATTGGTCACTTTGGAAAGCCAGCTGGCAAGCTGTCACATCCAAAGCAACTTTTAAAGCCAATCAAGAGAAGACTATCAAAGTAGTTGTACAAGATACTGTTAATGTGACTATACACATTGCAGAAGCAACAGTACCCTGTTATTTGGGCCCTTCCTGCCAGGAAACTGTGCCAAGGTGCTGCTATGCAAGCCATGCGAGCGGGTATGTCATTAGGACAGGTTGTGTCTGTTATCATCAGCAACTTCTGCCAAGCTGTGCAGAATGTATTTGCTGTCTTTCTTGCACACTACAGCCAATTGAACTCCTCACAGCAAGGGCATGCACTTGTGGTATTCTAGTTCGTGGTATCTCTTTCAGTTTTTACTGATCCCTCAGTCATTACTGAATGTTTTGCGGCACACTTTGACCAAGTGTATTCATTTAGTAACTACCATCCAAATTTCCTCACTGATAAATGCTTGATGGAGTGAAACTACTTACCCAGATGCGTGCCAGACCTCGAATCATAAACTGTGGCATTTAGTGAATGGGGTCTGTGTGGCACTATAGCAGAGTGTCGAGAAACAGCCCATGGACCCAATAAAGCCTCAACCAAAAATGCTTAAACTTTTAGCACTGACAATGTAAAACAAATCCTCAGGTTCTTTAATCATATTTGCGGAGAAGGAGAATTTTCCTACTAATGGCAGATGAATATTAACATTCATATCCTGAAACCAGGAAATACCCACAAATTTTCATTAATTAACAACCAATCTGTTCACTGAATGGATTGTGTAACTTTTTTGAGAGAGTGGTCTGTAGCCTGGAGGCCAGAGGACATTTATCACAATTTCAAAGTGGCATTCTGGCACTCTGATCTACTACAGACCATTTTGTACATCTGGACTCTGCAGTGCACAATGTTTTCACACATTGCCAAAGCCAGATCACCACCTTCTTTTACCTGCGGGGTTTGTACAACGTCACCTGGCCCTATCACAGCCCATATTCACTGCACGAGTGGTGTATCAAGGGTTGCTTACCCATTTATGTACAGAATTTCCTACTGATCCAACTGTTCTGGACCTAGATAGTTTCAGCCCTCAGCAACCAATATAACAAGAAAATGGAGTCCCTTAGGGATCAGTTTTGAGCATTACCCTCTTTGCCATTGCAATCTATGCTGTTGTGCCAATCAGAGTGGGTCCTGGCCAGGACAGAAGAAGATTTAGGCATCTGAAGGGAGTTCTTATAAATAAAATAATTAAATCTTAAACCAGATCAATATCTTATTTGATCCAGAATACATTTGGGCATGCTTGATGTGGTCTGTGAGGCTGTTAGTCAGTCAAGGTGGTCATGAAAAGACTTAGTTTTGCTGTCAGAACAAAGTCTGAAAAATAAGGAGAAAGAGGATATGGTTCACTTCATAGCTAGCTGAAAGTGAGAACAAGAAAGAACGTCCTGTCTTAGTACGATGTTCTAGCAATGACAGGTACCCAACGCAATTTCTCTTCCTCACTCTCTAGTGGCCATTGAAAGTGGTACATAGCATCTTGTTGCTCAGCAAGTTTTCTAGGAATGAACAACCTCTGCTGAAGTGGCAATACTGCCCGGCATGTAAGCCACAGTGAATTTTACTCAATTTACTTTATGTTACAGAATAAAATTTAAGTGAGAAAAATTTTGAAATAACAATAAAAATTCATAATACCCCCTAGTCTGGCTAGGTGATCTGTGCATTCCTTCCCCTTTCTGTAAGTCCAGGTGTAGTTGCAGGTGATGACCCATTTTGGGGGCTTGTAGCATGGGGTAGCAAGCCTTATTAGGTAAATTTGCCAGCTAGGTTTGCTACAAAAATTGTTTCCAACAATATTTGTTTTTCTATTTGACTGACCTGAACAATGACCAGAGGATGCTCTGGTGGTTGCTGGACACATGAAGTAATGGGTGTCAGACATGCACAGCAGTTGAGTAACATGTGCAACAGGTACAGTTAGTCTCCTGCAACAATTGTGTAGTTACCATCAGAGAGAGTATTGGGGAAAACATTACAAATCAGTATGGACATTGGGTAATGAGGCAAAACTTAACAAGTCATATATTGTTTAAATTCTGTCAGTTAATTTTACTCATAAATTTAAACATTGAAGGCCATACAAAAGAAAGTCAAGATACTAGCATAAAACTGCACTAACAGTGCCAATCAATTGCCTATATCATAAGTATTATGAAACATTATAACTACCATAACATAAACATTCAATTAAATGACTATAAAATGCAAAAAAGAAAATGTCAGTCTATTTACTCATAACCATAGCATAAAACGGAGCATTCAGATCAATGTGGTCAATTCCTAAAAACTCATTACAGCTAAATCAAGTACTAAGAATGAGGGCAACATAAGTGAGCACACTTACTATATAAACGTTTAATGAAAATGATTTTATGATATAAAAATTCAGTGTGGAACAGTAAGCAGAAATTAAACTGGTAAGTTGCAAGTAAAGATCTAATTGAGGTGGAAAAATCCTTTTTTTAAAGTTATTAAAGCTTGAGTTACAGAAGACAGCCAATTAATCCCATTAGTTACTAAAAGGTGTGATCATAGTGAGATCTAAGGCCTCTGTTGAACTGGTGTAAATTGTCTAAATGGCATGCGTATTAAGGACAATCAACAAGATTGTTTAAAAATAGCATGTTGAAATTACAAATTTAGGTATAAATAAACATACGCAACAAGATTTGGCTGGGAACCAGCCAAAATTAAACTTTAACAAAGCTAAACTGAAGTTCCCTGAGGCAAAATAATCATAAAACATAAAAATGCAATGTAATTGGGGTTGGGAATCATAATTGCTTCAGAGTGAGTGTGCAAATTACACATAAATGTAACAATATTATGAAAAGGATAGTTGCTACTCACCATATAGTGGAGGTGCTGAGGTGCAGATAGACAGTGAGCTTTCAGCCAACAAGGCCTTTATCAAAAATATCCAACACACACACACACACACACACACACACACACACACACACATGACCACAGTCTCTGGTAACTGAAGCCAGACTGCGTGCAGCAGCACAAAATGCAACTCACACCCACATGACCACAGTCTCTGGTAACTGAAGCCAGACTGCGTGCAGCAGCGCATGATGGAAGAGGCAGCTGTGTGGTGGGGGTAAGGATCATGCTGGGGCAGGGAGTGGGAGGGATAGCAGGGTAGGGATGGGGGACAGTAAAGTACTGCTTGTGGTAACATACAGTTATGAGGTGGAGAGAGGGTAGGGCAGCTAGGTGCAATCGGAAGGTTAGAAGAAGAGGGAGAGGGGCAGCGAAAAGGAGAGAAGTAAAAGGACTGAGGGTGCATTGGTGGAATAGAGAGTTGTGTGGTGCTGGAATGAGAACAGGGAAGGGGCTAGACAGGTAAGGACAATGAGTAATGAAGGGTGAGGCCTGGAGCATTACTGGAATGTAGGATATATTACAGGGAGAGTTCCCACCTGCACAACTCAGAAAAGCTGGAAGGATCCAGAAGGCACAGTCTGTGAAGCAGTCATTGAAATGAAGAATGTCATGTTGGGCAGCGTGCTCAGCTATTGGGTGGCCCAGCTGTTTCTTGGCCACAGTTTGTCAGTGGCCATTCATATGGGCAGACAGCTTGTTGGTTGTCATGCCCACATAGAATGCAGCATAGTGGTTGCAGCTTAGCTTGTAGGTCGCATGATTGGGTGCCCATAGCTGTACCCTGGATTTGTTTGCAGGTAATCCTTTCAAAGGAGAAGTAATTGTGGGTGAGGTTATGGTTGATCATGGTGATCATGGTGACTATGGAGGAGGTTGCTGGTTTGGATTCCGTTGGGAGTTGGGAAAGGTAGTGTTCAGAAGCGGGAAGGTCATGGGCATTAATGATGGTAATATAAAGGGAGGTGGCATCAAAAGTGACAAGGAGGGCACAGTGTGGTAAAGGAACAGGAAATGTGGAGAGTTGGTGGAGGAAATGATTTGTATCTTTTATATAGAAGGGTAGGTTGCATGTAATAGGCTGAAGGTGTTGGTCTAAGAGAGCAGAGAGTCTCACAGTGGGGGCACAGTAACTGGCCACAGTGAGGTGTCCTGAGTGATAATATTGCAGTGCCTCTGTTGTTCAGAAGTACAATGAACTGTTCCTCCAGACATGCATGCTTGCATGATTTTCTTTTAAAATGTCTTCCCTGAACCAGAATAAACACAATGAGTGTATGGTTGCAGGTCGTAGACACATGGTTGGTGACATATGGGAGTTTGGGTTTGGATGTGAGTCATACTCGGATAACCTAATGGTAAGGTGTCTACTAGCAGTAAGCAGGAAATTCGAGTTCGATTCCCAGTCCAGTACAAATTTTCATTGTCATCATTCCATTGCACAGTAGATGGTTGTCCATATTTGCAACTGCAGACACATTTAATGTATTTCATAATGGCTGTAGTCACCACAGTGCCTGTTCCTTCAGACATGTAGAAGATAGCGTAGTGGACTCTGATTCATGAGGACGATGGTTCAAACCCATGTCTGCCATCCTGATTTATGTTTTCCTTGATTTCTCGAAATTGCTTCGGGCAAATGCTGAGATGGTTCCTTTGAAAGGGCACGGCCAACTTCCTTCCCCATCCTTCGGTAATCCGATGGGACTGATGACCTTGCTGTTTGGTTTCCTCCCCCAAACCAATCAACCAATCCTTTGGATATGCATGCATCTCCAAAAGAATATTGCATCGTACTTCTGAACAACACAGGCAGTGCAGTTTGATATTGTCTTTAATTTTAGGTTCAGGTTAGCTATTTCTAAATACAACAGAATGCTTCGTAACTATTTTACATGTTCCTTAATTGACCAAGAGAAGATGAATTGCTGGAAAGTATCAGGTGCCTTTCTTAGTCCGGAAGGCATTCTGAGGGATTCGTATAGCCCAGAAGGCAGAACAAATATCTTCTTGGGTCTCTTCTGAGGAGCGGTGGGTACTTGATGGTTACCTGACCATGTATCTTGTGTGGTATAATGCTTGCAATTTCCCAAGTGTTAGTGTTTCATTGACATGGGGTAGTGGGCACATGTCCAGTATCATGTGCACTTTACTGTTCATGTCTCAGTACAGAGTTGGTAATGTGAGACATCAGTTTCTTGCAGCATATGCAATGCTCCGGTAACTTGCAGAGTTTCAGGTAAGGGATGTTGTCAACATCCACCCCTGATATTTCAGTAGGAGCACACCCTTCCATTTTAAAGACAGAACTGCAGCAAGAAAGCACTTTGCAAAGTAATTTAAAACCTCAGTTTGCAGAGAATCTCCAGAAAGATAACAGACAGGATTCCTGCTATTTCACTATCAATAACTCCTGACATTGGTCATCTTTATTTTGTGATGATACAAGTGTTTACAGAGAGAGGGGGAGAAAGAAAGAGAGAGATGGGGAGGGGGAGGGAGGGGAAAGAGAGAGAGAGAGACAGAGAGAGAGAGAGAGAGAGAGAGAGAGAGAGAGAGAGAGAGAGAGTTTTTAAATTCTGTCCACATCACTTTCTCACTGCAGTTTTGCCTTGAAAATGGCTGTCAAAATATCGGTGATTATCAATGATGTTACCTGGCTGCGTTAATGTAAGTATTTTTCTCCAGTGATATTTTTCATGGTTACTGTGACAATGGGCAGTGCCCATGGGCTAGAAGAATGTTGAATAATTCCCAGTCTGACTACTGTTGAATACTTTCTTTTATGACTTGACTGTAAATGATAGGGAATATGGTAAGGTTTATGAGCTATCAGTTCATACACATCCCCAGGTGGAATTTCATGCTGTGTTATATCTGTGGCCAGTAAATACTGTCTTCCCTCAAACAGCCATGCAAATTCTTACAACACCAGATATGACAAGTTCCTGCCCATCTCTGGCAAATGCATTAACTTCGCTCTCAGTGTCATTTTTTTTTCTTTTAATAGTTGGAATGCTGTATACATCTTCTGTTCAGCAGCCTTTTCTGATTCTTCACAGACTGCTCTCTGTGTCTTCTAACACAATTGTGAGTTGTTGAAATTTCCTGGATACTATTTCTTCCATTTGATACTGTTCATTAGTTACTGTTGGGGCCAGGTATATTCAATAATTAGGATAGTTATAAGAATTGTATTAAGATTCAATGGGAAAATAATGAACTCTGATGCCCAAATAGCCCAGAAATTATGTCCGACATCATTACAGTGTGCTATGGGAAATTGTATGGAAGTAGCTGAATGCACACATGTGCATCACCCATTGCTGGAGGGTTAATACTTTTGGCTTAGCAAATTCTCTCTCTCTCTCTCTTTCTTGCCATGTACCTGGAGGTGATCTAGCAGTGAGCTGATTGAACAGGGAGATCAGTTGTCATCCAGAGACCTCTCCCGGTTGCACCAAGGCTAATTTCAGGAGTGTATACTTCCTACACTAAGGTATGCAGTTTGGCATAAAATTCAGGAACAGTACTTTTTCTGAGGACTACTCATGATTTTACTGTGTCATCACTACCAAATCAGTACACTAATTACTGTGTTAGAAAGCTTGTGACTGAAAGTGTACAATTACCATAAAATGGTGCAGGAAATGGAATCCTGTTCTCTTTTTCATAGTACTTCCATATCAAATTTATGCTTCCTTTCACTGATCACCATTCTGACATGGCATGACCCCAGTGGACTAATATAGTTTCTGTAACCAGTCAACTGATGCAACAGGAAGACAGCTGTAATACCTCCTTATTGCCAAAGGCTACTATTAAAATGTTTACTGGTTTTCATTCTATGTTGTCTTTGACAATCACATTTGCCACCTCAGTTAACTCTGGAGACTAACAGGATTAACAGACAGTGCTCCTCCTTCCCAGGAAGTTAGGAGACTGATAAACAACTGCTTGCAGCTAAATGAACAGCCCTGTTTGGCTGTGATGCCAGTGCCCACAACCTGGTGTGGGGAAGCAGCGACACCAACAGCATAGGTGAGTACCTACTTGAATACTTATTGGAGAGCAATATAGAGATACTGAATAGGGATAAGGAACCTACCTTCAGGAATAGAAGAAGGGAAGAAGTAGTTTACACAACTTTTGGGTCCATCTTAATGGGCAGTAATGCCAACAATAGCATGTGGCAATGGAGTCACCCTTATCCGACCACATATATACTAAATTGGGGTTCAAATGGGTGCTAAACAAACCATGGTCTGCAGGAATCCTTGGCAAACAGACTAGGACTCATACAGGAAAGACCTAAACTCACACTTATAAGAAATTAAAACACTGATAAGAAATCTAGCAGATTTAGAGGAAATGGCAGATGAAGTGGCTTCTGCCATATGGGCCTCATGCTTAGAAAATTATCCAGTCACCAAGAAATGCACAAGCAGGAATATACCTCATTGTAACAATAATTTTTGAGTTGCAAAAGAAGTAATCAAGAAGACTGTTCAACTCGGAAAGAACAATGGGTAAAAATATTAGGAGGCCCTTGCCAAATACAATTTTGCTGTTAACACATTCCAGTCAGGCCACAGTGACTGCTGTAGTCCCCCAGCAGTTGTAAACTTTTTCAGCTTTTTTGTTTGGCTCCTGCTTTTAAGATGAAGGAGCAAAGGAGAGTACCATCTGTTTCAGAAAAACTGACATCGATTTCAAAACCATCATTGTCAATTTCAGAACCAGATTCTTCAAGCAGCTTCATCAGTAAAACTGTTCCCATTTTATGACAAATTTTTGCGATCAAAACACCTATGGAAGAACACTGCGACAATGATTGTGCGGGAACTGGTCACACCTGTAATATGTTTATCAAGTCCCGTAGCACATGTTAAAGCAGAAAAATTCATCTAGCAGCTCTCCAAAGTTCTAAAAGAGCAAACAACTGACTTCAAGCTATCACTGTTAAGAAATAATGCATCGTGAGGTTACAATCCGAAAAGCCACACTCAGAGATACTTCAAACACTGACATTTAGGGCAATCACAATGTGCCCATAATTTTTATGGGCACTGATCAGAATGTATTAAGTAAGTGAAAGGGCACTGATCAGAACATGTTGAGTGAGTGAAACAAGCATCGTGGTAGGTATTCTGTGAGGACTGGATGGTACAGGTGTCAGGGCAAGACTTCACAAAATCCTCCCAAGAATACCATCAAATCCAGGAAGTATGCAAAGGAAAGAAGAAGGTGGATACACAAGGACAGCGCAAGAGACGGTGGCCCTGCTCCTCAAGTCTGACTTCCCTCAGTGCACTCTGGCAGATGGTACAGACCAAGATTCAGTCCCTGTGAGGTATTGGTTTACAGGTAACCAATGGGAGAACTGTGAATCTGCCAGATCTTGACTCAAAGAAAATACTTTGGGCAGTGGGAATGATTTAACTGTTCAAGCAACCAGACCTAGAAGGAATTTTTGTGGCTGAATTGCATCAAGAAGGATAGAGATTAAATTCCTGACTGAATTGCATCAAGAAGGATAGAGATTAATCAGACTCCTGTGTGGTCTGTTTGGAGTTAGTCTAGCAATAGGAGTCATTCCTAACGCATAGAGGTTAGCAAAGATTGTTCTCATTCTGAAACCATGAAGAACTGATCATATCGATGCTAAGGATATTAGAGCAGTTTGTCTGTTCTTCTTTCTTTTAAAGATCTTAGAAAAACTGGTTAATGTGCATGTTAGCGAAAGGAGGCTAACTGAGGTTCCTCTGCATGATTTAAGACAACTGTATGCAGGTGATTTAAAACTATTCTGAGCAGACAAAAGGTAAAAGCCACGATGATGGATATGTAAACTGTGATCAACAGTACCAGAGGGTGTTTGAAAGGAGCGGTTTTATCTCCACTACTGTGTAACCTACCGGTTATGAGCTCATTAAGGAGTTAAATGCTAGAGATTACTATATCCAAGGGTACACAAGTGTCATGGTAATACTTAGAAAATTTGCAATTTCTGCTAGACAATAGCACAATGTGCTATGAACATTGAAATTCTACCAGTAGAGATGATAATGAAGTAACTAGGAGTAACCCTGGATGTGAAACTAACATGGATTCCTCACATAAAAAAGACAAGTTTCAAGGAAATGTGTTCTCATGAGCACTAGAAGGGCCTATAGCAAAAACTGGGATCCAAGCTGCAGGAGCTATACTGTATGTAGAACTCTGTAATTAGACCTATGATAATTTGTGCAGTTACACTATGGTGGAATGAAGTAGAACAAAAGGTGGCTGCTAAGAAAAGTGCAGAGATTAGCCTGACACACACAATGCTGGTCTGGAGACCATGGTGGACATGTCTCCAGTACACTGTTGGATTACAATGGTTAAACATGGGAAAAAAACTGGAAACCTTTAGCACTCCAGACTCCCACACTAATATAATAAATGTGATCAATGTAGGAATGGTTGGAGTAATACCGGCTAACTATACAAAATCTTCCAGCTGCTTCAACAAACCTTTCAAAGTAACTGTTGAAAGTAGGGAACAGTAGAAGACTGAACCATGATACCCTTCATGAGGACCTTGTTTACTGATGGGTGAAGAACAGACAAAGATGCTCAGGCTGGGGTATACTGCATACAGCACAGACTAGAGAGTGCGGTATGTGTAGGGAAGCTGGTTGCCATATTCCAGGAGGAGATATCTAATGTCAGTGTGTGCGCAGAGGAGAATCTATAGCAGTGCTATTAGGATAATAGAATCTGCATTCATTGAGACAGCCAGGTAGCTCTGAAATCTTTATCAGACCTAGCTACAAGATCAACTGTCAAAGTCTCTCAGGAACTGGCGGGAGTGAACAAGGAGATAGGCTGGCTGGGGACTGGAACCTGTCTTAACCATCACTAGGGCGATGGTAAAATGTCAACAACATAGCTGATCAGGAGGAAGCACATATAATATCAGACTAAAATCCAGAAACAAAAATATGGCAAGCTGATGGTGTTGAAACCATGTTTTAAACAAGTTCTGCAATCTTGAGCTGGAACAAAAAGCAAATTAAACTCATTGTATGTCTGATGACTGGCCATAGGTATTTCAGAAACACCTGCACACAGTGTGTTGTGGGGAATGAAACCACACCACATTTAACATTGTAATGCGATGAACTGAAGGCCACATGACACACAATATTTGGGTCACTAATTCCTCAAGAGACTGTGTCTAACAAAGACCTAGTTAAGGGTCTCATACTTCTCTTCAAGGGTACTGTCTGACTTCACTAGAATGATATGGAGAGAAACTGCACAATAAACTTAGTTTGGTGTGGGCAACAGGAGGCTAAGGCCGTTACTGTATTGTCTCCATAATTAAATCAAATCAGATGGGATTAACAAATTTTAATGACAGCTTGGAGAGGTAGCTGTGTTAACTCCCTTCCCATATCTTAATCCAATCAAAATCCTCTGTGGCCTCTGTTTCCCCTATTCTGTGAGTGGTTGGAATTGGCACTTATGTTGTCAGTCTCTCTATAGTGAGAACAGCAAGGAGTACACCAACTATTGACTGTGTGCCTGCAGTGATTACAATGCCTAAAACTGGTCTCTGCTTTCAGTACACAATGGGAATCATTATTGTGAGAGTAGTGCGTAGTGCACAGCATTTTGTAAAGACAAAAGTGACAATACTTTATTTCTCTGCCAATTTGTGAATTTATCTCGTAAATGAACATGTCCACAGCTCTCATATCTGCTCCTTCAATAAGCACATTATTACTCCTTTTGTCCAATTCCAGGACATAAATATGACTGGATGTGTTTGGCTCAAAACCTTCCGTGGGCCACTGACAAACAGTGGGCAATTCGTCATGGCAAAATCTCATACCCCTTTTATTGACAAAATTGTCAGAAAACCTCTTGGTCAATGCATCTAAGCTACTGGAGTTCCATAGTGATTCTACTGATTCCACATAGGATATTGCATCTCCAGCCAACTTTAGACATGCAATATTCAGCTGAAACTTATCAGGACAAGAACACAAGTGGCCAACATCACACACATTTTCCAAAAATGTGATGATATTTGTAGATGTCTTCCTCAAGAATGGAAGTATGAAATTAACAGTGAGAAAACTATTTATCGCATCAGGTTGTGATAGAAGTGAATGAGTTTCATCATGGGTAATGGACATGCCTAGAGTTGCCTGAAGGCTTAAGTGTACTTTTTGATCAGATGTTGGCGGTTGTTTTGCTTGCAGCTGATCCCACAGTTCCATGAACTTAAGAGCAGAAGGGGAAGAAATGGGCATAGATGAAGATGAGATGGGAGATATGATACTGCAGGAGAAATTTGACGGACCTCTGAAAGATCAAAGTCAAAACAAGGACCCAGGAGTAGATGATATTCCATCAGAATTACTGATAGCCTTGGGAGAGCCAGCCATGATAAAACTCTTCCATCTGGTGTGTGAGATGTATGAGACAGGTGAAATACTGTCAGACTTCAAGAAGAATGTAATAATTCCAATTCCAAAGAAAGCTGTTGCTGACAAGTGTGAAAATTAATAAGTCATGGTTGCAGAATATTAACATAAATTCTTTACAGAAGAATGCAAAAACTGGTAGAAGCTACCTCGTGGAAGATCAGTTTTGATTCTGGAGAAATGTAGGAACATGCAAGGCAATACTGACGCTACAACTTATCTTAGAAGCGTTTTTAAAGAAAGACAATCCCACATTTATGCATTTGTAGATTTAGAGAAAGCTTTTGAAAATGTTGACTGGAATACTGTCTTCAAAATTCTGAAGTAGCAGGGGTAAAAAGGCCATTTAGAACGTGCACAGAAACCAGACATTAGTTATAAGAGTCGAGGGGCATGAAAGAGAAGCAGTAGTTGGGAGTGAGACAAGGCTGTAGCCTGTGCCTGCTGTTATTCACTCTGTACATTGAACAAGCAGTAAATAAAACCAAAGAAAAATTTGGAGTAGGCATTAAAGTGCAGGGAAAAGAAATCAAAACTTTAAAGTTTTCCAATGATGTTGTAATTCTGTCGGATACAGCAAAGGACTTGGAAGAGTAGTTGAAGAGAATGGTCATTGTCTTGAAAGGAGGATTTGACTTGAACATCAACAAAAGCAAAACAAGGATAATGGAATGTAATCAAATTAAATCAGGTGATACTGAGGGAATTAGATTATGAAACGAGACACTTAAAGTAGTAGTAGCTATTTGAGCAGCAAAAGTGGTGATGGCTGAAATAGAGAAGATATAAAATGTAGACTGGTGATGATAAGGAAAACATTTCTGAAGAAGAGAAATTTAACATCAAATATAGATTTAAATATTAGGAAGTCTTTCCTGAAAGTATTTGGGTGAAGTGTAGCTATGTGTGGAAGTGAAAGATGGGTGATAAACAGTTTAGACAAGATGAGAATAGAAGTTTTTGAAATGTGGTGCTACAGAAGAATGTTGAAGATTTGATTGGCAGAGCATGTAACTAATGAGGAGGTACTGAACAGAATTGGGGAGACAAGAAATTTGTGGCACAACTTGACCAAAAGAAGGGATCAGTTGCTAGGTCACATTCTGAGGCATCAAGGGATCACCAGTTTAGCATTGGAGGAAAGTGTGGTGGGTCAAAGTTGTAGAGGGAGACCAAGAGATGAATACAGTAAGTGGATTCAGAAGAATGTAGGTTGCAATAGTTATTTGGAGATGAAGAGGCTTGGACAGGATAGAGTAGTGTGGAGAGCTGCATCAAACCAGTCGTCACACTGAGGACAACAACAACAGCAGCAGCAGCAGCAGCAGCAGACAACATCACCATAGAAATACTGATATCCTTGGGAGAGTCAGCCTTGCAAAACTTTTCATCCTGGTATGAAATATATATGAGCAAGGGGACATACCCTCAAAATTCAAGATAAACATAATAATTTCGGTTCCAGAGAAAGCAGGTGCTGACAGTTGTGATTATATTACTGAACTATCAGTTTAATAAGATGCGATTCAAAATATTGACATGTAATTTTTACAGAAGAATGGAAAAATGGGCAGAAGCTGACCTTGGGAAAGATCAGTTTGGATTCTGAAGAAATGTGGGAACATGCAAGACAACAGTACTGATAGTTCAACTTACTTTAGTCATAGGTTAAAGAAAGGCAAACCTATGTTTATAGCATTTGTAGACTTAAAACATTTTTACAATGTTGATTGGAATACACTCTTTGAAATTGTGAAGGTAGCAGGGGTAAAACACAAAGAGCAAAAGGTTATGCACTGAGGTGACAAACATCATGGGATAGCAATATGCACATATACTGATGGTTGTAATATCACATACACTAGGTATAAAAGTGCTGTGTATTGGCAGAGTTGTCATGTCTACTCAAGTGATTCATATGAAAAGATTTCCGATGTGATTATGGCCACACGATGGGAATTAACAGACTTTGAATGCAGAATAATAGTTGGAGCTAGACACGTGGGACATTCAAATTTGGAAATCGTTCGGGAATTCAATATTCTGAGGTCCACTGTGTCAAGAGTGTGCTGAGAGTACCAAATTTTGGGTGTTACCTTTCACCATGGGCAATACAATGGCCAACAGCCTTCACTTAATGACTGAGAGCAGTGTCATCTGCATAGAGTTATCAGTGCTGACAGATAAGCAAAACTGCATGAAATAACCACAGAAATTAATGTGAAATGTTCAGCAAACATGTACGGTAGGATAGTGCTGCGAAATTTAGCATTAGTGGGCTATGGCAGTGAACAGCTGATGTGAATGCCTTTGCTAACAGCATGATATTGCCTGCAGCACCTCTCGTGGGCTTGTGTCCATATTAGTTGGACCCTAGATGACTGGAAAACAATGGCTTGGTCAGGTGAGTCCCAATTTCAGTTGGTAAGAGTGATGGTAGTGTTCGAGTGTGGCACAGATCCCATGAAATTATGGACACTAGCTGTCAAGGCACTGTGCAAGTTGATGGTGGCTACATAATGGTGTGGGCTCCATTTACATGAAATGGACAGGGTCCTCTGGTCCAACTGCACTGATCATTGACTGGAAGTGATCATGTTCTGTTATTTGGAGACTGTTTGTAGCAATTCTGGGACTTCATGTTCCCAAACAATGATGGAATTTTTATGGATGACAGTGCACCATGTCACTGGTCCACAATTGTTTGTGATTGGTTTGAAAAACATTCTTGACAATTTGAGTGAATGATTTGGCCAATGTGATCATCCAACATGAATCCCATTGAACACTTATGGGACATAATCAAGAGGTAGTTCATGCACAAAATTCTGCACCAGTAACATGTAGAGGCAGCACGGCTCAATATTTCTGCAGTGGGCTTCCAGTGACCTGTTGAGTCGATACCACATTGAGTTTCTGCACTATGCCAGGCAAAAGGAGGTCCAACACAGTATTAGGGGTATACCATGACTTTTGCCACCTTGGTGTATATAAATTGTATAGAAACCAGATGCCAGTTATGTGAGCTGAGGGGCATGAAAGGGAAGTAGAGATTGAGAAGGGAGTGAGCCAGGGTTGTAGCCTATCCCAGATGAAGAGGAAAGGAAACCAGAAAAAACTTTGGAGAAAGAATTACAAGGAGAAGAAATAAAAACTTGTATGTTTACTGATGACATTTTAATTTTGGTAGAGGCAGAAAAGGATTTGGAAGAGCACTTGAGTGGAATGGATGGTGTTTTGAAAGGAGGATGTAAGATGAACATCAATAAAAGCGAAAGAAGGGTAATGAGAAGTACGTGAACTAAATCGGAGTATTCTGAGGGAATTAGATTAGGAAATGAGACCTTAAGAGTAATAGATGAATTTTGCTATTTATGCAGTAAAAAAGTGGTGATTTCCAAAGTAGAGAGGATATAAAATGTAGACTGGGAATGGCAAGGAAAGAATTTCTGATGAGAAATTTGTCAACATCAAATATAGATTTAAGTGTTAGGAAGTCTCTTCTGAAGTTATTTTTCTGGAGTATAACCTTTTATCGAAATGAAACATGGATGATAAGCAGTTCAGACAAAAAGAGAACAGAAACCTCGAGTGTGGCTCTGTAGAAGTAGGCCGAAGATTAAATGTGCAGATCATGTGACTAATCAGGAACTACTAAAGAGAATTTAGGAGAAAAGAAATTTGTTGCATAACTTGATTAAAAGAAGGGATCAGTTAATAAGGCACATTCTGAGACATGAAAACGGATACAGGGATTAGTGAACACAGGGTTATTTAGTGAGACTGAATATTATAACTCCCAAATCCTCCAAAAATAAATGAAAAATATACCTATTCAAAAAAGCAGTTAAATATGCACTTGATGTCTTCCTTAGAGACAATCTTAACTCCTTCCAAATTAACAATATAAGTATAGACCAGATGTGGCTTGAATTCAAAGAGATAGTATCAGCAGCAGTTAAGATATTTATACCAAATAAACTAACAAACGATGGAGCTGATCGTCCTTGGCACACAAAATGGTTCAGAATACTGTTGCAGAAATAACGAAACAAACATGCCTAATTTAAATAGACTCAAAATCCCCAAGATTGTCGACCTTTTACAGAAGCTCGAAATTTATCGTGGACTTCATTGCGAGATGCTTACAATAGTTTCCACAACGAAACTTTATCTCAAAACCAGGCAGAAAATCCAAAGATATTCTGGACGTATGTAAAGTATGCTAGCGGCAAGACACAATGAATGCCTTCTCTGCATGATTGCAGTAGAGATATTATCAAAGACAGTGCTGCCAAAGCAGAGTTACTAAACATAGCCTTCCAAAACACCTTCACAAAAGACGATGAAGAAAATATTCCAGAATTCAAATCAATAACAGCTGCCAACATGAGTAACGTTGAAGTAAATATCCTCAGAGTAGTGAAGCAATTTAAATAAGTTAATAAGAGATGGGACTGATCCACCATGGTACACAAAACATGTCAGAACACTGATGCAGAAGCAACAAAAAAAGCATGCCAAATTCAGAAGAACGCAAATTCCCCAAGAGTGGCTAAATTTCACAGAACCTCAAAATTTAGTGCAGATGTCAATGCAAAATGCTTTTAATAGTTTCCACAATGAAACATTATCTCAAAATATGGTAGAAAGTCCAAAGAGATTCTGGTCGTATGTAAAGTACACCAGTGGCAAAAAACAATCAATACTCTCACTGCGTGATAGCGATGGAAATGTTACCGATGATGGTGCCACTAAAGCAGAGTTACTAAATTCTGGAAACATCCCCCAGGCTGTGGCTAAGCCATGTCTCCGCAGTATCCTTTCTTTCAGGAGTGCTAGTTCTGCAAGGTTCACAGGAGAGCTTCTGTAAGATTTGGATGGTAGGAGACGAGATACTGGCAGAAGTAAAGCTGTGAGTACTGGGCGTGAGTCGTGCTTCGGTAGCTCAGCTGGTAGAGCACTTGCCCGCGAAAGGCAAAGGTCGCGAGTTCGAGTCTCGGTCGGGCACACAGTTTTAATCTGCCAGGAAGTTACTAAATATAGTTTTCCCGTAATTCCTTCACAAAAGAAGACAAAGTAAATATTCCATAATTTGAAACCAGAACAGCTGTTAGCATGAGTGACATAAAATTAGATATCTTGGGTGTTGCGAAACAACTCAAATCACTTAAGAAAGGCAAGTCTTCTGGCCCAGATGGTATACCAATCAGGTTCCTTTCAGAGTATGCAGACACAATAGCGCCTTTCTTAGTAATCATATACAACTGCTCACTTGATGAAGGGTCTGTTCCTAAAGACTGAAAAGTAGCACAGGTCACACCAATATTCAAGAAAGGAAATAGGAGTAACCCATTGAATTACAGACCCATATCACTGACTTCAATTTGCAGTAGTAGGATTTTGGAGCATATTCTGTACTCGAACATTATGAATCACCTTGAAGAAAATGACTTATTGATACTTAATCAACATGGATTCAGAAAATATCATACTTGTGCAACACAGCTAGCTCTTTGTTCCCATGAAGTAATGAGTGTTGTTGACAAGGGATCTCAGATCGATTCCATATTCCTAGATTTCCAGAAGGCTTTTGATACCATTCCTCACAAGCAACTATTAATCAAATTGTGTGCATATGGAGTATCGTCCCAGTTGTGTGACTGGATTCATTATTTTCTCTCAGAGAGGTCACAGTTCATAGTGATAGACGGTAAATCATTGAGTAGAACAGAAGTGATTTCTGGTGTTTCGCATGGTAGTGTCATAGGCCCTCTGCTGTTCCTGATTTACATAAATGATCTAGGTGATAATCTGAGCAGCCCCATTAGATTGTTTGCAGATGATGCTGTAATTTACCAACTAGTAAAATCATCAGATGATCAATTCCAATTACAAAATGATCTAGAGAAATTTTCTGTATGGTGCGAAAAGTGGTAATTGCCACTAAACAAAGAAAAGTGTGATGTCATCCACATAGCTACTAAAAGAAATCTGATAAATTTTGGGTATATGATAAATTGCACAAATCTAATGGCTGTCAATTCGACTAAATACCTAGGAATTACAATTACGAGCAACTTGAATTGGAAAGACCACATAGATAATGTTGAGGGGAAGGCAAAACAAAGGCTGCGCTTTGTTGGCAGAACACTTAGAAGATGCAACAAACCCACTAAAGAGACAGCCTACATTACACTTGTCCATCCTCTGCTGGAATATTGCTGCATGTTGTGGGATCCTTACCAGGTAGGATTGATGGAGGAAATCAAAAAAGTGCAAAGGAGGGCAGCTCATCTCATGTTATCGCACAATAGGGGTGAGAGTGTCACTGATACGACATGCAAGTTGGGGTGGCAGTCACTGAAACAAAGGCGGTTTTCTTTGTGGTGAGGTCTATCTATGAAATTTCAATCACCAACTTTCTCTTCCGAATGTGAAAATATTTTGTTGACACCCAGCTACGTATGGAGAAATTATCATCATAATGAAATAAGGCCTGCAGCTCGTGGTCTTGCAGTAGCGTTTTCGCTTCCTGCGCATGGGGTCCCAGGTTCGATTCCTTGCTGGGTCAGGGATTTTTCCTGCCTCGAGACGACTGGGTGTTGTTGTGTCGTCTTCATTATCATCATCATCATCATCCATCCCCATTATGGTCGGAGGAAGGCAATGGCAAACCACCTCCACTAGGATCTTGCCTAGTACGGCGCTGCAGGTCTCCCGCATCGTCCACAACGCTTCTCGGAGTATGGGACATCATCAATAAAATAAGAGAAATCAGAGCTCAAATGGAAAGATTTAGGTGTTCCTTTTTCCCCACATGCCATTCGAGAGTGGAGTGGTAGGGAAGTAGTATGAAAATGGTTCGAACAACCCTCTGCCAGGCACTTAGGTGTGAATTGCAGAGTGACCATGTAGCTGCAGATGTAGATAAAAGCAAGTCTTGTGGTTCAGATGGTATACCAATTAGGTTCCTTTCAGAGTATGCTGATGCAATAGCTCCATACTTAACAATCATATACAACTGTTTGCTTGAGGAAAGATTCATACAAAAAGACTGGAAAGTTGCACAGTTCACACCAATATTCCAGAAAGGTAGTAGGTTAAATCCAGTAAATTACAGGACCATATCATTAATGTCAGTCTGCAGCAGGGTTTTGGAACATATATTGTGTTCAAACATTATGAATTACCTCGAATAAAATGGTCTATTGACACACTGTCAACATGGATTTAGAAAACATTGTTCTTGTGAAACACAACTAGCTCTTTACTCACATGAAGTGTTGAGTGCTATTGACAAGGGATTTCAGATTGTTTCCATATTTATGGATTTCTGAAGGCTTTTGATGCTGTACCACACAAGCAGCTTGTACTGAAATTGCGTGCTTATGGAATATCATCTCAATTATGTGACTGGATTCATGATTTCCTGTCAGAGAGGTCACAGTTCATAGTAACTGATAGAAAGTCATCAAGTAAAACAGAAGTGACTTCTGGTGTTCCCCAATGTAGTATTATAGGCCCTTTCCTATTCCTTATCTGTATAAACAATTTGGGAGACAATCTGAGCAGCCCTCTTAGGTTGTTTGCAGATGACGCTGTCATTTATCGAGTGATAAATTGCAAAACAATTTAGAAAAGATATCTGTATGCTGAAAAAATTGGCAGTTGACTCTAAATAACAATAAGTGTGAGGTCATCCATGTGAGTGCTAAAAGGAATCCGTTAAATTTCAGTTAGACGATAAAACAGTCAAATCTAAAGGCCATAAATCAACTAAATACCTAGGAATTACAATTATGAACAATTTAAATTGGAAGGAACACACAGAAAACGTTGTGGGGAAGGCTAACCAAAGACTGCGTTTTATTGGCAGGACACATAGAAAATGTAACAGATCTACTAAGAACATTACCTACACACGCTCGTCTGTCCTCTTTTAGAATACTGCTGCATGGTGTAGGATCCATACCATATAGGATTGATGGAGTACATTGAAAAATTTCAAAGAAGGGCAGCACATTTTGTATTATCACGAAATAGGGGAGAAAGTGTCACTGAAATGATACAGGATTTGTGTTGAACATCATTAAAACAAAGGAGTTTTTCATTGTGGTGGAATATTCTCACAAAACTCCCATCACCAACATTCCCCTCCCAATGTGAAAATATTTTGTTGACACCATGATGACCATGATAAAACAAGGGAAATCAGAGCTTGTACGGAAAGATATAGTTGTTCGTTCCTTCCACGTGCTATACGAGATTGGAATAATAGAGAATTGTGAAGGTGGTTCAATGAACCCTCTGCCAGGCACTTAAATGTGCTTTGCAGAGTATCCATGTAGATGTAGATGTAGATGTAAAAATCAGTTTAGTACTGGATGGAAAGAGGGGGAGGGGGGGGGGGGGCGGAACTCGTAGTGGGACACAAGAGGCGAGTACAGTAAGTAGATTAAAATTGATGTCGGTTGCAACAGTTGTTCAGAGATGAAGAAGATTGCACATGATAGAGCAGCTTGCAGTGCTGCATCAAACATATCTTCAGATGGAAGACCACAATACCAAGAAAAGCAAGAAATGATATCTGATCTTGCAACACTTTAAAAAAACTACTACAGTCTGCTTATATTGTACCTTCAATCTGCAAGTGGGTAATAGACATTTTGCTCACTAAAGTTACTAACAAAAAATATACAGCAAATATTTAAACACAAATGTGCAAATATGTTAGGAGTTCTTCCGTGCGCTCATCACCTGAAAATGCATTGTTTTCTCTTCAACAGCTGTTGGATCTCTGGCAAGATGTGGACTCCTGAAATCACTCCTTTTAAATAACAGAGTTAATGTGAAACCAGATTAATATTTTCTCTGATATGGAATACATTTGGTATGTGTCTGAGTCAGTGTATTAGGCCATTAACCAGTCAAGGTGGTAATGAAAAGGTGTAGTTTTCGTTTTGGAACAAAACTTGAAAAGGAGTGAGGGAGAGAAGATGGTTCACATCATAGTGCCAACTTCAGGCAGCCTGGGCCCTGAAGCATGGGTATCAGTTTTCTCCCCCAAAAACTCATGTCATACAGTTTTGTTGACTCAGGACTGTGTATACTCATACAGAACATAACCTAGGTAACTAGTTGCTTAAAGTTGATGAAAATTTCAAATTTTTGGTCCTTTTATTCAATAGTATGTTTTTTTTTAAATAGCTACCACAGTCATAGTAGCTAAAGGCAAATTACATGAGGAAACTTAGTACTCAAAGATATATGAGCAATGCCTCCTGGAGAGCAGACCATACAGTTCTTCTGCACTTCTACAAAGCTTTGATCTTATCCCCCCCCCCCTCCCCCTGCCTCCCATGGACTATGGATGTGTTGCTGACAGACAGGTAGCACAGTCAGTACTGAATTTGTTAGATTTTGCGCACCACAGTGTTGTATGTTTGGAGATTGGAGCCTGTCATACAAGTGTCATAGACAGTTTCCTCATGGAAGCTGGTATCTCAAAATGAAAGAAAGACACCAGAAACTCTTGGTGTCCTTTATTGTCACAATTCGTCAGATGCCCACCCAGCCATGTTACTTCAGCCTGTTTCACAACCAGCAGTTCATATTGCTAGTAAATCACCCAAAAATTGGTAGCCAAATGGGGTACCATTGGAAGCTCTGTGCAAGGATGTCCAATTTTCCCCTCCTGTCTGTGTACAAGGAGGTTGCTCGTGGCACTCCCCGTGGGGTATGCCCAGTCCTGTGATTGGGATGCACCTCTTCTGAGACCCCTGATGAAAATGAAGACTCAGCAATTCTTGTATACTTACACTGTTCGGTTCTCCACCACTACCCATCTTCAAGATGCATCTACATAGGTGAATCGAAAGTCAGTGACACAGTTGGTTAGGTCTGTGCATACACAGGGTGGCATGAAAAGCATTCTCTGCTGAGTGCCTTCAGTATATTCACTGCAGAGTTGATAGCTAAATCTCGCGCTTTCCAATACATTAAAACTCTCTCTACAAAGGACCACCTCACTTATAGCAAATTCATCAGCTGCTTACAAGGAATATATCAGTGCTACCACACAGATGTTTTGGTCACTAACATCTGAGGCATATTAATTGATCTCCACAGCTTAGGAGTCACCCTAACATTCATGTGGACCCCTAGCCATGTGGTTTTCAAAATTTGGTGTCTCAGTTGCAATCGTAGGTCTGTGACTGATACTCCAAGTTCAGCTTTTTCTCCTGTGGTTACTTATATAGCTGTTTTGCCAGCGAGTTCATTTCCAGGAGTGTCACCCAATAAGATCTGTAGTGCATACAAGTCTTCATTTTCTTGCTCCATTTTAGTCACAGTGAATCTGATGGTCCATCTTGATGTACACTTTAGCAATGTCAGCATGGGATGGATACAGATGGTATATTTCCTGCCACAGATATCTGCCATGGGTAGCTTTTAAGGTGCTGCTTCTGCATGCAATACCTGTACGAGGGTTGGAACTTTAATCGTGGCAACTGTTTATTAACAGCTCATACAAAATAGATACATGTTTCAAAGCTTTACTGACCTTCAAAGTAGTCACCAGCATTGTGTATAACCTGTTGCCAGTGATGTGGAAGTCGTAGGATACTCATATAAGTGCCAGTTGTGTTGACAGTTGGAGCAGTGCAGTCTATTGCCTGACAAATTTGCAGCAGTTCTGAAGCGAATGCCTTGAAGTGTTTCCTTCAGTTTAGAAATCAAGTTGAACTCATGAGGGCTTAAGTCAGGGGATTGCAGTAGGTGGTATAGCACTTAGCAGCCCCATCAGGCAAACAATCAGTAACATCTTGCACTGTACATGCTTGAGCATTATCCTGCAAAATGATGGTCAGGTCCTGCAGAAAGTGTCATCACTTCTGTCTCTATGCTGCTCGTTTTTGGAACACAACTTACGACCATAATGGAAACAGCTAGTTTTTCATAGAAGTCCAGGAATGTTTTAAATTTGATTGTTTGCATGCATGAAATTGAGGTATGGTATGAATTGTTAATAGATCTATGAATATAGTATTAAGCCCTCTACAAATATCATATTAAGCCCCAGTCTGGCATACTTTTCTAAACTTGTAATTATTAAATTTTAATCATTTTTTTCTTTGGGTGTGTTATCAAAATGTCAACAAAGGAAACAATTTTCAATGAAGAGTAATTAGATTCTGAAACAAACCCTTAATTTATTAGTTAAGGAAAGGACCAACCAATATACAAGGTTACTGTGACAAAAGGAAAATATCTTTTTATTTATCCAACATGGAATGTGACTTGTAATATATCATACTAGAAGAGTAGATCATATGATTTTCCTTAACAGAGGATCAACCTTCTGTTAAAAACTTTTTTCTGTAAATCTACAAATTTCCCAAGAGAAAGAGGAAATGTTACTAGTAACAGCAAACTAGAAATCCACCCACACAGTCAATTACAAGCAAGTACTGATGTTTCAAACAAACTTTAGATAGTCAGTGTGTTAATGACAAAAACCTACCCAACAGTCAGTTGAATCATGTTTTATGAGGGGTGATGTTACAAAAACTGAAGCAATATGGACTTTGAAATTTTCATGAAATTTGTGTTGAGATGTTGGCAAGGCATCCAAACTGATGTTTCCAAACAGTGTAGTTGCTACTGAATTCACAGTGGGTGCAACAAAGTGCAAATATATTGTAAACTATTGTCACACTCTCAATTTCCCTGATGATCTTAAAAATAAGCTGTATCATTGTGATTGTCTTATGTTTTGAAGAGTCATGAAGTTTCTTGATGTTAGTAGAAGCAGAGTTCATACAGAGTAGTTTAACAGTGTGGTTTTAGGTGGAGCTACTGCACAAGATTTACATTGAAGTTATATTGTATGAATCTGACCATTAGATAAGGAAAAAAATATAATTCTTCTGCTTTTTTTGGACTGACCTAATGTGAATCTTAAGTCTTTTGAGTAGGTTAGAGGAGACCATGATGGAAGAGAATACTGATGGAAAAAAGCTCATTAACATTGGAGTTTGTGGGCTACATATTGTGAATGAAGCGAGAAAGTCTGCTCTGCAAACTGCAGAGTGGGATGGGGATGATTTTTTTCCAAAATGTGTATTGTATTATCAGTGACTTTCCTACCTGCCACATGAAACATAATTAAATGGGAAAACAAGGTTTCTTTTAAAACACTGTACTACTTGATTGTTGGAAATTTGTCATTTGTTGATAGTTTTGCCAGTTGTGAATGATATTATGTCATTGATTGATTCAAGAAAAAGTCTTAGTTACCAAACCATTAAGAAATATTTCACCACAAACATAAGAAATTTAGATTAAATGTAAACCATAATCTTCCAATACTATTCCTTAAGAACATGAATCAGTTTTAAGATAGTTTCAAACTTCTGACCCATGTGTTCCCTATTCATTTTCAGATTTACAAATTCTTCTTAAAAATAAACCAAAAGACAAACTTACATGATGTAAAATATATAGATATTGATTTTCAAATGAAAAGGTTTCTTGAAGAAGTAAAAGGAAATTATTCTCATATTCAAATGAATGGAGTGTCAAAGCAGACTGAAAAGTTATTAGAAAAATACACAATCAATTACGGAGCTGCACAGTGTTTAACATTATTAGAGCCTAATAGAATTTTTAATGAACAGACCAAGGATAATTGAGGGTTAACATTGTACTAGAATGATTATACGTTGCTAACAGAATCTGTGACAGCATTGTTGAAAAATCCAAAATCCAGAATAGTAGTAGGACTACAGTGAAGCCTATACTGGACTAAATTTGAAAACTTATTTGGGAAAATGCAAATTTGTCTTCAAGACTAGATGACTTTTATTCATGTTTCATGTGCTAAAAATACCAGGAGCTTTGGCAAGCTATGAAACTGAGTTTAGTCTTTTCACATGGGAATGCAAGAGTTGGGAGTTGTTTTTTTTCTATAAATAAGAATGTAGTTGTTGAAAACTAATGTGAACAACATTTAGTTATCCATAGGACAGTAGGAAATGTAATAAGATTCCATCAGAGCATTCACAATATACATTACCCAAGCAATGTTGACAATGTTTAGAGCTGCCCACAGAAGATATGAGGAAAACCTCCAAGAATCAAGAAAATCTGAAAAAGAAGAGGAAAAGAAAAAGTTATCAGTAGAAGTAAAGAAACTTCAGAAGATGAGGAAAGTGAACAATCTTAAAGCTTTAATAAAAGAAGAAAACATAAAATCAAAAATTAAAATTCTGGAGGAGAAAAAACAACAATAATGAATTTTTGTGGGTGCAGTGATGTTTGCATGTTTCAGTCTTGTTTGTTGTTACAGATACTGAAATTTATGTTATTACTTTTAGTAATTTAGTACTATATATGTGATATAAAACTGATGTACGTCTTACTGTTAGTTCTGTGTTTGAGTTCTGTAGGCTACAGTTTCAAATAAACTATATGAAAAATGTAACTCCCCAAGAACTTATAGAAAGAAGGGTGTCAGATGGCTGTGGGGATTGTGGAGGCTGATAAATAAAAGTTTTAAAAAAAAGTCCTTAGAAAGTGACTGAAAATGTGTGTATTGAGAGTTGAAGGTTAGGGGAAGTTTATTTATTTATTTATTTAGTCATGAAAAGTCCAGGAAATCAATACCGAAATAAAAGTATGAACTATGTTAAGGCTGTTTTAAACAGTGTACCCCATCATAGCCTTTAACTGTTTGATCTCCTTAGTAGAGGTACAAAAAGAAAATATTCTGTATGTTTGTTTCATCTGTTTTAATTCAGGATTTGCAAGACTCAAACGTGAATCTCAGTGGGATATTCTGCCTGTATCCTGGATGCTACCTCCACAAATACCAGCAGCATCACTTGGAGGTGTGTTCAAAATCGACTGGCTGTGCAGGTGAGTGATATACACTACTCCTAAATTTATATATGCATTTGTCTGTGTGCATATGAGTGTGTGTGTGTGTGTGTGAGAGAGAGAGAGAGAGAGAGAGAGAGAGAGAGAGAGGATGCCAACAGTCTGGTGCAAGTTTTTTTAGTGAGATGCCAATTTGGTAATTTGTTTGTTCATGAGCCAATGACATCTGGCATGCCCTGCCATCCAAGTATGAATAAGGCACAATGTTGCTTACATTAGGTGATTGGGTGAAAACCAGTGTTTCCAATTCAGCAAGACTATTGGCAGACAGAATGCCACATACACACATGTGCTACCTTTGTCATTATTTGCTGCAGTGTCCCCCCCCCTCCCCCCACATTTATTTATTTTTCATTTTTTAATGGTATTGCCTAACTCAATGAACTGCATCAGCCTCTAAGTGACTAGACTGTTGATGCTGTTGTAAATATTAAACCTTCTAAAACATATGGTAATTTGGCAGGTAGATATCATGAGTTCCAACAAACTAAATAACTATTTTAAAAAGAAGAACGTTACCTGGTTAAACAACACCAACTGGGACAAAAGTAGTGACTAGATGAAAGGAAGATAAATGTTTGATGTACAATCCATATCATGGAAAGCAGGTTCTTTCTTCATGAGATCCAAAACTTCCATGTTGGAGTCAAAAATTAAACAACTAGTGTTATGGAATAAGTAATGTCTCTTTTGCCATGATGAATATGTAGCTCTGAGAGTTAGATTAAAATGGTGTGCATTAGAAAGGAGTGTATTTTACTCATCTAACTATGTACCTGCGTGTATCTGAAAAGTGATCTTTCAGAGCATGTGTGACCAATATACACCACTTCCCTCTTCACTTCATTATTATATGTACAGACGTCTGTGTGTGATATCCTCAATGATTTTTTAGTACGATATATCATATATACAGGGTGGTCCATTGATCATTACCGGGCCAAATATCTCATGAAATAAGCGCCAAACGAAAAAACTACAAAGACCGAAACTTGTCTAGCTTGAAGGGGGAAACCAGATGGAGCTATGGTTGTCCCGCTAGATGGCGCTGCCATAGGTCAAATGCATATTAACTGCATTTTTTAAAATAGGAACCCCCATTTTTTATTACATATTCGCGTAGTACGTAAAGAAATATGAATGTTTTAGTTGGACCACTTTTTTCGCTTTGTGATAGATGGTGCTATAATAGTCAAAAACATATGGCTTACAATTTTAGACAAACAGTTGGTAACAGGTAGGTTTTTTAAATTAAAATACAGAACATAGGTACATTTGAACATTTTATTTCAGTTGTTCCAATGTGAAACATGTACCTTTTTGAACTTATCATCTCTGAGAACACATGCTGTTACAGTGTGATTACCTGTAAATACCACGTTAATGCAATAAATGCTCAAAATGATGTCCGGCAACTTTAATGCATTTGCCAATACGTATAACGACATTCCTCTCAACAGCGAGTAGTTCACCTTCCGTAATGTTCGCACATGCATTGACAATCCGCTGACACATGTTTCAGGCGTTGTCGGTGGATCACGATAGCAAATATCCTTCAACTTTCCCCACAGAAAAAAATCCGGGGATGTCAGATCCGGTGAATGTGCGGGCAATGGTATGGTGCTTCGACGACCAATCCACCTGTCATGAAATATGCTATTCAATACCGCTTCAACCTCATGCGAGCTATGTGCCGGACATCCATCATGTTGGAAGTTCATCGCCATTCTGTCATGCAGTGAAACATCTTGTAGTAACATTGGTAGAACATTACATAGGAAATCAGCATACATTGCACCATATTTAGATTGACATCGATAAAAAGGGGGCCAATTATCCTTCCTCCCATAATGCCGCACCATACATTAACCTGCCAAGGTCGCTGATGTTCCACTTGTCGCAGCCATCATGGATTTTCCATTGCCCAATAGTGTATATTATGCTGGTTTACATTACCGCTGTTGGTGAATGATGCTTCGTTGCTAAATAGAACGTGTGCAAAAAATCTGTCATTGTCCCGTAATTTCCCTTGTGCCCAGTGGCAGAACTGTACACAATGTTCAAAGTCGTCTCCATGCAATTCCTGCTGCATAGAAATATGGTACGGGTGCAATTGATGTTGATGTAGCATTCTCAACACCGACGTTTTTGAGATTCCTGATTTTCACGGAATTTTGTCTACTACTGATGTGCGGATTAGCCACGACAGCAGCTAAAACACCTACTTGGGCATCATCATTTGTTGCAGGCCATGGCTGACATTTCACATGTGGCTAAACACTTCCTGTTTCCTTAAATAACGTAACTATCCGGCGAACGGTCTGGACACTTGGATGATGTCGTCCATTATACTGAGCAGCATACGTAGCACATGCCCTTTGGGCATTTTGATCACAATAGCCATACATCAACACATTATCGGCCTTTTCCACAATTGGTAAATGGTCCATTTTAACACGGGTAATGTATCATGAAGCAAATACCGTCTGCACTGGCGGAATGTTACGTGATACCACATACTTATATGTTTGTGACTATTACAGCGCCATTTATCACAAAGCGAAAAAAGTGGTCCAACTAAAACATTCATATTTCTTTACATACTACACAAATATGTAATAAAAATGGGGTTTCCTATTTAAAAAACGCAGTTGATATCTGTTTGACCTACGGCAGCACCATATTGTGGGCCAACCATAGCGCCATCTGGTTTCCCCCTTCAAGCTAGACGAGTTTCGTTCTTTGAAGTTTTTCATTTGATGCTTATTTCGTGAGATATTTGGCCCGGTCACTATCAATAAACCACCCTGTATGCTGGAAGAAAGATGTGTGTTAACAGCTAAATCATCAGAAAACTGTTGACATGCAAAAGAAATGAATTCTCTATTAGTTCCTGAAATCATTCTATACAGAAATGACAACCAACTAGATTTTGTCTGACACAAATAACTACTGCCAAACTGTCAATGAGTGTAAAACAACTTATTTAGTCGTAGTGTGTACATAGCCTGTTTTACATTTTCTGTATTCCTTTTTTAAGAGTTATTTCTTTATTAGCCTTGGTCCCATTTTGCTAGTACATTTAGCTGGTTTCTTCTTTTATAACCACACTTTTCATTCTGCATCTTCCTCTATCATCATCATCATCCCCCCTCCCCTCTTTCTACTTGTTATCTTTCCCTGCTCAGTCTAGATCATTGGTCACATCTGTTGTACTGCTTGTGTTCTAAAGAAAGTTCAGCATTAATCTTCCACTAGGCATCTAACCCAAAGGGTGCATGGTAGTCTTTCCACTCAGTCCTTACTCTGAATGAAGTCGTATTCAGAATGAAATTGTTACTGTAAGGTGTCTAAAATTAGTGACAATAAACACAGTTGGATGCCCAGTTGTTGGTTTCCCCTCAATATGGACAGTCTTATGATTGTGCTAAAAAAAATAGAAGTTCTATAGTACTGTTACTGTTCACTTGTTTTGGACAGCTTAGTGAAGCAACCTACGAAAAAACTGAAAATTGCCGTTAAATCACTTATTATTTTAAAATTGTTATTTTACTGCCAGTTATGCCCTTCTTAACTAGTGAAACAAGAATGTTCCCATTTACATTTGCTAATTAAAACTGTGGTATCAAATTATGTAAGAGACAAGGATATTGATCTTGAAATGTCAAAGATTAAAAGTAAAGCTTCCCTCAACCTTAATGCTGGTTTGAACAACACTCTGCTTTATTAGGCATGGGCCTGTTGCACATAATATGCCCTTTCTTTGCTTGAACTGATATACTCAGCCAATTATAACACCTTTGAATGTTGTCTCCTGCAAGTCAAAGTACTATAAGTGACATTTTTTGTGAAAATCAGTTATGGCATATACGATGAATCGCTGGACATTGAGCATTGATTGTTAAAAGTTTCAACAGCCTAGATCTTGATTTTCCTACTACTACTGGTTTGAACTTGAACTGTCATCTCCACCATCATGTTAGATAAGAACACCCAGTAAAAATGTTATATGTACCTTGACAGTAACGTGGAATATCATAACTAACTGAACTACTATATCATAACCACCACAAATGTGCCAGAAATATTGGTACATTGACAGTCTGAATTGAGGTGGCACTCTTGGTACTCATTTTTGCCAAATCTAAATTTGTATGTTGTTGGGATTGCGTAATAGTCAGTCAGTCAACATGTCTAGAGCATCAGAGATGTTAAAAAGGGGTGGTGTGAAAGTCAAGTAGACCCATCGTAAGTAGTGCAAAGTCTCTATTCCAAGTGAAGCCGAAGCAAAGTGTGCTGGCCGTCTGCTCTTGAAGAACTGCCGAAAGTCGGTAGGTGCTCGTAGAGCTCCACAGCATCGGCTAGAGGGCACTGTGGTCAGTGAAGATTTTCCGCTCTCATAGTGCCAACCTATGCTGTGGCATCAGAACTATCGATACCACATCCCTCCACCCCTGAAACGGCACACCGCTGTGGAATAGGGCTTCCGATGGCGGGTGGAGGGACCCAGGGGCAGCACAACTGAGGGGGCGGACAGCAGATCTGTTGGGGCATGCTGCCCAACCGTATCCTCGAATTGCTTGTGAGGGGGCGAGGAAAACGCCCCACTGAAAACCTCCCAGGGATGTGCACCGCCACTGGGTATGGTCGAATGAGGAGGCGGAGCAACAACCTCCATGGGCGGCGGCGGCAGTGGCACGACTACAGCCTCAGTGTCCATTGGTACTGGCACCACGAAGGAACACAGCAACGGCGGTGGCCGGGTGTGGGGCCATGATGGTAATGAAAGGCACTCGCCCAGCTCAGGAGACTGGACTGACAGAGGCACGAGTGCTCGCGGCGGCAGCAAGAGCGCCCGCGGCGGAGGCGCGAGCGGCGGAGGTGCGAGCGGTGGAGGCGCCATTGGTGGAGCTGTGGGCTGAGGCAGTGGAAGCTGCAAGGCCTCCAATTCTGCCGGAAAAGAACCAGTGGCAGAAAATGAGGGCGGCACAAACGGATCTGGTTCCACTGTCACTTGACAGTGCTGAAGGGACCAGTAATTAAAAACAAGGTGCGGCCAAGCTGGCAAAGAATGCACCCCTGCTCCCAGTGCTGCCAGGCAGAGAAAACGTGATAGAACACAAAATTTTGCGGCGCCAAGCCAGAACGAGGCAAAGCAGTGAGAGTGTGCAGCGGCGGGTGAAATAGCTGCATGAGTGACCGATGGGCATGGCCATGTACCAATTCTGCTGGGGAAAGGGTGCTGCATGGCTGGGAGTGATAGGAAGCAAGGAAAGTCCATAGCGCGTGCTAGCGAGAGTGCATGGGGTTCAACTTGCTCATCTGCAATGTAAGCATACGCACAAAGCGTTCAGCCTCACCGTTCAACTGGGGGCGGAACGAGGCTGAGGTCAGATAGCGAATGCCATTAGCAGCACAGAATGCTTCAAACTTGGAGGACACAAATTGGGGCCATTGTTGGAGACAATAACTTCAGGAAGGCCCTCAATGCAAAAAATAGACATCAAAGCCTGAATAGTATGGGCAGATGTAGTAGAAGACATAGGCACAACAAATGGTAAGTTGCTGTATGCATCAATAACTATGAACCAGCGGATGTCCCGGAAAGGACCCTCAAAATCAATATGAAAGTGCTGCCAAGGTGCAGTAGGAGTTGGCCGCACAAAGAAGCACTGGCGGGGAGCAGATTCCTGCTCCACACAAGAGCAACAATTAGCAAGCAAATTCTCAATTTGTTTATCAATGTCAGCCCAAGTGCAGTGACGACACACTAATTGCTTCATCCGCTCTATACCCCAGTGACCAGTGTGCAGTAATCAAACTGTTTCCAACTGCAGCGAATGAGGTACAACCACACGAGATTGATCATTGTCAGTTCTTAAAAAGAAACACTGTGGTGTACGGACAAGTTGTGACGTTGCGCAAAGTAATGTTGAACAAGGGGAACCCTAATCTGCATTGCAGATGGAGGCAAGTGAGTACGAATATACTGCAAAAGAATCTGCAAAGAAGCATCAGCAGCTGTCGCAGAAGCAATGCGACAAAAATCCACTGGAAAATCATCAGCTAATTCCTTATCTTGTGAATCATTTAACATGCATGACAATTCGGAAGAATCAAACACTTTGTCAGGGCCGATAGGTAGACGAGGCAAAGCATCGGCATTATCATGCTGGGCTGTAGGCCAAAACAAAACTTCATAATTGTAGTTAGACAAAATCAAAGACAGACATTGCAACTTTTCAACTTTTGTGCAGTACGGGCTGGAACTGGCTTCGACGGGTGAAACAACGACATCAAAGGCTTATGGTTGGTGACCAAATAGAACTTGTGACTGTACAAAAAATCATGAAACTTGGCCACTCCATAGACAATAGCTAAAGCTTCTTTCTCAATTTGAGGATAGTTTTGCAGGGTAGAATTGAGCAACTTAGATGCAAAAGCAATCGGGCAATTGATAGAATTAATGCGGTGCATGAGAACCGCCCTGATGTTGTGAGAAGATGCATTGACAGCCAAAACAACTGGTTTGGAGGGATCAAAAGGAATCAAACAACGATCACTCAACAAAGCAGATTTGAGCTTGTGAAAAGCAGCCTCATATTCCGAAGACCAAATAAAAGGAACGTTCTTATGCCTAAGGCGATGCAAAGGTGCTGCAAGGTGTGCTGCATTTGGTATAAACTGAATATAATATGTAATTTAGCCCTACACAGACTGTAGTTCTTTCAAGTTCCTGGGTGCTGGCAAGTCTCTAATCCCACTGAGATGTGATGGCGAGGGGTGGATACCCTGTCTGTTAATCATATGTCCTAAATACTGAATCTCAATTTCAAAAAATCTGCACTTGTCTCTGTTACACTTGAGTCCTGTCTGCAAAAGTACAGTAAATAAGGCACACAAATTCTGCAAATGTTTGTCAGGGGTGTGACCTGATACAACTATATTGTCCAGATGATTGGAACAACCAGGGGCAGTGGCACACACAATTGCTGCAAGTAAGACTGAAAAATAGCAGGAGCTGAAGTACAGCCGAACGGAAGGTGGCGAAACTTGAACAATCCAAGTTGAGTGTTGATCACAAAATAGTGCTGCGACTGTCTGTCGAGTGGAATTTGAAAGTAGGCATCCTGCAAGTCAGTCATGGAAAAGAATTTTCCCACAACAAGCTTATCAAAAATGTCTTCAGTACGTGGTAAGGGAACATAGCGACCACTGTCTGGGGATTTACTGTAGACTTAAGGTCAGCACAAATACAGAGATGACCATTCGGTTTTTTCACACACACTATAGGCGAAGCCCATTGTGAAGCAGAAACTGGTTCAATGACACCACTGTCTTGCAAATGCTTAAGTTCAGTTGCTATGGTGTCGCGCAGTGCGTGCGGTACCGGGCGTGTGCTCCGGAAAATAGGCATGGCATTGTCTTTAACTACAACATGTGCTGCATAGTCTGTGGCATAACCAAGGCCATCAGAAAAGGGTTCAGCAAAATCATTGCATAGTGGGGCAACACTGTCGGCATGGTCACTAGCGTTGATGCACAGTATATTGTCCTTAATTGCGAGGCCAAAAAGTTCAAATGTGTCCATGCCAAAAATGTTCATGGCATCAGTAGAGTGGAGCACATGGAAAGACACTGTACATGTCATTGCACCATACATGGCTTGCAAACTACACACGCTGAGCACAGAGATTTCCTGTCTAGTAAATGCAGTTAGTGTGGAATGTGAACGACAAAGCAGGAGCGTACCAAGCAAGTCATATGTTGATCTGTTCAGTAAAGAAACAGACACACCAGTGTCCAGCTGCATGCAAACAGAACATCCACAAATGTTCAAAGTCAGAGAAAGTTTCCTCACATTGTGCTGAATGCGAGAGGAAGTGTCAGGCAAAACTTGTTTATTCACACGACGAGCTGTAGAAGCACATGAAGCCGAAGGTTTAGTATAAATGCCATTAACACACATAGGCTGATGTGAATCATGATCACAGTGGTTCCCATTTGTGGTGACACCCACGCGAGTCACGCGAATGGGAGACAGGCTGGGAAGGAGAGTTTCTCTTGCTACACACAGCTTGCACATGTCCTTTCTTATTACAAAAATAATACTGCGCTTGATGGGATGGGCAACTGTCCTGTGGGTGAGCACAAAAACAGTTCGGACATGATTTCAGTTTCTTAGTGGGTGCCAGGCTTGAAACTTGTTTACTTGCATGTGAGCAGCGTGGCATGGCCCGCTGTGCCGGGCCAGGGCAGGAGGGCACGTGTTGCACCTCACTAACAGTACACACTCCCGGGGTCACATCGAACACAGAGGTAGTCATGTCTAATGTATCTTGTCTGTCTAGCAAGTCCACTATTTCCTGCAAAGACGGCTTTTTAAACCGTAAGATTTGCTTGCAGATGCGGTGGTCTGCCACATTCTGCGCAATAGTGTCTCTAATAGTGATATCCGCATATGAGCACCACAGGAGCAATTAATGTCGCAATTGGATGTTAGTCCCTGAAGGTCACCTAACCATGATTTATTTGACTGAGTAGGACCACGCTAGAGACAAAAGAATTTGTAGCATGCAGCTACCACATTTACACTGTCATGGAAGTGGGAGTTCAAAGCATCAATCACTTCTGCATAAGTTTTAGTCTCTGGGTGGGTGGTGGGAAACAATTTTACGAGCACACAGCATAACACAACACCTGCGTTGGCAATGAAGAAGGCAAGCTGCTCTGTACCTGGTATGTTGTATGCTGCGAAGTGTGCCTTGAGCTGGGCGATGTATTCTGGCCGGCACTCTACGTCAGGATTGAAGGCACGAAATGGCGGCATTGGAGGCGTCATCGGCGATAGAGGTGGTGGCGTCGAAGGTGCCATAGTAGCTGCAGTTTGTAGTGTGACCAATCCATTTGCAGCAGCAAGCAGCTGCATCATTTGCTGAGCCTGAAACCGTGCAAGATCAGACAGTGAAACCTGTTCCTGTGGTGAAGCCATCATTGATACAACTAAAAGTCTTATAGTGAAAGGTGGAAACACACATACACGCTGTCACACTGGGAAATGGACAAAGCTAAAGCAGTAATGAAAGGGGGGGGGGGGGGGGGGGGAGGGGGCGGGGGAACACATAAGACGAGAGAAAAAAAATTTTTTTTGAATCCTCGTCAGCAATACTCATCACCAATATTTTTGTATCCCACCTGGAAGGGGGCACGTGGGTCTGAAATCTTAAAGGTTGGCTGAATGAATGAGCGAGTAGGAGCAGGTGAGGTAAAACACGTCGGTACTGCAAGTAAAGTAGTAGTAGTAGAGAGAGAGAGAGAGAGAGAGAGAGAGAGAGAGAGAGAGAGAGACACACACACACACACACACACACACACACACACAACTTTGTACAGATGAGCATGTAGGTGTGAAGCCTTAGACACGTCGTAAGTAGTGCAAAGTCTCTATTCCAAGCGAAGCTGAAGTGAAGTGTCCAGGCCGTCTGCTCATGAAGAACTGCCGAAAGTCGAGCAGAGCTTGTAGAGCTCCACAGTGTTGGCTAGAGGGCGCTGTGGTTGGCGAAGATCTTCCGCTCTCTTAGTGACAACCTACACTGTGGCATCAGAACTAATGATACCACATTCTGAAAGTAAACCGTGTTCATAGAATAAGAATGCACATAATGAAAGTATTAGTGCAAGTGGAAACAGCTGTGATGATAAAAATTTAGAATAGAATGTATCTTTCATTTTGATGCCAGATAATGAATTGCTGAATATTATATTAAGTACTATGGTTGTCAATGGGAAACCAGAAACAGTTGGTAGTCGAACACTGAAGCTGTCTAGTAGTGATGGAAAAAAAGAAAACAATGGTGGTACTCAAATTACAACACTTGAGCTTTCCTGTAAGAAGTACAAGGCGATCAACACATTCCAGCTGTTGCATCAGTAATTTTGGGCAATAGCGAAGAAGATACAAGTGCTTCAGAGTATGGTATTGATGATCCTACCTGGAAACCATTGAGTGATGATGGAGAAGAAAACTGTGGCATACAAACAGTATTACAACCCAGCTATAAAGAAATACAGATTAGATTAGATTAGAGATTAAAGATTAGATTAGATTAGATTAGATTAGATTAGATTAGTACTTGTTCCATAGATCATGAATACGACATTTCGTAATGATGTGGAACGTGTCAGGTTAATAAAAGGTGTCTATACAAGATATTACATTACACAAAATATAACATGACACTTAATATTTTTAATTTTTTTTTTTTTTTTTTTTTTTTTGGGTTGGGGTGAGGAAATTACCCACTTACTATATCCAAAAATTCATCTAATGAGTAGAAGGAGTTGCCATTAAGAAATTCTTTTAATTTCCTTTTAAATGCTATATGGCTATCTGTCAGACTTTTGATGCTATTAGGTAAGTGATAGCTATACTTGTATAATAGGCAAAAAGTACCAGCTTTGCATCTTCGTGAATATAGAATGGCAAGTCATTAATATATATTAAGAACAGCAGTGGACCCAAGACTGAACCTTGCGGCACCCCATTCTTGATTGTTCCCCAGTTTGAGAAATCACCAGTTTTTTGCATATTATGTGAACTGCTTATTTCAACTTTCTGCACTCTTCCAGTTAGGTATGATTTCAACCATTTGAGCACTGTCCCATTCATACCACAGTACTTGAGCTTATCTAGAAGTATTCAAAGATTTACACAATGAAAAGCCTTTGATAGATCACAAAAAATCCCAACGGGTGACTTCCAGTTACTCAGAGCATTTAATATTTCATTAGTGAAAGTATATATAGCATTTTCCATTGAAAAACCCTTCTGGAAACCAAACTGACATTTTGTTAAAACTTTATTTTTACAAAGGTGTGAAGCTACTCTACAATACATTACTTTTTCAAGAATTTTGGATAAGGCAGTCAGAAGAGAGATTGGGCGGTAGTTGTTATCAGACGTATCCCCTTTTTTATGCAGTGGTTTAACAATGGCATACTTCAGTCTATCTGGGAAAATACCCTGCTTCAGACAGCTATTACATATGTGGCTAAGAATCCCACTTATTTCTTGGGAACAAGCTTTTATTATCCTGCTGGAAATGCCATCAATTCCATGTGAGCTTTTATTCTTGAGAGAGTTTATTATCTTCCTAATTTCAGAAGGAGAGGTGGGTGGAATTTCAATTGTATCAAATGGTGTGGGTAAGGCCTCTTCCATTAACTGCCTTGCTTCTTCTAATGAACATTTAGATCCTATTTTCTCTACAACATTTAAAAAATGATTATTCAAAATGTTTTCGACTTCCGGATTGTTGTTTATCAAGTTTACTTGAGGATCAACATATCATAGTCTGTCCAGCAACAAATTTGTGAGAATGTGAAGAAGCAGAAGGTAGAGGTAAGCAAGACATTGTTAATAATATGGGTAAGTCCAAATTAAAAAAAAAAAAAAAGAATCTAAACAAAGGACAGGTGAAAAAAGAAACGTACAGTGGGGAAAGGAAAACCGATGAAACCAGATCCTTGCTATGGAAAAAGATGTCAAAATGATTGCTTATCAGTTAGTAATGATGAGCAATTATTGTTGTTTAGTGAGTACTGTAAATTTAAAACTTATAAATTAAAGAAAAATTGGCTGTTAAATTGCATGACATAGGGAAAAATTAGAAGAAAGAGAACAAAAACTGCAGTGCCTTGAAGAAGTAATACAATAGGATATGAAGTTAATAGTGCATGGGACAGAAGAAAGGGTGTGTCAGGAGTTTTTGTTGAAAACTTTAAACATTAACCAGATTAATTTAAGGCATACGTTTAAAAATGCTGTGAGTACTCACAAAGTAAAACCAAAAATTTGGGGTTGGCATACATGTAAAAATAAGATCCCACAAGATATGGCACAAATTGAAACTATTTCTCTTTATTGTGACAACTGCACTGTTCAGAACTAAATCAAGCAGTTCCTTGTCATGTTACAAGTATTTCTGAAAACATCTAAATATATAAAACAAATTGACCTAAAGTATCTCATTGTTGGTCATATGTACATGACTACAGATTCCATTCACTCTTCAGTTGATTCATTTACCTCTAAGAAGATAATTTAAGCACCATCTCAATGGCTAATGGATATCTTCCTGGCAAGGTATGAACCTGAACCATACAAAGTCCTCTTTGTCTTACTTATTTTGATGACTGGGCTTCATCTGAAACAGAATCTAAATGTGTATCAAACTCCTCAGTACCTCTGCCTATAGAAGAAGATATGTCTGTTTCTGAACAAACAACTGTAATCCAAACCACGAAAGGAAAAGTCATTGCCTAAACGAAATTTAAATGTACTGGGACACCATTGCATATTTTAACCATTAATTTGACCTCAGTGAGCAAAAACTGTAAATCAGCGTTTATGAAAAACAGTTACGTAAATGGTCAGTGGAATGTATTTTTGGATGGTGTAAAAGTATTAAGAGTGAAGAAAAGTTACTCTTCAAGAATTCCAATTTCCCCTAGTCCCACGACATTTACATTTACAATGCTCCCTCTGATCTTGATGAATGGTCACTTAGGAAAAATAACATAGTGCCTTACGGTATTCATACTCCTCATTAGAAATCAGTTAGAATAAGTAATGACTCCATGACAAATATTTTTAAGAGTAGTTTACAAGAGATGACCAGGATGAAATCTGTAATTAAACAAATGCTAACTTAAAATTTGATCTGTTATATGATAAATTCAGATCATTATATGAAAATAGCTTTCAGCGTAAGGTAATCGGAAAGGACATTAAACAACTATGTTTTAAAAAAAAGAAGGATCACTAGAGGGATGAAAGTATCTTGTGAAATGAAATGAAAATATATCAGTTGGCAAGAACAAGTAGAGATTCTGCAGTAGTTGCACACTATAAAAATTACTCAAAATTACTAAGAAAAGGTATTAAAAATCAAGGAACATGCACATAATTGAGAAATTCTGACAACACGCTTAAGGCTATATCAAATGTTGGAATGTAGTGAAATGAAAGACAGGATAAGCAGCCACAGAACAGGATAGCCACAGAACAGGATAGCCACAGAACAGGATAACAAACACAAGGGCTATAATGATGAGTCACAGGTAGCAAATATATTTGATAATCATTTCGTAAATATGGTGGAAAGTATAAGGAAAAACAGTTCAAGACAAAAATGGCAGGAGTGTGTTGAAACAGCAACTCTTATAAAATTCAGTCATATGAATGTATCACCAACTTCTCCTTCTGAAATTAAGAAAATTATAAATTCTCTCAAGAATAAAAGCTCATCTGGATTTGATGGTGTTTCCAACATAGTAATAAAGATTTGTTCCCACGTAGTAAGACCTGCCTTGTCTGAATTATGTACTGCATCTCCAACTTAAGCCATTTTTCGAGGGAGAGTGAAATACACCACTGTCAGACCTTTCTTTAAGAAAGGTGATACGAGAGATGTCAATAACTACTGACATGTTTCACTACTGACTTCATTTTCTGAAATATCTGAGAAGGTGGTGTATTGTAGAATAGTATCTCACCTTAGCAACAGTAACATCGTCAGCAAATGACAATTTTGGTTTCTGAGGCCAATTACATGTTCACTCATCAAATTTTACAATCCTTAAATAATGAAGTAGTGTCAGTTGGTACTTTCTGTGACCTATCTGAGGTATTTGAATGTTTAAATTACAACATTCTGCTAGATAAAGTGACGTTTTATGAGAGTGATGGTATAGTCAACCAATGAATAATGACATATCTAACCAAAAGACTGCAGAAACCAATGTAGTCTGAGGACATTATTCTGACTGGGGAGAAATCACATATGAGATTCCCCAAGGCTCAATCGTAGGTCCACCATTGTTTTTCATATATGCAAATGATCTTCTGTCTAACATACAAGAAGCTGAATTAATTCTTTTTTCAGGTGACACTAGTATTGTAATCAATCAAAGACTACACACAGTAACAGAAGAAATGGCAAACAAGGCTCTTAAAAGTGTCATTGACTGGTTTTCTGCAAATGGACTCATCCTCAATTTTTAAAAGAGAGAACTTATTCAGTTCTGCACATCTAAGGGTATTACACCAATTATAAGTGTAACACACAGTAAGAAATAATAAATGGGGTTGAAACTTCAAAATTCTTAGGTGTCCATACTAATGCGAATTTAAAATGGAAAAAACACATTTTGGAACTTCTAAAAAACTTAGTTTAGTCACATCTGCACTTAGAATCATTTAAAATCTTGGGAGACACAAATCAGTAAGTTGATATCGTTTGCATAATTTTCTTTCAGTAATGTCATTTGAAATTTATGTGGTGCTGTCCCACAATCATCTTCTACATGTCTGTTTAAGGATTCCCTGCCACTAGGAACATTCAGAAGGAGTGTAGCACAGGACCTGAGAGAACGTCCATTGTACTCCATTGGTGAATTCTTTTAATAGTGATCAAAGTGAATCTACAAACAAATATTGTTTCTATTAAGTATAAATGTCTTAATTTTGTGAATAGTTTTTTAAATGTATATGTGTAATTGATCTTGATGCAGTCTGTCCAGTCATGGCTGGTAAATGACACAGATTTAGTAGTTGGGGCATAATGAGTACTGCTTCACAGTAGACTTATTCCCTCATGAAGTTTGTAGCAAATAATCCAGAGCAGTTCAGGAGGAACAATGATGTACGTAATTACAATACCAGAAGGAAAAATTACATTCATTACTCCACATTAAGCTTGTCTTTAGCACTGAAAGGCATGTACAGTGCTGCAACAAAAATTCTGGATCACTTACCCAGTGATATAAAATGTCTGACAGACAGCAAAGTAAAATTTGAAAACAAACTGAACTGTTTCTCCTTGACTACTCCTTTTATTCCGCAGAAGAATTTCCATTGGTGTAATGTGTAAAAGGTGGTTAGTAGGAACTACTAACTCACATATGCATTTTTAATAATAATAATAATAATAATAATAATAATAATACAATTATATTATTAATATAATTAATATTAAAAACTCTTATTAATGATCAGCATGTAGCCATATTTATAAATTAAGTTCTGATGTGAACATAAAATGACTCATTCCACATCATTATGATTTATCATGCAAATCATCCATGGAACATGAAACTAACTATCTAATTACGCTCCAGTAAAGCATACCTTAAGCATCACTGGCTATTGATTCCAGTGTTATCTAATAAAATTGTAAGCACCATTTATTTCAGCAGTTTTAGTGAATTTAATCTTTTACATCAAATGATTTGTTCAGTTACTTCAAATATGTCACTGTGGATATTAGAAAAGAGCATCAGTAATTATTTGTTGACCTGGAGACATATTCAGTTTTTATTGTCTTCTCTAAAGTTGGGATAGTGGTGCTTACATTACTTTGCTTATATGCATTGATATGTGTAGTATGACACTCACATTTTTGAAAAGTTATTATACATAATCAGAGTGATTACTTCCAGGTATTAAGTTTATTAGCTTAACTGTATATTACAGTTGGTGACAATGATACAGTTATTACTATGTTAGTAAAATATTTAATATTGTTGTATCATTCTTGCTGAGGGTTATACTGATGTGCATAGAAAATGTGTTTCAAATTTATCAGGGAAGTCCAGTCACACAGTAGTGATGAGAGACAGCTATTTTGCATACATAGTTTATTTGTAGCAACTGTTTCATGACAATAACTCTTTGCTATATACAACTGAGACACAAATAGTGTATTTATGTGAATATTTAAAGGTGAAACTATCTGTAACCTGCAATGCTGTACTAGGTAATCAACATACCCAGTTATCTGAACCTACAGTTAAATACGGTTCCTGAACAACAATACAACTTGGTATTTTCACAGGTACAAATCATTGCCAAAGGTAAATAATGCAGTAAATGACTTATAGAATAGGCTTTGCCCTCTACTTTGTCAACTGAAACATTTTTGATCTTCATGTGACATAATTTCACTAGCCATCTTCATTGGTCCTAATTGCAGTTTCCTGTGAGAACAGAAGCTGAAGAGCCGGGCACTTTCTGAAACAATGTAGATGTTTAATAGTATACAGCTTGCAGGAAAATAAAATTTTATGGTTGATGTAAATCAATGATCCTGTAACCCTGTTTATATGTTTCTTCTCTTTTTTGTAGGAAAAGCCTTCTGTTCGTAGAAACAAACCATTTGTGCAACCCATGGAATGAAGATAAACCTGTTAGAATAAGCAGAGATGGGCAGGTTTGTAAACTATTTTCAAATTTTTTGTGTTAACAAGTTGCATTTCAACCTTCTTAAGATTTCTGTTTGTTTCAGGAAATTGAACCCTATGTTGGGAAGGAGCTGTGCAGATTATTTCCCATAGATGAAGGAATTGACATAACAGCAATCCTACATAAGTCAAAGATTCCAAGAAGAAGGCACAGAAGTAGCCATTCCAGGCACCGGTATATAGAACAAGAAGAAAGAGAATTCGATACCTATGGGCACAGCCACTCTTTTGGGAGGTATGAAGTACTCTGTAGTTGTTGTATGGGTCTGAATCAAACTGGGCTCTATTTCCTCTTGGACAGTTAATAAGTGAATCAAAAATTTCTTTAGTCTAAATTTAGTGTGTGAGATTCCACATTCAAAGGTCTGCTTAGTCGCTTCTCACAACTTGATGTAGTACAAATTTAGCATTTGAGATTCCACATTCAGTGGTCTGCTTAGTCCCTTCTCACAACTTGATTTAATTGTGATCCAGATGAAATGTGACGTATTATTATTTCTCCCTCTCTGCATATACTGTGGCCAAAAAGAAGTAAGAAGATGACTACATCTACATCTACATCTACATTTATACTCTGCAAGCCACCCAACGGTGTGTGGCGGAGGGCACTTTACGTGCCACTGTCATTACCTCCCTTTTCTGTTCCAGTCGTGTATGGTTCGAGGGAAGAACGACTGTCTGAAAGCCTCCATGCACGCTCGAATCTCTCTAATTTTACATTCGTGATCTCCTCGGGAGGTATAAGTAGGGGGAAGCAATATATTTGATACCTCATCCAGAAACGCACCCTCTCGAAACCTGGCGAACAAGCTGCACCGTGATGCAGAGCACCTCTCTTGCAGAGTCTGCCACTTGAGTTTGCTAAACATCTCCGTAATGCTATCACGGTTACCAAATAACCCTGTGACAAAACACGCCGCTCTTCTTTGGATCTTCTCTATCTCCTCTGTCAACTCGATCTGGTACGGATCCCACACTGTTGAGCAATACTCAAGTATAGGTCGAACGAGTGTTTTGTAAGCCACCTCTTTTGTTGATGGACTACATTTTCTAAGGACTCTCCCAATGAATCTCAACCTGGTACCCGCCTTACCAACAATTAATTTTATATGATCATTCCACTTCAAATCGTCCCGCACGCATACTCCCAGATATTTTACAGAAGTAACTGCTACCAGTGTTTGTTCCGCTATCATATAATCATACAATAAAGGATCCTACATTGTGTATCAGTCGTATTACTTGTTTGAAGCAGGAAAGATCCAGTTTGTTTACTAATTTTATTCAGCAGAAGGGTACTCTAGATGTAGAAATGAGGTGCAGGGGTGCTAGATGAGTGTGCACAGCAACACTGGTGCCATATTCCCTGAGTGAGTGTCCGTTAGTAAAATCTGAAATAAGCCTGCTTAGGTAAACTGTCTGTAGCCTCTAATCTGGAATAATGGGACTGCAGAGCTAAAATTTGCCTTACATGAGAGAGCAATATGGTGCCATCCCATTGAGGGAATAAAAGCAGAATATAGGAGCAACCGAGTGTGGCGGCACAGTGGTTAGCACACTGGACCTGCATTCAGGAGGATCATAGTTCAAACCTATATCCGGCAATCCTGGTTTGTTTTCCATGATTTCCCTAGATCACTTTAGGAAACTGCCGGGATGGTTCCTTTGAAAGGGCACAGCTGATTTCCTTCCCCATTGTACCCTAATCTGCACTTCTGATCTGCCCCTAATGATGTCATGAAGCTTCACCATAATATCAGTTTAACAATTGAGCGAGAATCTGATACTAGGTCATTAAATTTTTTGGACCGCACTTTAAATGTGGTTGACAACCGCATTGAATTTAATATTTTCTGGAAAAACACGTTTTCCGACAATATTATACCTGCAGACTTAGCCCATCCATACGCCCATAAGATGCCCTTTTTTCATTCTAATATTCATCGAGTTACAGCTATCCCTCTTGCACCAGATGCAGTAGAAACTGAACTGGTCACACTTGAGAATATTGCTATAAATAATGGCTATAGGCCTCAGTTGGTAAGACAGATGTATAACAAAAAAATAAATGAAAATAATATTATGTCTTCGACCCTAGGGGATGCATTAGATGACAAACAGGTGGCAGTGATATCTATCCCTTACATAGGCAATATAAGTTACAAATTGGGGCGTTTTCTCAGAGCCCATAATTTCAGAGTCACATATTCTACTAATAATAGTTTACATAGGAATTTAATTCACTCCTTGCAGATTAAGAGCGATAAACTTTCCCAATCAGGAGTATATAAAATTACATGCGGGGATTGTCCAAAATTTTACATTGGACAAATGGGGCGAGCTCTGAGTCTCAGGTATAAAGAGCATATTCCTACTAAAAGCGGTGACGGTACTAAGGGCTCTACTTATTTGGAACACCTTGTGCAAACGGCTCATGCACCGAGCCCTCCAGTTAATATCAAGTTACTTCATGCCGAGGTTAAGTGCTTAAAACTGGATGTTTTGGAAGAAATGTAGATCTTTAAGCATCTGCAACATGTTAAAGACAATATCCTCAATGACCAACTACTGCTAAGAAATAGAAAATTTTTTGAAGGTTTTGCACCTATACTTTGTTCTTCCTACTTGCAAATCTGATGATCTGGTGATTATCACATGCACACACTGATTGGCGAGTGCGGTTGGTCAAGCTGTTCATCTTCTTTATTTTTATCCTCATTTTCCTTTTACAATGAAGGTGATTTTAGCCCGTTGAACACCTCATGTTTTATCCCTATATCTTTATTACCACGACGTCTTTAGATTACGTCCCCTCAGCCCCCCCCCCCCCTCTCCGCCCTCCCCAGACTAAGTACTGGCTTTTGGTATAGTTTTTAAGAGTTCCTCCTGTTGTCATAGGTAGCTTCATATATAAGTTTCTTTACTAGCATAAGCAACCGTGTGCGGTTATTTTTAGGTTTTATCCCCTAATTATCTCGTCTCTTGTTCTATCCATTTAATTTTTTGATATACGTTGATCCACGCTTGGGAATACATGGGTTATTTAGCCCCGACCCATGTATAAACTTTCTCGTATTCGTATGCACATGCGCATTCAAGTAACTTCCCTTGTCTTGCGCATGTGCATAGATAGTGGGTCAGGCTTGTAAGCAAGCGACCGTTTGTAGCTGCAGTTTATGGTGAGTCATGGCCCATCGAACATAGGCTGGTGTGAGGTGGAGCATACACCATTAAGTTAAATAGTGGTTTTGGCTTTGTACATATGTACTGTTTGTGTTTTCCCTTTCTTTTTCGTTTAGAAATGTATAGCTATGGTGTTCCTTTAATCATTGACAAAGGTCTTCTTAGGCACTTGTGGGTTTTATTGTTGTACTGAAGAAGGTGTAGTTATCTACGCCAAAACCTGGGTCAACACTTAACACTAGGCACTTTTTTCGCAATCGCGGCGGGTTTTTAGTTTTTTAATATTTTAACCAACTGTTGATGACGTGCTGCGATGTTAAAGATACTATAAACATATGTTTGCCTTCCCTTAATCTATCCTCTACAGAAGGTGTGGAGTCAGTATCACTTTGTGTGTTGCTATATTTCTCCAAAATCCAACTGATCTTTTCTCCAAAATCCAACTGATCTTCCCCAAGGTTGGCTTCTATCAGTTTTTTCATTCTTCTGTAAAGAGTTTGTGTTAGTATTTTGCAGTCATGAGTTATTAAACTGATAGTTCAGTAATTTTCACACCTGTTGGAACCTGTTGTCTTTGAATTTGCAATAATTACATTCTTCTAGAAATCTCATGGTATTTCACCTGTCTCATACATCTTGCATACCAGGTGGCTTTGTTTGAACTTAGGTCTTTCAGTGGTCTGTCAAATTCTCCTCACTCTTCCCTTTGTATAATGTCGCTTTCAAGTTCATCTCCCATATATAGAGCCTCTATATACTTCTTCCACCTTTCAGCTTTACCTTCTTTGGTTATGACTGGTTTTCCATGTGAACCCTGATATTCATACCACTGCTTCTCTTTTCTCCAAAGGCCTCTTTTAATTTCCCTGTAGGCAGTATCTAACTTTCCTCTAGTGAAATATTCTTCTAAGTCCTTATATTAGTCCCATAGTCATTCCTGCATATCCATTTAACACTTCCTGTCAACCTCATTTTTTAGACATTTGTATTCCCTTTCACCTACTTAATTTGCTGCATTCTTAAATTTTCTCCTTTCATCAATAAACAGCCAAGGATTTCTACTTGACCTGCTCTTTTTACCTATTTGATCCTCTGCTGCCTTTACTATTTCATCTCTTAAAGCTACCCATTCATCTTCTAGTTCTCCTTTCCCCTGTTCCAGTCATCCGTTGCCTAGTACTCCCTCTGAAACTTTCAACAACTGTAGTTCTGTCAATTTATGTCCCATCTCCTTAATTTCCTTTTTCATTTTTTTCAGCTATAATCTATAGTTCATAACCAATAAATTGTGGTCATAGTCCACATCTGCCCCTGGAAATCTCTCACAATTTAAAATCTGTTACTGAAATCTCTCGTCTTACCATTATGTAATCAATCTGAAACCTTCTGGTGTCTCAAGATCTCTTCCAGGTATATAACCTTCTGTCATGATTCTTAAACCAAGTGTTTGTGATGATTAAATTATGTTCTGTGTAAGATTCTATCAGGTGGCTTCCTCTTTCATTCCTTTCCCCCAGTCCTTTTATTTCATGATACATTTCTTCAGTCTCTTCATCATCTGCAAAGGTAGTTGGCATATAAACTTGTATTACTGTCATTGGTGTTGGTTTTTTGTCTGTCTTCACTTGCAATTATTCTTCAATCCCTGAAAGCACTCAACATGTTGATAAAACCATTGAAGAATCAAAATTCAACAGGTGGCAGTCGTAGAGTCACATTTAGACCAATTATGCCATCCACTGTTTTGTTCGTAGTAGCTTACCACCATTCCTATTTTGTTATTCATTATTAAACCTACTCCTGCATTACACGTAATTGATTTTGTATTTATAGCCCTGTATTCACCTGACCAGTAGTCCTGTTCCTCTTGCCACCAAACTTCACTAATTCCCACTATATCTAACTTCAACCTATCCATTTCCCTTTTTAAATTTTCTAACTTACTTGCATGATTAAGGGACATAATACTCCATGTTTTGATCGGTAAAGTGCCAGTTTTGTTTCTCCTGATGACAACATCCTTCTCAGTAGTCCCCTCCTGGAGATTTGAATGGAGGACTATTCTACCTGCGAAATATTTTACCCAAGAGCAACCCATCATTATTTAACCATACAGTAGAGCTGCACGGGCTCGGGAAAAATTATGACTGTAGTTTCTCCGTGCTTTCAGTCATTTGCAGCACCAGCACAGAAAGGTAATTTTGGCTAATGTTACAAGGCCAGATCAGTGTGTGTGTGTGTGTGTGTGTGTGTGTGTGTGTGTGTGAAGTGCTTCTGTTTGTGGGGGGACTAGTACAGGCAGAATGCATCAGTGTTGAATAGAGGCTAGGTATCATACAGAGCAATGTAACCATGATTGACAAAATCTGGCTTTCAGTCAGTTCATGATTACTGTGTGTTGTTATTTTTCCATCTTTGCCAAAACTAGTCATGTTCTGTACTTGATGGTGTCAGTACAGTGCATAAAATGATATCTATTTGTCCTGATAAGCAGTGTGGAATGTTCATCAGACTTAACCCAAAGGACAGTTTAGCTTACATGGGCACCGACTAATTTCTGACGAGGGTGAACAGGGGTTATATTCAAGTTTAATTGTGATCTAAGTTTGTGATGATTAGTCAAGCTTCAAAAAGGTACTGCATGAGATGGCGAAGTAACAGTTCGCAATTATACTTCAAGCTCAGAAAACACTCAACATGTTGATAAAACTATTGAATAGTCAGACTTCAAAAGTCTTAGGGTCACATTGAGATCAATTGTGCCATTCACTAAACTTCAGGTTTTGAATTTGGTATTTCTGATCTCTGGTGTAGGAAGTGGAGAAAATCATTCTTGCCTACAATGTTTGACAATGTCCCCAGATTAACCAACAGTGCTGAAATATTCAACAGAGTACAAAGTTCTTACCAAAGTTTTTATCACATAAGACTGATTCAGTGAAAAACTAGGTAGGGATTAGCATTTCATGTGCTGTATGATAAATAGGTGAAATGTCTATCAAGATTGCATGCAAACACGCATGTCTGTGGGCGTGGGTGGGGGCATGGGCATGGGTGGGTTTGTGGGTGTGCAGGCATGTGCACGTAGTATGCCTCTCTGGAATGGTGGGTGATGGGATGGCATGGTTCTCACATAAGATGTAAATGAGTGCGTATGCAAGGTACTTTCTGGGTGTGATTCACTACAAACAATTTGAAGTAAATGACATGTGAAAAATCTGTCCAATTCTTAAAAAATTTACCTGGTAGATTTGAGCATCAGTATTTTTATAGTCAGATGTTATTTGTGAAAGATTACATAAATTGTAAGTATTTTGGGGGAAATGCACAATGTAACTGAAATAGCTGAAAACTGAGTTCATGTGTTTGTCATTGTGCAAGGGACACTTAGTCATGCTGAAATAGAAACTGAGTTTCTATACAGAATTTTGAGGGTAAAATGTTGTGTAATTCATCCTCCCTTTTGAGTGCTTCAGTTATAGTTGCAAAAGTGAATATCTTGTTTTTTCATGAGATTGTGATCATCTATGACACACTAATCACTGATTTAGTGTCTGGTGAGACAAATATGTGCCATATCCTCTCATATTCTCAGTACCTCTTCACCGACATATCAATCAGCCACAAGGAAACACTACCATTAATATGCAGCACCATCACAGGCTGCAGCTACTGTAACAAATAATGTTGCAAATATTACAATGTACTTGTTCAAGACAGCATTATCTACATTGGTTGCAATTAAACCAAAATTTTCTCATGATTAAACTTTTCGTATGAACTAAGAGTAATCTTTCGTGTGGCCCACCACGTTTTGACAAACTCTGTTCTGAGAAACTGATGTTTCTATTTTGTTAAGTTTGAATATTTTTGTAATAAAATAATTATATTTAAAATGGTTCTGCATTGTTTTATCTTGCTATAAGAATGGAATTCAGAATAGAACACTTGTAATATTGCTTTTAATTTTTTCTCTTAACCGTAAAACTGTTGGTACACAATTCCAGTTTCATGGAATAGTGCAAAATTTATGGCAAATATCTAAAAACAAAATTTTAAAAATTCCAATGAAAACGCTTTTATTTTGAAATACCAGTAAATCCATTATCTCCAATTCTGAGAACACTTTTATTCCAATTATGAGTAAAATTGGAAAGGAAATATGAAGAGTTTGGCTACAATTTTGGAGCCATTCCCCTGCATGTGTGCCACACAGAAATATAATATTGCACTGTCATCAATTTAAACTGAAATTCTACTTGCATGTCTGTCAGATAGCATGCTGTAGACTGTAGAGTGAATACTGATTCAAAACTGTGAGCCACATACCCACACTTGCAAACATATTAAGTTCAGAAAGTTTTGAATCGGAATATGTTAAGAAACAAAAGCAAAGGAGAGATTTGTAGCAACTTTCAATCAAATAAAAATGAGGGGTTGGAGGGGGGTGGGGGGTGGGGGTGGGGGGGTTGAAACAGTTCTAGAAATGCCCTATGTGACTGAGGTCAAGAGGTTGAGTTGACCACTTCATTTGCTGAATTGATTGCTGTTAGAGATATCTGTGCACAGGACAAGTCCATTGTAATGGAAAAATGTCATCTTATTTTGTGAAATCACCACCTACTGTGACAACTGAAATACTTGTATGAGCATGAAGGTTGTTCATAGAAGTCTACCAGTCTTCATGGCCATTATAAATATGAGTAAAATCTCTGATGTTGTTAGGACACATTATTTTCTTCTTCTCCATCATGAGCTCGATGTTTAGTTCCACTGTTGGGATTTTCCTTGCAATTTATCACACAGATGTATATTGCCAAATGGCAGAGCACATATGCTTGCAGTAAATGTTTTCACACTAAGTTCCTGGAGCAAGAACAAACTTTATCTGTTCACTGAAACACTAATGTGAACAATCCTCTAGAAGATAAGAATTGAGCACTGCATGATTCTTAGTTCAGTGACTGGTGTGAAATGGAATCCAAATAGCAATTTGTTTTAGCAGCCTTTTTGTAGATATATTCCTGGAGTCATGTAAGCTCTTCAACATGAGGGTTAATGCCTCTGAATTTTTTATTTAAAAACTCTTTAAGCTTTTTAAATAAAATGAATGTTATTAACCTTCTACCCCTTTATTCCTCATGTCTACATATTTGCAGACCTCTGCCACTAGAGGGCTCTGAGTTTTAGCATGTAAAATGGTGTTCTGTAACTTCACTACATTATTGCCTGAGAAACGGTGTGCTACAATCAAGTTTTGAATTTGAAGAGTTTGTCCACACCTCACACTTCTTCAGCATGACAATGCCAGATCACACATGAGCACTGCAACATCTGCAACAATCAGACACCATAGGTTCACTGTCATCCCTCATCCTCCACCCATCATGACTTGGCCCCATACAATTTTCATATGTTTCCAAAACTTAAAGAACACCTTTGAGAACTTCACTTTGATAGTTGTGAAGTGGTGCAAACAGAGGTGAGGTTTTGGCTCTGTCAACAAAGTCACACTCAAATATTCTACTGTGACGATATCAACAAACTGGTCTCTTGTCAAGAGAACTCTGTTCATTGTTAGGGTTACTGTGTTGAGAAATAAATATGTATGCATGAAGAATAAAGATGTAGAATGTTAATAACATTTGTTTTATTAAAATAGTCTTAAGAATTTTCATATAAAAAATTCCTAGGCGCTACTTTCCAGCAATCCCTCATAGATAAACATCTCAAAAAATGATGTTTGGAATTTAAGTGAATGCCAGCATGTTTTCTTCAGGTAGGTGATGGTTTTGTCCATCAGTGCTATCAGTGTTTCCACATATGTACATTACATGTACATACTCAGTATTAACTGCATGGTAAATGACGGATGTAACCACGTACTAGTTTTTACTGCACCCTCTGCCTCTTTTCATAGCATCCATGGATGCTGCACAAGAGTGATGACTATATCCTACATGTATATGCTCCACCATCTCGAGTTTTATCATTATTGACTCTATATTATTATGTATGACTGTGAGAGGGAGACTATGAGCAGCATTTTTGTTGAAATATTCTACCAAAACAGGTCCTGCCTCAGGTTACTCACAACTCATTTGTAAGTATGTGCATGTTGAACATGGGGTCCTGAGCTACTGCAGCACTTCTTTCTTTCCTGTGCTACAATGTTACTCTCTGACTATATCTTTTCTCAGGCTTGGTCTATAGCACAGATTCCTTGGTGACAACCTAACTTGTATATAGTACATGGATTACTGTTTATTTTGAAACACACATTTATGTTAGCTCATATTTGGTCCCCACATCTGGGTTTGATCTCTGTTTAATCATGACCTACCATTGTGATGTGGTACTGTATTTCTCCTCAGCGACATATTGCTTTAAATGCCAGCACTTCAGGTGTCCATCTACCCATCATGTGAACAATCAAATTTGTGGAGACTGTGGATTCCCCATTACTCTTCTGAATCCCCAAAGTGTGTTATCTTAATTAAGAAATGTAAAGTCCACTAACTTAAGGTCTCTGATAACACATATTTTGAAGCCCTGAAAAATTATGAGCACTTATATCCATTTCTAATGGTATGGATCTTTGTTGCTATTGTGGCCAGGTCATTGACAGTTCCTTGAGTATTTACTTTCTCATTTCCCTCATCATCAACTTCTGGTGTCATGCAAGTAAATTAGTCCATGGGTGAGATACGCCCTGGCCTCATGTGATTCCTGGAGCACCATCTTTTAGGTACGGGACACCTTGCACCGTACAGGAGGAACAGCAACTTCTTCTGGCAGTTAGTGGTGGGAGATAGGGAACCCTCTCCCTGGATATCTACAGACCAGCTACCTGATACCTGTACGTGGCTAAAGGAGCCACAAATTGCAGCCCCCCCCCCCCCCCCGCCCCCTTCCCTGGCTGTCCACATCTCATCAACTCCTACCCTCACAATGCATCTGCACTCACAAGAGTCCTGTTCTTCTGTATTAGTTAAGAAAAAGAAGAAATCTTGGGAGAGAGGCTATTCCAGTGACTGGCGACACCAGATTCCCCCATTGTCAACAGATTCAGAACCTATGTTCGTCAGTATTGTTAGAACATGTACTGTGTTTTTAAAAATCAGTGTATTGACACATTCAGAAAATATCATTCTTGTGAAACAAAACCATCTCTTTATTCACATGAAGTAATGAGTGCTACTGACAGGGGATCTTAAGTTGGTTTGATATTTATAAATTTACAGAAGGCTTTTCACAGTATTCCTCACAAGCAGCTTCTAATAAAAGGATGTGCCTATTGAGTATCATCTCAGTTGTGACTGGGTTTGTGATTCCCTGTCAGAAAGATCACAGTTTGTAGTGATTGATGAGAAGTCATCTAATTGAACAGAAGTGATTCTAGGGTGCACCAAGGAGGTGTTAAAGGCAGGCCCCTCTGCTGCACCTAATCTATATAAGCATCTTAGAGGGAAACTGAACAACCCTCTTACAGTGTTTGCAGATGATGCCATCAATTAACTTCCAGTAAAGTCATAAAACTAATTGCAACATGATTTACCCATAATATCTGCATTGGCAAAAAGTGGCAATTGATCCTCAACAGTAAAGTGTATGACAGCCCCCACAAGAATACAGGTGTTGTATCTATGAAGTTTTTCCATGTGCCCATGAATTTTCTTTTTGGGCAGTCATACAAAATGTGCTTCAGTGTTGGTTCCGATGCTCTGCAGTTGCATTGGTCATCATTGATTATTCCCGACTTGTGTTGCGTTGCTTTGGTCATGTCGTAACCTGTTGTGATATGGTTGAGGGAGCTCCATACTGTTCTTACTTGGTTCATACTCAGGAGTTGGATGGTCAGATCTATGTTGCCCAACTTCTTATGACCATGGAAGGACATCCACTGATTTCTCCATTCACTTGTTAGATTATAGCTTTCGTGGGTGAGTTGGCCAGTGTTAATCCAAATTAATTCTCTAGATTTTAATTGAATGTGTGGTAAGTTTTGTTTATGTTTTATGTATTAGTAAGTCTCTGGATCTTTTGAGTTCCATTCATTCATGCATTGCTGCTTGTTGTTGTTGTTGGAGATTTGGAGGGGCAATATTGGTGAGTACTGAAATTCATGGAGTTGGTGTGATTCAAGAGTTCCTTTCATGTTCATCATCACATCATTCAGATGGGTATCTGTTGTTGACTTGGCTACTTCTACTCCAAAGAGGAGAACAGTATTCAGTGACAGGATACACAAGTGCTTGTGCTGTAATTCTTCAGATGTTTGCATTATATGACATATTGTCATGTGACATTATACGACTGTTTAAATTTTCAAAATATTTGTTATGACAGTCTCAGTTGCAAAGATTCACAGTTGATAACCAGTTTCAGTCACAATGAATGGTCATCTTCAGTTTTGGTTAATCATGAGTTGTGAAAACTCAAAATTCTTTAAAAGGAAAATAGACAAAGCTGTAAAATAAAGGGAACAGTACTGTAGTATACATTCTGTGTCATCTTTTTTTACAGCTTTAAATATTTTCCTTTTGAAGAATTTTGATTTTCCACAACTGTTGAGTAATCAGATATGGAGATGATTGTTAAACATGACTGAAACTAGTGAAAGTGTGGCTGTTTGCAACTGAGTCTGTTATGATAAATGTTTTCAAAAATTTTAATAAATATCTAGGGATTGCAACTATGAACAATTTAAACTGTAACCATCACATAAAAAAATGTTGTGGACAAAATGAGCCAAAGACTGTACTTTATTTGAAAAAATGTTTAGAAGATGCAACAAATCTACTATCTGTCCTTTTCTGGGGTATTGTTGTATGGATTGAGATCTCTGTCATATAGCATTGACAGAGGACATTGAAAAAGTCCAAAGAAGAGCAGTTCATTGTGTATTACTGCAAAATAGAGAGGAGAGTGTTATGGATATGCAAGTTGGGGTGACAGTCATTAAAACAATGGCTTTTTTGTTGTGGTGAGATCTTTTCACAGAATTCCAGTCACAAACTTTGACCTCCAAATATAGAAAATATTTTGTTGACTCCCACCTGCACAGGGAGGAATGATCATCATAATAAAATAAGAGAAAGTAGAGTTTGCACAGTAAGATTTAGGTGTTTATTTTTCCCATGTGCTACTAGAGTGTGGAATAGTTGAGAAATAGGCTGAAAGTGGTTCCATGAACCCTCTGCCAAACACTTAAGTATGAACTGCAGTGTAATCATGTAGGTGTAGATATTCCACCCCAAATGTGACAGATGGTCGTCCTGGAGTGTGACCAGTCCTTTTGGTCCTTCTTGGTTAACCAGGATGACCACCAGGATGACCTTAACATGGTAATTCAGTGAAACTGCAAGGGATATGTTACCTACTGTAAATGAAGTATCTAATGTCCTGTTCCGTGATACATGTCTCAATCATGGTACCATTACCCACTTAAGTGCTGTTCACAAACCTTTTGCAGCTATTAATTTTATGATATCTTCCCCCAGGCTTGTGACTTTGCAACAGTGGTTGCTATACCATGATCTTTGTGACAGCAATCACTTTCCCCTCATTCTGTCACTTTCTTGTTACCATCTAATGGACCAATTGTCATGTTGGTGGATCTCTGATTGCCAACTGGCTGTGTTATACCTCTGCTGTCACCTTTGCGTCACTTGTGTAAATGAAATTGTTCGGGACATCTCCACTGCAATCACCTGCTCCATTGGAACTGCCATCATCCTTTCTGGAGCCCTCCCCCAATCTGCCAACAACTACTCAGTCTCAAATGACATTTTTCGCAGACCACTCTCATCTGTGTTAAGAGGCTCCTTGTAATGGCTTGCTAACTGATTAAACACAGTAAGAAGGAATGCTGGAACACTATGTCTCCTCTTTGAGAACGTATGCCTCTTCATCTCAGATGTGGGCTAAGCTGCATGGTCTATTGGGCCACAACAGGGCAAAAAAATTTTCAGGTTTGCTTCATCATGGTGGTTCTATCCATGTCTCTGTTTTTGCTGAACACCTCATGACACACATTGCTATAAAGTTGGTGCCCTTTTCGTACCCGGTTACCTTTCAAACATATAAAAGACAAACTGACTATGCTGTCTGCCCTGTACCCTCCATAACTCTGAATTATATAATGAATGTTTCACTGACTCATCTCATGATAATACCACAATCCCTGATTCGATTCATAATCAGATGTTTCAACATCTGAATGTGAATCACAGGGTCTTTTTCCCCCTATCGGTGTACTTTCTGGGAGATATGATACATAACTGATCATCTAGTTATGTTGGGAACAGCAATTTGACAGGTTTTTTGCAAACACCAACATGTCATTGGAGTCTTTCTTGACCTACATTAGAAATACAACACCACTTGGCACCATTACATTCCTTACATACCATGACTGCGGCTTTTGTGGTTCCCTTTCAGTTTTTATTTGTTGGCTTTTATCCCTCTAATAATTCTGAGTTAGAGTTGATGAATTTGATATATTCGTCTTATCCCCATGGCTACAAGAGAAAGACATCTGTCAGGGCTCCATGATGAGTGTTACATCCTCGCTTTTGACGACTGATGTGCTAGTGACCTCTTTCGGTCCAGTGATTACCCTGTGCTGTAAGTTGATGTCTTTTGTATTTGATTTAACTCCCAGACTGTAGCTTTGGCTGAATGGCATGTTCAAAGGGCCTCTACTCCTGCTCTTTACAATGGTTTCATAACCCAGCCTCTACCTGGGCACCTAGCACTAAGATATTGTGCAGTTCTGATTTTTGAGGCTCTTCTTTGATAAAAGCTGACATGACTGCTTCATATTTATATTATTAAAGACTAGGTGTATATGACAGTTGAATGTTCTCTGCTCCGTCACTCATACTTCTTGGAGTGTGGTTCATGCTACTCTGTTCCATATATACCAGGCCCTAGTCCCATCACAACTGAACTGTGGTTGCCAGGTCTACTTCTGTGTGGCAGCTTCAGCCTTGAAATTATTGATCATCATTATTATCTCCTTGCCAAAGTGAGGAACTTACCATACCAACCCTTGCTTTCTTATGCTATTACCACACAATAATTTCTTGATTACCAACTTATTGATTTCATTTTCATACAGTGGGTGACAACCCCTTGTGGCGACATCTGCCTACCAACCTCTCCGCCACCTCTCTTGGAGAATATTCTTGTGCACTCCTCTTTAGTTGGTACCCAGACCATGACTTAGGACCGATCTTTTTCAAGGAGCTAAAGTTTAAGTTACCACCACGATATGTTCTTCTCAGTTCTTCTGGAGTATCAGGGTGCTACCGTCATTTACACTGACTACCCTAAAATCATGAAAAGGATGCTTTTACTTCTCATGCTGCTCAGGAACAACATTCTTTGCTGGGGACATGTGGTGTTTTTATGGTGGAGCTGATCTGATAGCTGTTAATATAGTGTGATGTTTTATTAAACAGATCTCCCTCAACTGCATTTTAATTTGTATTGACACAATGAGTAGTGTCCTGGCCGTTGTTCGATGTTACTCTTCTCACCTTGTGATCTGCTGTTCTCAGTCTTCTCCCTGACCTTAGTCATACCACCTGGCCAGTTGTCTCTCTCTGCATCTCAAGTCATGTGCATATCCTGGGTAATGCATTGGCTGACCATTGGCTAGAGAAGAAATTACTCACCCAGCATTCACTGTGATGACCTCAGCCACAGATTTGTGGGTGCAGATAAAATCTCTACTAACTCAGAGATGGAACAACATCTGGCAAGCTACGGTGCCCTCTAATAAACTCTGCACTGTCAAGGAGATTGGCTCCATCACATTCTTCCTTCATTCTTCCAAGGAGAAATCCACTGGCCTATCTCAACTCCACAATGTTCATACCAGATTACCCCATAGTTTCATCTTATTTAATGAGCCCCTCCCATTGAAATATTATTTTAAAAAAGAAAGTTTTCTCTTTTGTGTGTCGCTCTTTAGTGGTAAATGAAAAATAAATTTTGATAAGAGATAGTTAACTGGAGTGTCATTAATTAAAAGAAGCAGCCAAGTTTAAATTATCACACAGCACAGATAAATTTACCACTGATAGAGAGAAAATTAATAATTCAAGATTTTATATAACCTGCTTTGATATCATGGAGTGGACTGACCATGCACATCGTTTGTTGGCCATATGCTGATCATTAATATTATGTGTTATGCACAGAAGTGCTGCCTCCAAACTGCATTTACAGACTGGCTCAACAGATCTCAGGTATGTCCAAGTGGCCACTACAAATTCGAACATCAGTGATGTTCTCCAGCAGCCAGCAAATGATATGTCGGCAATCTTGCAGTTCACCTAACTGAAACATAGAAAAGTTGGCAGACAAAGTTAATGTTGTTGAAATGAAACATTGGTAAACAATAACAATTATTCATATACTGAATATCTAACTATTTACAAAAATATGCATATTAAACTTGTTTACATTGAAACCATGTCTGCATAGAAATATCGTGTTGCTATAGAATTTACTCCAGTGGTCTGTTTTAACATTGCTACTGAGTGGCTCATATGTGCAAGATCATTGTCAACACATATATGAGGCCATGACTATTCCATGTTGACTAGTACAGGTGAAATTCCTATTCACGGCAAAGGAAAAATGACTGCAGAGAACAAAACATGAGAGATTCCCAAAAAAAGGTAAGCTAAACCTGAAGTTCATGTTTGCAAAATTAAACAGTCTCAAAGCCACATATGTCAAGCCTGTGTTTCATCTAGTATAAATGGTTCATCTCGTGGTCTGACAAAATTATGCTTACAGCAAGGCACATAAATGGCTGTTAATACTCCTTTACTACAGTGTTGTCTGTGTCATGAATTGTATTCACAGAAAAACAAATTTAGATATATGTAATAAACAAACATCAGTAAAAAGAAAAATGAGCCAAAATTAACTAAATGTTTACTAACTGTGAGTTCAAAAACTTAGAGCTAATATTTACATAGATCTGTGCATTTTATTAGTTCTGTTGCACATTTCTGGTGGCAAATATGAGAATATTCTATTCGTGAAGCAAATATATCAATAAGAAACCTTCTAATAAAACATTCATTAAATAACTCAGCAAAGGTTCTTTAATCCTAGTAAAATGAAACATTAATAGGAGTCAGTAACACGACTGTATAGTCATAGAGCTGTTTTGACAGTTTACTTTACTGGCAACATTTCTCAGTTCATTTCAGTTCACATTTATTTTCTGTAAGCACTGAAGATGCTGTCTTTGTTCAGTTCATTAGTGACAGTGTCTGAATGACAGTTATTGATGGAGGAATAAGTATAAAATATACATACAAAGAGAAAACATAGAAATACGTATCTGCATTAGACTAATGTGTACATTGTATGCACTACTGTGCTTTCTCATTAATTAGTCAAATCTGGTTCTTTTGTTTATGTACAACTTTATAGTCTCTGTTTGTTCCTTATATAGTCCATATTCTGTCTATGTTAATAAAGATATTAATACGAAATCCATAAGATAGCATAGATAATAATAATAATGAAAATAATACAAAATGCTGCATGCCCTTGTTTACATAGATAAATTTGAATTCTGTTCATCATTGTACATATTTCTTGAGATCATTTTGATGATATAAGCTGTTGATTTTCCTAAATTCTAGGTAGGCAAGCAAATAACTGCCTTCATGAGGAATGCATACTTCTGCCGTCGATGTAAAGAAGATTTTGGATACGATCTCAGGAGGATATGGTCTCTGACTTTATACTCTTGCACTTTGCCAAGCTTCCTGTCATAAGTACACTTCCTAGTCTGTGCCGCAGCATTAATAGCAATGTGCTCGACTGATTCATTCCCCTCTGGATAATTCAGCATCAGAATATTTTGGCAGAGGATTGACCCATTCATTCCTCTTTTTAGTATTGAATATAATACATGCTGGCGTAAGTTGTGTCATCATGTGGGGAAGATTGTTTACCACCTGCTCGAATGGTGAAACCAATCGCACCCATTTGGTTTATTCATTCGGTCTGTATGTTCGAATGAACCTATTGAATTCCTGGAAAATCCTTTCATGGGATTTGATTCTGAATGGAAATTGATTATTAATATCTGGCAGAGACCATTTTCCTTTAAGAAGTTTCTCCATCTCTTGCCATTGAAATCTGGTGCATTATTGGATAGAATAGCATCTGGCTTCCCGAACCTGGGAAAGAAATCTTCCCAGATTTGTTTAATGATGGGCACTGCTGTTGCTGACTTAGTGGCATACAAACATATATATTTTGAGAAGAGGTCATACAAGGTGTCAATGTATTTGACACCTCCCCTCACCTGGGGGTTGGGACCGGAGATAACAATGGCCACCACCTCTCCTGGTTTATTAGTGATAATTGGATGCATTGCTATTTTATTGGAAAGATTAGAAGGCTTACTTTTCTGACAACCTCTACAGGCATGAAGTAATTTATGCACACACTATTGCAGGTTTGATATGTAACAGTGCTGCTGAATTTTTCTCTTACACTTCTTCACCCCAAAGTGCCGCCATGTGATATGGGTCTACCATATCGCATGTTCCTTATACCTGTCCGGTATGCACACACACCATGACTCTGGCTGCTTGTGTTGATGGTGGAAAAGCACGTTATTATGGACTGTAAAGTATTGTGACAATTTGTGGTGCGGCTGCTCGGCAAGCGTACGCTTCACTTGGACCTACCTGTCATCTGTATCGTGTAAATTAGCCATGTTCCTACACATTTCTAAATAGTACTGGTGGTGTAAAGGTTCTTCCATCAACATAATTTTGAAATTGGACATTTGTTCCACTAAGTCTGAATACTCAGGTAAACCTTGTGGTAAACAAGAGAGCACCTTTGCTACAATGTTCTCTCCACCACTTATATGCACAATCTCGTAATCATATTCTTGGAGTAGCAGCCACCACTAAGCTGGTCACTGATACAGAGAAAACTAAGTGCCTGGTGGTGCAATGACTGATAGTGAGATATGAGTGAACAGTGTGGCATTACATTATTTAATAAGTTATTTATAAAAAAAATTATTGTATACCATGAGTAAATCTAATGATTGTCTCCTACTAGAAGTCTGGAAAAGTATGTGTATACGAATTAGCGTATTTTAAATTGTTTTAAACTTTTAAATACTTTGACATGTCCTATATCCTTATAAAAAGAGATCTATGGATGAATAAAGCTACTACTACTACTACTACTACTACTACTACTACTTTCTGCTACGGCTTGCACAGCAGCCTGTACAAATTCACAATTCTGTTCAGAAGGCATTCCATTGTCTGTAAACAACCCCTGCCTCATGACGTGGTCATCATTGTACTGGAGCATACACACATACTCTTAGAACATTTCTGTCCCCAGTCTGTCCCGCAGCTGCCATCAGGGAGCACAGCTCAGCTGCACTTAGTTTGTTGATGGCGTCGTAGTTGAGGTTGGCACCTCTGCCACCTCAACTGTGTGGACTTCTTGTCTGTCAGCTCGGTCATCATTTTGATTTTTGGCATGCATGTTCGATGTGGTACATTGCCCTGATAATTATGGTTCTGGTTGTTGTTGTTGTTGTTGTTGTTGTTGTTGTGGTCTTCAGTCTTGAGACTGGTTTGATGCAGCTCTCCATGCTACTCTATCCTGTGCAAGATTCTTCATCTCCCAGTACCTACTGCAACCTACATCCTTCTGAATCTGCTTAGTGTATTCATCTCTTCGTCTCCCTCTACGATTTTTACCCTCCACGCTGCCCTCCAATGCTAAATTTGTGATACCTTGATGCCTCAAAACATGTCCTACCAACCGATCCCTTCTTCTAGTCAAGTTGTGCCACAAACTTCTCTTCTCCCCAATCCTATTCAATACCTCCTCATTAGTTACGTGATCTACCCACCTTATCTTCAGCATTCTTCTGTAGCACCACATTTTGAAAGCTTCTATTCTCTTCTTGTCCACACTATTTACCGTCCATGTTTCACTTCCATACATGGCTACACTCCATACAAATACTTTCAGAAACGACTTCCTGACACTTAAATCTATACTCAATGTTAACAAATTTCTCTTCTTCAGAAACACTTTCCTTGCCATTGCCAGTCTACATTTTATATCCTCTCTACTTCGACCATCATCAGTTATTTTACTCCCGAAATAGCAAAACTCCTTTACTACTTTAAGTGTCTCATTTCCTAATCTAATTCCCTCAGCATCACCCGATTTAATTTGACTACATTCCATTATCCTCGTTTTGCTTTTGTTGATGTTCATCCTTTCAAGACACTGTCCATTCCGTTCAACTGCTCTTCCAAGTCTTTTGCTGTCTCTGACACAATTACAATGTCATCGGCGAACCTCAAAGTTTTTACTTCTTCTCCATGCATTTTAATGCCTACTCTGAATTTTTCTTTTGTTTCCTTTACTGCTTGCTCAATATACAGATTGAATAACATCGGGGAGAGGCTACAACCCTGTCTCACTCCTTTCCCAACCACTGCTTCCATTTCATGCTCCTCGACTCTTACAACTGCCATCTGGTTTCTGTACAAATTGTAAATAGCCTTTCGCTCCCTGTATTTTACCCCTGCCACCTTCAGAATTTGAAAGAGAGTATTCCAGTTAACATTGTCAAAAGCTTTCTCTAAGTCTACAAATGCTAGAAACGTAGGTTTGCCTTTTCTTAATCTTTCTTCTAAGATAAGTCATAAGGTTAGTATTGCCTCACGTGTTCCAACATTTCTCCGGAATCCAAACTGATCTTCCCCGAGGTCCGCTTCTACCAGTTTTTCCATTCGTCTGTAAAGAATTTGCATTAGTATTTTGCAGCTGTGACTTATTAAACTGATAGTTCGGTAATTTTCACATCTGTCAACACCTGCTTTCTTTGGGATTGGAATTATTATATTCTTCTTGAAGTCTGAGGGTATTTCGCCTGTCTCATACATCTTGCTCACCAGATTGTTGTTATTGTTTCTATAACCATTTCCCTTATTCCCGTTATTGTACTCAGGGTGGTGTCTGTTGTTATTCTTGCATGATCTTTGCACATACAATTGTTTTTGTGCTGCAATGCGATGCACAACCATTATGGTGTGAACCACTGGTGTTATGGCGATTGTTGCCATGTCCATTATGTCTGTCATTCCATGTTTCTTGGTACTGGTTGCTACTTCTTGCATCCTCTTGTATCAAATCAGTATTGTCCAGGACCAAAAGGAAATGTTCTAAGTCCTTGTCTGGAACAGTAATTAATTATTGTAATTTTGCCTTTAACAGCTGGAGCACATCTCCTGTTGCCCACAGGGGGAATCATGTTCCTAAGTGACTGGGTAAATACAACTGGGTGCACTGGATTCTTATCTGGTATGAATATTTGAAACTGCTGGTATTTTAATAGACTCTCATTCAGTAAAATACCCATCAAATCATTGTTGCCCCCATCACCCTAGGTGATTGTTGTATGTGGGGGTGCTCTCTCTGATACTCTTCATAGACTGATCCTGCACTTTCCAGATCAGATTCATACCCTTCACACATGTGTACGTCAGGCTGCGGTACACTATGTGATTGTTGCGGTAATTTTTCCCCAACATGATGAACTTTCTACATTTGTGTCATGGTTTCTTCGTGCCACTTTGGTATTTTGTTAGTCGAACCTGCTTAAGCTGCTCTATCCTGGTAGCTATTATTTTCTTAGTTTTATTTAATTCTGCAACTTCTTCACTGCTAGCACTGGCTATCATGCTCTTTACACTGGATTTAATCAGATCACCTATCATTTTGCCTTTTTCTCTCAACCATTTCAAAAGCTTCTATTCTCTTCTTGTCTAAACTATTTATTGTCCATGTTTCACTTCCATACATGGCTTCACTCCATATACATACTTTCAGAAAAGACTTCCTGACACTTAAATCTATACTCAATGTTAAGAAACTTCTCTTCTTTGGAAAAGCATTCCTTGCCGTTGCCAGTGGAAATTTTATATCCTCTCTACTTTGACCATCATCAGTTATTTTGCTCCCCAAATAGCAAAACCCATCTACAACTTTAAGTGTCTCATTTCCTGATCTAATTCCCTCAGCGTAACCTGATTTAATTAGACTACATTGCATATCCTCATTTTGCTTTTGTTGACGTTCATCTTATATCATCCTTTCAAGACAGTGTCCATTCCATTCAACTGCTCTTCCAGGTCCTTTGATGTCTCTGACAGAATTACAATGTCATTGGCAAATCTCAAATAACATTGAAGATAGGCTACAACCCTGTCTCACTCCCTTCCCAACCACTGCTTTCCCTTGATGCCCCTCGGCTCTTATAACTGCCATCTGTTTTCTGTACAAATTGTAAATAGCCTTTCGCCCCCTGTATTTGACCCCTTACACCTTCAGAATTTGAAACAGAGTATTCCAGTCAACATTGTCAAAAGCTTTCTCCAAGTCTACAAATGATAGAAACATAGGTTTGCCTTTTCTTAGTCTATCTTCTAAGATAAGCCATAGGGTCAGTATTGCCTCATGTGTTCCAACATTTGTATGGAATCCAGACTGATCTTCCCCGAGGTTGGCTTCTACCAGTTCTTCCATTTGGCTGTAAGGAATTTGTGTTAGCGTTTTGCAGCTGTGACTTATTAAACTGATGTCAGCATCTGCTTTCTTTGGGATTGGAATTATTACATTCTTCTTGAAGTCTGAGAGTATTTTACCTGTCTCATACATCTTGCTCACCAGATGATAGAATTTTGTCAGGGCTGGCTCTCCCAATGCTATCAGTAGTTCTAATGGAACGTTGTCTACTCCTGGGACCTTGTTTTGCCATAGGTCTTTCAGTACTCTATCAAATTCTTCATGCAGTGTCATACCTCCCATTTCATCTTCATCTACATCCTCTTCCTTTTTTATAATATACATACATTGGCCTTGTATAGACCCTTTATGTACTCCTTCCACCTTTCTGATTTCCCTTCTTTGCTTGGTTTTCCATCTGAGCTCTTGATATTCATGCAAGAGGTTCTCTTTTCTCTACAGGTCTCTTTAATTTTCCTGTAGACAGTATCTGTCTTACCACTAGTGATATATACCTCTAAATCTTTACATTTGTCCTCTAGCCATCCCTGCTTAAACATTTTACACTTCCTGTTGATCTCATTTTTTAGACATTTGTATTCTTCATTTATATTCTCACTTTGCTCAGTTATTTTGGCAATAGCAGCTGGATCTGGTTTGAGAGATAAACTATTTACTACCTGTGCTAATTGTGTAATGGACTCTTCCATCTACTTTTGCACCATTTGCACTGATTCTATTGTCTCTTCAATGGTTTTCTGTGCAGTTTGCACAGCACTGACATCACCCATTAATTTAGTTACTGTTTCAGCCAGGTCTTCAGTGATATTTTGCATTGCTGAGACTTCTTTCTTAATACTTTTGAAGCCAGCATTCAATTTCACTGCTAGTGCTTCATGGCGTTCTTTCTCTTGCAGCTTCCATTTCATTGTGTTCTCTTTCTTTCGCCGCTCGCATTTAATCACATTCCGTGTTTTGTTCTGTGGTTTGTTTAATGAGTGCTTTATCATGTTCTCTTTCCCTAGCAGCTTGTGCTTTCTCACATTCTCTTTCTTTTGCAGCTTGCACTTCATCATGTTTGTTCATCAAGTGCCTGATTCTGTGTAATAAAGCTGCAATAGTGTCTACAGCGGGTGCAAGGCTTTGTTTGGCACCCCCTGCAGATTGAGACTGCTCAGTCATACCAACTGCTGTATTATCTGGCTCAGTTTCAATTACTACTGTGTCAGATGCAACATTGCTAACATCAGCTACATTTTCATTAGTAGTTTCTTGTACAGGGTCCATGTTTGCGAATTTACCAATTTTCGTCATTTCACAAACAACTATGGCTAGAAATGGAACCCTCCTTTTATCTAACCTGAATAACAAAACAAAACTGTATAGACACAACAATGAAATTACCTAACTGGCAGAATAACAAGATAACTTTAACATAACACATGAAAATTTGCTTGCAGCTGGCGCCCAGCTTAGCTAGCGATAGCTCTAATTCTATGGCACAGTGCAACAATAGCTGCACTATTGTATGCTGAAAGCACAATAAAATGATTCTACTGACCACAGAATGATGTGACTATGCACGGCAAAACTATTGAAATATACTGTGATGGCAACATGCAGGCGACCGTACCTTTTATGCACAACTGCAGCATGGAGTGGAGGTGAAACACATCATCTACTACAGGAATCTATTTTCCGCTTCAACGTCTATTTCCACTGGTGCAGTTGATTCATGAAAAATGAAATAAAAACAAAAGATTAGTACATTCATGAATTTTAGTTCTGGCCCTGGGTGCCAGTTGAATTATTATTTTAAAAAAGAAATTTTTCTCTATTTTGTGTGGCACACCTTAGTGGTAACTGAAAAATAAATTTTGATGGGAGGAAATTAACTGGAGTGCCATTAATTAACAGAAGCAGCCAAGTTTTAATTATCACATGGTACAGACAAATTTACCACTAAGAGAGAGAAAATTAATAATTCAAGATTTTGTCTAACCTGCTTTGATACTGTGGAGTGGACTGACCATGCACATCATTTGTTGCCTGTATGCTGATTGTTAATATTATGCGTTATGCACAGAAGTGCTGCCCAGAAACATCAATGATGTTCAGCATCAGCCAGCAAATGGTAAGTTGGCACTTTTGCAGTTCTCGTAGCTGAAATGTAGAAAAGTTGGCAGGCGAGGTTAATATTGTTGACATGAAACATTGGTAAACAGTACCAGTTATTCATATATTGGCAATACTTTTACATAGATAAATACTTTACACCCATTGAAAATATCTTTCGAGTACAACTGCCTGTTACAAAATCATTTGAGAGGGCAATCAATGAGAGAAAGCGATCAACAAGAGCGAAGACACCAATAGAGAGCATGCCTCAGGAGAGAGAGAGAGATATCAAGAGAGAGCAAGCCAGATGCCACTTGTGGTTATATACGAGTAGAAAACTGAAGGCAACTTTACTGTCATTTTTCCTCAATCTCTTCCTGTTCTGGAAGCCTCTTGTGTGGAACAATGTTTCAGAGACTTCACTGCGCACCTCTCCAGTGTGGCTGATTGCATAAAACTTGGTTGTTGTTGCCACTTGCACTGTGTCTGATGAATTAGTTGCTGATTAAAAAATACAGTTGCTCTCTTTCATTAATTTTAACATCTGTATGCTCTCTCACATTTAAGAAGTAATTATCATTTTACATTATAAGACAATTTAAAGACAATACATGGAATTAATACAAAAATACGTGGTTTCTTACATTGTTTTACATAAATTACTTTAGTTTTGGGGCTTACATTTATTTACACATAAAAAGAAATGTTTCACCATGTTGTGTACATGGAGCCTTACAGACAGCAGCTCACATTGTGGTGGAAAGCTCTGCTTTCTGGCCCTGCTGCCAAGCTAATGTACCCTACAATGTTTCTCTAAGAAATGCTTTGTCATAGAATCCGATCATTTCCTGGAAAAACCATTCACCTTCCACATAGTAGAATGAAGGTGAATGGGTAGTTTGTACTCATGTACTTCTGAAAAAATTTGATACTGCATCTTGTTGTCAAGTACTATCAGAGCTATTATGATCTTCATGGATGTTGGATTTTTCAGAGAAATATCAAGTGACATTTCCCAGTACATATATCAGATTGTGAATGTGTCATAGAAGTGATAATAGCATTAGATGTGTGCAGGGCAAGCATAATAAGACCATTGATGTTCACATTGGTTCATTGTATAGGGTCAGCAGCTACTCATAACTTTCTCCGATGATACTGTTGTTTACAGGAGAATATCGTCACTGGATAACAGTAAGGACGTGCTGAATGAGTTAGTCAGAATTCAAATTTGGTGAATGGCATCCCTCTTTAAATGTGGGGAAATACAAGATGATTCTCATAATAATGTGAAAGATCCCAGTGTTACTCAATTACAAAATAAACTGAGCCAGGGGCTCAGTGATTAAAACACCAGTCTCACATTCAGGAGGACTTTGGTTCATCCCATTTTAAGTGTTCTGTAGTTTAACAGAACCACTTAAGGGAAATGCCAGGATGGTTCCTTTGAAAGAATGTAGGTGGTTTTCTTCCCTAGCCACATGCTTCCCAAGCTTGAGGTGCATCTGTAATAATGTTGTTGTCAGTGGGATGTTAAAGCCTAATATTCTTCAAGTACAAGACAAGAGAGATGGACTGGGATGAACATGTGAAACTGATATTAGGATAGTGAATCAAAGAATCTGATTTATTGGGAAGATTCTGTGAAAGTGAGGTTCATGTGTAAAAGAAGTTCCATACGATATTCTGGTGTGACCTATTCTAGTGTACATCTCCAACATTTAGGATTGTCGTCATTTAGGCATGATAGAAATCAAATGAATTCAAAGATGCACTACTAGGGCTGTGACAGCTCAGGTTAGCTCATACAAAGGTGTAACAGAAATACTCAGGTAGCTATAGAAGAAGGGCAATGTTATTTTTCCAAAACCATTTACAAAATGTGTTCATGAAAGGCTGCAACAATTCTGCTGCATCCACTGCATATCCCATAGGGAGAGCGCAAGTGAAAAATAGATTGTATCAGGATGAGTCATTCTTCCATCCCTCTGTAAGTGTAATGGCACAGAAAATTAATAAGACTGGCATGAAATATTGTGTACAATGCACTGCGCACTCACTGATTGAGTATGTTCTGATGAACCTAAATATTGTGACCACCTACTTAATAGAGTGTTGATCCATCTTTGGATCATAATACAGCAGTGACTCTACATGGTGCGGATTTGACAACTCCTTTATAGGTTGCCAGAGGCATGTGGTGTCAGATGTCTATGCACAGGTCATGCAGTTCCCATAATCTATGGGCTGTTTGTTAGGGGGTGCTGACATGGTATGCTGTAGTGCACCAGATGTGTTCCATCAGGTTCAGATGAGGTGAATTTGGTGGCCACGACATTAGTGCAAGTTCACTATCATGCACATCAATTCAATGTAACATGATTTTGGCCTTTCAGTGAAGACATTTACCTGCTGTGGTGTGATTCATATTTTGGGCAGCTGTTTGTCTGGAAGACAGTATATCTGGACAGATCGTTGACATGTTGTAACAACAAATGTGATTCATCTGACTAGATGACTTGTTTCAATTTATCCATAGTCTAGTGTCAATGATCCCATGCCTACTGAAATTGTAATTGATAATGTTGTCGGATCAACATGGGAACACATAGGGGCTGCAGAGCCCCACTTTCAACAGTGTGCACTGAACGGTGTGCTCTGCAGCATTTGTACTCTATATTGTACCCAACTGTCAGGCTTACCACAGACCACTCTCTATCCTCCTTTATGGAGTGGACAAGCCTCTGATCTTGGCACTTTTCGATGAGGCATGGACGTCCAACACCTTGTTGCCTACTTGCGATTCCAGTGTCCTACAACCACTGTCCACAGGTGCTCACTATAGCAACATGCGAACAGCCAACCAGCTTCTCCATTTCTGAGATTCTCAGTCCCTGGTTCTGGGCTGTACCAGTCTGTCCCTCCTCATAGTCAGTGGTTTTCTCTATTTTCAGCCTGCTTCATTGTTTTCCTTCTTAGCATTATGGATATCGGATAATGGATATTTTTTAATATCTACTAACTGGACACTTGCTAAATTTCATTCATATTTTTATATTTTGGGTCCTTTTGATATCCAAGTTCATTGTTGTGGTACTATCTAGATGTTAACTATTACCTTCAAACATCTTCACTGATGTGTGGATCTCATGTGTTACTGTTTCTGTTGTTGACACTCAACTACTTCTCACTTAAATTAGGGATGTCTGTCTGGAGGTATGTATTTTCTAGTTTGTGACAGCATACTCATTTAAAAAAGGCAAAAATGCTGATATGGATGAATGATGATGCCAATTGTATGCTTATTGAATGTATTTTTACAGAGACAGTAGTTTTGGAACACAGTTAAGTTTTGTTTCCACCCCATAAAAATGTGTAATCCATAAAGAAAGCCAAGTTTGAGAGCATAATACTGAATGAAAGCAAATAACAAGAACAATAAAGTCCAGGCACAGTACAGGATCAAAATCCAATAAGCAGAATCATGTGATTGATAGCCCCTCATGCGCCTGACTGTACTAGACTCAGTTATTGCTCCCTGATTAGCCCTGTTACTGAGAGCGTCTTCATCCATGTGCCATACTTCACACAACTCTGGTGGTGATCATCAGTTGCAATTTGCAGTGCTTCTGAGCTGCGATTGTTATCGGCTCTCGGAGGGAATATTAAATCCTTCTCTCTTGAAGTAGGCTCTCTGGGCTGATACTAATTCTGGCAGAAAGAGGTGATGGAGAGGGGGGAGTGGCAGAACACCCAGCCAATAGATCCAGAACTATGGATTGGGGGCCAGTCACCCCATGCAGCCTGAGTGATGAGAACAGCAGAGGCTGCAGTATGCCTTGGGCAGCAGACTTTGTAGGCATAACAAGGATGAGAAAAGGTCAGGGCAGGTGGAGGGAGCAGTTCCACCACTCTAAGCACCCACACCATGACTCCTCACTGACATTCTGACCAGTGGTAGTGCAGGGGCAGAGGTCATATTGGGGTGCTGGGTGAGGATGAGAAGCACAGCTGGGGGCAACTCTAGTGTTCAACCTGGGCATTGGTGGCAACACATGGGACAGGGGCAACAATTGCGACTACTGTGGTCATGGCCGAAGTTGATGACAGTGGCGGGTCAGTCAGGTGTTCCTGGCCATGATGTCAGACAACTGTCACCCCCTGTGCAAACCTGTACTCAGGTTGGGCACATTGCATGGAGTGCAGGAGTTCTAACAGGGTGTGATGCCGGAGCTCGTGCAGTATTTTGGCTGGACTGACCCTACTAATGGAGGTGGATCAATATGTACAGAGAAAATGTGTGCTGAGCTTCCTCAGTGGACAACATCTGCAAGGCCTACCACATCTATGTTTTGAACCTGCAGATCACATGCTCCGGCTCTGTGTTGGAGGCAGGGTTAAAGGGGTTAGTGGTCAGGTGTTTGATGTTGCTATGGTTACAGAAGGACTGGAACTGCAGTGATGTAAATTTGGGCTCATTATCCAACAGAAGGGTGCATGTCACTCCTTCTATGGTGAATATCATTGAGAGAGCATGGATGGTTGCAGGGCTGGTAGTGGATGGCATCTGTGCTACACAACAGAAGTTCGAGAGGGTGCCCACTGTCATCAGCCACATAGCACCCAGAAATGGCTTGGCAAAATCAATATGGACCCTCTCCCAAGGGTGATAATGGCAGGACCATGGTGAGAAACACTGTGTGGGGGCTGCCTGATCGATATAGCAGGCACGACAGGAACAGCACATGCATTCAATGTTGGTATCAACAGCGGGCTAGTGGGCATACAGCTAGGCCACACCTTCATGTGCGCCATCTCCCAGTGTGAAGATAGAGGATGCTGGAGGGCACTCTGTGGCCAGTGTAAGGGTGCCCTTCATTCTGGTGAGCCATTCGTGCAATATGAAATAATTGTGAAAGACTGTTTTGGCCTAGCTGGGAACATACTCTGGCTGTCCCTTCTGTGCTGCAGACAAAACTTTCCATGGTCTTGTATTGTGGAATTAAAAAGTGGGAATTTATTAAGGACTTTTTTAAGTGTTGGTCCAAGACAAAACAAACAGTTTCCTTGTAACAGAATTCCTCATTGGGGCCAAGAAGTCTGTGTCAGTGTGTTAGGCAGAGGCAAAAAGTGTTTTTCATACTGGTACCTGCTTAAAACAGCACCTAGTGCTGCATACACTGTGCTGGCTTGTCAGGGAGCACAGAATTATGCCTGAACAACAATTGGCCATTCAGAACCATCTTACAACTTGGTACAAAAAAGTACACTGAAGTGGAACTGGTATAGGCATGTGTATTCAAATACAGAGATATGTAAGCAGGCAGAATACGGCACTGCAATTGGCAATGCCTACATAAGACAACAAGTGTTTGGCACAGTGGTTAGATCAATTACTGCCACTACAATGACAGATTATCAAGATTTTAGTGAGTTTGTATGTGGTGTTATAGTCAGTGCATGAGCATCTCCGAGGTAGTGATGAAGTGGGGATTTACCCATATGACCATTTCACGTATGTACCATGAATACCAGGAATCTGGTAAAACATCAAATCTCCAACTTCACTGTGGCTGGAAAAAGATCCTGCAAGAACGGGCCTGTCAACACCGACATTGGACTGTTGATGACTGGAAACATGTTCCCTGGTCGGACGAGTCTCATTTCAAATTGTATCGAGCGGATGGACATGTACGGGTATGGAGACAACCTCATGAATTTGTGGATCCTGCATGTCAGCAGGGGACTGTTCAAGTTGGTGGAGGCTCTGTAGTGATGTGGGGCATGTGCAATTGGAGTGAAATGGGGCAGCTGATACGCCTAGATATTACTCTGATAGGTGATACATAATTAAGCATCCTGTCTGATCACCTGCAAATATGACTCTGACAGGTGATACATACATAAGCATCCTGTCTGTTCACCTGCATTTATTGATGTCCATTGTGTGTTCTGATGGACTTGGGCAATTCCAACAGGACAGTGCGACACCCCACACATCCAGGACTGCTACAGAGTGGCTACAGGAACACCCTTCTGAGTTTAAACGCTTCTGCTGGCCATCAAACTCCCCAGACATTAACATTATTGAGCATGAATGGGATGCCTTGGAATTTGCTGTTCAGAAGAGATCTCCACCCCCTAGTACTCTTATGGATTTATGGACAGCCCTGCAGGATTCATGGTGTCAGTTCCCTCCAGCACTACTTCAGGCATTAGTTGAGTCCATGCCACATTGCATTGTGGCACTTCAGTGTACTTGTAGGGGCCCTGCACAATATAGGCAGGTGTACCAGTTTCTTTGGCACATCAGTGTACCAAAATTCTGTACTGGGACATGCCTGTTGTGAGCGTCAACGGCAGTCCTGGTGTGTATGGCATCAGACATGGCCCTGCCTTGAGACCATCCTAAGGTGCTGAAAAGCCTGTTGAGAGGCAGGTGACCACACAGATTTGATGTCCTTCCTATGTAGCTGATTTAGGGGGGCTGTGATTTGCACTGCTTCAGGAATACACTTGGCATAGTATGTGATTTTATCCAGGAACAATTGCAACCTTTTAAGGTTAGTAGGGGTTGGCATATTAGTGGTTATGTCGGAATGGTCACACATGGGTGTGATACCCTTGTGGCTTAAAATGTGCCTCAGCTAATTGATGCTGACAGCAAAGAAACTGCACTTTTCCAGCTGAAAACTTAAGCCCTGTTCCTGGAGCCATTTGAAAAGCAATCTGAGGTTTCTGCTGCACTCCACGTGTCCTGACATCATAAAAAGGATATCATCAAAATAATTAACACAGCTTGGATTACCTTGAATCACTCATTCTATATGTTTTTGAAAAAGAGTGGGCGCACTAGCAACTCCAAACAGTAAGTGGTGGTACCTAATTGCACATTTAAGACTAGCAGCTGACTTGATGTTGATACACTTCCTTTAGATCTGTCTTTGAAAAGTTGTGTTTTTTGGCCAGTTTAATTAACACATCTTCCAGACGAGGAATAGAAGAGATCATTGTTAGACTAGGCATTTATGGTGGACTTAAAATTGTCACAAATGCACAAAGGCCTATTAGGTTCTTAAGGCAACCCTAGGCATCACCCATTGGCTGGTTGAAACTGGGTATATGATACCTTGGTCCAGAAGCCATGTGAGTTCTGTTTGAACAGCTTCTTTAACCAAAAACAGTACCATGTGAGTTCTACAAAATTTTATCTCAGTTAAAGACTTCATAGAGACGTGAGCAGTAAAATTAGATCCTCACATGAGTGTTGGTTCAAAAGTCTCTTTATATGAATCACAGGGAGTGTCAAGGTCAGAATAAAGCACCATTTCAGACACTAAATTGACTTGGTCTGCTACTTTGAAGCTAAAACTGGTAAAGGAAGGAGGGTGTTTCTGACCTACCCAGTTAACATTAAAAAAAAAAGAGTCACTTGACACTGAGAGAGGGAGCAGAATGATCAATTTATTTAAGTCTCTCACGAGACACTGGCAACCCAGATGACTATGGACTTAGATGCAAAATGAGGTAATTAGATGATGGTGAATTAGAATCATCAGCTAGCCTTTGTTTGCAATGACAACTAACTACTTTTGAAACATGAATTTCATTTGTGAAATCTGCAGTTTCTGCACCTCTAAAGATTTAACAATGTCAAGCACTTCACAAAGATTCTGGTCAGATGTGACAAAAGCTTTTGCTGTGATCTCCCTGGAGGCAAAGTGCACAATCCCATTCAGAATCAGTGATTCCACATACTAAACCTTACACTTCTGACACGTGAAATACGCCTAAGTGCAAGGCCTTGCAAGTCAGCAGCCCATGCAGTATAAGACTATCCATATTGTTTATGACACTGACTAAACTTTAGCCTAGCCTGTACTGGTTGTTACCTATCTCGTTTCTTAGATAACTGAAAAATTGTGGAATCTTGCGTGGTATATTGTGGTAGGATCACACTCTCACCATGTGTTTTTGAATGAGAATAATACAAGTAGTTCCAGCACAATTTCAGCAAGACTTATTTATAAGCAGCTGCTGAAAGATTACACACTGCAGATCTTGTTTGTCTAGGGGTTCTCAAAGTTTTGTCTGCAAAATAATCATTCCAACAAGAATGGCCTGGGTTTTCTTCCTGTTTGAAATAAACACTACCGGATCTGAAATACTTTCTGCTAAAAATTATATTTATTCGTACTTTTTGTTAGTAACTACACCATTTTCACTATGAACATTGATATTCTAAATCCATTATACTGCACTTGTCACATAAACACGTCCATCTCCCTCCAATACCAACAAAGAACTGGCGGGCAAGCCAACATGTGCCCGGAAGTTGCAGACATTCCTGCATTCTAGATTCTTTGGTCTGCTGACCTTAATAAACTCCAAAGATACATATAAATAAATACATATAAATATACAGCATTTAACATCTCAAACTAATCCATTACTCATCATAAAAGACAATATTCATAATTAAATAAATTAAACACATTTTCTGGCAACATAATGAAATTACCGTAACTCTTTACTGTGGGCATTGTACTTTTCACATGCGATAAACTTTATCTCCAACAGTTAATTACATTACAAGCCACAACAAGGGGTGTCTGATAACTATAGTATTCAGTTAACACAGTGCAGAAATCAGTGAAAGACAAAGCACTTAGGTCCAAGGGTGCTTGCAATTTCTGCACCTCTTGATATAAAGAACTACTAGAAGTAGAGACCACAGTACTTTGATTCTTCAAGAAATTCTGTAAGCAAAACAATATGGTTCAAAATGACAGAATTAAGCTTCCCAGTTCTCTGAATATGCATTGAAAAGGCAGCTGAGACAGGAGCTGCATGAGAACAACATGCTCTTCTTGATGTTCCTGCCATTGTTCTGGGTAGTGATGATGTTACAGTGACAGCTGTTGCTGGTACCAATCCTCATGAGCTGCAGATTGTTGCTGTTGTTGTTAGAGCTGTTGCTGCCCAAATTCCAGAAACTTGGGATCAATAATATTGGCACCAGGTGTGAACATGTTACCAAAAGCACAATAAAGTATGATCTATCACCACTTTTCTGTCTGCTGCCTGTGTGAAAGGATAATCCATAAACAAGCCATATTTATCAAGAGCAGAAGACTGAATAAAAGCCAATAACAAGAACAAGAAAGTTGAGGCACAATGCGGGACTGAAATCAAATAAGCAGAATGGTGTGATTGATAGTAGCTCATGCAACAGACTGTACTAGTTACATATTCCTGACATTGTCAGTTTGGGGGTGATCTGTAATGTATGATAACTGAAAAAAACTTCACAAACCAAGATCACTAAAAAAAAGCATTTCATTGGATGCCCACTTTCAATAGATCTATGCTGACATTGTTGTATCTTATGCTTTAAATTTTTTTACAACATATTGTCCATCAGTATTGCAAGTTGAGGTGCCAGTTTGTAGTGATCTTCATGGTAGTGGAAGTACATATGCAGTGTGAAGTGCCTTGCAAAACTGATGGACAGTATGTTGTAAAAATGTTAAAGCATAATATTTGATGATGACAGCATAGCTCTGTGGAAGATAACTGCTCTTTTTAGCAATCTTGGCTTGTGAAGTTTTCTTCAGTTATGAGTCTGTACCAGACTGAATCATAGTCGTTTGGCCTATGTGGCATGTTGTGCATGCCCCTGGTGGCCATCATCTACATCTACATCTACATCCATACTACGCAAGCCACCTGACTGTGTGTAGAAAATCATCAATACTATGCCTAGTGCCTCTGAGATGTGATTGTTGTTGGTCATTCATTGGAAGGTTAAATAGTGATGGGAATTACCTGTATTCAACCACACTAAACTTTGCATTTCAGTACTGAATTCTGAGACAGAAATTAGCTGACATCTTTGTGTGATAGAGTTTGACATTTTTTTCTATTTATTATACCTTTCTTGTGTAATTTGCATTAGGCGTGGATGTAATGCAAATAACTATGCCTATAGACCACATGTGAAATGAAAATTTTGAAACTGATCAGAATATACGGGTAGAAAACTATCTACTGATAACCTAATTATATTGCTTCATGTTAAATAGTATTGACTGGGGTAGGGGGTGAGGCAATTTTGTTACTATAAAGGGGCGCAACTTTTGAACTTTCTTGTTTCAGACACTTGCAGCATCCCAGCCCATCTCTCTCTCTCTCTCTCTCTCTCTCTCTCTCTCTCTCTCTCTCACACACACACACACACACACACACACACACGGACCAACAACAGTCACAACTCAGAGGCACTAGACATAGCATTGATGATCACTGCCAGGGGCATGCACAGCATGTCACGTGGGCCAAGCCACTATGATTCAGTCTAGTACTGTCTCATAACCAAAGGAAACTTCACAAGCCAGGATTACTAAAAAAACATTTTACTTTGACAGAGCTATGCTGTCATCATCAAATCTTATGCTTTAAAAATTTTACAACATATTGTTCATCGGTGTTGCAAGTTGCTTCACACTGCATATGTACTTCCTACTACCATCACAACTGAACGGATGTTTGGCCAGATCATGTGTCACATTATCTGAGCTGTAGTGTTTGTTGTATTAATTGGTGTGTCGCCCTCTGGGAAAACTCCTAAAATATACCTATTATTTACATACATGATTTATTTTATGAAGTAACTAGTGTATTAGATTCTTAGTTGTCGAAGTGTGAATCTTGGGCATGCTTAGTGTTCTAATATTACAACTGTAATAGGTGAATGTCTAAGGGCGGAAGATAAAATTTGGTATGCAAATACTAGGCATATTTTAGGGGTTTTTCCAGAGGGTGACAGACCAATTATTACAGCAAACACTACAGCTCAGATACTGTGACACATGATCTGGCCAAACATCTGAATCAGTTCAGCTGTGATGAACAAGTTTCTTAATATTTTGTGTAGAAAGATTCTTGCCTATTGTAGGTAGTTCACTAACATTTGTGAAAGTTTCAGCATAAACTAAGAATGGCCCAGTTCATATTAAAACTGGTTATAGAACAGTGTGCCAGCATTGCTTTTCCTTATGTGACAGAAAATCGCCTGTGTTACACCAAACTTATTATGTACAGAGCCACCAAATGAAGAGTAAACAAGAAGGCAAGTGCCAGTATGGCTTGTCAACATGAAAGGGCTAAGTCATGTGAATAGAGTTCCTAGTTGAGGAAAGGATCCTGTTGCAAGGATGATTATCTTTAAAGCAGTTTATTCCACATAAACAAAGTTTATTTGTAAGTTTTTAAAAAATTGTACTTTGCAACAGTGGACTAGTTATGTCTTGTATTTTATTCTATATACAGGAACAAAAGCAGAAATCTGGTTCAGTAATACTGGGAAAAGTGGCCATGCATTAATAATGATAAACTACTGTTTTGTGTTGACAACCGATATTGAAGTGCTGAATTATTTCTTTAACTTCACACACACTGAAATTTGTAGGATCATGCCAAAATTGCAGGAGAAGCTGAAGGGAGGTGGGATTCAGTTTATGTCAACAGATTGTGTGATGAGAGAAGTGTGGACGTTGATCCCCATTAACACTAGAGAAATGCTGCCAGAAAGACTGATGGGAGGCCATTGAATACCTCAATAAATTGTAATGTGTGGGAGCAGTTGACCTATCAGAGATGCTACTGGATTTTGCTGTGTCAGCTCTAACAACTGTGAAATGCCACAGGAAGCTCAGTTTTCATGCTCTTGAGCTATGCATTTCAATTTCTGATATTCTGTATAAGGTGGTGACAAGGCTACCATCTCAACATCTGGGGTAGTTTCCATCAGCTCGGACACCGGCAGTTCACAGAGTTCTCTTTGAGATAAGCCATCAAGTCTACAGCTACATCTACATACATACTCCACAAACCACCATATGGCACATTGTGGATGGTACCTTATACTGCTACTACTATTGTCTAACTGTCCATATGGGAAATGTACACTGGCAGCAGCAGAACTGTTCTGCAGTCAGCCACAAATTCCAGTTCTTTAAATTTTCTCTATAGTGTTTCTCAAAAAGAACCATCTCTTTCCCTCTAGGAATTCCCATCTTAGTCCACAAACCATAATACTTGCATGTCGATTGAGCCTATCAGTAACAAATCTAGTGCCACAGCTCTGAACCGCTTCCTTTAATCTAACCTGGTGGGGATCACACACACTCAAGCAGTTTCAAGACTGAACCCACTCTCCTAGCATTCTCCCAATAAACTAAAGTCAACCATTGACCTTCCCCACTGCTTATGAATTTCCTATTGCTTTGCAACACAGATATTCAATTGAAATGACTGTGTCAAGCAGCACACCACCAATGCTGTATTTCGTCATTACAGGATTGTTTTTTCTACTCATCTGCATTAAGTTACATTTTTCTACATTTAGAGCAAGCTACCAATCATCAAACAAAGCAGAAATTCTGCCTAAGTCACCTTGTATCCTCCTACAATCACTTAACAACACTTTTCTACTCATTACTGCATCATCAGAAAACAGCTGCAAATTACTGCTCATCCTATCGGCCAGGTCATTTATGAACTGAGAGAACAAGAGCAGTCCTATCACATGTCGCTGTCACACTTCTGACGATATCCTCATCTCTGAAGAACAGTTGCCATGAAGCACAATGTACTGGGTTCTAATGGTTAAGAATAGTGTTTCATGGGGCTGCTCTGGTTGGGCTCTACTGGTAGACAGTGGAAACCTTTTGAGACCCAAAAACTAAAGAGGACTGAATCGGTTGGTACTCATGGTCTGATATAAGTAGGGAGCACTGTGCTTGCAATTGTTCAGGGTAGCCACTTGTGGCTATGGGTTGTATAGTTTTCTACTAGGACATTGAGTGCTTGGATCTTCTTGGTGCAGCATGTGTGTGCAGTGGAGAGCTTCATGTGGTAGAAGGTACTAACGGTAAACTGTCAACTACATAGGCAGTTGGTTACGATGGTGGGTGACCCAACCACCTGTTGTTTTGACCTCCACCCTGTTCCAACTGCAACAGGTCTAAACCTGGTTGACACCAGATTGTGCACATCAAGACATGAGTGCTTAGATGGTAGAAACCAGGATGTCAAGTAGTGGCTGTCTGCAGCTGTAGATGCAGGATGTGCAGAAGCATCCCATGGTACTAGACAGGGAGCTTTCATACGGACTGCCCCCATTGACTGGCACTGCCCAGTAGTGTTAAGAAATAGTGTCAGTTCTGCCAGATGACTCCTCACACATGGCGTTCATATGAATGTTGAAATTGTGAGCATTTCCTCAGCCTCTACACTTAACTGTAGGTGGATCAACAGGCTAAGGAAGTGCTGGGTACCGTTATTTCTCCTGGATTCTGTGAAATTACTAAATCTGAATTGTGATCTATTGTCTGTGGTGATGACTCTTAGAAGTGCTTAATGTTGAGTACTTCACTTCAGTATTGTATGAGCATTGAAATTATTTTGCAACCTTGTTTAGATGATAATATACATTCATATGTGCTGTTGCACAAATCATCTACACTGCCGGCCATTAAAATTGCAGCACCAGGAAATATAGCAAATAACAAAATTTTATAAGTTTCCTTTAATTTACGTCTATGGTCACAATCTTTTCTGTTTAACAGATTACCGGTTTTGGTCTTTAATGACCATCATCAGATCTGCAGCAAAAATGGGAAAAGATATAAATACACTTGCAAACTGTATACAGCTTAAGAACAATACACAGAGCATATTGAAAAGCAGTACTGACAAAATTTACATTTGTGCACTTTAAATATGAAGTCCTAATGTACTGCAGCCATAGTGGCATCGTTAAATGTTAAATCAGCACCAGCATCGTCAAATACATATAAATCACATCAAATGCACGAGTCATGTTGTCAGTAAAACTACTGTTTAAAACAAGCTGCCGTACAGTAGCCACAAGATGTTTGTGTAGTAAGTTGACCAGATGTCGCTAATGTTGGCAGACACTAGTTTTCAATAATTAATTGAAACAGCGAAAATTTTTGCTGCAGATCTGATGATGGTCATAAAAGACCGAAACCGGTAATCTGTTAAACAGAAAAGATTGTGACCATAGATGTAAATTAAAGGAAACTTATTACATATACAGGTCACTGTGTTTATTCGCGACAATGTCACAGCTTGTGAAACTAGTGCCATGTCTGGCTTACGACAGACCACCCCCCCCCCCCCCCCCACCCTCTTATTTTCGCTGTTCCAATTAATTATTGAAAACTAGTGTATGCTGACATTAGCGACATATGGTCAACTTACTGCACAAACATCTTGTGGCTACTGTACAGCAGCTTGTTTTAAACAGTAGTTTTACTGACAACATGACTCGTGCATGTGATGTGATTTATATGTATTTGACGATGCTGGTGCTGATTCCACATTTAACATTTGATGATGCCACTATGGCTGCAGTACATTAGGACTTTGTTTTTATGAGGCAGGTATGCCTCTTCATATTTAAAGCGCACAAATGTAAATTTTGTCAGTACTACTTTTCAATATGCTCTATGTATTGTTCTTAAGCTGTATACAGTTTGCGAGTGTATTTATATTTTTTTCCATTTTTGCTGCAGATCTGATGGTGGTCATTAAAGACCAAAACTGGTAATCTGTTAAACAGAAAAGATTGTGACCATAGACATAAATTAAAGGAAACTTATTACATATACGGGTCACTGTGTTTTTTTGCGATGCTGTCACAGCTTGTGAAACAAAATTTTATTTATTGCACATATCCAGTATAGTTGGGAAAATACATGATTAAATTTGTAGGTGATTTGGAGGTGTGCAGGATGTGAAATTTGGTACCCAGAGCTGCAACATCTGGCATCAACAATACCTCTATCCAGGCTGGACATCGAATCAAACTACTCTAGGATGGCAGATATGATTACATCATTATGTGCTGCTTCAACTCCAATCCAGACTTTAATCAATCTAACACAGTGACTGAAAAGTGGTGCTCTTCCAGTTTGACAACTCGTGATCAGGCGTTTTCAATGGGTGAAAGATCTGGAGAATATACTGGCCAAGACAGCTGTTGAACCCCCTCTGCATTGAGACAGGTGATGATAGCACCATCAAAATGTGGTATTGCGTTATCTTCTTGAAAACGGAGACATCAAGGATAAGACACAGCTGCTTTACAAATTACCAGCTGTGCAATCCAGATGTGATTATGTTGTGTACCCAATGGCACCTCATACCACTAATGAGGGATGCTATCTGTTAGGGTTCACTCTCAGTCAAGCTTCCACACGTGATACTGTACACAAAGCAGGAATTAGTTTGAAAGGATGATGTATTCCCATTCCTGTGTCCAGTGATGTTGGGCATACCACTTTCAGCACCCCTCTCTCTGTTACTGTGTCAGGGAAAGCCTTATCAGTGGTCACTGTGCTTGCAGTCAGCGGTGCCCCAGGCATCATAGGGAGCCTCATACAGATACTAGTCATGCTGCAAATGAACCCATTTCCTGACTCAGTGTATGAGACCTGGCTGCATCATCCTGCAGGGTGGAATAAACATTGTCTGCCCTCTCAGGCATTAGCAATGTGCAGCCACTGAGAAGCTCCATGGTGTTGACTATGGCTCTCCTGAACCCAAAGATTCCATACATGCATGGGATCACAATCAACAATATTGTGAAACATCAAACTACAGTCTCAACAGGCCATAATCTTGCTGCTGTTGAATTATGACATGTGCTGGTGGACATTTCGCCTCCCTACTTGAGGCGTAACATGATCTTCTCACAAATGACAGACATTTGAATGCAGTTTCTTAATAAGAGAGTGATGCATAATCTTTCCTTATACACAAAATATAAATGATGTTTGTCCTACCTAATTTGTGTGGTTGCACTGAAAAGGTAAACATTTGCATATCCAACCATGTAGTATACTTCATGATAATTTAATATTCATTGCATGCTGTCTTCATGGTGTTACAATTTTAATGGCAACCTGTCTATTTCATGAATGGGCATTGTATTTATTAATTCTTCCTGTGATACTTGTCTTAGGGGTGGGAAACTGCCCCTAAAGGCAGAAGAATCAGCAATGATCAATGGCATGGGAATGCAGAAGGCAGTGGAAACCACTGCATTAAAGACACATAATGTGTATCTGAAGGACATGTGGCCTGTAACTGAAAAAGTGTTATGATGATCTCTCCATTTGAAAAAGATTCTGGAATAGGCCCCCATTTGGATCTCCAGGAGGGGACTGCCAACGGGGAGGTTACCATGAGAAAAAGATTGAATAATCAATGGACATATAACATTCTAAGAGTGGGGGTGTCTAATGTTAGAAGCTTGAACATGGTGGGGAAACTAGAAAATCTGAAAAGGGAAATGCAAGGGCTCAATCTAGATATAGTCGGGGTCAGTGAAGTGGAGTGGAAAGAAGACAAGGATTTCTGGTCAGATGAGTATAGGGTAATATCAACAGCAGCAGAAAATGATATAACGGGAGTAGGATTCATTATGAATAGGAAGGTAGGGCAGAGAGTGTGTTACTGTGAACAGTTCAGTGATGGGGTTGTTCTTATCAGAATTGACAGCAAACCAACACCGACAACAGTAGTTCAGGTATACATGTCGATGTCACAAGCTGAAGATGAAGACATAGAGAAAGTGTATGAGGATATTGAAAGGGTAATATAGTATGTAAAGGTATATGAAAATCTAATAGTCATGGGAGACTGGAATGCAGTTGTAGGGGAAGGAGTAGAAGAAAAGGGTACAGGAGAATGTGGGCTTGGGACAAGGAATGAGAGAGGAGAAAGACTAATTGAGTTCTTTAACAAGTTTCAGCTACTAACAGTGAATACTCTGTTCAAGAATCACAAGAGGAGTAGGTATACTTGGAAAAGGCTGGGTGATGTGGGAAGATTTCAGTTAGATTACATCATGGTCAGACAGAGATTCCAAAATCAGATATTGGATTATAAGGCATACCCAGGAGCAGACATAGACTCAGACCACAATATGCTAGTGATGAAGAGTAGGCTGAAGTTTAAGACATCAGTCAGGAAGAATCAATACACAAAGAAGTGGGATACGGCAGTACTAAGGAATGATGAGATACGGTTGAGGTTCTCTAAGGCTATAGATACAGCAATAAGGAATAGCTCAGTAGGCAGTGTAGTTGAAGAGGAATGGACATCTCTAAAAAGGGCCATCACAGAAGTTGGGAACTAAAACATTGGTACAAAGAAGGTAACTGTGAAGAAACCATGGGTAACAGAAGAAATACTTCAATTGATCGACAAAAGGAGGAAGTAGAAAAACTTTCTGGAAAACTCAGGAATAAAGAAATACAAGTCGCTGAGGAAGGAAATAAATTGTAACTACAGGGAAGCTAAGATGAAATTGCTGTAGGAAAAAAGTGAAGACATTGAAAAAGAAATGATTGTAGGAAGGACAGACTCAACGTACAGGAAAGTCACAACAACCTTCAGTGATATTGAAAGCAAGGCTGATAACACTAAGAGTGCAATGGGAATTCCACTTTTAATGCAGAGGAGAGAGTGGTTAGGTGGAAAAAATACATTGAAAGCCTCTATGAGGGGGAAGATTTGTCTGATATGATAGAAGAAGAAACACAACTCGATTTAGAAGAGATAGGGGATCCAGTATTAGAATCAGAATTTAAAAGAGCTTTGGAGGACTGAAGATCAGAATTTCTAAAATAATTGGGGGAAGTGGCAACAAAATGGCTGTTCACATTCGTGTGTAGAATGTATAAGTCTGGCTTTCGGAAAAGCATCATCCACACAATTCTGAAGAAGGCAAGAGCTGACAAGTGCAAGAATTACCGCACAATCAACTTAACAGCTCGTGCATCGAAATTGCTTTCAAGAGTAATATACAGTAGAATGGGAAAGAAATTTGGTCATGTGCTAGATGATGATCAGTTTGGCTTTAGGAAAGGTAAAGGCATGAGAGAGGCAATTTTGACATTGCTGTTAATAATGGAAGCAAGACTAAAGAAAAACCGAGATGCGTTCACAGGATTTGCTGACCTGGAAAAAGCATTTGATAATGTAAAATGGTTCAAGATGTTCACAATTCTGAGAAAAATAGGGGTAAGCTACAGGGAGAGACAGGCCATATACAATATTTACAACAGCCAAGAGGGAATAATAAGAGTGGATGACCAAGAACAATGTGCTCATATTAAAAAGGGTGTAAGACAAGGATGTCGCCTTTTGCGCCTACTGTTCAATCTGTACATCGAGGAAGCAATGATGGAAATAAAAGAAAGGTTCAGGAGTGGAATTAAAATTCAAGGGCAAAGGATATCAGTGGCACAATTTGCTGATGACATTGCTATCCTGAGCGAAAGTGAAGAAGAACCACATGATCTGCTGAATGGAATGAACAGTGTAATGAGTACAGATTATGGACTGAGAGTAGATTGAAGAAAGATGAAGGTAATGAGAAGTAGCAGGAAAGAGAACAGCAAGAAGCTTACCATCAGGACTGATGGTCACGAAGTAGATGAAGTTAAGGAATTCTGCTACCTAGGCAGTAAAATAACCAATGGTGAACGGAGCAAGGAGGACATCAAAAGCAGACTAGCAATGGCAAAAAGGGCATTCCTGGCCAAGGGAAGTCTACTAATATCAGATATCATTTGCAATTTGTAATGTATTTGCGTGAAACGTAATTAGATGAATAGCAATTGGTAGTACAATACAACAATGTACAATCTAATTTTACTTCATAATAGGAACTTAAGAATGTAGTCTAAATTTTTGACATAATAGTACTTTAGATTTTAGTTTCTACAGTAGGCTATAGAAGCAGTGCTCAATGAGTCACGATTTTAGATGTTTTTTGAATGTCTCTCCAGTTATTACCTTCAGTTCATTTGGCAGTGCATTGCAGTATTTTGCTCCATTAATATATGGACTGTTTGCAGTTTTTCAGTCTTGTGTGTATTATATGGTAATATTGTACTTGTCTACTATTGTGATCATGAATTTCTGCATTACGATATGTATATTTCTTATCTTCTACAGTTAATGCTGTTGTTTCAAACATATACATAGAATAGATAGAATTTGAAATTCTATAAACAAACCCTTACATGATGTTCTAGCATCTTTTTTGCTTACTATTCTCAAGGCTCTTTTCTGGAGTTTAAATACTTGATCTACATGAGTTTTGGAAGCCCCACTCCACATTGCAAGGCCATATGCTAGAAATGGATGTATTAAACCAAAATACGGTATCCTCATTGTTTGGGTATTGACATATGGAGCTATTCTTCTTAAAACATTTAGGCTAGATGATAGCCTTGCACATACATTGTCAATTTGTTGTGTCCATAGTAGTTTGCCATCTATGCATATACCTAGGAATTTACACTCACTGCAGATTTTCCCTAAAATATTACTATCTTGAGAATCAATACAAGTTTGCAAATCACCGACATTGAAGGGGATTACAACTCTTTTTTGTAAGTTGACTTTTAGATTGTCATTTTCAAACTTTTCCTTTGGAATATCTATAATTTTTTTTTACCTCTATGCCAAGATTAAGAATATCAATTCCCCAACAAAGGCCTGAAGTATCATCTGCATACATTGTAATGAAGGTGTCATTTTTTACTATCTTTGTGAAGTCATTAACGTAACATATAAAAAGGAAGGGACCAATTATCGATCCAAGAGGCACACCATATTTAATATTCCTGACCCTTGATGTATAACTTTTTAATGTTTCTCCATTATTGTGTGAGATTGAGGTACACTGTCTTCTGTTTTTTTTTTTTTTTTTTTTTTTTTTTTTTTTTTTTTTTAATATGATGTGATGAGGAGTTTTCCACTTATGCCACCTCTGGTCAGTTTTGTCAGAAGTACCTTATGATCAACCCTATCAAAAGCCTTTGATAGGTCTAGGAAAACTTCAGCTACTTGCATGTCTTCATCAATTTTGTCAAGAGCTTTCAACGTAAATTGAAGTGTTGCAGTCATGGTGTTATGACCACTTCTGAAACCATGCTGAAAATCTCCCAGGATGTTGTGCTTATTATAATGTTCTAACATATATTTCAAACGGAAGTTAAAGCGAGTGGTCTGTAATTTTCTACTAGTTGTTTATCACCTTTTTTGTAGAAAGGTTTAACAATGGCTAATTTTAGTGTGTCAGCAAACACTCCTTCTTTTAAGACACTATTTATTAGATGCACCAAAGGATATGCAAGATTTTTTTCGCACTGTTTAAGTAAAAATGGAGAAATTTCATCCCAGCCAGTGGATTTTTTGTTTTTACATTCTCTGATGAGCTGCAAAATATCCTTGATTACAAGTTCATGGAGTTGATTAGCTTCAGAATTTCCCTCAGCAAGACTTCCAGCAGGTACTTTATCTGTGGTACAAAAGTCAGATTCTATGATATCTATGAAATCGTCATTAAAAGTGTTACTGATCTGTTGAGGATTGGTGACATCAATATTGTTATTAGATATCTGTATGTTGATATTACCTTTTAGTTTTGTTTTATTGTCTCTTATTTCATTTACTATTGACCAGCAGGTCTTGGAGATACAATTTGAATTTTGTATTTTCAAGTTAATCTGTTCAGCCTTCAATCTTTTGACTTGCTTGCAAAACTGGTACTTGTATTGTTTGTATTTATCCCTGTGCTCATTGTTTTTGGTCTCCCTTTGTATCATATACATTTCTTCCATGTTTTCTTTCTGTTCTTTGGTAGAATTATCAAATTCAATGGGTCTTGACTGTCTTGCCTTATTCTTATTAATATTTATCTTTCAGATGGGAACAGTATTATTTAGATGATAAGATAATGTATCTATAAAGGCATCCCAATTATTATTCACTCCTTCGGCTTGAAATACTAGCTGCCAAGATTCATGACCAAGGCTCTCTCTCAGTTTGGCAATGTTGATAACAGAGAGATTTCTTCTGTATTCATAAATTTTCTTTGGTTTTATACATGGATCTCCCTTTAGCACTAATAGTTGGCCTAGATGGTCAGAGATGTGACCATTTACAACAGAGCTGTGGTAATATTTTCACAATTAGTAATAACATGGTCTATAGAGCTTATACTAGCTGGAGTGATTCTAGTGGGTATGTCTCCCAACAGATCTTTTGCGCCATAAGAATAGATGCAGTCTTTGAAGCATTTACTTTCTTGGGAATCTTGTAACGTGTTGACATTTATATCCCCTAATAATACAAAATTTATATGTTCTTGTTTGGACATTAATTTACATATACTGTATCAAGGGGATTAAGAAATAATTCAAAATTTCCATTTGGTGATCTACGCAATGCTAAGATAAAGTATACAACAGACAAGAATTTTAACTTAATTGCTACAATTTCACAGTGCAAATCAGTGGAATACTCTTTTACCCAAGTGATATTTTCATAAGATTCTACTAAGTTATTTGTTCTCAGGTAGATAGCCACTCCTCCACCTTTATGGTTAGAATGACAGTAAAAATCAGCCTTAATTTGAGGAAGAAATTTCTGAGAATGTACGTGCAAAGTACAGTGTTGTATTTTGGTGAAAAATGGACTGTGGGAAAACTGGAACAGAAGAGAATAGAAGCATTTGAAATGTGGTGCTACAGACAGATGTTCAAAATTAGGTGGACAGATAAGGTAAGGAATGAGGAGGTTCTGTGCAGAATCAGAGAGGAAAGGAATATGTGGAAAATACTGGTAAGGAGAAGGGTCAGGATGATAGGACATCTGTTACGACATGAGGGAATGACTTCCATTGTACTAGAGGGAGCTGTAGAGGGCAAAAACTGTAGAGGAAGACAGAGATTGTAATACATCCAGCAAATAATTGAGGACGTAGGCTGCAAGTGCTACTTTGAGGTAAAGAGGTTAGCACAGAAGAGGAATTCGTAGCAGGCCGCATCAACCCAGTCAGTGTGGTGTAGTGAGCTTAACCTTACAGAAAATTCACTTTATGTAGATTCATGATGCTGAGGATAATATCATGACAATAACTTTTCACACATTATCTTAATGTCAGTCCTAATAGATCTGTAAAAAATTTCATGTGCAGCCCATCAGAAAATGGAAGAACGATGTTGTTGTCCAGTAATGAATGCTGTGAACAGTCATTCTTCTTGAAGTCTGAGGGTATTTTGCCTGTCTCATACATCTTGCTCACCAGATGGTAGAGTTTTGTCAGGACTGGCTCTCCCAAGGCTGTCAGTAGTTCTAATGGAATGTTGTCTACTCCAGGGGCCTTGTTTTGACTCAGGTCTTTCAGTGCTCTGTCAAACTCTTCACGCAGTATCATATGCAGAAAATGGTGCATCATCATGTCAATTATAAAACAAGATTTACATAAAATATCACAAATATTGCACCGCCTGCACAAGCTCATGTTAACACAACAGATGAAAGCAGACTGAGGGTTACAAGACAAAGCAGAGATGCTATGAACTACCAGGAGGTGGCACTGTAGAAATAAACATACAGAAATACAATCCTAAATTATAATGCGTAAAGAAGAAGCTACATCTAAGGAGTTGGCAAAAAAAAATTACTTAAAAAATTACATTTCTTATAAAATTAGAAAATAACTTTTTGTATATCAGTTGTACTACCTACTGCCTATATAGTCAAATCATTATAAGGCAAGTACAAGGAGTGGAAAATAAGGTTACAGAAGATCACTTGAAGCATAAATGTTAAGAGTACAGGCAAAGTGCATGAATACATGTCATAATGTATGTAGGTAGTGAGGGTGACAACTCAAATATTGCATTCTTAAAATACTACATACAAATCACATGTAAATGGAGAGGGAAAAAAGTCTATTCACCAAGCGGTGGCAGGAGAACACACACACACAAACACACATAAAGTTAAAGTAAATTTGCAAACTTTTGTAACCTGTGGCTCCTTCTTCTGGCATAAGTGTATACAAATAATTTGCAATCTAGTGAAGTAAGTACAATATCAAAGTAACTGTGATAACATTCTGTACAGATGCTAAACACCATACAAGGCCATGGGAGCTCGAGGTCTGAGTGCTATTAGCACAGGGAAGGACACCATTGTGATAGCATACACAGCACTACAGTGTTCATTTGATTTATTGCTAGGAAAGAGAAATACATAATATGTAAGAAAAGTATATAGTATGACACAAAATGTCGGTGCTAATATAACATGGTGCCCAAAGTCTAAGTTAAGGAATTTTTTTTTTTAGTTAAAATTCATATAATATTATAAAAGAATGTGTTATATATTAATTGTATTATGTATTGCCTACATATTCATGATAGTTATAATGCAATTGATACACAATACATTTTATAAGAAATTTTAATTTTTAAAAAAGTCCTTAACTTTGACTTTGAGCACCATGTTATGTCAGCACTGACACCTTGTGTCATAATATATATTTTCTTGCATATTATGTTTTCCCCTTTCTGGTATTATGACAACTGAACATTGTAGTGCTGTACATGTTATCAATATACTTCACATTACTGGTGCCCCTGCCTCGTGCTAATGGCACCTAGACCTTGATGTTGTACAGTATTTCAAAATGACAGCATAGAGTGTAATCACAGTTACTTTGATATTGTACTTATATCACTACATTGTAAATTATTTGTATACACTTAGTCATTACTTAATATCTCGTGTTATATGAAATGCTTATTACACCAAGACTTCGAACACCATGTTACATTATCACCTAGAGCGTATGATGGTCCATAATATTGTGATTTGTATATGATATTTTAAGAATGAAATATTTTAGTGGTTCTCCTTTGTTATCTGCATACATTATGTCATACGCTTCATGCATTGTTTCTGTATTCTTATCACTTAGACTTCAAATGATCTTCTGTAAGCTTATTCATTGGTGATATATTTTCCACATTAAACTTGCCTTATGACTATTGTGACTATATAGGAAATAATTAGTACAACTGGCATACAATACATTTTTTTATAATTTTATAATAATTTTAATTTTGAAGAAACTTTAAATAAAAAGAAAATTTAAGAAAGGAATTTTGTTATTCCAATATACCCTGATATTATGTCAATCAGACACTGTATTGCGGTAAATGTTATTGATATACTTCATACTACTGAAATCCTTCCTTGTGCTAATTGCTCTATATAAACAGTTCACACCTAGACCTCAAGCTACCATGAGCTATTATGGTTGTTGTTGTAACGTCTGTATTAAATTAATCACAGTTACTTTTATATTGCGCTTATAGCAATATATTTCAAATAATTTGTCTATACTTATTCAGTACTTAATTCTGGTCTTATAATAGAGGCTTGTTTCCAGAATGAAATTTTCAACCTGCAGCGGAGTGTGCGCTGATATGAAACTTCCTGGCAGATTAAAACTGTGTGCCGGACCGAGACTCGAACTCAGGACCTTTGCCATTCGCGGGCAAGTGCTCTATCAACTGAGCTACCCCAGGCTGTGGCTAAGCCATGTCTCCACAATATCCTTTCTTTCAGGAGTGATAGTTCTGCAAGTTTCGCAGGAGAGCTTCTGTAAAGTTTGGAAGGTAGGAGACGAGGTACTGGCAGAAGTAAGGCTGTGAGGACCGGGCGTGAGTCATGCTTGGGTAGCTCAGTTGATAGAGCACTTGCCTGCGAAAGGCAAAGGTCCCGAGTTTGAGTCTCGGTCCGGCACACAGTTTTAATCTGCCAGGATGTTTCATATCAGCGCACACTCCACTGCAGAGTGAAAATTTCATTCTGGAAGCAAGGAAAGGTGTTTGTATCATTCTCATGAACTGCTTTTTTACAATAAAGAATGGTGATAATTGTTTATTTCCTATTGTACTTCGACAAAACGTCAGTAATTCATAGTCCTACCAACAGTGTTTGTTAGTATTTTGCGTGATGTTTTATACTCCTCCAGGAGTTTGGTTGAATGATGAGCTGCATTAGCATAATGGTTAAGGTGTTTGGCTGCTAAGTGCAAGGTTCAGAGTTCAAACCTCGTTCGACGCTTAATATTTTCTTTATTTAAAAACAATATCGAAGTGTCTTACGTCATCAATTTTATTCATTTGAATGTAATTTTGTAAATTTCTAGAGCTTTGTCTCTTCATTATAATCACAATAAGTTTTTGGTTTTTCTAATTTGGTCCTCCAATATTTCTTTTCACAGGAATTAAAAACAATGAAAAGGCATACATACAATATTCATGTTAGCTGTTTTGTTTGTATATCTTCTCTTCTGCAGTCGCTGTTTTACTATCCATATTGAGATATATTCTTTTGCGACAGTATTAAAAGTATTATTTGGAGCAGAATTTCGGCTAGTACGTTGCCGAGCTACTTGATTGTCTGATGCGATTCTTTGCTTCACTGCTTAGACAACATCATATTCAATGTTTTCGTCTACCTATGTTTTGGCAAGTATTTGCTCTCTGTTGTGACAAACACAAATTGTTTGTGCACTGTGCTTCACTGACAATATATTTTATTTTCTATGTTTTATTACGTCCACAATTCAGTTTTATGTACTTTGCCAACTTTGTTTTAATCAGAATGCTTTAGAAAAAAGCGAAATGACTCTGGTATAAATAAAAGTTTTATTACAGTCGCAAAAGATGGAATATTTCTCAATATTAAATACCACACCTATCTGGTGCTTAAATTAAATGAGATATTGTTATACAGTAAATTTTATATGAAACTTAGGTATCTTCCCCACATTTAATTCTCAACATTGTGGCAAGTAAAATCGACCATATGGAAAGGATACACTGTGGACTTTTACCTCTGCAAACTCCTCAAAATTTCGTGCAATGACTTATTACATTTAATGCTGCACCATAACTGCACTGAACATCGAAACAAAATTAAGTCATTTATGGGGGGGGAGGGGTGGGGGGGGGGGGGTGGAAGGTAGCAGTCCCCCCTCCCATGAACCATGGACCTTGCCATTGGTGGGGAGGCTAATGTGCCTCAACGATACAGATAGCCGTACCGTAGGTGCAACCACAACGGAGGGGTATCTGTTGAGAGGCCAGACAAACGTGTGGTTCCTGAAGAGGGGCAGCAGCCTTTTCAGTAGTTGCAAGGGCAACAGTCTGGATGATTGACTGATCTGGCCTTGTAACAATAACCAAAACGGCCTTGCTGTGCTGGTGCTGCAAACGGCTGAAAGCAAGGGGAAACTACGGCCGTAATTTTTCCCGAGGGCATGCAGCTTTACTGTATGATTAAATGATGATGGCGTCCTCTTGGGTAAAATATTCTGGAGGTAAAATAGTCCCCCATTCGGATCTCCGGGCGGGGACTACTGAAGAGGATGTCGTTATCAGGAGAAAGAAAACTGGCATTCTACGGATCGGAGCGTGGAATGTCAGATCCCTTAATCGGGCAAGTAGGTTAGAAAATTTAAAAAGGGAAATGGATATGTTAAAGTTAGATATAATGGGAATTAGTGAAGTTTGGTGGCAGGAGGAACAAGACTTTTGGCCAGGTGAATACAGGGTTATAAATACAAAATCAAATAGGGGTAATGCAGGAGTAGGTTTAATAATGAATAGGAAAATAGGAGTGCAGGTAAACTACTACAAACAGCATAGTAAATGCATTATTGTGGCTGAGATAGACACAAAGTCCAAACCTACTACAGTAGTACAAGTTTATATGCCAACTAGCTCTGCAGATGATAAAGAAATTGATGAAATGTATGATGAGATTGTTCGTCAGGATAGAAGTCAGGAGCGGAGGGCGTTGTAAAATGACAATTAATTGAGTAGAAAAGAAATTATTCAGGTAGTGAAGGGAGATGAAAATTTAATAGTCATGGGTGACTGGAATTCAACAGTAGGAAAAGGAAGAGAAGGAAACATAGTAGGTGAATATGATTGGGGCTAGAAATGAAAGAGGAAGCCGCCTGATAGAATTTTGCACAGAGCATAACTTAATCACAGCTAACACTTGGTTCAAGAATCATGAAAGAAGGTTGTATACATGGAAGAAGCCTGGAGATACTAAAAGGTTTCAGATAGATTATATAATGGTTAGACAGAGATTTAGGAACCATATTTTAAATTGTAAGACATTTCCAGTGGCAGATGTGGACTCTGACCACAATCTATTGGTTATGAACGGTATATTAAAACTGAAGAAACTGCAAAAAGGTGGGAATTTAAGGAGATTGGACCTGGATAGACTGAAAGAACCAGAGGTTGTACAGAGTTTCAGGGAGAACATAAGGGAACAATTGACAGGAATGGGGGAAAGAAATACAGTAGAAGAAGAATGGGTAGCTCTCAGGGATGAAGTAGTGAAGGCAGCAGAGGATCAAGTAGGTAAAAAGACGAGGGCTAGTAGAACTCCTTGGGTAACAGAAGAAATACTGAATTTAATTGATGAAAGGAGAAAATATAAAAATGCGGTAAATGAAGCTGGCAAAAAGGAGTACAAACGTCTCAAAAATGAGATCGACAGGATGTGCAAAATGGCTAAGCAGGGATGGCTAGAGGACAAATGTAAGGATGTAGAAGCTTATCTCACTAGGGATAAGATAGATACTGCCTACAGGAAAGTTAAAGAGACCTTTGGAGAAAAGAGAACCACTTGTATGAATATCAAGAGCTCAGATGGAAACCCAGTTCTAAGCGAAGAAGGGAAAGCAGAAAGGTGGATGGAGTATATAGAGGGTCTATACAAGGGCAATGTACTTGAGAACAGTATCATGGAAATAGAAGACTTTGTATATGAAGATGAAATGGGAGATATGATACTGCGTGAAAAGTCAGACAGCGCACTGAAAGACCTGAGTCAAAACAAGGCCCCGGGTGTAGACAAATTACATTAGAACTACTGATAGCATTGGGAGAGCCAGTCCTGACAAAACTCTACCATCTGGTGAGCAAGATGTATGAGACAGGCGAAATTCCCTCAGACTTCAAGAAGAATATAATAATTCCAATCCCAAAGAAAGCACGTGTTGACAGATGTGAAAATTACCGAACTATCAGTTTAATAAGTCACAGCTGCAAAATACTAACGTGAATTGTTTACAGACGAATGGAAAAGCTGGTAGAAGCCGACCTCAGGGAAGATTAGTTTGGATTCCGTAGAAATGTTGGAACACGTGAGGCAATACTGATCCTACGACTTATCTTAGAAGAAAGATTAAGGAAAGGCAAACCTACGTTTGTAGCATTTGTAGACTTAGAGAAAGCTTTTGACAATGTTGACTGGAATACTCTCTTTCAAATTCTGAAGGTGGCAGGGGTAAAATACAGGGAGCGAAAGGCTATTTACAATTTGTACAGAAATCAGATGGCAGTTATAAGAGTCGAGGGACATGAAAGGGAAGCAGTGGATGCTATTCAATCTGTATATTGAGCAAGCAGTAGATGGGTAGATAACATAACTAATGATGAGGTATTGAATAGAATTGGGGAGAAGAGGAGTTGGTGGCACAACTTGACTAGAAGAAGGGATCAGTTGGTAGGACATGTTCTGAGGCATCAAGGGATCACCAATTTAGTACTGGACGGCAGAGTGGAGGGTAAAAATCGTAGAGGGAGACCAAGAGATTAATACACTAAGCAGATTCAGAAGGATGTAGACTGCAGTAGGTACTGGGAGACGAAGAAGCTTGCACAGGATAGAGTAGCATGGAGAGCTGCATCAAACCAGTCTCAGGACTGAAGACCACAACAACAACAACAGGTATCAGTCAAGAAGATGTGTAAAAATCAAATTTTTGGGCCAAATAGTTTTTGGGAAATCGAATGATAAGTGTGACAAAGCAGTCAGATGGCGCTGCTTCTCTTGGCATGTGCGTCGTTTGCAACTGGCAATGCAGCAATCTCTCGCGTCGCGAGCCGCCAAGATAAAAGAATTGAACTGTAGTACAGTCCTGAAAATAGAGATGTCTTAAGACAGGTGGTGCTGTTATACTAGAAAGGCATTTTAGCAGGTAGGTTTTACAGGAGATTTTTGTACATATATAACTGATGTGCTCCTTCCATGTAAGATGTTCATCTACTATAACACTCAGGAATTTATGTTTATCAATTGTTTCAACTGATAGCCCTGGCTCAACATCCACTTGTCTTGATATATTATTTAGCAGAAACTCCATCAGAATTGTCTTGCCCTTATTTAGTCCATTTTTTTTTGTGAGATATTCTGTGATGAGGCTAATGTTCTTTGTATTATTTTGCACTGCCAAGTGTTTTGTAAAGCCACAGCTTATGAAAGAGATATCGTCAGCATAATGTACTAGGTAATTTCCTCAGCAGTTAAGTCCCATAGTGCTCAGAGCCATTTGAACCAATTTAGGTTTGAATTTTGTGGAATTATTATATCATTGATGTACACAGGTTAAGATGACTTGGTGTGCATGACTACCTGTGACGCATTTCAAAGACTTTTTTTTTTTTTTTGCTTGATCGGCAAGAGCATGACATCCAATGTATATTAATAGCCAAAGAAACTCGTCAGGAATACAGTGCATGAAAATGTCTGTCCACAAGCTGCCGACTCATTGTTTAACCAGTAGGTAATCTTCTGATAGAAAGTGACCTAAAGTGATGCACAACAAACTGCAGTCATTGAAACCAACTGTCCAATCTCGGTGCACCTCTTTCCATTCACAACGATGGGACAAAATGTGACTGATCAATCTTCCTGCAGGACATTGCCCTTTGACCCATGGTTTTCTACTCTTTTGAGAGGACACACCTTTTTATGTTGCCTGTAATATGTCTATTTCAGTTTTATGTCATGTGTGTTTTGTATTCTGGCTAAAGGGCAGTGTCAAATGACTCTGTCCTTCATTCTCCACATTTTTATCTACTAAGGATTAATTATCGTGATTCCATTTCTTATTACATCTTCATAAGTATGTCATTGTTATATGCCTTTTTGTGATTTAAATGCTAAAGCATCATTCAAAGATATTAATTAATATTTGTTGTCACCAGGGGAACATGGGGACATGTCGAACCAGATTCCAGGAAGCATGCCAAGAAAGCAAGAGGTATGCTATTACTCGTGTACATGATGGTGATTTCAAGTTAAGTTAATAAGCAGTTGATCCAAAAACTTTCATAAGAATCTCTTTCTACTGCTACACATCATTGAAAATTATCTGTTGGAAAATTAATGTGGTAGTACACATTATTTATTTATTTACATACTTACTTAATTACTTTCGTACTTCCTTCTGTACATCTGATTATAGTTGCTACAGACAATCAGTTGAAAATGGGTCAGTGGAATGAAGTGTTGATGAAGATTATTTTTGAAATAATAATTCTTCATAAGTTGTGAGACATTTTTTTCAAGTTTCTGATTTGCTAAAAGAACTCAACTTTTAGAGTGGTATGCCTCACATTAGTGAATCCCTTACTTCACGTTTTCAGAAATGTGGCTGTCACATGGTGAAGTATTCCTCAGCCACAACCTTTGATTGCAACCCACATTTCATTAGTTTTAGAATGTGTAGGGAGATCTAACTATGAGTAAAGATAATACCATACAACAACATTATAATACACATTGATTTGAACTTGTATCACTGTATGAGTTTAAGAGACAAGAGTGTGATTTCATTTTTGTTAGAATTCTAGAGCCTTATGTGCAAAGGGGAAAGAAAGTCTTGTATTTTAGGTTTGTACATGTTGCAACACATAAAGATGCTACTTTTAAGCTTGAAACTTTCAGCAACACATTTTGCTGTCTGGCATATTTTTATTTGTTTACTCCCAGTATTACATGTGCATCTGTACTTCTCAGGCCAACATTTGATGTGTTGGGGAGGGTAATTCTGTTAACATTCTGATTTTTAGCTCTTTTCTTGTTCCAGTTACAAATAATATCAGAAGGACAAATATCGGTAAGCCTCCATATGAGTTTGAATTTCTATGTTTTGTCTTATTAGTGACTACATTGATTTTCATAAATACATTTTGAATTTAGTATGTAATAGCTATTGATTGTGCCTGTTGCTGATGGATTCAATAAAAAGTGGGAAATGCTATTTTTTGTAGGGTTATCTCCTGGCAGCTCCAAGAAGAAAGAGAGACATGATCGGCATCCACAGCATTACCAACAGGAAAATGAAGAAGTAAGCAAGACTTATAATACAATAACATATAATATAAAACCAAAGCAGGCTGTAATTAATAGTATGATATGTGCAACCATGCTTAATTTGTACATAAACTCTTTTACATCCTCTTCATTGTATTCTTTCAATTGCTTTATAAGTTGTTTTGATATAAATGGTTTGTTTGTAATTCATGTAGCTGTATATACGTGGCTGCTTTGTTTTTATATTTCCTTACCTTGTCTCCCTAAGGAAGGAACAAACAGTTCTAAAAGCTGTGAATAGTTTTCTGTTCTTCTAAATGTGTATATTAGCAATAATGAATTTTCCCTTCTGATGGTAAGCTCTGGGCAGCCATTCCATTTTCATGAGTACTTGATGTCACAAGTTATTTCATACTGGTGTCATTTACATTCTTTTTCAGCCCCATTACATTCAGGTTATCTGTTCATTCTAGACTTGCCCCAATTTGTATCTGATGATATCATTGTGTTAATTCACTGAAGTTTACTACTGTGGATGCGGAACAGAATAACTATTACTGAAGACAGACAGTTGTAATTTTGCGTTTTGATATAAATGGTTTGTTTGTAATTCATGTAGCTGTATATACGTGGCTGCTTTGTTTTTATATTTCCTTACCTTGTCTCCCTAAGGAAGGAACAAACAGTTCTAAAAGCTGTGAATAGTTTTCTGTTCTTCTAAATGTGTATATTAGCAATAATGAATTTTCCCTTCTGATGGTAAGCTCTGGGCAGCCATTCCATTTTCCTGAGTACTTGATGTCACAAGTTATTTCATACTGGTGTCATTTACATTCTTTTTCAGCCCCATTACATTCAGGTTACAACAATTTATCTGTTCATTCTAGACTTGCCCCAATTTGTATCTGATGATATCATTGTGTTAATTCACTGAAGCTTACTACTGTGGATGCGGAACAGAATAACTATTACTGAAGACAGACAGTTGTAATTTTGCCAGTGGTTTTCATATGCAGGAAGACGTCCTTATCTGTGTTAGTTCCCTCATTCATTTATTCTTTCTTTCATTGCTGTATTACAGTCTAGTTTCTGGAAAATGGTGATGGACTATGATGTTTCCAGTTTTGAATTATATAATGACAATATTACATTTACAGTAATGGGTTTGTTACATGCTGAATTTTAACATAAATTTACTTTATTTTTCATATTAAATGTATTGTAATTCTTTACTTTGCAATTACATAGCTAACATTTTATTTATTACCTTCGTGCTAATTGATGTGCTGTTTTCTATGACTTCATTTTCCGATCCACAGCCGGCCGAAGTGGCCGTGCGGTTAAAGGCGCTGCAGTCTGGAACCGCAAGACCGCTACGGTCGCAGGTTCGAATCCTGCCTCGGGCATGGATGTTTGTGATGTCCTTAGGTTAGTTAGGTTTAACTAGTTCTAAGTTCTAGGGGACTAATGACCTCAGCAGTTGAGTCCCATAGTGCTCAGAGCCATTTGAACCAACCGATCCACAGTCAGGTGTCATTTTTGAGAAAAAGAGCAGTAGATTTTCTTAGGTTGTATGTGTTTTACATTTAGTTTTGTCACCCTTCTGTTGTTTGTTCTATCACTTGATTAATGATTATCTCCACCACCACCACCACCACCACCACCACTACTAGTACTAATACTTAGGCTACTAATACTATATTCCTATTCAGTGGTGGCTCATAGCTAAAATAAATGGGGGTGTTTCTCCAGAAAATTATTTTTACCCTTTTGGTTTATAATTGTGTGAAAAGAAACATGTATAAAAACTCAATTTACTCAGAAACTTGATAAAATCCTAGAAGAACAAAAAGAAAATAACATTAACCTAAATTGTTGTAGTCAAAGCTTGATCTATTCATTTCAAAATGAAATCCATTCTTCTTATTTTAATTTGCATGACAAGATCAGTATTTTTCCCCTTGACCTTTGGATGACAGTGCCCATTGAAAGTGTATTTAGTCTTTCAGAATCCACTGGGCTTCTCAGAAAAAGTCTTTACTCTTTTCAGTGTTATATTATGGGTCAGGAAGGTTGAGTGGGTGGCAAATACAAAGAACCAGTTCCTTGGCCATTGTGGAATCATAAGTGCAGTGGTAACAGCAGCATATTTATTCAACAGAATTCATACAGTTGAAGCAGAAAATTTCCCAGTGGTGTGCAATGACCCCAGGCAGTGGTGCTTGTCCAGCTTAGTGCACAGCAGCAGTAGATGGTCACCAGTGAAGGAGCAGTGCGAGTGCCTCAGTGGGCATATGGCTACGTCAGACCTGCAGACATCAGGTGCAAAGCAGCAGCACTCTCATAAGCAGACCAGCCACACTGTTAGGCATGAATGCAGCAGCCAGCTAGAAGCTCTCAGTTTGTTGGGTGCAGGAGGCATCACAGCATGGGTAGTGAACCAAAGATGCCTTGTAAGAGCCGAGAAGTCAGTTGATGCCCACCTGTACCAGGTCCCAGCTGGAAGGTAAAAGTTCAGACCCCAGTGACATTATTTCTAGGTGTGGCCCATAAGACTAGTGGCAGCTAGTTTTAGGTGAGACTGGATGACCCACATTGTGTCTACTGCTGACATGGTGACATTCCTGGTGTAAGTAGCAATAGACAATAGATACTGCATGGCTGGGGTGACCATTATTTATACAGGCATGCCCTGGTGTTGTTATGAAAAAGCGCCACTTCTTTTCACATATGGAGATCAGGCAGCAAAGGCCTGGTATGTGGTAAACACACTCACTATAGTGCAAGTGTTTTTGCGCTCCTCACATCAGAACTGAATAGGCAGCAAGCTAGCCTGTCTACCCACAGGCTGAGAGGTCACTAGGAAGATGTTGGCATAACAGTTGAGAAGCAGCATTCTGCCTCAGATCTAGTCATGTTAACTGTCAAAAGGATTTTTATCGGTTTCATAACTTCACTCAGAACATCATTTAGATTATTTTTGAAGATAAATTTCAGCAGCTCAATAATTTTGCAATATTCATGAATATCAACCATACACTAGAATACTTTTAGTTCAGCTTCAAGCTTTTCAGTGTCAATCATGGGCTGCACTTCAGTGGCCAGTACACTCTCTTTTGTATGATGTTAATTCTTAAAACTAATGAAGCATTTAATGTAGAACAATTTAGCCGGTACTAAGTGTTTAGTGAAATAATATCTGCCCATTACATCAACATAGGGTTTGTGCAAAAGATGGGAACACCACAAACGCAACACATTACCATGCCTCATACAGTGTAGGAAACTTGTTGGCATTCAAAACATCTTCCAGTCACCTCAGAATGTGTAAATACAGGTCCTGTGTGGTTTTGAGTGACAAGTTTGTGTGACTGTTCTCCAGGCAGATACTCATCACACACACTTCTCTCCAAAGTAAATCACGAAGGCTCAATAATAGTGATATCTGGCAACTGTAGTGGCCAGGGGAGATGCGACAATTTATGCTCATACTCTCAAAATCAGTCCTGGACGATACAAGTTGTGTGGATGGGAACTCTGTCATTTTGAAACACAGTATCACCACTGGGGACCAAACTTGGGTCTGATCACTCAAAATGGTTACATAATCCTTGACAGTAATGTGACCTTGCAGAATTTCCATAGAGCCCATTGAATATCATGATATGGCTGTCCGAATCATCACAGAGCCCACGCCATGTTTCATTCTTGGGACAAACTTGGTTGGACATTACAGTGTAACAAGACTCATCCAAGCAAATGACATTCTTCCACTGCTTAGTAGTCCAGGTTTTATGGCTTTGCCATCATATTTTACTATTACAGCGTTTTCATCACTGATTTTGAAATTCCAACTTGCCCTACAAGTCTCAGCTTGTGGAGCTCCCTTCATGTTTTTTTTAATGCTAACAGGGTTCGCAATGTGACATTCAGTTCTGCAGTGAATTTTGCAGCTGTCACCATCTTATTTTTTGTCAGAACCATCTTCAATGACTGCCCATCATGACCACCCAACACACACTTTCATTCATGTTGTGACTTAGCAGCTGATGTTCTTCCAGTTTCCCACAATGCCCCTCTCCATACCTGCATCCAGTGATACCTGTGGGCTGGGGATGAAATGGTGGCCGGTCGGTACCATTGGACCTTCATGGCCTGTTTGGGCAGAGTTTAATTTTCACTATGTGGTATAGATATTCTGGCACAGTGCCTCTTGAAACACCAAAAATTTTTGCTACCTTGGTTATGTAAGCACCCGCCATACAAGCAACAACAATTTTCCCACATTCAAATCACTTAGCTCTAACATAATGCACTCAAAATTACACAGAGCAGTGTTTTGACCACAACTGACACTTTCAACAGGTTAAGGACTTTGTGCAGGTGCCATTCATGGTCAAATACAACAGTGCAGCCTGCAGGCTTGGCTAACATCATCATTTATGTTCAAGCATGCAATTCTCATAGTGTTTCCATATTTTTGTGCAACCTCTGAACAGTCACACTGTTCTTTAGCTACTGCCATCCATGGCTTTGAAGGATTCTCAAAGTACCTTGAATTTTGTAATTCAGAAATAGCTGTTTTGAAATTTGTTATATATTCAGTAACTGAGGCACCTAGTAACAAACCGGCCAAGTCACAAAATTTTGAAAATGAGCTTAAGTTATCAGTTTAATGCAGAAGTGTCTCACTGTCAACTGAAAAAAAGAATATGCTTAAAAATCGGCCATGTCTTCATATTACAGAGTGCTGAATTCCTGGTTGTGCAACAGAATGGGCCAAGTTTTACAGGCAGTGAATTCATAACCCGTCAGTCGAGGAACAAGCAACGAGCTTCGCGTTATAGGATTTTTGTCTGTAATTTTGTGTTGTTATATTATGCAACAATGTGACCATTTCAGTAGACAAAACAAATCCTTCTTTTCTATATTCTTTGAAGTCATAATATTTCATTTGTTTGTTGGGTAACACCAATCTTTTGCACTAATTACTGTGTTCATGGTCTTCTTACTCTGATGAATATGAACAGATATTATCTGCTTTTCATCTGGGTGTGGCTTGTGAGTTGAATGATTGGAAATCACAGGCTGCTGATATATTGAAGCCTCCTTCTCAATGGCATATTCCATTAGCTGTGACCAAAATAATTATTAAGAAGAAAACAGAGAAGGCACGAAATTCTGTCCATGTAAAATGTGAGGTATTTTACAGTAATGATATTGGGAAGTACCAAAGTCTGTGTAAAAAATGAAAACCACTGGCTCAAATGGCACCTCACATGGTGATCAAAGGCATTACTCATTCTGTCTCTAAAACAAAAGATGTAAAAAATCTCCTGCAAGAAATGTTTTGGTCCAATCTAGGAAGATCTTGTCATTGCAGTTCTATAAAAAGTCATCATCAAGTGGAATAGCTTGCACTAGTTATGAGAGTTTCAGAAAAGTCTCTGAAATTTGCATTAGTGGTTCATGTGAAATTCCTTGTATTGTAATCTAAATGAGAGCAAACTGAGGACAACAATATAACTCAGTAAGTGTGAAGAGGTCTGTCATAATAATGATTCTATTAACATACTTGGTTATGTGCAGATCATTTTCTTTTTATTGTATTCAAGATCTAAGTGAACTACAAACTTTTAGTGAGAGAAATCCTGTTTCATATTCCCATCTCCCTGATATGTTATTATCCAATTTAAAAACTTTTTTTTATTGCTATAAACAAGAGTAATTACAATGTCACTTTATTTTAATTTAACTGCTTTTTCACAATATTTTGGGATATAAAAAGAATACATTTTTATAAAAAAGAGAGGGATTATGTAAATTTGCAACAAATATGGCCAAGTCAAAACTTTTAAGTTAACCAAAAAATGGGTTACTTATGAAGCAGATTTCAAAAAAATGTTTTTGATCCTCATTGTGTTGTCTCTAGAGGATTTTCATGAGAAATATGCCTACAGTGTCCTGGCCAGTTTTGATGCTAGATGACTCAGATTTAAATGCAGTAATTTCTCAAGATTGCATTTGGTTGTAAATTATTTCAGTATGAGATATAATCTGAGGAATATGCCCTAACCATATCTTGAAATTATCATCATTCAGGTGTTTTACAATTCTTGTTGCTTCTGCAATGGTTTGACCTGCCTTTGATGTTGACTGAATTTCAGTTAGACAGTTTTTTAAATGTTGCAAATTTTCATGAACACCCTTTTAAAATTAATATTTTATTAAATAAAATGTGTAAAAGGATTTATTAGTTAACTAAAATTATCAACATTTGCATAGTGAAATGGTGACAAAGTTTTTTGTTTACTCTCAATGATGTGATATGTATTGCAATATCTTCTGTGTGTGGTGCACTGTCAACTATCAGTGGGGTTATGATATGCTTTGGATGAGCGTATTTGGACTGCCACCCTCATGTACAGGTGGTACAGCTGGAAGGTGACTTCCTTCCATTCACTGTTTATCATTGCTGGAGAGTTGAGGAGTCCATGATGTGTATCTCTTGTTTTTTTGCCTCATGTCTTCCAGTCGTCTGGTGCTTCCTGAGGTTGATATCTGGTTATGAGCCACCATCAGGTCTTCAGTGAAGTAGGCTGTGTCTGCCAAGATGTAGGTTACTCTGTTCTGAGTGTATTTTGAGACACACAGTATTCTTTTCAGGTATGCTGACTTGTGTTTCTTTATAGCCATTCAATATTTCATTACATGAGGTGTCTTTGTATAAGCTGCATGCCATATGATGCATTCAGCACAACCTTTCTGTTGAATAATCTCACTGCTGTTCTTACAGGTAGTGGACTCAATAGTTGCCTTTGTTGCTCTTACTACTCTGCTTCAGTGTGCTTGGAAAATGTTTGATCTGTCATCCACAGTGTAATTCCTAGCTTTTGTCTATTTCCAGATCTTGTTCCCAACATGTAAATTTGCCTTTGTTTGCCAGGCCTCCACCTTTCCTGAATTTCATTCATTTTATCTTATCTTTATTTATAACCAGGTCATTCTCTTGGGACAATTTTTCCAGATTGTTAGTGTCTTCTTGCAGGGACTCTCTTCTTTCTGATGACAGAACCATATCAGCAGCATACAGCCACCTTCTCACTTCTTCTGACTGTATCCTTGAGATCACTTCATGGGTAATTATATTGAATACAGTAGGACTGGTAGGGTCTCCCTGCAGTACTACATTTGTTCACTGGATTCCTTGGGCCTGAATTAATCCATCTGAATTGTGACTTTGTTTTCTTGGGGGAGGCTTGCTATGAACTCGAGGATCTGACTTTCTGTACCTAGTATTGTTTCTAATTTTTTCAATACTCTACTCCTGTTTATCCCATAAAAAGCTTGTTTACACTCAACAAAGACTGCATCTACACATCCTTTAGGTTCAGACAGGGCTTCGACTATGAACTGGAGAACATGTCCACTGCTTGGGTGGTTGACCTTCCAGGAATGAAGCTGTGCTGTTCCCAGGGTGTTGCAGTCATTGTGTTGTCATGGATATTTTCAAGTTTGCTGTCCATATCTTGAGTGATGCATATTCAGAGGCAATCTGTCTACATCAGGGATTCCCAAAGTGGTCGATATTGACCCCTTGGGGTCGATATCGGTTTCCTAGGGGTCGACATAAACGAAAACTGATTTTGGGGGTCGGAGAGGTCTAAAAATCGACCCCTATTAAATTAACACAAGAGTTGATTACCATCAGCACAGATGAAGAGCTTAAGCAGAAGTTCAACCAAGGCTATCAGAAGTTCTGGTTGCAACACAACATTGAAACACAGTATCCTACATTGTGGAACACTGCTGAAAAATAGCTTATCGCTTTTCCATCATCATACCTACTTGAAAAAAGCTTCAGTGTGGTAACAAACATTTTGACGAAACAAAGAAACTGTTTGAAAATCAACGAACGTGGAGATTTAAGGCTGCAACTCACCAATATTGAACCAGATGTATCTAGATTGGTAGATAGTCACCAGATTCATCCATCACACTGAATGTTTTATTTTCTCTTTGAGAATTAATACTTTTTTTAATATAATTTCCTACCTACTTAAGATTCTTTAAGTACTTAATTTGTAATAATCATTATAAACTAAACTTGATATTTACTGAATTGTATGTCTTTTTATTTTGTTAAATTTTGATGAGAAAATGAAGTCAACTTTACTCACTTAACCAAGTGCAAAGTTTTCCAATTGGTACCTTAGTACTTAGGTAATTTGTATCAATAGGAAAAAACTAAAGATAGGCCCCCTTATTCATAATAGTCTGCTAACTTAAAGCATTGCTAATTCTCACTCTGTCTTCCTCCATTGACCTAAGTCAGAATGAAAAATAACACTCTGTAGCAGCTGTTTTAAGTTAGCGGACCATTATGAATAAGGGGGTTGATCTTAAAAGTAGGTAATTTGGCCATGGGGGTCTGAGGTAACAGTTCATTTTGGAAAAGGGGTCACTTGTCCAAAATAGTTTGGGGATCCCTGGTCTACATGAATCTGGTGAGTTCTGTTATCCTTTTCCTTTGTACATAACTTTAACTGTTAATTCTCTCCATGTTTTAGGGATGTCCACGATTTCTAGGCACTTGTTGAATAGTGCTGTCCAGAGTTTCACAGCATATAGCATTGTTCCTTTCATTAGCTCATACATGTTATTGTTTGAACTGACTACATTTTTGGTTTGCTTCTTTCAGTTACTCATCAGACTTCAGCTTCTGTTGTTATTTTGTTTTCAGGTAAAGACTGTTTCCCTCAAGCTGATAATGCCAGCTCTGCTTCTTGAGTAGGTTTATGAAGTGTTGTCATGAAGATGCTTGTAGTCTTTGGCTTCCCTGGTTCCAGGGCTTCGCTTCTTCTTCCTGTAGTAATTCTTCTTTCATGAGGGTATATTGTTGTTTCTTTTATTTTTCAGCAGTGAGCTATATATTGTTCTTGTAAGTATATAGCTTCATCACAGATTTTCGTTGCTCATGTTTTTCTTTCTCAGCTTATTCAGTTTTTCTAAGACTGCATCAGGGATTCAGTTAATCTCTGCAGTGCATCATTAGTGTTGCGTCTTTCTATTGTGGTTACTATTTTTCCGTCACTTATGTTCTATGCTGGTAGGTTGGGGGTGATTTTTCTTGGAGCCCACTGCTGTTCATTTTGTCTCTCTCTCTTTGTTGTCATGATCTGAAATTATGTCCTTACTAGGAGGTGTTTCCTTATATGCATGCTGGGAGAATCTGTGGTGGTTGTTAAGCTTTGGGGCATTATCTCATTTCCTCAGTAAAATATAAGATTCATGGCACTGTAAGCATTTTGTGAGGTGTAGGTTTTATTCTGTGCTCCGTTTGATGTGGGTAAAGCCGTCCTCTTCTGTGAGCTCCATAAGGACCTTTGTTTTGTTGTTCGACCTGTCTATTCAGCAGTTTGGTTCTCTTGCCAGTAGGTTGGGGTCTCTTGAGCCATTCTGGTCCAATGATTTCTACCACTTCATGTGCTGAACATTGGGGTCTTATATAGATTCCTATGATTTGGGGTTGTTCAACTGTATTATGATAGTCTTTTATCTCTGCATGCTTTGCTTGACCTAAGGCTGGGTTTTAGTCACTCCTACTGATGGTCTCCCTTCCATCTCAGCTTTAGCCAGTGCATTTGTGATATAGAAACTGTTTGTATTCCATGTTTCTTGGAGAAAGGTTTTGCAAAAATAGGAATATCACTGCTCAACATCATTTTGTCTGGTAAAATACTGAGTATGGATTTTCAGCCTTTTACATTCCATAGCGGTTTCAACATCATTATCTGTTTAACAGTCATTTGCAAAACGGGAAGGGACAGAAGATTACTCCTTCTGCCCATAATTTCTGTCTCTCAGTTTTGTTTTGAGTGTCTTCACTGACTTCCAGTTTCGAACATTTGTTTCTTCCTCTGGTGCTTAATTCTAGGCATTCTTGTGTATCTGTGATGCCTCTCTTCTTTTGCTGTTTCATGATGCCTGTTCATCTGGACAGCCTGAAAATAGCCAATACAGTTTTGTTGCAGATTTCATCTTGCTGGTCTTTACCCTCCTCCTACTTTTGACAATGGAGGGGGCATTCTGCTGGCAGCTTGTAGGTTTCCCCCTGGACTTTCTGGTGTGCATGTGTTTTTTGGTAATCTGTTCCCACATGCTCCCACATCTCTACCTCCATGTGATTTTTGTTTATTATGGTTCTGGTAAGATTGTAGGTTGTCTTTACCACACTTTGTGTTATTACCTTCCAGTTGAGTGGTTTTTTCAAGTGATATTATGTCCTTTTGATACAATTAATTCCATCATGGATCACTGAGCTGTGTTCAGTTTTTGAACTGTTCTCACACTGAAAGTCTAGGTCTGACTGCCATTAGTTAAAACTGGGAATTCACACTAATTGAAAATTTTCATCCATGTAGTCGCTGTATTAAGCTGCTCTAGACACAAGAAGTCATTGCCTGTGTTTTGTTCTATATTGCTTTGCAGGCCTACTTCAGAACTTGCTCTGTTTAATTCTTCCATTCATTTTTGAAATTTATTTCCACTAATAGCTACCAAGAAAACTAAACTGAAGTGCCTGGGCATGGCAACAGCACAGTTATATTTATGCTCGAGAAATAGATGAAGGAGGTATTAATAGAGTACACTCCCGTATTCTTACCAGTGGAATGCTGTCATGCACATCAAGTCTGTATGCCAATTTCCTTCTTAGCACAATAATTACTCCTCAGGCACTATCACCTTCCCATTACTCATTCAGTATAATACATAAAAATACACATTTTGTCTAAATAAACCACTGGACACTTTAATTTAAATGTTTTCATAAAAATCTAATGTAGAATGCCTTTTTTGAAACTGTTTCAGCTTGTTTCCACAGTTTGTTGATTCTGGCACTTTTTGAAACAAGGCCTCATAGACAGCAATTTTTCTCAGAGATCCTTTGCAACTCAAAGTCCACTTCTGCATGACAAATGCTATGAAGTTTTCACAGAGTTGGTATTTCCATGTAATATTCATAACATAGCTGAAATTGCTGCCTAATTACAGATTTAACTATATGAATGAGATATTTATTGTGTGCAGTTTGCTTCTTCTTTAGGGTTGATACTTACCACTCTGCTCAGCATATTACCCTTCCGATAGCAATTTGCATTAATCAGCTTACTCCACTGTAACATTTTCCCTGCATTACATGTTATTCACTTTTTTCATCCTTCTCACCATTAATAAATGTAACGGCTGTAACAGTGAGAACCCACGACTGTCCACAGAGGCGTTCCCCTGCAGTCACTTTCTGTGCTCCACTGTGAGGTAATGACACACACTACTTTAACCTGGGATGTGGCTGTGCTTAGGCAAGTGATTGAGTCATTTCCCACTATGCCTAGGACTATGACTCTTTTTGTCAAGTAATAGTAATTGAATTGATGCCTTATTTCTCAAATGCTGATAGTACAGATTTTGTTGAAACTGAGCCAAAAGCGTTCTCATAATCTATGCATCCCATGCAGAATGGGAATTCACACTCATTGCTCTGTTCTGTAATTTTGTTCATATTTTGAGCAAGCCCTCATGCTATAACTACTTCTAAACACAATTTGTTCTCTTGCTTTATTAGAATTCAATTGTTTTTTCTGTGTGGTAGTTGTAAGTCTAGAGAATGTCCCATATGCTATGAAGGGGAGAATGACAGGCCTATTGTTTTTCAGGTTTGGTGTCTCTCTTATTTCATGTGAAGTAGAACAATTAAAACATTGGTAGCAGATGAGATACTGGCAGAAGTCAAGCTCTGAGAGTTGGTTGTGAGTTGTGCTTGGGTAGCTCAGTTGTTAGAGCACTTGTCCACAAAAGAGAAAGGTCTGAAGTTCTTGTCTCAGTTCGACACACAGTTTTAATCTGCCAGGAAGTTTTTGGGGAAATAACTTCCTCTGCAGGCATAGTGTAAAGTTATTTTCCAGGTTCCTTTTGTATTGTTTTTTCTTGTGGGTTTAATTATTTCTATTGAAATACCATTTTCTGTTGGCATTTTTCCTTCCTTTGTACATAGAATATATTGCATGCTACATCTGGCATAGCTTCTTGTATGTCATTATTTTCGTGATTACTATCTTTTTTAAATCTATCTGTTGAACTAATCCATTGTCTATAGAAATCTTTGAATGTTTGTACAATTTTTATTCCTGATATTAGTTACTGTGTAATCTGCAATGTTAATTGTTAAAATGAGATGTATATGCAAGATAAGCGTATGATTGACCAGTATTGTTTGCATTTTTTCTCTCAACTAATTTTTGTTGTACCTTCTTACTTCCTGTCAAAGATTTTTTTTCAAATTGTTTTGCTTATTTCAGCGAACTCTAACATGGCCTATTATCATTTGTTTGGAATGCTCAGTTTCTCCTTAACTGTTGTTTTGTTCCATTTGAAAGTTCATTTTCTTTTGACTTCTCTAAAACTTGGGCATATTTTACTGTTTACCTGTCTATCTTTTTAAGTAACTGACCCTTTTGTATATGCCTAGAAGGCAGCAATGAATCGGAGCATTCACAGTCGCCCATCATTAACCAGCCACACACAATATTAATTCTCTGCTAAGAACTGAAAACCTCAAGAACTGTACCACTGAATTTGATGAACCAAAATATTTTTTATTGGGGGGCTTCAGAAGATGAGAATTATCACAGAGGAGCCATTCAAATTTTGAGGATACAGTGTTTCACAGGCAACCTGGTCAAATGGTTGTGATGCAAAACACCCAATTTTAAATGGAGTTTACTATGAATGTAAAAATAATACATTCTATAATCGACTTCCAAGCCATTCCATCAGGAATTTCACCCTTAACCTTAAAAACTACAAACAAAATTTTTAACAATGAAAACAATCAATTATTGACTAAATTATTTAATTGGATAGATAAAAATCTACTCACCAAGTGGCGGCAAGGACATGCTGTAGTGCTAGTTCCCACCTGCGGAGTTCTGAAAAACTGGTGTCTGGGAGAAGAATCCAGATGGTGCATATGGTGAAACAGGCGCTGAGGTCACAGATGTCATGCTGTAGAGCATGCTTTGCAACACGGTATTGTGTGTTGTTAGTATACACCCTCTGCCTATGCCCATTGTTCCTAATTGATAATTTGGTGGTAGTCATTCCATTGTAGCAGGCTGTACAATGTTTACATAATAGAGTGCATATGACGTGTCGTTTCGCAGGTGGCTCTCCCTTTGGTAGTACATGTTTTGCCAGTTCTAGGGCTATTATAGGTGGTTGTAGGAGGGTGCATAGGGCAATTCTTGCAGTGGGGATGGTCACAGGGGTAGGGGCCATAGGGTAGGGAGATGGGTGCAGAAGGAGCATAGGGCCTGACAAGAATATTGCAGAGATTGGGATGGTGATGGAAAGCTATTCTAGGTGTCTCCAGAATGAGATATTCACTCTGCAGCGGAGATGAGATACTGGCAGAAGTAAAGCTGTGAGTACCGGGCATGAGTCGTGCTTCGGTAGCTCAGTTGGTAGAGCACTTGCCCGCAAAAGGCAAAGGTCCCGAGTTTGAGTCTCGGTCGGGCACACAGTTTTAATCTGCCAGGAAGTTTCATATTCTAGGTGTGGTGGGCAAAATTTCCAACAGAATGGATCTCATTTCAGAGCATGATTTTATTAAGTAATGGCTCTGTCGATTTAGGTAATTAACACATTCCAGACCAGGATAATACTGAGTCACCAATGGCATGCTCGGAAGCTGTTTTGTGCTGGGATCAGCACTACCAGGATTGGATATGATGGCCCAAAAAATCTGCCTTTTAACTAGTTTGGTGGGGTCATGACATGCTGTGAAGGCTGAGGTGAGAATGGTGGTGTATCGCTGTAAGGAGTCTGCATCCGAGCAAATAAGATTTGCCTCAGATGCCAAGATTGTATTGGAGGGAACATGAAAGGATGGCAACTGTCAAAATGTAAGTACTGTTGTTTGTTGGCAGTAGTACAAAGACTCCTCTCCTACATCAAAGATACCAACCATTTCCTAGATCATCTGAAATCTGTGCCCGTCTCACTCCCACCACACTCCTTGCATGTCACCATTGATGCCAACTCCCTCTAAACCAATATCTCCCACGTACATGGTCTGTCTGCTGCTGAACATTTCCTCGGTAAGTGCCACCTGATTCCAAACCTATGACATCCTTCCTACTTACCTTAATCAACTTTGCACTTACCAACAACTACTTCACCTTTGAGGGGCAGACATACAAACAGATCTTGTGTATGGTCATGGGGACAGGATGGCTTCTTTCTATGCCAACCTTTTCATGGGTCGCTTGGAGGGGGCTTTCCTGGGATCCATAAGTCTTCAGCCCTTAGTTTGGTTTAGATACATTGATGACATCTTTACCATATGGACTCATGGTGAGGCTGACCTGTTAAAATTCTTGGAATCTCTGAATACCTTCTCCCAATTAAATTTCACATGGTCCTATTCTGAATCTTGTGCCACTTTCCTTGATGTTATATTGTCCTCGCCAAAGGCCATCTACATGCTTCCATCCACGTTAAACCTACCAACAAACAACAGTATTTACATTTTGACAGTTGCCATTCTTTCCGTGTCAGACGTTCCCTCCCATACAGTCTGGGCATCTGAGACAAACATATTTGTTCGGATGCAGACTCTATACAGCAATATACCACCATTCTCACCTCAGCCTTCACTGCACATTGTGACCCCACAAACCTAGTTAAAAAGCACATTTCCCGGGCCATCACATCCTATCCTGATCCCACCACAAAACAGCTTCAGAGGATGCCATTGGTGAGTCAGTATTATCCTGGTCTGGAATGTGTTAATCACCTACTTTGACAGGGCCATGACTTCCTAAAATCATGCCCTGAAATTAAATCCATTCTGTTGGAACTTTTGCCCACCACACCTAGAATAGCTTTCCATCACCTTCCCAATCTCCGCAATATTCTTGTCAGGCCCTATGCTCCTTCTGCACCCATCTCCCTACCCTATGGCTCCTACCCCTGTGATGGTCCCTGCTGCAAGACTTGCCATATGCACTCTCCTACCACTGCCTATAATAGCCCTATAAATGGCAAAACATATACTATCAAAGGGAGAGCCACTGGCAAAACGACACATCTCATGTACCAGCTGTTATGTAAACACTGTACAGCATGCTACATCGGAATGACTACCATCAAATTATCAATTAGGATCAATGGGCATAGGCAGAGGGTGTATACTGGCAACTCACAATATCCTATTGTAAAGAATGCTCTACAGCATGACATTTGTGACCTCGGCACCTGTTTTACCACATGCACCATCTGGATTCTTACCTTGGACTTCAGTTTCTCAGAACTCCGCAGGTGGGAACTAGCACTACAGCATGTTTTTGGTTTTAGCCACCCACCTGGCCTTAATTTACATTACTTCTTCTGTATCAGCATTTCTTCACTGTAACTACCCTTTGCTTCTCTCCATTTTAGTTTTCTACATCTTTCATTGTCCTTTCCGTCTATTTTCACTGCCCCCCTCCTACCTCTTTTATGTACAATGCACTTAGCTTTTCACTCTTATTAAGTCATGCATGATGTTTAAGCAGTAATCTCTGTCTGCATATTACCCTGTCTTCTACCTTTAAGCTCTCAGGTTTTCAAATCTCATCCGATGCAGTCCCCGACAGTCAGTCTTTTCTTCTCATCCCATACAGTAAGTCTCCCCTCGCCTGCAGTTCTGGGTGACTTTCCCAAAATCTGCCACTTTTGCTAGACCTCTACAGTCCTTTTCCTTCACCCCTCTTGCTTCCCCTTCAACCCTTCTGCCTGAAGAAGGAGTGACTGGCTCCAAAAACTTGCCAATTACAACAGTCTTTTATTTGTGTGTTCTGCCACCACTTGGTGAGTAAACAAAATTTGTAACATCATAAATGCCCATGCCTGAGGTAAAGAGAGAAATTTTCTAACAAAAACCATGAAAGAAGTAGAAAAGTTGTGAAATGTACTGAAGTACACAATGTCTCTTTAAATAAAACATGGTTAAGTTACTATTAGAGGATTTCAGTATGCAACTCCAGAAAGAAAACACAAGACATTGAGATATAATCTGGAAATAGGCTCCACAGAAATACACCAGCAGGAATGCCCAGAGACTTGTTGAACTCTGTAGACAGCAATATCTCATCTCCAAACCCAAATAATTCAAAGCAGACCAAACAAACTTAAAACTTTGAAACGCCCTGACCAGATAAAGGAAGATGACAAGTGGAGCAAATATACATGGACACATCCTTTCACAGAAAAATCTATGATGTCAAGATCAAAATTAGTTTCCCACCTATAAAGAAGGAAAAACTGAAAACCAAAGAAGATGAGAGGAATTATGATCACACCAATTAATCAGAAATAATAGTTGTTGAGAAATTACACAAACCATAAAATTAATGGACAGTTTAAAAGAACTTTACCAATTATGAAACAAGTTGAAAATTTAATCTCCATAGACTCATGTTAAGTACTTGCTGATAGACCTCAGAAAGAGACAAAATTCACGAAGAAAGTCACCAGGAGTGGCAACCTCAAAACTGCCTGAAAAATTTCACCCAAATTATTAGGTGAATCAAGAGAGAATATCAAAAATAGGTGATCAAGTTAATAGTGGAAACTAATACAAACCCTTTGAAATATAAATACAAAAATAAAGTCCCTGCATCAATGCTACAAAGTGAGGACAAAAAAATGGCATACAGTAATAAGAAAAGTGCTGCAATAATGACAAAAACATTTGATAAACTTTTGAACTGCAAAGAACACCGGGAACTTTTTAAAATTTGTGTATTGACATTAACATGCTAATAAAGGCCAACCATGAAAACATAAACTCCCTCCCCCTCCATGCCCCCCCCCCCCCAAAAAAAAAAGAGAAAGAAAGAAATCCCAAGGTGTGGAAGCAGTGTTAAGGAGCTGAAAACTTATAAAGTGTGTGGAAAAGACAAACAAGTTTTCATAGAAACATGGAAATATGCCAGTGCTACAGTTTGGACACCCCTAGACATGGCTGTACAAAAAATTGAATAACTATCCTTTTCATAATATTGTAACAGAAACAGTCCATATATATTGCATCATGGCTGTAATCCACCCCACTCCACAAAAAAAGGAGATGAAGAGAAATATAGGTAATTACTAAGGTATAACTCCCTTACATGCAAAATTTTTTCTGAGTTTGATATTACAGAGTAAAACACTGTTACAGCCGGAAGTAGGTGCCTGCCAGGCGAGAGGGATGGGGGGACTTCAGACTATTGAGAAGCTGAGCAGAAAAGATTACCACCTTAAAATTAGTGACAGCATATCACAAGAAACAAAACAAGCCTTTCGCAATAACCATTGTAACTTTTAAGATGGCATGACTGTGTCCATGAAAATCTTAAGAAATTTTCGACCTCACCTTAAATTAATCAAATTAATAAAACTTATTTTAAACAAGACAAAATTGAAAGCCAAGTTAAGAGAAGAATTTTTGGAGCTACACTTCATAAAGGCAGTTGTAAGACAGGGAGGCTGCTTGTCACCACTTCTGTTTAACTGTATATTATGATACATGATGGGAGAATGGTACAAGGTTAACCAGAAGAACATCGAAGCTGGAATGTCTAAAGATAAGATTAAATTTAACTGCCTGACTATACAGATGTCCAACAACACTTATGAATCAGAGCAAAAAGTTAAATCACCACAGGAAATAGTGAAGAAAATGAGGTTCAGTATATCCTTTGAAAAAACTGTCATTTTTTTAACCGAGTCATCCATCACAAAAAAGGACACAAAAAATCAAAATCATATGTAAAGTATATATTTAGGAGAAATCATGACATATAGCACCAACAAACATGCTGTGTGGCATTCAAGAATAAACAAATAGATGTAGCCACAATGTATCACCAAAATTGCAAACAACAAAAGAGGCCTCACAATAACATCAAAACATTTATTTGCTGGTTTATCAGGCTTCAGTGTAGCTATGGATTTTGTTCTTTTGAAGACTCTTGGTATTGTACCCAATAGCATAGTATTGGTGAAGAAGCCCATACGTCTTTTATGTGTCTTGTTTCCACAACTGATGACCTAATATGGATGTATCCCATCCAATCCTGGAGCTTTCCCTTTTCTCATTTCTGTGTGTGCTGATTTGACCTCTTATAAGGGGCTGGGTTATTCTGATTTATTGTGTACCATATTGCTTCAGATTGATAAGCTCTTTCATAACAATTCATGTATGTGTCTTATATTAGCGTGCTGTGGAGAGTGAAGTTATTCTATTTGAAATCTGGTCTGGTGTTGCTTCAGAAACTTCGCAGGTAGGCTATCAACTTTCTACTAGTTTTCTTCAGGTACTCATGTCTCTCTGCTTGACCTTTGAAAATCCATATTCTCTGTTTCTTTTCCCCACTATTTTTATGAGCTCCACCAAGATGTTTTAACAATTCTTTGACAGTGTCACAATCATTGATCATTAAATAGGGCCGATATAGGTCTCTGTTACTCCAGTCTGAAATATATTCTTTCTGGAATCACTTAGGCATGCACTTTTTTGCTGTTGCTGAAACTACTTCATCAAATCTCATATTTTTTGCTTAATGGGACACTCCATCTGATCATTTTATCAAGTTCTTTGAAGAATTTAGCCCAGATAGCTTTCATGCAGTTCCACCTTGGTGTAGGGTTTGATCTAATTACAGGTATTTGAACTCCTACAGCAAGAATTGCAGAACAGTGTTGGCTATTTGGAATGCCTCCAAGGACCATCCTTAATGTATTGAGAGGTTGTCGCTGGGAATTATGACTTACAAAACATAAATTAGGTTTGGAATCCTTCTTCCAAGCTGCAGATTTAAATGTCCCCTTGTCCTTTGAGTAAAAAACTAGGTTAAGGTTGTTATGTTTAGCTCAGTTTATAAGGTCCTTACCATTTTCATCTTTATCATTGTAGTTCCAATCACTCTGATGAGTACTGAAATTACCAAAATACCCTGAAGCACAAAAGAAACTGGTATAGGCATGCAAACTCAAATACAGAGATATGTAAACTTTCAGAATATGGCACTGTGGTCGGCAACACCTGTATAAGACAACAAGTGTCTGGTTTAGTTGTTAGATTGGTTACTGTGCTCTAATGGCAGGTTATCAAGATTTAAGTGAGTTTGAACGTGGTGTTATAGTTGGTGCACGAGTGATGGGACACAGCACAGTATCTCTGAGGTAGCAATAAACTGGAGATTTTCCCATATGACCATTTCACAAGTCTACCATGAATATCAGGAACCCGGTAAAACATCAGGTCTCTGATATTGCTGTGGCTGGAGAAAGATCCTGCAAGAATGGGACCAATGTTGACTGAAGAGAAATGTTTAATGTGACAGGACTGCAACCCTTCAGCAAATTGCTGCAGATTTCAATGCTGATCTATCAACAAGTGTCAGTTTGTGAACCATTCAATGAAACATCATTGACATGGGCTTTTGGAGCTGAAGGCCCATTCGTGTATTCCCAATGACTGCACAACATTAAGCTTTATACCTTTCCTCGCCTGGGCCCCTCAACACTGACATTGGACTGTTGACGACTGGAAACATGTTGCCCGGTTGGACAAGTCTACTTTCAAATTATATCAAGCGGATGTATGTGTACGGGTATGGAGACAACCTCATGAATCCATGGACCCTGCATGTCAGCAGGGGATTGTTCAAGCTGGTGGAGGCTCTGTAATGGTGTGGGGGGTGTGCATGCAGTTGGAGTGATATGCGACTCCTGATATATCTAGATATGACTCTGACAGTTGGCACATACATAAGCATCCTGTCTGATCATCTGTATCCATTTATGTCCATTGTACATTCCAAAGAACTTGGGCTATTCTAGCAGGACAAAGGGACACCCCACACATACAGATTTGCTACAGAGTGGCTGCAGGAACACTCTTCTGATTTTAAACACTTCCATGACCACCAAACTTCCCAGACATTAACATTATCCAGCATATGTGGGATGCCTTGCAACGTGCTGTTCAGAAGAGATCTATACTCCCTTGTACTCTTCACAGGTTTATGGACAGTGGTGCAGAACTCTTGGTGTCAGTTCCCTCCAGCACTACTTCAGACGTCAGTCGAGTCCATCCCACACTGTGATGCGGCACTTCTGCATGCTTGTGAGGGTCCTAGACAATATTAGCCAGGTGTACCAGTTTCTTTGGCTCTTCAGTGTGTATTTTTGGATGCCAGGAAAAGGGGAAGAACCTGAGCTGTCCAGTTATCTGCTAGAGGCTTATAGACATTTGTTATACCAGCACCTTCAACTTCAACAGAGATATTCTCAATATTTTGCACACAGTTCGCAGATATCAGGTGCGTATTTTCAATATTGGTGCATAAATAAGTAACACAGCCATAGATCTGATGATACATAGCTCCCAGGACTTTGTAACTAGCTATATGTCCTCTCAATTATAGGCTATCCTCAGCACATATGTGTGTCTCTCGAATCACCGCCACATCCACATTGTTTTCAAGCAGTGTACTAGAGAGGTGTTGGGATTTGGAACGGCTATGTCCTTTAACATAAACTCTAAAATTTGAATGTTATGACCCAACTGTCTGATTGATTGGTCCTGAGAATAACAATCATGATGTAGTTGTGCATTTATGATTAAGCCAGGAGATCTTTATCTATCTATCCTATCTAGGTCTGGCTGCCAGCTTTGATATTCATCTAGCCATAAAACGAATGCACTGTATCTAAAATGCCTGTAAAAAGTTATTTTTATTAATTATAGGTTTGCCACCTCTTCAGTAAGAGCCAGGTGTTCTTCTCAAATTGAACAGTAGTGACATGATTAACATCATTTCTTCTGTCAAGGCTCACACTACCTGACGTGTAGGTCATACCTTCTTTTCAACAGCAGGCACTGCTCTAATAGCCTCTGCCAAAAATAAATAAATAAGTAAATAAAAATAAAACCAATGCACATAATGAAAACGAAACTTCCTGGCAGATTAAAACTGCATGCTGGATCGAGACTCGAACTCGGGAGAGCAAGTGCTCTACCAACTGAGCTACCCAAGCACGAGTCACCACCCATCCTCACAGCTTTAATTCCACCAGTACCTCATCTCCTACCTTCAAAATTTCACAGAAGCTCTTCTGTGAACCATGCAGAACTAGTACTCCTGGAAGAAAGGATATTGCAGAGACATGGCTTAGCCACAGCCTGGGGGGGTTGTTTTCACAATGACATTTTCACTCTGCAGTGGAGTGTGTGCTGATATGAAACTTTCTGGCAGATTAAAACTGTGTGCCGGACCAAGACTCGAACTCGGCACCTTTGTCTTTCGTGGGCAAGTGCTCTACCAACTGAACTACCCAAGCATGACTCACCACCCATCCTCAAAGCAAGTTTGGAAGGTAGGAGACGATGTACTGGCAGAATTAACCACACCACATTCATATATAACAATGCTGACCCTGCGCCAATGTGGGACAAAGGCAGAAGAAAAAGAAGAAGCAATTAAATATGATAAAAATAAAAGAAGTGAAGTTTCCAAAAAACAGTACCTGTATTGACAAAGAATAACAGGTTCTACATGTGCCATGTCATTGAAACCCTCTCTGAATGTTTTAATACAACAGAAAAAAGTATATAGTTTCATTAAAAAATAAAGAAAGTTTTTGTCATAATTTCACAGTTATAAATGTTAAAAATTACTTCTATATGTCAGGGAATTCCTAACATTGCTCACTACAACTAAGTGGAACTGTACCTCAATATATTTACTCATTATGAATACATTTATAGTGGATGCTCTCAGCTGCCACACCATGCATACCTGTACTGTTATGGTCAATATTGTCCTTCTGTCTGTCTTTCTTATGATAATGAGTTTGCTGTGCTGTTTATAACAGCTTGTATGTGTTTCCTATTTACATGTTAGTAAGTTAGTCAGTGAGTTACATGTTCCATAGCTCGTTTGAATGATTATTTTAATCAAAATTTTGTGGTATGAGTCAATTTACAGTATATGTATACATGATAAGTGTCAGCATTAATGAAGATATTATTTTCAGCCCTACTCATGCAAATACACTTAAAATTATTTTTTTGAGTTAATTTTTGTACAGGCTGTCAGTTTTAGATAAAAATTCACCTGTTGAATAGAATGAGTTGTCAACAAGAAATGGTTTTAAGCTAGGTTTAAAACTTGCTTTTCTGCCTGTTAAGACATTTTATGTTATTGGAAAAATGATCAAAAATTTTTGTAAATGCATATTGCACACCTTGCTGAGTCACTGACAGTTTTAATCATGAATAATAAATGTCATATTTCTTCTAGTGTTGCAGATACGGACCTCACCATCCTATTCAAATTATTTTCTTTTTGGTTGGGCCCATAGTATAGCAAGCTGCATATAGTTTAATTAGTAGTGCTTCTTCCATACTACAAACTTGTTTCAGCTATAGTGCCATTCTCAAGTAAGCCCGTAGATGTTACAGTTGGTGGGTCAACTTACGTTTATAAAAGTTGTACATAAGGCTCAGCTTATGTATATACTTACAAATATCAGAATAGATGCCCATGTTGCATCAGTGAGTAAACTGTTGACTGTCTGTTTGTTGCTAGACTGTTATAAGTCTTGTAATTTCTGTTTGCATAGAATTTTTTAGACAGCTAGATTGACAATTTGTTCCCATTGATGCTTTATGTTTACAGTATAATTTTTGCCAGCCAGTGATAATGGTTGTATTTCATTGGTATTATAATTTTGTTATGATTTGTATCTATGGCTATCTTTCATTTTTGTTTACTGTGTGTTTATATCTGGTCTCATTTTCCAAAATATCAATAAAATTTTGTAAATAATTTTTATGTTTAAAATCAGTTTGTTCATTGAGAATGTCATTTGGATGATTTTTCACGTGAGTATTCGAGGGGTGTTTGAAAAGTCCATGCAAAGTCCAAGAGATGGCACCACTGGATCGTATCGAGGTCATGCCTAGTTAGTAGCATCTTTGCAAAGAACACACACCAAGTTTCTTTGTGTTTGGCATTTGTGTGAATCAAGGAAGTCAAATGATTGTCCAAAAAGAATTTCGTGCGGTGATTAAACATTACTTTATGAAAGGCAAAATGCCTTAGGAGACTTAAGAGATGCTTGATAAACATTACAGTGACTCTGCACCTTTGATTAGAACAGTTTATAAGTGATTTCAACATTTTTGGAGTGCCCATATGGGCACAAGTGATGCTGAACGTTCTGGACGCCCTGTGGAGGTTACGACTCCAGAAATCATTGATAAAATCCATGATATGGTGATGGATGACAGAAGAGTTAAGGTGCGTGAGATTGCTACTGCTGTGAGCATCTCAAATGAATGAGTAAATAATATTTGGTATAAACATTTGGACATGAGAAAGCTATCCGCAAGATGGGTTCCATGATTGCTGACGCTTGACCAAAAATGGAATCGTGTGAAGTGTTGCAAGAATCATTTCAGGAGAAGTCCACAGGATTTTAAGTGTTGTTTTGTTACTGTGGATGCAACATGGATACATTACTATACTCCTGAGACCAAACAACAATCTAAACAATGGGTTACCAAAGGAGAATCTGCAACAAAAAAGGCGAAAACATTCCTTCGGCTGGAAAGGTTATGGCGACTGTCTTTTGGGATTTGCAAGGGGTAATCCTCATCGACTACCTGGAAAAGGGTAAAACTATTACAGGTGAATATTATTCATCATTATTGGACTGTTTGACAACCGAGCTTCAAGAAAAAAGACAGGCAATTGGACCACAAAAAAATCCTTTTCCATCACAACAATGAACCAGCACACACCTCAGCAGTTGTGGTCACAAAATTAATGGAAATAGGATTCCAACTCATTTCACATCCCCCCTATTCTCCAGACTTGGCTCCCTTAGACTACTGTTTGTTCCCCAATTTGAAGAAATGTCTGATTATTGCAGCAACTAATAGCTATTTTGCAGACTTGGACAATTCCTATTATTCAGAAGGGATCAACAAATTAGAACAGCACTGGATGAAATGTATAAGTTTAGAATGAGACTATGTTGAAAAATTATAAAAGGTTTACCCCAAACACGTAAGTAGTTTTTATTTTTGCACAGAATTTCCAAACACCCATAGTATATAACTCTAATTCTTCCAGAATGTTCATAGCATGTCCTTTTGGTACTTTGTGTAATGCATTTTTGATATGCTGTACTTTGTTGTGTTAATTTTTCAGATGTAGATAAAAGCTTGATTGACTGCTATCACATTTTTTTGTGTTTTCTTTAAAGAAGTTCCCTTTAGAAGTCTCAGTCATTGAGTTTTAATGATTTTTTCACTTAAGCATTATGAACTTCAATGATTTTTTTCTGTATTTTAAATTTTTCCTTTTAGTGAATATTAACTATGAATAATCTGATAAAGGATTAACTAAGTTGCATCACTCAAGTTGTAGATAATGTCACCTCTGTAACTGTATCATCTTATGTGAAGCAGGATGTTGAACAACTTGTTGCTGAAATGGCAGTTCATATGCATCATCTTTTACCATAGGTTGATGATTCTGTGGAGCCTCAGTATCCACGCTATTATGATGGAGCACCTCTACCAGAATATTATCCTAGTATGAGAACCCACAACAGACATAAGTATTTGGTGAGTATGTTTTTTATCATCTGAACATGTTCATACACACTCTTATATTTGTATAAACATTCATAATTGAACAATACATCTCGAAATAGACAATATAATGGATGTTAGCATTCTTGTTACCACCCTTGCTTGTAATACAGAAGAGTTAATTCCACAGTTTTTACTTATTAAACAATCCTGTTTATTTTGACACACACATATGTTAATAAACTTGTCACTCTTTATCATTGTACCAAATGTCACTTCCAGATTCATTGTATTCCTCTCCACCAGTCACCTTATTGATGACACATTTCTTTAAAATATCAAAATACTCTCAAAACTGCAAAGGGATAATATAAATCACGCGTGAAACATCTTGTAGTTTCTCAGGTTTTGGAGGAGTGATGTCCATATATACTTTCAGCACATTATGCAAATGAGGGACTATCCCAGTCTTAACCAGAATACTTCACTATTCCACCGCTACTGGGTGAAAGAGAGATGCGTTTTGACTGAACGGTGTACTCAAATGTTTTATATTGTGTAACAGTCCATTTTTCTCCTTTCACAGTTACAGACCTCTTAAAAAATGAATCTATACATTTCTGATATTCAAGAAATGCAACTTGTGTGCACAGTTCAACATGCATATGTTTCCTTTCTTTCTGTAGTACTATGAATCAATGGTGGGGAATATACACTATGTCCTATTTCCTTTTTAGTAATTCCTGTCACAAGCAATAGTATGAATGTCCCTGGGTTCAGAACATGTGGAAAACACTTGAAAATCTACCACTATGAACTAAAGTGTACCAAAATTGAACCATTGTGCAACTCCTGTTCTTTCCTGTACAGGCATCTGAAAATGCATGCAGGGTTTTCCTACTAGTGGCCAAATCTTTCGTTATGAAATCCATAAAGAGAGAAACAACTGTATTAGGATCCTTCTTTGCAGTTCCTTCATTGTATGTATAGATGAATGCTATGTTATCAGAAAATCTATGAATTCCACATATAAATAACAATGGCTGCCACAAATAAAACACATCAGTTCCTGCTATGTGTGTCTTCCTTCTAAATTCATGTAAATCATCTCTGGACTCAACTAATGGTTCCATCGCTGAAGTCATTTTGAATACTCAGAGCTGTTTACTGCATCACATGATAGTGCTGCCATCATGTCTCAAGTTCTTTCATCCAATATAGGGACTTGTCTCTGTGGCAAGTCCTCTTTCTGCATGAAACAAAATTTCAACACTGGTTTAGAACCAACAAATGCAGAATTGTGTGAAAATAACAACTGAAGTAATAAATCATACACCCCAAAAATGGTGACAAGTCTCATTTTTTATTTCAGTACCTCAACTGCAAAAGTGATGCCAGTGCAGTATTATGTGTGTGAACCGACCTTTCAATTATGTCCCGTAAATGTTTGATGCGATTTATGATGGATGATCTGGGTGGCCAAATCATTCGCTTGAATTGTCCAGAATGTTCTTCAAACCAATCATGAAAAATTGTGTCCAGTTGATGTGATGCATCATTGTCTGGGAACATGAAGTACGTGAATGGCTGCAAAGGGTCTCCAGTTATCTGGACATAGCCATTTCCAGCCAATCATTGGTTCAATTGGACCAGAGGACCCAGTCCATTCAATGGAAACACAGCCCATACCATTATGGAACCACTACCAACTTGTGTAGTGCCTTGCTGACAACTTGAGTCCATGGCTACAACTAATTTGGTCCCGCTATGTACTGTCATAGCTTAAGCCCACTCTACAAACTTGAATGTGAGTGACAGTGAGTTAGTCCATCAGAGACTGGATTGACTGAGCTAGTGACTGCGCTAGTTACTGAATGAGGCCCTCTGGTCAGTGGCAGCAGCCTAAATACTTGTGGTGTTGGGAGGTCGTTGGCGGCATGTTGCTTGCGAGTCTGTCTCTGGCCTCTCTTGTGAAAGGCATGATTGATCGAGCGCCTACTTCATGCTACATCTTTGCCAAGTGGTGTGTAGGTGACAGCTTACACCAGCACAGAATTCTCTAATGATTTCTAAAATGGAATGTCCCATACATCTAGCTCGAATTTCCATTCTGTTTTCAAAGTCCATTAATTCCTGTCATGTGGCCATAATCACATCAGAAACATTTTCACAAGACTCGGTTGAGTAAAAGTACTGCTCTGCCAATGCCTTGCCCTTTTGTACCTTGTGTATGTGATACTACTGCGACCTATATATGTGCATATTGCTATCAAAGACTGCAGATTTGTGTGGGTGTGGTGTTGGGGGGGGGGGGGGGGGGGGAGCTTCTGGTTCTGTTTAGTGAACTTTGTGTTATGCTCAGTAACATTAAAAATGTCAAATTACATTGTATGGTTGTGTGGTGTAATGGGTACAATAACAGTTTCATGCAAGAAGTTGTGTGTGTTCAAATCTCAATAGATGCAATAATTTTTTTATTTTTAAATCTTTATCAAAATGACTCTGATCATTATTTTTGTACAGTTAATTAGTAAAATGTAATTTTTTATTTCTATTCCTTTGCACATTGTTTTAAACACCATATGAACTTTTTTTAAGTTTTTAAATGTTTTCTTTATATCATTCTTTCTCTAACTGGAATTTTTGTGAATATGTATTTAATTATAATTATCTGTTATAATATTCAATTATTTGAAAATTATGATCCATCAGTTAAAAAAAAATCCAAATACTCTATTTATGTTGGCTGTGCAGTGGTGAGAAAAATGTATTTTTCATTACCAGATGTACCATTTTTATGCATTGTTATCATCATACAAACATTTAAAACATAACGTAAATAGCTATTGCACTGTGGACAAAGTAGCACAGATGAAGATTTAAATAAAAGAATGATTTGTAAGTAACGAAATTCAAACAAAATGAGTAATAGATATAATGAATGGAATAAAGCAGGATGATAAAACAAAAATGAATACACAAAATTAATTAAAGACAAATGAAGAAATATTTTAAGCAGAAAAAGAATGATAAGAAGAAAAATGAGAGCAAACGAAGAAGTTATATTATGAGTCAAATGATGTGACAAAGGAATAGAAATAAAAAAATTACATTTAAATCTGTTAAGTGATTACAAATGATGATCAAAGGCATTTGATAAAGATTTAAAAATAAAAAAAATTACTGTATGTAGTGAGATTCAAACCAAAAGACTCATGTTAAGCTACTATTCTTACCATTCACCATGCAACCACACTACACAATTTATCTCTTCAATGCTATTGAGTGTTAGACAAAATTCTGATTTTTTTTGTCAATTACTCACAAATAAGGGCCCATCAGGGTGTACAGCTGGGATGTGCGATACCTGGGATCTTAACCTACATGACTGTACAGACAGTTTCAAAAAGTTGATCCCACTACTGGGGATCTCTCCTTGTTAGTAAGTGTCCACAACTGTCCACTGTTGAAGTGAATGATGTGTCATAAGCTGATGTCACAGATACCAAGCTTCATTGCCAGTTCTTAGTTGACTTGTGTCTGTGAGCTGTACTTGTATGAATTGCATGTTTTTTGTTTTGTCTACATCTGATTGACTAAGTCCAATAGCTGAATAGTATATAGGAGTCTTTTTAAATGTGCCTGCCATTCAACAACCTCCTCTACACGGTGAATACCAATTGATCCTTTCCATATTTTTGTAGTTCTTAAATCTCTACCTTCCCAACTTGATCCACATATATAATGCTCCTCAAACTAGTTGTATACATCTTAAATTTGCTCTTTTAAAACTTATGTCACATTAGAAATGCGAGAAACAACACAGCAGTAATTGTGTAACTATAACAGGGGTAATTTGAAGTACATATTGCAAAAAACTGTTCAAAGAATTGGATATAATAACTACTGCTTCTCTGTATATGTATGGCATTTGGTTTAAATGTCTAATTTTTCAACTGGCTCAAAGGCACTTACTTTGGTTCAAAAATGTATCCAGTATCCGGAAACATGCATTTTCAATAACTTCCCAACAACCATAAAAACTTCAATTCTCCATAAAAACAGATTAAGAAGAGTCTGTAAGATTTATTGGTGGCCAAATTCTCCTACTCTACTGATGAGCTCTCTAATAATATCACATAACATTACTGCTTTGTACTATAAGACTTCTGCACAACTTCATGACAGTAATAAGGCAAACATATAGCCCACCTTTCCCCCAGTTTGGTATTGTTTGGCTACAGTAGTTAAGGTTATTTTAAGTAGTATTCTTTCTGATATCATCTATATTTGTGAGGACCTCTCTTATGAAACAAGTAATCTAATCTGAGTATGCCATGTAGCTCTCTGTTTCATATCCACATTCTTCTTTTCAGATCTGAATATTTGCCATTGCCTGTTGAGATAGTTTCTAATCATTTTTGCCATCTGTTTTAAGTAGAGGTGTCTTCTTTGATTTCTTAACGTTTTATTCTACACAAGAGATGTGCACTGCCATAATAGCATTATAGTCACTGACTTCTGTATTTACAGGCACAGAATCTAATAGTCTAGCTATAGCAGTTGCCATTCCTTATGAGTTGTATAAGCAATCGCTCAATGTAATTTAAAGGATATATGTTTAGTACAATGTTACAAGAATTTTTATCCTGACAACTGGTACTATGTGCAAGTATTTTCTAGTCTATAGATGAGAGACTGAAATCTCTGTTTATCACTATGGCATGATCAGTGAATTTATATGCAATGTTTCTCAGATTTTCTGTGAAGCATTGTACCACTATAACACTTATGCTAGGCAGATGACAGAAATGTGATTTCTGTTTTCAACCTAACTTTGACATTTGATCTTCATCCTGATTATCCCTCTTTCTGATGCTGTATTTATCTCATATTACTGAGTTCTTAAAGGTATTAAATATGCCACCACCATTTGTATATAACCTATATATCCTATTTATTCTACTCTGAACTTCATATTTTACCAGTTGTGGTTTCCTGTACCAAGTGTCACACAAAATGTTTCTACCATTTTTAACTTTGTGCAATTCTGATACGAACACTGATTGCTTTATATTAATTTTCATTATGGCAAGGAAAAGTCTTTAACAGAAATAGCAAAGATAACAACTCACTGTAGACTTGAGGAGTTGTGTGCTTAATTGCCACATAGAGAGACCAAAAACTTTGTTGAGCTTTCAGACAGATCCTCCTTCAGAGCTAACAGAATCAACATATATACACATGTATATACTGCACGGATACATGGCCCTGGTTAACTTCATGACACTTACACTGTAGCTCTGCTGGGTGAGCAGTTGTACAAGGTAGGATGAGTGAGTGGGTAAGAGGTTTGGGAGGAGGGGGAAGAGCTAGAGGAAAGGGTAGCTGACAGGTGGGAGTGAGAGGCAGCAAACACATAGGGTAAGAATTTGGCACCTGTCACCTTGCTATGGTGTTGTTGCACACAATGATGTTGAGGAGTGGACTGGGAGAGTGAAACAGAACAGAGGAAGGGAGAGAGAGGCTGTGTAGGGGAGAATATGAGTGTAGAATAATCCAAATGTGCAGAGGGAGAGTGTGGGGGAGGGATAGAGCTGGATCTGGGACCAGGGCTAGCAGAGATTGAGTCTGAGAGGGTTAATGGATTTGGGGGATGTGTTCAAAGAACAGTTGCGAGTTCAGAGAAACTGGTATTGGAAGGGAGGATCCAGATGGATAGCCATTGAAATAGAGCACCACTGGGTAGTCAGCTCTGCTCTTGGCCACAATTTGGCAGAAGCCATTTGTTCGGGTCAGTGGTAGGTTAGTGGTATTCACATATACACTGAAGTGCCAAAGGAACTGGTATATGCATGCATATTCAAACACATAGATATGTAAAAAGGCAGAATATGACACTGTGGTCAGCAATGCCCATATAGGACAACAAGTGTCTGGCACTGTTGTTAGATCAGTTACTGCTGCTACAATGGCAGGTTATCAAGACATAAGAGAGTTTGAACTTGTTGTTATTGTCTGCACACAAGTGATGGGACACAGCATCTCTGAGGTAGCAATGAAGTGGGGATTTTCCCATAAGACTATTTCACAAGTGTACTGTGAAATCTCTGACATTGCTGCAGCTGGAAAAATATGCTGCAAAAATGGGACCAATGATGACTGAAGAGAATTGTTCAACATGACAGAAGCGTAACCCTTCCACAAATTGCTGCAGATTTCAGTGCTGGCCCATCAACAAGTGTCAGTATGTGAACCATTCAACGAAACATCATCGATATGGGCTTTCGGAGCTGAAGGCCCACTCTGTACCCTTGATGACTGCACAACACAAAGCTTTACACCTCACTTGGGTCCATCAACTCTGACATTGGACTATTGATGACTGGAAACATGTTGCCTGGTCGGATGAGTCTTGTTTCACATTGTATCGAGCGGATGGACATGTACGGGTATGGAGACAACTTCATGTGTCCCTGGGCCCTGCGTGTCAGTAGCGGACTGTTCAAGCTGATGGAGGCTCTGTAATGGTGTGGGGCATGTTCAGTTGGAGTGATATATGACCCCTGATAGGTCTGGACATGACTCTGACACGTGATACATACATAAGCATCCTGCCTGATCACCTGCATTCATTTGTGTCCATTGTGCATTCCGACGGACTTAGGCAGTTCCAGCAGGACAATGTGACACCCCACACATTCAGAAGGCTGCCGTTACACTCTTCTGAGTTTAAACACTTCTGCTGGCCACCAAACTCCCCAGACATAAACATTACTGAGCATGTCTTGGATGCCTTGCAACGTGCTGTTCAGAAGAGATCTCTGCCCACTCGTACTCTTACAGATTTATGGACAGCAGTGCAGGATTCATGATGTCAGTTCCCTCCAGCATTACTTCATACATTAGTTGAGGGGCCCTAGATAATGTTAGGCAGGTGTACCAGTTTCTTGGTTCTTCAGTGTAAAAGGCTGTGCAGAAGTCACAACAAAGCTGATATACAATATGACTACTTTCACAAGTGACTTTGTCTCTGATAGAATAGAATATACATGTGATGGAACTGGAATTTAATATGCTGGTTACTTGGGTGGGGAAAGTCTTATACCTGGTCATTCCAAAGGGGTATGGCAAGATGTTGGGAGCAGGTATGCCATAAGAATGGACCAGGATATTTTTTTATATTGGATGCATTAGAGGTAAGTGTGGATATGGTATGGGAAATCTGTTTGCAGGCTGTATTGATAGGGTAAAACCTATATGTGACAGCTTTAGTAATCACTACAGATGCACCATCCATAGGTGGCCAGACACTATGGGATGGACTTTTAAATGTTGAAGGGGCGGCAGGTATCAAAATGGAAATACTGTTGGTGGTTAATGCACATGATAATGTTAGATGTTTCTACAGAGCCCACAGAGAGATGAAAGTCAGTGTCAAGGAAGGTGGTACATTGGGCTGAGAAGTACCAGGTGAATTGGATTTGAGGGAAGGTTATATTGAGACTGTGGATGAATGACGATAGTGTCTTGCCCCTCAGTCAGGGTCATGAAGATATCATCGGCGAACCTTAACCAGACACATTGTTCCCATATTTATTTCATGTGATATGGGTGAAGAAATAAGGAAAATAAGTTTCCTCTCTTTCTAGTTGGCACATTCCCTCACCCACACCTTCCTCACTTTCTAGTGGCCACATTCCATTACCCACACCCACCTCCATCCCTCCCACATCACTCATTCTGCACTCATTCTCCCAATCCCCCATTCTCCCTTATCCTCTGTACAATCACTCCTGCACTTCATTGTGTGCCATACGCAAATTCCTGACCTGCACCAGGGTAAGATCACATGTGTCATGTGCCTGTCCTGTACTCATGATGCCTCCCTATGTCAGCCATCCTTCTCTCCACTCATGCCTTCCCCTGTTTGCCTCCTTTCACCAACTCCACTCAGCACAATTCCTCACCCAGGTTCAGTGTGTGTGTGTGTGTGTGTGTGTGTGTGTGTGTGTGTGTGTGTGTGTGTGGGAGGTTGGACGGGGGGGGGGGGGGGGTGTTTCAATGGTATGCTGAATTGTTTCCTTTATTGCTTCCATTATTATTTTTACTTTCTTCAGTTATGGTGCAAATACTCCATAGATTAGTATGTGTGAGCAAACTACTTGCATGTGGAACAAGACAGTAAGAATATAAATAGAAATTGCTTATCCTAACCATTTCATACAATTTCCTTTTCCTTGTGCGTTGTATACTAATCCCTTGTGTATACCTCTATTTCTTTTTTTGATGTCTTATTGGAGCCATATTTTACTGTTTCCTGATGAATGCAGCTGTTAAAGATTGATAGGTATCCATGTAGAAATACAGTAAACATAGAATTGAGATCTTTTACATTATAAACAACATTCTAGTCTGCTTTCTTTGAGGTTGCCTTGAAACTGCATTTATTCACTCCATATTGTCCATATTGAAGTTCTGCTCTGCATATTATGGTACAATCTCATTTCTCTTCTGCATGGTGTTTTAATGTCCTTAGTTACTCAAACTGGTTGCTTACAAATACTCCATTTCTGTTTGCAATGTTTTAATGGAAAAGAAATATCGTTAAAAGTTATGGCTTGTACAAATCAGTTATTTTTGTCATTCTACTTTTCTGCATCATACATTTCTTGCCAATTGCGTCTTTTGATACCCCCTCCTGGGGGACACCGCTTTTTCATAGGCACCTTTAGTGCCAGGTGGGACGATTTGTGTGCCTTAGTGACACTGAGGGCTGTGCCGGTGATAGCACAGCTACTTGCAGGGTCTTCCAAGCTGGATGGGCCTCAGTGGAGGGGCCTGATGAAGAGTGTCCCATAACTTTGTAAATAGGAGGCTGTGTTTTTCCCAGGGAGATCTGCCAGCAATGGTTGGGTAAGGGTATAGTGATCCCAGGTGTCCCAAATTTGGGACTGACCAGTGCTGCCAGATGTCCTCTACGATAAACTCTGAGCATACTTCAAGGATCATTGCTAGGCACAGCGGTGGAACATTGTATGTTCCAGAGAATGGGGGCTTTGGCTTCATCACCTGGACTGTGATAAAGGTACATACTTTTTTTAAAAAAAAAAAAAAAAAATCTCTTAACCTCAAAGTGTGCTAAATGCTGATAAGGTGAATGGCTGTTGAGATAAACCAATATCCAACAGGCAACCTGTGAGGCACCTGCCAACCCTCAGTTGTATAAGGCTTGCTCAGGAATGGGGGGCTCTCTCTGAGTGACATTTGTTTCCCTAGCAGCTCATGGAATCACTATGGAGCAACTTAAATTAATACCTATTCCTGATGGGACAGGTGTACCCACCTAACAAAGAGAGCTCATTTGGTCAGTCAACCCAAGAAGTGTCAGATTTATAGTAACAGGGCACTAGTCTACCAAAACCTTTTCATTGCAATCAAGAGAGCAAATGGAATGTTTGATAAGGTCTCCTCTTTCTATATTCACAAGGCATTGGAGGGCCCTTAAAATGTGTTACATGACTTTGTAATGGAACACTTCTAGTTGAAACTGGTCCTAGGTAACTATCATGCTGTGGCTGAATTGCACAACACCCATAACTTCTGTAAAGGCATGGTTACTTGTTATGATATAATGGAGATGGACCCTGAGGAGTTATGTGAAGAATGGAAAAATAGGGATGCCTTGGAAGTACAACACTATATGAGGAGGGTCAATGGAACTTGGAAAAAACTGCAACATTTATTCTAGCATTCAACACTCCAGAATTACCTTAACATATTCTTTCTGGCCATATCCATCTCAAAGTTTGACCATTTGTTCCCAACCCAATGCAATACTTCAAATGTCAGAGATTGGGTCATGCCACTATGGCATGTAATGGGAGGGCTACAAGTGGAAATTGTGGAAGCTCAGCTCGCAAGTAAGGCTATTCTTTTACACTTCCTCCAAAATGTATAAGCTGCTCTGTATTTCGCCCATTATGAAGCAGGAAGTATGGGGTTTATAACAAGGCATGAAAAAGTCAGGATTTGAAAGTTATGAGACACATACCCCATGGTGATGCCAAAACTGCTTTCAAAGCTATGCCACCTGCGGTGTTTGCTACTTCTTTTGCATTGGCCCTTAAGATGCCAGTTGCCAAGTGTGATGCCTCCACATACACCCAAACCACAAATTGAAGTATGAGCACATGTATTTGTCAGTTTACCTGTGAGGAACAAGCCATACGGGAATACGAAATCATTCGGAAGCGATGGAAGATGGACTTGGAACCTCAGCCATATTCCACTGCACTCCATCAGAAACCCAGTGAGCCATCCTCTCTACCCATGCAAGCAACTCCTCCCATCAGTTAGGAAAATGTCACAAAAATAGTCATTTGAAATCAAAGAAACTGGCAGCTACACCTTCAGATTTGTGAGCGCTCTTCCTTTTCATAGTGATTTTACTATTGAGGATATCAATATCCACGTGGAGGAACCAGAGAGCTGAGAGCTGTCTATTGTTCTCTCTGACCTCTTGGTTAAATCACCACCACTGAGGGAGAAGGACAAGGACAAGGACAAGGACCACCACTGCTAACAATTGGCTGCCACAGGGATTTCTGTGTCACAGTGGAACTTAAACATATGCCAGTCACATTTGGAAAATTACAGCTCGTGGCCCAGAACTCATTTTAAACTCACTGACAGACCTGTATTAAGGGGCTACCAGCCCTACAGGAGGCACGATGTTACTGGAGACAGCACTATGGGTGGAGTAGCTGTTTTCGACAATAACAGATTAATAGACGCCTCTCCTGTCCCACTTACCGTGGTCATACAAGCAGTTGCAGCGGAAGTTCTCAGACTACTTAAAATCACTCTCTGTTCTTGGTATCTTCCACATCATGATCCACTAAAAGCAGATGTACTGACAGAAATCTTCTTGGCACTGCCCCGCTGATTTCTCCTCGTGGAAGACTTCAGTGCACACAGTATGCTGTGGTGCTCAGCTATGACTTGCTCCATGTGTCGAACTATCGAGTGCCTTGTCCAGTCGGAGAATATGTGCCTTTTGAACTGTGGTCAGATGACACACTTTTCTACAGCTACAAGGTCATTTCAGCCATTGACCTTTGTTTTTGTTCCACAGCTTTTCCAGACTCAGTTAAGTGGGAAGTGGCCACAGATTTGCATTCCAGTGACCACTTTCCAGTGTGGATTTGTCTGCTGACTCAGATGGTGGTCAACAGGAGACTGCGAAGATGGTTGGTACAAAGAGCACATTGGTTGTGATACAGTCAGCAGGCCATCTTTCAATAACAGGACTATGTCCAGGAGATGGTGGACCATATCACCTGTGAGGTCTAATGAGCGGCCACAGATTCGGGTCCTCATTCTAGTAACCTGTCCCTTGGTGGAGTGATGCTTGCCATCTCATAGATCTCTTCTTTCTTTCTTGTTCTAAAGCAGAACGTGGTATGAATAGGGAGACTGATTTGATTGTCTTATATGACATTTCTGAATGGTAATAACCATTTTTTGTTACTGTTAACTTTCGCCACTAGGAGAAAATTCGCAGAAGACCACATACCACTGCTTTCTACTGAGCTGTCTGATTAGTAATTTAATTGAACCGTGAACCATTTCATTCTGCAAACTTTCTTATGATCCACAGATGAATCACTTCAAAGTCAAATTGTCATGATCAAGCCATACAGTCATTCACTATCACCACTTTCCAATGACTCTGCCAATGATCTTCTACTGCCCGTGGTGCTAAACACGGGGGTAAATTCTCCCATTGTTGTGGTGAGATTTACAGTGTTACTTAGTCTCAAAACTCAACACTGCTATTGCTTGCTTTGCTCATTTTGATACTCAGATGAGCTGTGAAAACAGTAACCATTCAACTTCCTGCAAGCTGCCTGACCTACACATCACAGACATATGGCTGAAATTGAGGCACTTTCATTACTTCTTGGAGTTAGTTCCTAAAAAATGGCTCTGAGCACTATGGGACTCAACATCTTAGGTCATAAGTCCCCTAGAACTTAGAACTACTTAAACCTAACTAACCTAAGGACATCACACACACCCATGCCCGAGGCAGGATTCGAACCTGCGACCATAGCAGTCCCGCGGTTCCGGACTGCAGCGCCAGAACCGCTAGACCACCGCAGCCGGCAGTTAGTTCCTAATGAGGGAAATAAGAATCTGTCTACATCTACATAAATAGTTTACAAGTCACCATATGGTGCATAGTGGAGTATACTTTGTACCACTGCTAGTCGTTTCCTTTCCTGTTCCACTTGCAAACAGTGTGAGGGAAAAATGAATGTTTGTATGCCTCCATACGAGTCCTAATTTGTCTTATGTTATCTTCATGGCCCTTAGGCAGAACATACATTGGGAGCACTAGACTTGTTCTGCAGTCAGCTTCAAATGCAGATTCTCTCATCTTTTTCAATAGTACATGAATCCTTACTGCAGAAAGATAACTAGTCCAAAATTTATAACTTTCTGTTTTTTCTTGATTTTGGTTCTGAGCAATTCAATGCATTGTTTACCACAAAAAGGAAATCTATTTGCACAATAACACGTGTCTGGCTATGTACAATTCTATTTTAAAACAAGTAACTGAATCCTAAAATTAATTTGAAAATCCAATGTACTGCAGAAAGGGAATTTGCCCAACATCAACAAAGCCATACCCCTCTTTTGCCTTATGTCATACTTGACTTTTACACATATATAATAAGAAAGTATATCTCCATCAAGAAACAAGAAATACATGCCAGGAGACAAACTGAATCAAACAGGTTTTATTTAGTTTTTTGTCTGTACTGTAAAAGTAGGAAATGTGTACATGTTGCCTTTCTGCAGTAAGTGGTTCATACACGGTCAACATCATGTGAGTATGTGGGTGATCTAAAGTAATATGAAATACAGAAGTACCAACTTCAACAGCAAAGATTGCTAATTATAATTTTATTTTATTTTTTTAAAAATAAAATTACAATTATTAATCTGGACTGTTGGAGTTTTTACTTCTGTATTTCATATTTCCCAATAGTGTTCTATAAAAAGAACATTGTCTTCATTCTATGCATTCCCATTTCAGTTCACAAAGCATCTATGTAATATTTGTGTGTAGATCTAATCTACCAGTAACAAGTCTGGCGGGCTTCCTCTGAATTACTTCAATGTCTGCCTTTAATCTGACCTACTGGAAATCCCAAACACTCAAGCAGTACTCAAGTATGGGTCACACAAGTGTTCTATATGCAGTCTCCTTTAAAGATGAGCCACACTTCCCTAAACGTCTACGAATGAACCAAAGTCAACCATTCACTTCCCTACTACCACCCACAAGTGCTCGTTCCATTTCATGTCACTTTGCAATGTTACATATTGATATTTAGTAAATGTGAATTTGTCAAGCAGCACACTACCAATGCTGCATTCAAACATCATCAGATTCTTTTTCCTACTCATCTGTGTTAACTTAAACTTATCTAGATTTAGAGCAAGTTTCCATTTCCTGCCAACTAGAAATTTCGTCCAGGTCACCTCATATCCTCCTGCAGTCACTCAATGACAACACCATCCTGTACACCACAGTGTCATCAGCAAACAGCCTCAGATTGATACTGACACTGTTCACAAGATCATTTATGTATGTGGAGGATAAGAGTGGCTTTATCACACATCCCTGGATACTCCTGACAATATATTTCTCAATGATGAACACTGACCATAAAGGACAGTGTACTGGGTTCTGTTACTTAAGAAGCTATTCTCATGTTTGGGAACCCCATGTGTATGCTTGGACCTTCATTATCCATCTGCAGTGGGGCACCATGTCAAATGCCTTCTGGAAATCATGAGCATGAGCATAAGCATACATTGATGAGCCAAAGCATCATGACCACCTGCTTAATAGTTTATTTGTCCATCATTGGGATGAAATACAACACTGATTCTGTGTATCAGCAATCCAACAGTTTGTTGGTAGGTTTGTGGAGGTATGTATCATTAGGTGTCTATGTACAGGTCATGAAATTTGTGTAAATAATGGACTGCTGATTTGGGTGTACTGCAAAGGTGCCAGATAGTGACACAGATGGGTTCCATAGGATTTACATCAAGCAGATTTGGTCACCAAGACATCATCTTGAGTTCAGTATAATTCTCCTCAAACCACTGTAGCATGGTTCTCACTCTGAGACATGGACAATTAGACTGCTGAAAGATGACATCACTGTCGGGGAAGACGTCAAGCGTGAAGGGATGCAAGTGGACCCAGCTATCAGCATCTCTCCAATTACTACCACAGGTCCCATGCAAGTGCAGTAGAATGTCTCCCATAGCGTAATACTGCTCCCATCAGCTTTCACTCGTGGCATACTGCACATTTTAAGCCACCATTCACCTCAATGACGGCTTTTGTGCAAATGACCATCGACGTAGTGTACCAAAAAAGGTATTCGCCAGTAGAGCCGACACATCTCCATCGAGCTATGGGCAAATCCCAATGGTCCTGTGCCCATTGCAGTGTTAATTGGTGATGGCTTTGGATCAACATGGGAACACATGGGTATGGTCTGCTGCGGAGCTCCGTGTTCAACAATGTACGATGAATGGTGTGCTCCGAAACACTTGTGCAGACACCAGCAGTGTGCTCTTTCAGCAGAGATGCCACAGATTGCCATCTGTACTACTTTATAGAGCAGACAAGCCTCTGAACCCCATGTTCTGTGAGGAGTCGTGGACACTCAATGATTTAGAGCCTAGTGATAGTTTTGCTGTCCTTCTACCTCTTTCCGTAGATGCTCATGACAGTAGCATGTGAACAGTTGACCAACTTTTGCCATTTTTCAGATAATCGTTCACAGGCTCTGCATAATAATAATCTGCCCTTTGTCAAAGTTGCTTATGTCAATGGATTTCTCCTTTTTCAGGCCATATCTTCACTAGTGTGATCCCCCATCCATGTCTGCTCTGCTTACATACCTTTGTTACCATGTTGTGCCCACATCATCACCAGGTGGCATCCAATGTTGCAGTGGGCAGGGGTCATAATGTACTGGCTGATCAATGTAGATTCCACCTGTTGCTCTTCATTAATGAGTTGCAGCATATCATGTGAGGAAAGGCAAGGGATCTGCATCAGCTGCACAGCGCCAATGCAACTGAGATGGAGCAGGTGATCCAAAGTAACTCTGTAATAACTCAAACCTAAACAACCCTCTCTCAAAATTAATATTTTTCTAAATAGCAGTTTTAACACTCCTAATTGTCTGGCCATTCCCTGTGAAGTGCAATGTTCCATAATGTAAAGATCCCTGAACCATACCTATAGCTTATAAGTTCCTGAAGACTGGCAGCACTCACCACCTCCAATCTCGGGTCCCCAAGGTTCGCCAAACCCACACCCAACTCCAAGGAAAGCTGAGCTATGTCTCATGTTTTGTGCTTCACCACAATTGGACTATTAACAAAGCTGTTGTGCATATGGTAACAGAGGAATTGCAAACAATTGGATTGCTACATTCCTAACCAATCGGATGCAGAGAGTCAGCATGAAATACACTAATAGACAAAGCAACTCAGTAACCGAAATACTATCAAGTAATAAAACTGTAAAACAAGGTGTTTCACAGGGCTCAGTATTGGGACCCCTACTTTTCTTCCTGTATATTAATGACTTGAGCCTGACTGTTGATGCACACAAAATAATAGTATTTGCTGATGACACAAATGTACTTCTCAAAGGGGAGAATACAGAGGCTGTGCAAAAAGCTGTGAACTTGGCCACTGAACAACTCAGCAACTGGGCTAAATTCAACAGATTAACTATCAACACCAAAAAGACAGCTTCCATGAACTTTCACACAACACAAAATGCAAATTCCTCTCAGCCATTTGTCACTGTAAATAACCAGCCAATAGATACTGACACTGTTTTCAAATTCCTGGGTCTGTGGGTTCAAGATAACCTGAAATGGAATACACATACAGGAAAGGTAAGTGCCAGGATTTGTATTGGCTGTTATGCATTGAGTGTACTGAAATCATGTGCTAGCCTGAAAACATTAACCATTGCGTACTACGCTTACATACAATCCCACCTAAAATATGGTGTAATATTCTGGGCAAATTCTCCAACTGCTCTGAGCACATTCAGAATCTTGAAGAGAGCAATGAGGATTATTACTGGGAGCAAACCCAGAGACTCCTGCAAACCCATCTTCAGAAAGTTGGAAATCTTTACACTGCCTTGCCTCTACATTCTTGAGACTCAAAAATTTTTCAGAAACCACATAGTGCCAACTGACACCAGAGTCGTAAAAAATAATGAAATACATGAACACAACAGCAGGAAAACGCAAATCTGCATGTTATACGTACAAACACAAATTGTGTAAAAAGGGAGCTTTCCACATGGGCCTCCAACTGTTCAACAATCTTCCCACTAGTATTAAGTCCATCGAAGACAACATAAAATTTAGCAAAGCTGTGAAGTCATATTTGTTGTGTCACTGTTTTTACTCTGTAAATGAATACTTAGAACAGTAATCTTGCTACTTGTGTTAAATTGAAAACATTGAGCAATATAATACATTAGGATACTATAGGCCTATGTTAATATATGTTAACAATGCTAACTGATATTTTCCGACATCTGCAACACACTGTGTATCATCAGATCACATGGAATAAATAAATAAATAAATACCTGTGGGAAAGCACAATTAAACTCAAGTTCAATGAAAACTTTTGGTGGCCAGTCTTCTGACATTCAAGATCAACTACTTAATTCAGTACGTGTAATCACACTTTATGACAAAACAGGCAATCTCAGGAAAATAACAATATTCAACATTAGTTTGAATGTGTCATGCATGTTTAAAAAAACCTCATTCTAAAATTTGTTAAATAACTAATTTGCTAGTATATTCAGAAGATACAAATCCCACTACACTTTGAGGCGGTACTGACTTGCATTTCATAGTCACATGAAGTAGCACCAATCTTGATCACCTCAAAGCTGAAAGTTTAAATGAGTGTCAGATGGTGTTTGCATAACAATGTACACAACACCATATTTTAGATAACCTCACCACACACATTTTATGCTTTTCAAAGTTCAGTCATTAATTTTGGTGATCTGTTTTATATTACAAAAAAATATTCGCACAACTATCCCAAAACAGGGCCCACAATTACAATGGTGAAGTTACTTGTTATATTGTGGTACAAAATAAACAGTTCACATTTATGCAAAACCATCAAAGCTCACAATTAACACTATCTTGCGTGGGTTTATAGAAGAAGATCACATGGTAGTAGTTCAATTATGTCAGTCACTAATGAGATTCACCATTCTCAATGGTCACACAACCTGATGACAATTACATTACAGAGTACTTGTTGATTCAATACATTTCAATGAAATTATTAATTCATTCAAGTAACAAAATTCACTTAAAAGTAATTAAAAATTACAGTTTTTGAGTTCTGCATTGACCGGTATGCAAATCTTCATGTACAGAATGGACATGTATGTGGCATGAGCCAACACTGAAAGCACACATGATCATAGACATTACTCGTGTACTTCCAAACCATGGACTGGCAGTTTTGGTTGACATCTGACTACTTATAGACAAGTGTAAGAACAAACTTATTTTGAAAACTGCATTATGCTTTGAAATTTGTCAATATTGGATTTTACTGTTTATGATGAACTACAAGAAGTAATGTGATTTTAATTTATAGAAAATGTTGTTGGTCAAAAATTTAGAAACATACACGGTCACACAGTGTGAATCCCTCTGTTTATATGAATGAGAGCCATAATGAAAATTAGAATGAACTTCATGAAATTATTAATTGTTGTTGTTGTTGTTGTTGTTGTTGTAGTGGTCTTCAGTCCAGGGACTGGTTTGACGCAGCTCTCCAAGCTACTCTATACTGTGCAAGCTTCTTCATCTCTGAGTAACTTCTGCAACCTACATCCTTCTGAATCTGTTTACTGTATTCATCTCTTGATCTCCCTCTATGATTTTTACCCTTCATGCTTCCCTCCAATACTAAATTGATGATCCCTTGATGCCTCAGAACATGTCCTACCAACCGATCCCATCTTATAGTCAATTCGTGCCACAAATTCCACTTCTCCCCAATTCTATGCAGTACCTCCTTATTAGTTACGTGATCTACCCATTTAATCTTCAGCATTCTTCTGTAGTACCACATTTTGAAAGCTTCTATTCTCTTCTTGTCTAAACTGTGTATCATCCACATTTCACTTCCATACATGGCTACACTCCATACACATACTTTCAGAAATGACTTCCTGACACTTAAATCTATAGTCAATGTTAACAAATTTCTCTTCTTCAGAAACGCTTTCCTTGCCATTGCCAGTCTACATTTTATATCCTCTCTACTTCGACCATCATCAGTTATTTTGCTCCCCAAATAGCAAAACTCATCTACTACTTTAAGTGTCTCATTTCCTAATATAATTCTCTCAGCATCACTTGATTTAATTTGACTACATTCCATTATCCTCGTTTTGCTTTTGTTGATGTTCATCTTATATTCTTCTATCAAGACACTGTCAATTCTGTTCAACTGCTGTTCCAGTTCCTTTGCTGTCTCTGACAGAATTACAATGTCATCGGCGAACCTCAAAGTTTTTATTTCTTCTCCATGGATTTTAATTTGTATTCCAAATTTTTCTTTTGTTTCCTTTACTGCTTGCTCACTATGTAGATTGAATAACATCGGAGACAGGCTACAACCCTATCTCACTACCTTCCCAACCACTGCTTCCCTTTCATGCCCCTTGACTCTTATAACTGCCATCTGGTTTCTGTACAAATTGTAAATAGCCTTTCGCTCCCTGTCTTTGGCCCCTGCCACCTTCAGAACTTCGAAGAGAGTATTCCAGTCAACATTATCAAAAGCTTTCTCCAAGTCTACAAATGCAAGAAATCTAGGTTTGCCGTTCCGTAATCTACCTTCTAAGATAACTCATAGTGTCAGTACTGCCTCATGTGTTTCAACATTTCTACAGAATCCAATCTGATCTTCCCAAAGGTCAGCTTCTACCAGTTTTTTCATTCATCTGTAAAGAATTCTTGTTAGTATTTTGCAGCCATGACTTACTAAACTGATAGTTCAGTATTTTTCACACCTACTTTCTTTGATATTGGAATTATTATATTCTTCTTGAAGTGTGAGGGTATTTTGTCTGTCTCATACATCTTGCCAACTATGCATAATTTCCTGTTTAACTGACCTATCAGTGTATTTGTTATATTACTGATATCGTAGCAGTATATTTTACAGCAGATTTAATGGCACTTTAAAATATTGGGTACCTCTGTGTGAATATTTACTGAAATTTGGAAATAGTTATTTAGATTTTAAGTATGCCCTATACCATTTAGAATGTTTTTAAAAATTTTGATTATCTGCAAAGTGAAATGATAACACATGGAAAGTTCTGGTTGAGAATTATGAATTATTTAAGAATGAAGGAGACAGCTCACCGAAGCCAGAAGCACTGCATCATCAAAAGGTACACAAACAAAAGGTACAGAGCTTTGCTAGCTTTTGGAATGAACTACCTTTTTCAAGCTTGAAGGAAAAACATGCACATGAGCACACACACTCACTCACATGCACATGCCTGTCTCCCTAAATTGTGCTCAGTTGACTCCCAGGTCTTGCCTGGCTCACAATGAGTGTACTGGGATGAGCTGAGGGTGTGGGATAGGGTGAGGTGAGAGATGGAAAGAGGTGGGAGGCAGAGAAGGATTTGGGGGGAAGCTGGTGTGAGAGTGGGGAGCCATCTGTGGCACAGCTGGGGTGCAGATAGAGGGGGCAGGTGGCTGACGGATAGGCACACGGTTACAGTCTAGGGCATGAGATAGCAGCACGCAACTACCTGACGTGAATTGGGTGGGGTTGCTGGTGCAGGGGATGGTGTACACACACACACACACACACACACACACACACACACACACACAGAGAGAGAGATAAAAGAAGCTGGTGGTGGTGGGGGACATCCAGATGGCAGAGGTTGTGAAGAAGCCATTGAGATCTCACATTTTGTGCTCTGCTGCATGTTGTGCCACTGGGTCCACCTTGCTTATTGTGACAATTTGGCAGTGGGCATTCATTCTAGTTGACAGCTGATTGGTTGTCATACCAATGTAGAACACTGTACAGTGGTTGCAGCAGAGCTGTTATATAACATGGCTGCTTTCAAAGGTGGCCTGGCCTCTGACAGGGTTAGGATAAGCATGTGACAGAACTGGAGTGGGTGGTCTGAGTAGGTCCTGCATCTGGGTGTTACACAAGGGTAGGATCCCTGTGGCAGGGACTGGGGGTGGGAGTGGTGTAGCGATGGTCTAGGATGTTGTGGAAGTTGGGTGGGTGATGGAACTCCACTTTGGGAGGGGACGGAAGTTTCTTGGTAGTTTCAGGCATGATAGGTAATCAAAGGCCTGACCAGGAGATGGTTCAGTTGTTCCAGTCCCAGTTGGTATTGGGTAACAAGAAGGGTGCTTCTTTGTGGTTGGTTCTTGGAATGGATATGAGAATCAGGTGTGTGGGAGGGATATGGTGTGGGAGAACTGTTTATGAATTAGGTCTGGAGGATATTGCTTATCTGCAAAGACCTTTGCGAGGCCTTCAGCATACTGGGCGAGGGAGCTCTCATCACTGCAGATTCATCGGCCATGGGTGGCCAGGCTATATCTGAGGGATTTTTTGGGTGTGGAAGTGGTGGCAGCTGTCAAGTTGCAGGTACTGTTGGTGATTGACGGGTTTGATGTGGACCGAGGTGTGGATGGAGCCATCTGAGAGGAGGAGATTGACATCTAGGAAGATGGCATGATGGGTGGTGGAGGACCAGGTGAAGTGGATGGGAGAAAAGGTATTGAGATTGTGGAGGAATGAGTATCAGGTGTCCTTGCCCTGGGTCCAGATTATAAAGATGTCATCAATAAACCTGAACCAGACCAGGGGTTTTGGGAAGTTAGGAATGTTTCCTCTAGGTGGCCCATGGGGTGCCATGTGGGTGCCCATGGCTGTGCCACAAATTTGCTTGTATGCGTTACCTTCAAGGGAAAGTAGTTATGGATTAGGATGTAGTTGTTCAAGTGTACTAGGAATAAAGTGGTGGATTTGGAATCTGCAGGGCATTGGGAGAGAGAGTGTTTAATCACTGCAAGGCCATGGGCATAAAGGATTTGGTATATAAGGAGGTCGCATCAACAGTGACGAGTAGGGACCTGGGAGGTAAGAGTGTGGGGATGGTGGAGAGCCAGTGCTGGTATCTTCCATGTGGGAGGCTAGGGTTTGGACAATCAGTTGCAGATTTTGGTCAACAAGGGGTGAGATTCTTTCAGTGGGGGCACTGTAACCTGCCACAATGAGGCACCCAGGATTGTTAGATTTGTGAATTTTGGGGAGCGTGTAGGTGGGTGTTTGGTCTGTTATTGAGGTGAGTAGGGAGATGGTTTCTGAGGAGAGGTTGTGGGAAAGGCCTAAGGATTTCAGAACTGATTGGAGGTTATGTTGGACTTCTGGGATGGGGTCACTCTGGCAGAGTTTGTAGGTGGATGTGTCGGACAACTGGCAGAGGCCCTCTGCCAGGTAGTTACACTGGTTCATGACAACAGTGGTGAAATCTTTGTCTGCTGGGAGGATAATCAGGTCAGCATCCATTTTTAAGTTGTGTAGGGCAGTCCTTTCTTCTGCTGAAAGGTTGCTGTTCTTAGGGAGGAACCTGGGCAAGGATGGTGAGGTCAAGTTGGAAGTTACGAATTCCTGGAAGGTGACTCGGGGATTGTTAGTCAGGCATATTGGAGGGTCACAGTTGGATGTGTTATGAAGTGGGGCAGTCAGGGTTCAATGTTGGGATTGAATTGGTTTTTGCTGGATTGGTTTGTGGAAAAGAAGTGTTTCCACTGTAGGGAGCGGGAGAAGGAGAGTAGGTCTTTCACAAGTTCAACATGGTTAAAACTGGGAGTAAGGCTGACTGTGAAGCCTTTGGATAGGACTGAAACTTCTGTGAAGTGAGGATTTTGGTGGAGAAGTTAACAACAGTGTTCTCAGAATGTTTTGGCTCTGAATTTTGTGGAGTGTTTGTAGGGGTTTTGGAGGATGTGGGAGGTTGAAAAGGTCAGCCGGGCAGGGTCTAGGTGCTATGAAGGGTTGATGAGGAATACTGTGGGCAGGTTTGGGGTTGAATAGTGGTGCCCCAAGGTGGGAGTAGGATGTCAGCAGGATGGATAACTTGTGGAGGGGTGTTTGGAATGTTCTTCTTGGTGTTAAAGTGTAAGGATCTCAATTTGGGTGATGAGGTGTATATAGTTGGGATTGCATTGTACCAGTATTTTGCTGAGGGAATAGAGGTGGCTCAGTTATGCCTGTGCCACAGAGACGTGTTTTTGTAGAACCACGTTTGTGAGGGAAAGGGGCTGGCGGAATCTGAAAAGGTGAAGGTTATTGTGGAAGGAGGGGTGGGATCCAGAAATAGAGATTTTTATGGTTAGGCCATTGGGGTGGGGGGGAGATTCCATGGCTTAGGCAGCATTTAAGGAACAGGATGTGGGACAGGGTTTTGGCTACAGATAGAGAAATTTTTCGAACTGATGCAAATAAATAGAGCAGGTTCCCATTGTGGAGGAGGGGGGGGGGCGGTTAACTGGGGAAAGAAGTTGGCATTGGAAATGGCTAATAAAGGTGTCAGGTGATTTCAGGGGGAGCTGAATCATGTTGGCGGGTGTAAGGAGTGAAAGGAATTGTGATGGGGGCAGAGGGTAGTATTGTGACTGAAGTATATCTTATCGTGCTTGATATATCGTCATGCACACACAATAAATTTGATTGCCCATGATTTATCATCACACATAAGAGATAAAAAGAAGACAAGGACAGGCAAATTGGGAGCAATATGTGAAGGAGGGAAGAATTTTGTGTTGCTAGAACTGTGTTATGCTGTTGGGAGTCACATGGCACATGGAGTTGCATGCATGGCTGTTATAACAGATGCAGCCGTAGAAACAGGGTGTAACAAAAGTCGCATGTGACCACACGTGTTGGGGCCATTATGGAGTGTGTCATAAAGGTGAGAGGGCAGAAACATAAGAGAAAGAAAGGGACAGACAATAGAGTGGGAGCTAGATAAAGGAGACAGTAACAAAGGATGGACAACATGAGGTTTGGATTGAGGAGAGCCACTAGGCAGTATAATAATGTATGGAAAGTTCTGGTTGAGATTATGAGCTATTTAGGAATAAAGGAGATGACTCACTGAAGGGCAGAAGTGCTGCTTCATCTATAGGTACACAAACAAAAGCTGTAGAGCTTTGCTAGCTTTCAGAATGAGTGCTTCTATGTCATGCCCTAGTCTGTGAAATCACGTGCCCAGCCATCTGCCACATGCCCCCTCTACCTGCACTCCCAGCTAGCCCACAGATGGATTCCCATCCTCCTACAAACCCTTAGACACTTCCCCCCAACCTCTTCCCTCCCCCCTACTTCTATCCAATCCTTACCCCACCCCACACTGCACCCCTACCTAACCCCACCCTGCACCCCCACCTCACCAGAGGACACTCACCATGGGCCAGGCAAGAGCTAGCAGTCGACTGAGCGCAATATAGGGAGACAGACATGTGCATGAGAGTGAGTGTGTGTGTATGTGTTTGACTGCATGTTTTTCCTTCAAGCTCAAAAAAGGCAGTTCATTCCAAAAGCTAGCAAAGCTCTGTACCTTTTGTTTGGATACTTATCGATGACGCAGTGCTTCTACCTTTCAGTGAGTCATTTCCTTCATTCATTAATAATCTGTGAATCAAAATAGATTTGTAAGAGTATACATTTGCACAATATTCATTAAACAAAATGATTAGATTTCATCATTGAATAAAACATATTTATCTCTTGCCCCGTCCAATTTGCATTATACCTCAAGCTTTCAGTATTGTCCTGAATTGCCTTTCATGTATTGTGGTAATTTAAATATTATATGGTGAGGAATGCTGTGTGAACATCACAAAAAGACCGGAGATAAGGTCAGTGCCACAAGTATATGGTTACTTGAAGCTCAACGCCATTACATCAGACCATAAATCATCAAATATATGCATCTGTGATTTCTCTGCCTGTGACACCATTATACCATATGCTTGCCAATTGTTGGTTGACCCCTATGAAAGGAAAATCCCAGGGAATTACTGGCTCTCAGTTACTTGCTCATGATAAAAGTGGTACATGCAGACTTGAAAGCAAGACTTTTTTTTACACAGTTCTACATGAGAAGAAGTAAAAAACATTGAAGCCTAGGACGTCATCACCAAAGACTAGCCATAAGTCTATTTGGCCCATTCTTGTTACCACTAATATTTCTTTAATACTACTGAGAAAACACCTGAGCAGCCTGTTAGATCTAGGTATCAGTTCGGAGACACACCAGTGGACTATCCAGTGTGTCATGGTTTTCTCCTTCTGTATAAGTGGAAGTCGAATGAAAACAAAAAAGATGGAAACAAGTAAGTAACATGTATATTATTTCAAAAGTAATCACAATAACTTTTAATGAATTTATCCTATTGTGCAGTAAGATGGTCAATGCCTTCATGGATAAATGTTTGCAGTTGCCTACAGAACCATGATTGTACCCAGGTGTGCACCGCTTCGTCTGAAGTTGACAGACATGAATGTCAATCTTCAGGGCTCCAAAAATATGGAAGTTGCATGGTGAGGTATTGCATCTGTATGGAGGCTATGTAAGGGCTCCCCAGTGAAACTTCTGCAGTGTAATCAAAACAACTTTGGCAGCTTAAGGGCTACCCACATGTTGTAAAGGTTATTTCAGTTATGCTGCGGAAGTTTCTCTGGGAAGTCCTTACACATCCTCCATACAGCTGTGATCTCTCGTCATGAAATTTCCATATTTTTGGAGCCCTAAAGATAGGCTTTTATGGCCATCGCCTTACTTCAGATGAAGTGTTGCCCACCTAGACATGCTCATCATTCTGTAGGCAATTGCAAACATTTTTACATGAAGGCATTGACCATTTTGCCTCACTATGTGATAAATGCATTAACAGTTATGGTGACTACTTTTCAAATAATAAACAGTTTACTTACCTTTTTCCATCTGCCTCATTTTCATTTGACTGCTCCTCATAAGTGTAGTCTCGCCAACTTCTGCATTTTTCTTCTTCTAATTAATAAGTAAACTGTATTGTACTAGGTTGTTGAGAGCTTCGTCCGCAGCTCGTGGTCGTGCTGTAGTGTTCTCGCTTCCCGCGCCCGGGTTCCCGGGTTCGATTCCCGGTGGGGTCAGGGATTTTCTCTGCCTCGTGATGACTGGGTGTTGTGTGATGTCCTTAGGTTAGTTAGGTTGAAGTAGTTGTAAGTTCTAGGGGACTGATGACCATAGCTGTTAAGTCCCATAGTGCTCAGAGCCATTTGAACCATTTTTTTGTTAAGAGCTTCGAAGTATGTCCAGGATCTGCCAAGTTCAACGTTCTGCATTTGAAAAATGTCAGTGAATAAACTGTATATAGCATACGAAGAGCATGACAGTTATTTCAAAACTATATATGTATGTAATGATTTTTTCACTGTTTTTGCAGATTCAAGCATATATTTATAACACTAATTTTAGTGTAACAATGTGTAACTGTATGGTGGCTTTCATTTAAGCTGGTAGCAGTTACACTTTCTTTTGTGTTGGAACATGTATAGTGTTCTCTGCAATATTGTGTGAATTGTGTAATCAAAATATGTGAGCTCCAATTTTTACTTACTATCTGTGCATGCCTAATATTTTACCCATAGAAATATTCTGTAATCCTGCAGTTCAATACACAAATAACTTCATTTTGCTGTGATTAACTTTAGAACAAAACTTGTACTAATCATTTTCAAGTTTATGTATAATCTTTAACATGTGCCTGCATAAGATGCAAATTTGGAGCTAAGTTTCTGTATTTAATGCCATTTCCTGATGTTATTTTTACCAGTTGACTGTTTTAAGTAGCAGCAATATTTTTTGTCTTTTCTACATTAATTGCAATTTTTTATCCCCAGTATGACCAACTGGCAGAAGATTCCCCAAGTAAAACAGCAAAAGGAAAACATACGAGCGATGAAGATCACAATGAAAAGAAATCCACTGATTAAGACATAGTGTCTATGAATATCTTACTGTGTTTTTTAAAATTCTAAATGTTGTGTCAATGTGCTTTTCTTTGATCTAAATTTGAAGGTTACTGAAATTTTGTTGAGTCTGAGTGAAACTGTCAATTGTTAGAAAACCTGCTTAGCCATTATACAACATTCCATATTAGTTTGCAGCCACTGTGTACCATAAATATAGTTGATATTACTTGATGTATTGGGTGCTATATGTGTAAAATGAGTGTTATATGTGTTGACTGACTGTTCTACAAGTGAAAATGCATTGTTGGTGAATGGAGAGTGCTGACACATGCATCTTTAATGTATTGTCCACAATGTTAGTAGTATCAAGAAGTGTTAGATATCTATGAAGTGGTTCATTGTGATCTGCTGTTTGCTCATTGCCAGAAAACTTTAGTAACAAGTGTAATGGGTGTTAAGTCAATGATACCAATTTCTGTTTAATAAATGATGTGGTCATCCTGAGCAGATATTACCATGTGGGAGAGGGAAGGACAATTTGATTGTAATACCTTGAGTTAGAGCTATTTTATCCTCAAGATTTTATAGTGGTGCGAGACAAGACAAGAGTGTTAGGCAAGACAAGTGTGTTTGATATCCATAAGTTGGCATTTTATATATTATTGTGGTACTTATGGAAAGAAGGGAGATACTAGTCTGTTACAACTTACGTGGCTCACTTAAAAGAAAAACTGAAGATTTTCAACTGAAGCAGTGGCTTTGCTGATGGATTAAATACTTCATCTTTGATATGTACCTAAAACAAAGTGTTCTTTTTCTGTTATTTGCTTTGAAACACATTTTGATATTGAACAGATTGTAAATTCCAATACTACTTTATTGTGACTAACATCAAAGTAACATAACTGCCTCAGTGTATTTAGTTACTATTTGTAATGACAACATTGAAAATGTTGCACTTGTTTCATTGGGAATATTTGGTACTGTTAACTCACAAATATTTAATTTCATTGCTATCACAAACATTTGGTGTTGTTGCTCTTTTGCTTCCTTCTTTGCCCATTTACCATTGGTACACAAAAACAAATACTGTAATAATTTTCACACCTGTCAGAAAACTTAAATTGTAATTTGCTTGTTCAAATATCAAGCTCAGGTAATTTCATAGGGATTGTATTGCACTAAATCTCTGTGAGACAGTATATCTAATGCCATAATACAAAATTTATGGACTGCAACTTCCATTGACTTCTACAGTGCTCACTTTCATGTAACTGTCCTATGCATTATGTAAACAGCAGGATATGGCTAATTGGGGATTTGAAGAAAAAGGTGAAAGAGGGTGACAGCTGAATGTTTGCTATCATTGTGACCATTCATTTTTATACTTGTAGTTGAAAATTGGCTTGTACCCTACAAGAGATTTATTTCAATTACTTTCCTAAGAGACTAGTTCTCAAAGACTTTGAAAGTTTAATTTAAAAACTTAAGACTCATTAAAACTGGAAGCAGCTGCATGTGTACACAGTGTGCTTTGCCCAATAGAATTTTGTAATGTCAGACTCCCTACAACACTTGACACATAGTTTTTGAGGTTTACTTGCTCCCTGTGCACTGGTTGCTTTGTTGCAGACATGAGCAACTATTCTTGTGATTACAGACATGTGCCATTATAATCACAATTATGTTTACAGTGTACGATTCCAAATCATATCTGTCTCACATCATTGTCTTGTTTTTTTTTTCTCATATTTGTATTTGTCATGAGACTGATCACACATGAACATATGTTCCAAGCCAAAATCAGGTAAAGTCTAAGTTTCTTCAGAAATTTTCTATACTTTCCAGCTGTATTCTGTTCAGAAATTAGGTGGAGATCTGCTCTGGTAGTGAGGGAGTAATTACACTCTATCTCCAGTACATTAAAAGAATTTATTTTTATTCAGTACAGGAAGTTTGGATGAGCTTCTAATTTAATTCTGTGGTGATAGGAAAAAAAAACTTCTAGTGTATAGATAGTTATTACTGTTGATCTATGCCTGGAGAGAGTGGGTAACACAGATTGGGTTAAGTGATTGTATGACACTGTAAAGGTGATGTGATAACACTTTCAACAGGCTCAAAGTTGAAACATATTGTGTCCTTGTGTACAGCATTTGTGGGTTTATTGGTTCTTCAATCCATTTCAAAACCTCCACTTCATATTATCTTAGTGCATAGTACGTCTGAACTGAGTGAAACCTGAACAAGCTTTTAGTCTTGCAAGCTTGGCATCAAATTGCATTCCGTTGAGCTGTAGATACATTTGTCACATAGCTGTTAATGTTGATCAGCAGTCTGCACATAATATTTCATTAGAAAATGATGTTATGTGAGATACAAATTTCTGTGTCTAAATTCCAGTAAAATGAAGATGAAGTTTTGATTTTGTTACATTATCATTCACTCATTTATTCAAACATTTATTCAGAACTAATAATTGTTTGGCTGGGGAAGTTATAGGTTAATTCACAACTGGAAATGATATTATTTCAAATCACAATTCACAGTAACAGCTCTTATGTCAAACATTTCTAATGTACAAAGAAGTGTCACAAAATTAACATCTTTAGCTGAGATGTAACTGTTCCCACAGTACCTTCGCTATTGTACCAAAGACTCCATGCAGTATTTACTTCAAGCCTCTCTCCATGTCTTGTGGAACATTACATATGTTCATGTTTTATTGACTGTGAGAATAATAGCTGATTTTAATTTCTAAGTACTCAGGAGATGCCAAAAATGTGCTCATATTTAAATGAGATTGATGTTTTGTGTGACCTGTAGTATCAAAATTATGTGCTCATATTTAAATGTGGTTGATGTTCTGTGTCACCTGCAGTATCAAAATGTATGAAATATGTTCATTATCTCATGTAGTATATTCTTAAGTTTATTTTATGTATGTTTTAGTAGACCTAGAATTCATTTCATACAGAAATTTATTCAGGTCTGGGAAGTATCAAAAGAAGACTGTATTTTTCACTTATAAATTATGAAATTATGGAAATCAAGAATTGCATGAATATTGCATGTGTTATTTGTGTCATTAATTTTGTATGTAAATGTTTATAAATTTTGGATGTTGTATAATGATGTATTAAAGGATTTTCATAATGAAATACATGTATTTAATATCTGAACCAAACATTGCTTTCTTTAAAGGGTTTCTTCCAAATTAGACAGGTGCTGTGAACAATAATGACAGTGTCTGCTAAAATCATTGTGCAAGATTCAAAAATCATTTTTTCTGTGGTTCTCGGTGAGATGTACCCAATTTACGTACATAACACCTGTTGAATGACCATTTTAATTTACAAGTGCTTGTTGTTTCCTTATGAGTTTTTCACTTACAAAAATGAAATTTAGCAGATAATGTTTAGTAAGTGAGAGAAATGGCAGAGAAGAGCAATGGAGTAATGGAAGAGTGTTGGAAAGAAAAAGAAAGAATGGATGAAGAGAAACAACAACTCAGTATGTAGTCATAGGAACAGATAAAATATTTTAGGAAGGTTGATGGGACTTGGGATGGTTGCAATCAAACTCGAGAGAAGGTCTGTTGAAACTGCGTAAATAATGAAAAAGTACAAGACAGTTGAGGGTTAAGCAGTTTCAGCCATAGTCTTCAAAGGAAATGACTTATGCTGAACAGCAACTGAATTAGAGGTAGCTAATATCAAGGTGCCACTGATGTTGGCAAGTGGTACACCATGTGATAAGTAGATGAAAGCTGTGGATAGCTGGAGTGGGAAATGGTTTGTGTCAACACTGCCAATGATAGCACTCATGTGTGCATGAGATGTGCTTGCTTGTGTGAATATGTGTGTTTCTTTTGTTGAAGAAGGGTTTGGCCAAAAGCTATAATGTGTAACAGTCTTTCAGTTGTGCCTGTCTACATCTCAGCAGATCATCTTTGTGGTGAATAACAGTCTATCCTTTTCCTAATATTGTTGATATTCCAACCAGGAGTTTCAACAGTAGAAAATAGTTGCACAAAACGTGTGTGGATAACACAAATATTTCCACACTAAAAAATGGAAAACATGCATGCTGTCTTATTGAACACCAAAAGTTTGGCATTACATCAGTGTCACTTGTTTGCTCACATTACCTATTCATCCATAAGACAGCTGCTAGTATTCCTTCTGATTGTTAGTTTTCCCAAGTGCTTTGCATAATGCCTATCCTTGTACAAAAAAAGTTTACTATGTCCTGACTTCAGCAATCATTAGTATTGCCAAGACGAAGCTCATGTTACAGATTAGTTCAATCTTTCATGCCATTTAATCAACTTCTTTATTAACTGATGGGCTTTGGCTACATAATTGGACATTAAACAGTTTCAAACCCAGTCAATGACTTATGCGGAACTCCAACTGAATCAGAGGTAGTGAACATGAGGGTGCCACTGACTTCAGCAAGTGGTACACCTATGACAAACAAACAGACTGTTGGTAGCTGGTGCAGGAAATGGTTTGTGTCTTTGATCAAGGAGGGTAGGCTGCAAGTAAGGTGTTCGTATACAAGCACAAAGATACTTTTAGTGTGAACACAGCTCAGACACAGAGAGAGAGAGAGAGAGAGAGAGAGAGAGAGAGAGAGAGAGTGTGTGTGTGTGTGTGTGGGTGTGTGTGTGCATGCCATATCTATATTCTTGTTTGCCTAATTCAGCTCCTCTTGTATCTTGTACTTGATGAGCAACAAAATAAAGAATACATATTTTATATTTTAATTACTGTGCTTATTATTGCATCAATTTAACAGATCCTAAGTCAAGTGGTCCTCAAGGAAGTGGAATAAAAAAATCTGAAACTCATTTCAGTTTATCAATTAAAATGATAATATTATAAACTTTTAAAAGTGTGCATTTTGTTTACTTTATTTGAAGCCATATCCATACAAGAACCCATAGCAGTAATTCTCAATAGTTTATCGGAAAAAGTACCATAGACCCCCATATTCTGATTGCCAGATTTACAGAATTTGTCTACCTTATCGTAAATAATAACTGCTTCACTTTTATTTTTAACACTTATAATAATTTAATGACCTAGCGATGGAATCCTGCATATTTGATACTACAGCTGCTATCTACATTTATCAAATGGAACAGAAATTATTCAGCTATGTAGAGGTAGCTGAACAAAACTGTATATTACAGAAGATATATAGATGATACATTTCTGCTAATTAAGGAAGATGAAGAAAATTATAAGGCTTCAAAAGTTTACACAGTGGGGCATGATCAAAACAAAAATAATACCCTGACTTGCTGTAGTATAAATAATTTCAGAAGTAAAGATAACAAACCACCAAATGGGTGAGGAATTATGTTATTGATGGGCAAGTGAACAAGACAGAGAATGGACAAATCCTCCACCAAAACTGTAGAGTAAACATGCACAAACTTCCATTTGCATAGTTACAGTGCCCTTGCTGACTTCATTGTGTCAGCACTGCAACTTGACTCATGAGCCTAATGTAGTCAGCCAGGATGATGTAACCTTACAGGTGTACATGTACTCAATAGCTTTGAAGAAAGATTCATTCATTGTTTATATTCCTGCAAGTCAAGATAATGGTTTTGTAGTGCTCATGCTCCATTATGAATATTATTTTACTGAGTAAACTTTTGAAGCATTATATCTATAGTACCTTCTTTAATAGGCAGTACTGTATCATCTATGTATTTTCTGTGATTTACAGTTTTAGGAGTTTTCATGATTTCTATGTTTTGTCAAAATGTACCTTTATATTATTGTGCATTCATAGCCACTTGCCAACTTGTGAACCAATTTTAAACTTCTTAATAGTTGCTGGACATAATGCTTCCTTTTTTGATAACACTTTGTAATGGATAACAAAATCTTCAGAATGTCTGAAATTGCACCTATATTATCGATCAAGTGATTTGTATAAAACATGGACAGTATTAGTCCTTCAAAACTAGACATGATTGTCTTATTGGGATTGCCATGATTGTCCTTTAAATAACTATATGACATTTCAGTCTTTGATCACTATTTTTTATTTTCAATGACCGGTTTCAGGCTAGCTGCCCATCTTCAGATCATGTATTGCAGTTACAGAGTAACCTGTCAGTACAGAACTATTGGTTCGCTGTCATAACTCAGTTATGACAGAACCAATAGTTCTGTAAAAAAATGGGCGATCAAAGACTGAAATGTCATAGTAGTAGTTCTATTGTAGCAAACAAAACAAACAAATTGAGAAAAATAACAAATTATGTAGCAGAATTGCTGTTCGCTACTTACCATCAAGATGTGAAATGCATAGTATTGCCAGTAAGCACATATCAAGTTAGTGGCACACTATTCTAGCTTTTGGATCTAATATTTCCTACCTTAGGGATGAGAGAGGGATAGGGCAAGGAAGGTTAAACAGGAGGGACAGGTCACTCAGAACCCAGGATAAGAGAGACCCACCTCTCGTAAGGACATAGGTGGAAATTTTACTGCAGTACAGTAGATCTGTGACTCTACTGTATGACTTATTACAGTGGCACCTACTCTGGTTTCCTAAAACATTATGACCATTGCCCCACCACGGGACCAAATGTCACCTATTGGCATTGCAGGCATGTGATGTGGAAAGGAAAATAGATAAACAGAGCAGAGATGAATGGCAGCTCATTGTAGTAATGATGGCCTGACAAAGGGCAGATTGTTATGTCCAGGCAATTGGGAATGAGTATCCTTAAAGCAGCAAAGCTGGTCAGCTGTTTGCATACTACTGCTTTGAGCATCAGTCAAATGTTCACAAAGGACTGTGTAAATGACAAAGTTTTGGCCATCTGTGCCTTGCAATGAATGTGGAGATCAGAGGCTTGCCTTCTCTGTAAAGCAGGATAGGTTGTGATGACCTGTAACAGATCTGATGACAGAGTGTAATACTGGTATAGGTACGAGTTTCAGAACACACCATTGAGCCCACACTGCCGAACATCCCTGTGTGATCTTGTGTCAAACCAATGACATCAGTAATTATGATTTATTGAGATTGTACTGTCAATCAGTGGAACTGTGTAGCCTGATTGGATGAATCACATTACTCATTATGCAGGGTTGTGTGTTAGTACACTGTCTGTGAATGAATGGCTATTCAAAATGTGCACTGTGCCTTGGACACATGCCGGTGGGAGAAGTATTATGCTATAGGGGCATTCAGCTGGATTTCCATGGGATCTGTGGTAGAAATGGACACCATGAAAACTGCAGACTATGTGAACATTATTGTGAAGCACATTCTCCCCTTCATGGTCAATGTTTTCCCGATGGTGATAACATTACCCAACACGATAACTATTCATATCACATGTTACAGTGATTTGAAGGACATGACAGTAGGTTCATGTTGATGTGTTGGCCACCAGATTCAATTGATTTGAAACCAGTGGAAAACATCTAATCTACTATTGGACAGCAGCTCTGGGTCCACAAATGACTGGCCTGCGATTTACAGGAATCGTGTGCTCTGTAGATAGACATATGGTGCCACACAGCTCTGTAAACCTACCCAGAAGTTGACAGATCCAAGTCACAATGAATCACTGCTGTCTACATCTACATCTACATTTATACTCTGCAGGCTACCCAACGGTGAGTGGCGGAGGGCACTTTACGTGCCACTGCCATTGCCTCCCTTTTCTGTTCCAGTCACGTATGGTTCGCGGGAAGAACGACTGTCTGAAAGCCTCCATGCGCGCTCGAATCTCTCTAATTTTACATTCATGATCTCCTTGGGAGGTATAAGTAGGGGGAAGCAATATATTTGATACCTCATCCAGAAACGCACCCTCTCGAAACCTGGCGAGCAAGCTGCACCGTGATGCAGAGCGCCTCTCTTGCAGAGTCTGCCACTTGAGTTTGCTAAACACCTCCGTAATGCTATCACGGTTACCAAATAACCCTGTGACGAAACGTACCACTCTTCTTTGGACCTTCTCTATCTCCTCTGTCAACCCAATCTGGTACGGATCCCACACTGATGAGCAATACTCAAGTGTAGGTCGAACGAGTGTTTTGTTAGCCACCTCCTTTGTTGATGGACTACATTTTCTAAGGACTCTCCCAATGAATCTCAACCTGGTACCCGCCTTACCAACAATTAATTTTATATGATCATTCCACTTCAAATCATTCCGCACGCATACTCCCAGATATTGTACACAAGTAACTGCTACCAGTGTTTGTTCCACTATCATATAATCATACAATAAAGGATCCTTCTTTCTATGTATTTGCAATACATTACATTTGTCTATGTTAAGGGTCAGTTGCCACTCCCTGCACCAAGTGCCTATCTGCTGCAGATCTTCCTGCATTTCGCTACAATTTTCTAATGCTGCAACTAATCTGTATACTACAGCATCATCTGCGAAAATCCACATGGAACTTCCGACACTATCTACTAGGTCATTTACAGGGTGTTTCAAAAATGACCGGTATATTTGAAACGGCAATAAAAACTAAACGAGCAGCGATAGAAATACACCGTTTGTTGCAATATGCTTGGGACAACAGTACATTTTCACTCAGACAAACTTTCGAAATTACAGTAGTTACAATTTTCAACAACAGATGGCGCTGCGGTCTGGGAAACTCTATAGTACGATATTTTCCACATATCCACCATGCGTGGCAATAATATGGCGTAGTCTCTGAATGAAATTACCCGAAACCTTTGACAATGTCTGGCGGAATGGCTTCACATGCAGATGAGATGTACTGCTTCAGCTGTTCAATTGTTTCTGGATTCTGGCGGTACACCTGGTCTTTCAAGTGTCCCCACAGAAAGAAGTCACAGGGGATCATGTCTGGCGAATAGGGAGGCCAATCCACGCCACCTCCTGTATATTTCGGATAGCCCAAAGCAATCACACGATCATCGAAATATTCATTCAGGAAATTAAAGACGTCGGCCGTGCGATGTGGCCGGGCACCATCTTGCATAAACCACGAGGTGTTCGCAGTGTTGTCTAAGGCAGTTTGTACCGCCACAAATTCACGAAGAATGTCCAGATAGCGTGATGCAGTAATCGTTTCGGATCTGAAAAATGGGCCAATGATTCCTTTGGAAGAAATGGCGGCCCAGACCAGTACTTTTTGAGGATGCAGGGACAATGGGACTGCAACATGGGGCTTTTCGGTTCCCCATATGCGCCAGTTCTGTTTATTGACGAAGCCGTCCAGGTAAAAATAAGCTTCGTCAGTAAACCAAATGCTGCCCACATGCATATCGCCGTCATCAATCCTGTGCACTATATCGTTAACGAATGTCTCTCGTGCAGCAATGGTAGCGGCGCTGAGGGGTTGCTGCGTTTGAATTTTGTATGGATAGAGGTGTAAACTCTGGCGCATGAGACGATACGTGGACGTTGGCGTCATTTGGACCGCAGCTGCAACACGGCGAACGGAAACCCGAGGCCGCTGTTGGATCACCTGCTGCACTAGCTGCGCGTTGCCCTCTGTGGTTGCCGTACGCGGTCGCCCTACCTTTCCAGCACGTTCATCCGTCACGTTCCCATTCCGTTGAAATTTTTCAAACAGATCCTTTATTGTATCGCTTTTCGGTCCTTTGGTTACATTAAACCTCCGTTGAAAACTTCGTCTTGTTGCAACAACACTGTGTTCTAGGCGGTGGAATTCCAACACCAGAAAAATCCTCTGTTCTAAGGAATAAACCATGTTGTCTACAGCACACTTGCACGTCGTGAACAGCACACGCTTACAGCAGAAAGACGACGTACAGAATGGCGCACCCACAGACTGCGTTGTCTTCTATATCTTTCACATCACTTGCAGCGCCATCTGTTGTTGAAAATTGTAACTACTGTAATTTCGAAAGTTTGTCCGCCTGAAAATGTACTGTTGTCCCAAGCATATTGCAACAAACGGTGTATTTCTATCGCTCCTCGTTTAGTTTTTATTGCCGTTTCAAATATACCGGTCATTTTTGAAACACCCTGTATATATATTGTGAAAAGCAATGGTCCCATAACACTCCCCTGTGGCACGCCAGAGGTTACTTTAACGTCTGTAGACGTCTCTCCATTGATAACAACATGCTGTGTTCGGTTTGCTAAAAACTCTTCAATCCAGCCACACAGCTGGTCTGATATTCCGTAGGCTCTTACTTTGTTTATCAGGCGACAGTGCGGAACTGTATCGAATGCCTTCCGGAAGTCAAGGAAAATAGCATCTACCTGGGAGCCTGTATCTAATATTTTCTGGGTCTCATGGACAAATAAAGTGAGTTGGGTCTCACACGATCGCTGTTTCCAGAATCCATGTTGATTACTACAGAGTAGATTCTGGGTTTCCAAAAACGACATGATACTTGAGCAAAAAACATGTTCTAAAATTCTACAACAGATCGACGTCAGAGATATAGGTCTATAGTTTTGCGCATCTGCTCGACGACCCTTCTTGAAGACTGGGACTACCTGTGCTCTTTTCCAATCATTTGGAACCTTCTGTTCCTCTAGAGACTTGCGGTACACGGCTGTTAGAAGGGAGCAAGTTCTTTCGCATACTCTGTGTGGAATCGAATTGGTATCCCGTTAGGTCCAGTGGACTTCCCTCTGTTGAGTGATTCCAGTTGCTTTTCTATTCCTAGGACACTTATTTTGATGTCAGCCATTTTTTCGTTTGTGCGAGGATTTAGAGAAGGAACTGCAGTGTGGTCTTCCTCTGTGAAACAGCTTTACGCGTGTCATACTCTGTTTCAATGCCATCATCATCCTGGAGTGTCTGGATATGCTGTTTCGAGCCACTTACTGATTTAACATAAGACCAGAACTTCCCAGGATTTCCTGTCAAGTCGGTACATAGAATTTCACTTTCGAATTCACTGAACGCTTCACGCATAGCCCTCCTTACGCTAACTTTGACATCGTTTAGCTTCTGTTTGTCTGAGAGGTTTTGGCTGCGTTTAAACTTGGAGTGAAGCTCTCTTTGCTTTCGCAGTAGTTTCCTAACTTTGTTCTTGAACCACGGTGGGTTTTTCCCATCCCTCACAGTTTTACTCGGCATGTACCTGTTTAAAACGCATTTTACGATTGCCTTAAACTTTTTCCATAAACACTCAACATTGTCAGTGTCGGAACAGAAATTTTCGTTTTGATCTGTTAGGTAGTCTGAAATCTGCCTTCTAGTACTCTTGCTAAACAGATAAACCTTCCTCCGTTTTTTTCTATTCCTATTAACTTCCATATTCAGGGATGCTGCAATGGCCTTATGATCACTGATTCCCTGTTCTGCACTTACAGAGTCGAAAAGTTCGGGTCTGTTTGTTATCAGTAGGTCCAAGATGTCATCTCCATGAGTCGGTTCTCTGTTTAATTGCTCGAGGTAATTTTCGGATAGTGCACTCAGTATAATGTCACTCGATGCTCTGTCCCTACCACCCGTCATAAACATCTGAGTGTCCATCTGGTAAATTGAAATCTCCACCTAAGACTATAACATGCTGAGAAAATTTATGTGAAATGTATTCCAAATTTTCTCTCAGTTGTTCTGCCACTAATGCTGCTGAGTCGGGAGGTCGGTAAAAGGAGCCAATTATTAACCTAGCTCGGTTGTTGGGTGTAACCTCCACCCATAATAATTCACAGGAACTATCCACTTCTACTTCACTACAGGATAAACTACTACTAACAGTGACAAACACACCACCACCGGTTGCATGCAATCAATCCTTTCTAAACACCGTCTGTACCTTTGTAAAAATTTCTGCAGAATTTATCTCTGGCTTCAGCCAGCTTTCTGTACCTATAATGATTTCAGCTTTGGTGCTTTCTATCAGCGCTTGAAGTTCCAGTAGTTTACCAGTGCAGCTTTGACAGTTTACAATTACAATACCGATTGCTGCTTGGTCCCCGCCTGTCCTGACTTTGCCACACACCCTTTGAGGCTGTTGCCCTTTCTGTACTTGCCCGAGGCCATCTAACATAAAAAACCGCCCAGTCCACGCCACACAACCCCTGCTACCCATGTAGCTGCTTGCTGCGTGTAGTGGACTCTTGACCTATCCAGCGGAACCCGAAACCCCACCACCCTATGGCGCAAGTCGAGGAATCTGCAGCCCACACGGTCGCATAACCGTCTCAGCCTCTGATTCAGACCCTCCACTCGGCTCTGTACCAAAGGTCAATGATGCTGCAGATGGTGAGCTCTGCTTTCATCCTGCTAGCGAGACTGGCAGTCTTCACCAAATCTGATAGCCGCAGGAAGCCAGAGAGGATTTCCTCCAATCCATTTGCGACACACATTATTGATGCCGACATGAGCGACCACCTGCAGATGGGTGCACACTGTACCCTTCATGGCATCCGGAAGGACCCTTTCCACATCTGGAATGACTCCCCCCGGTATGCACACGGAGTGCACATTGGTTTTCTTCCCCTCTCTTGCTGCCATATCCCTAAGGGGCCCCATTACGCGCCTGACGTTACAGCTCCCAACTACCAGTAAGCCCACCCTCTGCGACCGCCCAGATCTTGCAGACTGAGGGGCAACCTCTGGAACAGGACAAGCAGCCATGTCCGGCTGAAGATCAGTATCAGCCTGAGACAGAGACTGAAACTGGTTCGTCGGACGAACTGGAGAGGCCTTCCGTTCAGCCCTCTGGAATGTCTTTCGCCCCCTGCCATACCTCGAGACGACCTCCCACTCTACCACAGGTGAGGGATCAGCCTCAATGTGGGCAGTATCCCACAGTCATAGTCTGATCGGGGGATGCGTGGGACGAGCTGGCCGTCCCCAACAAACCCCCATCCGGACGCCCACAGTGATGCCCATTGGCAACAGCCTCAAGCTGTGTGACCGAAGCCAACACTGCCTGAAGCTGGGAGCAAAGGGATGCCAACTCAGCCTGCATCCGAACACAGCAGTTGCAGTCCATATCCATGCTAAAAACTGTTGTGCAAAACAAATTGACATCAAATTTGAACAGTTATTAAAATACAAGATTGCCTAGTAAATGCAGTAATGCTGCTACTTCTGCACTGCTGACACACTGCTCAGCGGCGGAAGGAGACTACGTGATTTTACACAATTCAGGTACTAAAACGTGATGCTACAACTCTCAAATACTATAATATGCCCGAAATTTATGAATAGAAGACAGACGACTGCACGAATTTACACTATTCAGGTACTAAAAAGCGATGCTACAACTCTCAAATACTATAATACACCCGAAATTTATGAATTAAACAATGCAAGTACCAAAAACACGCAAAGAAATTAAGAATTAAACTATGTAACAGATGATTGAGCTAGGAGTATACGACTTTCTGCTGGCAGCTGCTTATCCAACGGCGGCAGGGAGTACACTGGCTGCGACCAACCGACATTGGCCATTCAAAACAAAACCAGAAGACAGACGACTACGCGAAAGGTGCATCAACACACTATTAAGATGGCTGTTATAATGTTTTGGCTCATCAATGTATTTGGAAGGATGAGATGGCTGTACAATTAGAGATTACATTTTAATCAATATTCTTATAAATGGACAGTACTTTTGTATATACCAATCTTCCTGCAAATAAGATTATATCATATACAGCTGATAAAGGGCGCTGATGAAAGGGCCTCTATGAAACCAGCATACAATTTCAGTATTTTGAAAAGGACAGATTGTGACTCACCATACAGAGGAGACACTGAGTTGCGGTCACGATGTCTGTGACGTTGTGCTTGTCTACAAATTAACATCTTCTCTGTATGGTGAATAGCAATCTGTCCTTTCCATAACACTATGGTTTAACTTCAGTGTTTTGTTAAATACACACTGACAGAAGAAATCACAAAAAATGAATGTAGAGTGGTGAAATTTCAGGAATACATACATCTAGGTAACATATTTAAGTGATTAAAATTGCAAGATCACACATTAATGAAAGTGCGATATAAGCCACAGCAAATGTGAAATGTTGGTTCAATTGATTTAACTGCCAGAATGTTGAATTTGAGCATGCAAATGTGCATGCATTGTATTATACAATTGCCAGATGTCAGTTTGTGCATTGGAGTTACACGTCTATTGCACCTGGTCAATCAATACAGTGCTGGTTAATGCTGTTTGTGGATGATGCTGGAGTTGTTGTTTGATGTTGTCCCATATGTGCTCATTTGGAGACAGATCTGGTGATTGAACAGGCCAAGGCAACATGTCGACACTCTGTAAAGCGTGCTGTTTTACAACAGCAGTATGTGGGAAAGCATTATCCTTTTGGAAAATACTCTTTGGAATACTGTTCATGAATGGCAACATAACAGGTTGAATCACCAGACTGATGTACAGTTTTGCACTCAGGGTGTGTGGGATAACCACAAGTGAGCTCTTGCTGTCATACAAAATCACATCCCGTACCATAATTCCAGGTGTAGGTCCAGTGTCTCCAGCATGCAGACAGGTTGGGTGCAGGTTCTCAACTGTCCTCCTCCTAACCAACACACATCCATCACTGGCACCAAGGCAGAACCAGTTTTCATCAGAAAACACAACAGACCTCCATCTGGCCCTCCAATGAGCTCTTGCTTGACACCACTGAAGCCCCAAATGGTGGTGGTTTGGAGTCAGCAGAAAGAACACTACAGGTTATCTGACGTAGAGCTGTCCTTGAAGTAACCAATTTATAACAGTTCGTTGTGTCACTGTGTTGCCTACCAATACTCAAGTTGCTGCTGCAGATGCAGTATGTTGCAACAGAGTCATACTTCAAACATGACGGTCTTTTCACTCAGTAGTGCCAGGTGGCCATACAGCTTCTTGTAGCTGTGTCACATGACCTTGTTCAAACTCAGTGAGATGTTGATAATGGCATTTTTGTTGCCTTAACCCTTAACTGCTATGGTCATTCACAGGAACACAATTACTATGGAGGGGTCTCACGGCCGCATTTTTATATTTTATATATCGAACCAGAATTTTGCAGAATATATATAGTTTCTTGACTTCCTGTCATTCATTACAATTCTTAGAGGTGGCCTTTGTAGAAATTTGATTTTTTTTTAAACAATGCAGTATTTTAAACACTTTGACCTCCGAATTCTTCTTTCGGTGTCTGAGGCTCATCTTGTAAGTGAAGTATTCTGCTGATGGTGTTACTCAGCTATCGTGGCAAGCGTCCAATAGAAATTCTGCGCTTCATAATTATGAGGTTCAACTAGGTCTATTGCTAGAGTCTTCGTGAAGCCCAATCTCATCATTACCTCTGCCTTTGGATAATATTGATGTACCACATAACAATTTACACCGCAAGCAACATCCACTAATTTGAAGGAAATGGCCAAAGGCCCTCTTCTCGTCCGGCAACTTGACGAATAAGCTGCACACCTTTGGTCGGGACAGGATGATCTTAGGTTTTCCTGATTCAGGATCATTGTTTACTGAATGGCGCATAGGAGATATCAGTATTGCAGCTTTGGACTTCTTGGGCATGAAGGAAACCAGAGTCATCTCTTCTGTAAAACCGTTAACAGATGTCTTCACACCACATTTCTTATTAGGTAAGAAGTTCTGTGAGATCTCCTTTTTGTTCTTTTTCAGCGTACCAATGTATGTGAGACCTTTTTTTTTTGAAAGTTCATTGACTAGTTCTACTGATGAGTACCAGTTGTCACCTGTAACATTTCTCCTTGTGTTTTCAATGGGTTTCACCAATCAAAGAACAGCCTGTGTGGGAACACTGTGAACTTTCTCATGGCTGGGAAGGGTGTTACCGTCGCTGCCTATTCCAGAATAAATGTATGCATTGTACAAGTAATTTGTATGAGCAACAAACACTGAACTTTCAAGCCATACTTTGCCGGTTTGTTTGGCATGTACATTCTAAACCCACACCTTCCACAAAAAGGAACAAGCATTTCATCTACGTACACTGTTGCACCTACAGAGTAGCAAAGTTGACTGTTTTCAATGAAACGCAAAAAGATTTGTGTAATTGCTGCTGATTTGTCTATTTTCTTTCTTTCCACCCAATCATCTGGATTGTCAAATGGTAATGCAGACAATAAAAACAGAAATCTTTCTTTGCTACCAGTGCATCTGAAAGAATCTCTGCCTGTTCCATCGTTTGCAAACAAGCTGTAAACAGACTCGTTCCCCGACTGGAAAATGGCTGAATACACTAACAAACCAATTAGACCAATTAGAGCCTTCAATTCAATGACATCAACATCTTGTAGACAGGATAAGTGATCATTAGCATACTGTGCTCTAAGCTAACATTTTCAGATTTGTCCATCGAATGATTTCGTCTAGAATGTCTGGTGTAAAGAACAGTTTCCATACCTCCAAAACAGCAGGGATTTCTCCAAGACATTTTGCCATCTGTCACAGTTCAGGAAGCTGCAAGACAGTGTTGTGTTGCCTTGTTCTTATGTTAGCTGGTGGCTGCTTTTTTCTCCATCAAAAACATCTGTTCTTACCGAAAATGTAAGCTCCATCGTCATCAGCTATCACACCTTCATTACTTTCAGTTTCCTGCTCTGAATTAGTGTCATGATCACTAAATATCTCAAAATCACGGTCATTATCGCTGTCATCAAAGTCTTCATCCGAAGATTCAATGGGGTGGTCTTGAACATCCACATGTGTCTCATATAACACATGTCACATAGAAGGCCCAGCTTTCCCCGCCATGAAGAAACAGTAACATGCGACAAAAATGCGTCTGTGAGACCTCTCAAAGCTAATAATTACGAAACAGAGAGCAGCAACAATGCAAGAATGCTGGCATGTGTAGCTTGACAGCCAGTAGGAAGGTACACGGAAGAGTCCATTTGGCTTTGCAGGGGTGTGAGAAATATCTCGACACAAAAATTTGTAGCGGTCTGAGAGATGGACGATAGTAGTTAAGGGTTAAAGGCATTCTTGACTAACATCCAACTCACCACGTCCAATCTCAAAGGTAACTAATGCTCACAATCATTACTGCATGTATTCAAATCAGAGCTGATTTGGATACTCATAGTTGTGCTACTAGAAAATTTGAACAGACATCTTCTAGTTGTAGAAACATGCCTAACAACCATAATTTATGTCGCACAACTCATTCGTGGTGCTGAAATTTTTTTATCCAACAGTGTACTGCTGTGTGAAGAAAGGGTGCTGCTTTTCAATGTTGCAATGAATTTTAGTGGTCTACTTTGTCTTACTTTCTTGTAACTATGTAATCCTATTTTCTTGTAACCAACATTTTAAAGAATGGTAAATTAGTAAAGAATGGTAAATTAGTAAATCTAATGCATTTAAAACTGTTTGTTTAATGTTGTATGCTTTCTTCAGTGAATGGGAAGAGTGTATTTACTGATTTATTTAAAATGCGACTTAACATTCCTTCATAAACATACAGAAATACTTTTCAGAAAGATTATATTTTCCTTCTATAAAATTACTATGGACAAACATCAAAGTTTCTAATATCTTCAACAGAGTCCTCTATGACCACTTGAAACTTCTCTATATTACCAGGAAATGCTTAAATTTTTTCCTTGTTTCACCAAGTTCACATTGTCAATCGGTGCTACAGTTCTGTTGTTTATTTTTAAGGAGTGGGCACTTTGATGCTTTTTGTAGGATATGTGAAAGTTCATAGCTACAGTATTTTCAATGTTTATTATTTGTGGTGTTGCATTGGAGTCTTCAGTCTGTAGACTGGTTAAATGCAGGTCCCACACTAGTCTATCCTGTGGAAGTCTCTTCATTTCTGTGTAACTACACCAACCGACAATTGCTTGCAACTGTTTACCATATTTGAGCCTTGGTCTCTTCACACCACTGTGGATAAATGCAGAGCTTGATGTTTCACTCAGAGGGGAGGAGGATTCACACACAGTTGTGACTGATGCATTGTCCCTCACTTGTTCAAATCATAAGAGCTGTTGTTAATCATACAAGCTTTTGTATGCATCTGATGACAATGATGATGATTGGTTTGTGAGGTGTTCAACTGAGCGGTCATCGGTGCCGGTACAAAGTCCAAATTTTTTCACACTCCAATGTTCTACGCAATCCAATTGAGCCATTATCACAAATGATGATGATGATGAAATGATGAGGACAACACAAACACCCAGTCCCTGGGCGGAGAAAATCCCCAACTTGGCCGGGAATCGAATCTGGGACCCCGTGCTTCAGAGGCAGTGACACAACCACTAGACCACGAGCTGCAGACAGATGCATCTGAACACTTCTACTAAGAGACTGCTTGTACAAATGATTACCAGAGGCATCATATCTGACCAAAGTAATATCAGTGCTATAACAATAATTTCAACAGCAGTTGGGTAAATGTAACCACAATTGGAAAAGGTACTATCCAGTTAAACATCGTCTAAGCAGTGAACGTGGGGAGCTGAAAGAACATGCATTTGTTATCTTCCACCAAGATATAAGAACTGTCATAAATATATGATAGATTAACATGTAATATAAATACAGGAACATAAAAGTGCAAATGGAGTATCAGTAGATGTGTTATGCTTAATTTATTTCAGTTATTTGCACATTCTGTGGCCTCACTAGGATGTGGAATGTATCATTATATTTACAAAATCATACATTCCCCCCCCCCTCCCCCCCCCCCCCCACCATCACCACCATGAACCATAGACCTTGCCGTTGGTGGGGAGGCTTGCGCACCTCAGCGATACAGATAGCCGTACCGTAGGTGCAACCACAACGGAGGGGTATCTGTTGAGAGGCCAGACAAACATGTGGTTCCTGAAGAGGGGCAGCAGCCTTTTCAGTAGTTGCAGGGGCAACAGTCTGGATGTTTGACTGATCTAGCCTTGTAACACTAACCAAAACGGCCTTGCTGTGCTGGTACTGCGAACGGCTGAAAGCAAGGGGAAACTACAGCTGTAATTTTTCCCAAGGGCATGCAGCTTTACTGTATGGATAAATGATGATGGCGTCCTCTTGGGTAAAATATTCCAGAGGTAAAATAGTCCCCCACTTGGATCTCTGGGCTGGGACTATTCAAGAGGATGTCGTTATCAGGAGAAAGAAAACTGGCGTTCTACGGATCAGAGCGTGGAATGTCAGATCCCTTAATTGGGCAGGTAGGTTAGAAAATTTAAAAAGGGAAATGGATAGGTTAAAGTTAGATATAGAGGGAATTAGTGAAGTTCGGTGGCAGGTGCAACAAGACTTTTGGTTAGGAGAATACAGGATTATAATTACAAAATCAAATAGGGGTAATGAATAAAAAAATAGGAGTGCGGATAAGCTACTACAAACAGCATAGTGAACACATTATTGTGGCCAAGATAGACATGAAGCCCACGTCTACTACAGTAGTACAAGTTTATATGCCAACTAGCTCTGCAGATGACGAAGAAATTGAAGAAATGTATGATGAAATCAAAGAAATTATTCAGAGACGAAAATTTAATAGTCATGGGTGACTGGAATTCGGTAGTAGGAAAAGGGAGAATATGGATTGGGGCTAAGAAATGAAAGAGGAAGCCAGCTGGTAGACAACTTAATCATAGCTAACACTTGGTTCAAGAATCATAAAAGAAGGCTGTATACATGGTAGAAGCCTGGAGATACTAAAAGGTTTCAGATAGATTATATAATGGTAAGACAGAGATTTAGGAACCAGGTTTTAAATTGTAAGACATTTCCAGGGGCAGATGTGGACTCTGACCACAATCTATTGGTTATGAACTGTAGACTAAAACTGAAGAAACTTCAAAAAGGTGGTAATTTATGGAGATGGGACCTGGATAAACTGACAGAACCAGAGGTTGTACAGAGTTTCAGGGAGAGCATAAGGGAACAAATGACGGGAATGGGGGAAAGAAGTACAGTAGAAGAAGAATGGGTAGCTCTCAGGGATGAAGTAGTGAAGGCAGCAGAGGATCAAGTAGGTAAAAAGACGAGGGCTAGTAGAACTCCTTGGGTAACAGAAGAATTACTGAATTTAAGTGATGAAAGGAGAAAATATAAAAATGCGGTAAATGAAGCTGTCAAAAAGGAGTACAAACGTCTAAAAAATGAGATCGACAGGAAGTGCAAAATGGCTAAGCATGGATGGCTAGAGGAGAAATGTAAGGATGTAGAGGCTTATCTCACTAGGGATAAGATAGATACTGCCTACAGGAAAATTAAAGAGACCTTTGGAGAAAAGAGAACCACTTGTATGAATATCAAGAGCTCAGATGGAAACCCAGTTCTAAGCAAAGAAGGGAAAGCAGAAAGGTGGATGGAGTATATAGAGGGTCTATACAAGGGCAATGTACTTGAGAACAATATTATGGAAATAGAAGACTTTGTATATGAAGACGAAATGGGAGATATGATACTGCGTAAAGAGTCTGACAGCGCACTGAAAGACCTGAGTCAAAACAAGGCCCCGGGTGTAGACAAATTACATTAGAACTACTGATAGCCTTGGGAGAGCCAGTCCTGACAAAACTCTACCATCTGGTGAGCAAGATGTATGAGACAGGCGAAATACCCTCAGACTTCAAGAAGAATATAATAATTCCAATCCCAAATAAAGCAGGTGTTGATAGATGTGAAAATTACCGAACTATCAGTTTAATATGCCACAGGTGCGAAATACTAACGCAAATTCTTTACAGATGAATGGAAAAACTAGTAGAAGCCGACCTTGGGGAAGATCAGTTTGTATTCCGTGGAAATATTGGAACACGTGAGGCAATACTGATCCTACGACTTATCTTAGAAGATAGATTAAGGAAATGCAAACCTACATTTCTAGCATTTGTAGACTTAGAGAAAGCTTTTGATGATGTTGACTGGAATACTCTCTTTCAAATTCTGAAGGTGGCAGGGGTAAAATACAGGGAGTGAAAGGCTATTTACAATATGCACAGAAACCAGATGGCTGGTATAAGAGTCGAGGGAAATGAAAGGGAAGCGGTGGTTGGGAATGGGGTGAGACAGGGATGTAGCCTTTCCTCGATGTTATTCAATCTGTATATTGAGCAAGCAGTGAAGGAAACCAAAGAAAAATTCGGAGTAGGTATTAAAATCCATGGAGAAGAAACAAAAATTTTGAGGTTTGCCGATGACATTGTAATTCTGTCAGAGACAGCAAAGGACTTGGAAGAGCAGTTGAACGGAATGGATAGTGTCTTGAAAGGAGTATATAAGATGAACATCAACAAAAGCAAAATGAGGATAATGGAATGTAGTCGAATTAAATCGGGTAATGCTGCAGGAATTAGATTTGGAAATGATCCACTTAAAGTAGTAAATGAATTTTGATATTTGGGGAGCAAAATAAGCGATGATGGTCAAAGTAGAGAGGATATGAAATGTAGACTGGCAATGGCAAGGAAAGCGTTTTTGAAGAAGAGAAATTTGTTAACATCGAGTATAGATTTAAGTGTCAGGAAGTCATTTCTGAAAGTATTTGTATGGAGTGTAGCCATGTATGGAAGTGAAACATGGACGATAAATAGTTTGGACAAGAAAAGAATAGAAGCTTTCGAAATGTGGTGCTACAGAAGAATGCTGAAGATTAGATGGGTAGATCACATAGCTATTGAGGAGGTATTGAATAGGATTGGGGAGAAGAGAAGTTTATGGCACAACTTGACTAGAAGAAGGGATTGTTTGGTAGGACATGTTCTGAGGCATCAAGGGATCACCAATTTAGTATTGGAGGGCAGTGTGGAGGGTAAAAATCGTAGAGGGAGACCAAGAGATGAATACACTAAGCAGATTCAGAAGGGTGTAGGTTGCAGTAGGTACTGGGAGATGAAGAAGGTTGCACAGGATAGAGTAGCATGGAGAGCTGCATCAAACCAGTCTCAGGACTGAAGACCACAACAACAACAACACATTTTCTCAGTGAAAGTATGACTAGATGCTGATCTTTTTTGAAATTGGAGTTTTATGTTAATCTTAACGTATCATAAGATTTGATATATATGAGTCAAACATACACATATCTTACCTGTTCAGAGATTCATGTATGGACTTGGAAGAGTTATAAGTAGAAATTATTTAAATGTGTTTGAAACCTATTTGAATTTCCTGCCAGCATCTATTTTTCACAAGGTAGGTGGGCAAAACATGTTGTGGCTGCATACTTTGCTCCTTTCTGCACAAACATAAGGCTGCATAGTTTACAGTAGGTGCTATTTAAATGCTAGTGTTACTTTTCAAATTTTGAGTATTTCTTCACAATAAACTTCCTAAGTGTATATGTGTTGTAGAACTGTTGTTAGTTTACTTTGTTTGTTAAACATTTACTAACATGAAGTTCAAATTTGGACACCACGTACTATATTTGCAACACATTTCTGTGAAAATTCAACAAAATACATAGGTATTATAGTTATAAATACCTTAAATTGGAACAATCACATTGATAATGTTGTGGAGAAAGCAAACCAAAGTTCATCTATTGGCAGAACACTTAGAAGATGCAACAGATCTACTAAACAGCCATCCTACACTACACTTCTCCATCCTTTTCTGGAGTATTTCTGAGCAGTATGAGATCCATATCAGGTAAAATTGATGGAGGACATCAAAAAAGTTCAAACAGAGGCAGCATGTTTTTGTTTAGACAATATCAACAACATTCTCCTCTGATTGTGATAATACATTCATGTAAAGAAAAACACAACACTAAAAAATAATTAATGTAGAGTAATGAAATTTCAGGAATATATTTGTGCAGGTATCATATTTAAGTGATTAACATTGTGTGAGATAAGCCATTGAAAAAATGAAATGCTGGTACTTTCATAACCAGTATAACAGCCAGAATGTTGAATACAAGAATAAATGTGCATGCGTTGTGTTGTACAGGTGCTGGATGTCAGTTGGTGGGATGGAGTTCCATGCTTGCTGTGCTTGGTCGGTCAATACTGGGCAGTTAATGCTGTTTTTGGAGGATGCTGTAGATAGCATTCAATGATGTTCTATATGTGCTCAATTGGAGACAGATCTGGTGATTGAGCAGGCCAAAACAATACGTTGACTGTCTGTAGAGCAAGTTGGGTTACTACAGTGGTATGTGACAAGTGCCCCAGCAATGCTGCTCAGGTTGAATCACCAGGCTACTGTACAAATTTGCAGTCAGGGCGCACTGCATGGGATAATGACAAGAATGGTCTTGCTGTCACACCCCAGACCACAACTCCAGGTGTAGGTCCTGTGTATCCAGCAAGCAGACAAGTTTGAGAGTGGATAAGTAAAGAAACAGTCTAAAGATGAATCGTCCTCCTCCTAGTCAACACACAACCATCACTGGCATCGAGGCAGAACCATCAGAAAACAGATCAGATCTCCATCCCACTCTCCAATGAGCTCTCACTTGACACCACTGAAGTTGCAAATGGTGGTGGTTTGAGATCAGTGGAATGCATGCTACAGTGTCTGGTTTGGAGATGTCCTTGAAGTAACCAATTTTTAATAATTCATGTTGTTACAGTGGTGCCAACTGCTGCTCAGATTGCTGCTGCAGGTGTAGTACAATGTGACAGAGTCATATTCCGAACACAACAGTGTTTCTACTTGGTACTGCCATGTTGCCATCCAGAGCCCAAATTTCTTGTGACCATACATTCTTGTGGTCACCACTGCCAATAGTCATGTACAATGACTACATTCCTGTCAAGTCTTTCTGCGATATTGCAAAAGGAACATCCAGCTTCTTGTAGACCTATTACATGACCTTGTTCAAACTCAGTGAGGTGATGATAATGGCAGCTTAATTGCCTTAAAGGCATTCTTGACTAACATCAGCTCACCACATCCCATCTCAAAGGTAACTAATACAGATGACCGTTACATTGTGTATTTAAAGCAAACCTGAATTGCACCCTTATAGTGGTACTGCTAGCGCCACTCTTACAGGACTTGAGCGTAATTAAAAAAGACAACATCTTTCATATGTAGAAACACACCTACTGACTTTCTTTTATGTCACAAAACTCCTTCCTGGTGTTGCAATTTTTTTTCCATCAGTGTATCTTGTTGGCACCCTTCTACACTGGGAGAAATGATCATAATAATAAAATAAGAGTAATCACGGCTCACCTGGAAAGATTTAAGTGTTCATTTTTCATACGTGCTGTTTGAGCATGGCTAAGTAAAGAAATAGTCTGAAGGTGGTTTCTATGAAGCCTGTGACAAGCACTTAACCCTTGCAATACCAAATGGTGGGTGTGCCGGAATTTGGGGGAGGGGGTACTTTATGCCCACCATTTGAAAATATTGGAATCTAGTCAGTTACTTCACACAGGGTGGGGCAAATAAAATTGGCCTGGAGAAAAGGGTTCCAGGGTACAAACGAACACAGCAGAGGAAAGGAAATAAATTATGAACCTGACTATAGCAGATGTTGAAAGTGACCACCATTCAGCTCTTGGCACTTCTGGGCCCTGATCAGCAAGTTGCTGAGGGCTGATAGAAGCTGGAGTGCTGGAATTTGTGATATTCGCTATTTTTGACTTCATTAAAACAGCAAATACGAGTAGTTAATACTTTCAGCCAGAAGTCACACGAGCGACTCAAAGAAGACAATGGCTATATAAAAGAGCACTCAATGGACATGATACGGACATAAAAATCTACCGTCATTGTAGTACTAAGCTTAAGGTACGATATATGTTTTAGTTATAATAAATATTTGTTCTGGGAATACTGAATCATTTAGCAGTGCTCATTCCTATTATCTCCTCAGTATTATTTTCATTTTAATTATGCATTTTGCTAATATTACAGACACCAAGATCAGCAGTCCAATGTGTGTGTTACATTGATAAAAAGAAAACTGTTTTATCGTCTTCTTGCATCAGCTTTAATATTGAATTTCCCTTTTGTGTGATGTTACAGTTGTTTTTGCGCCCTTAAGAACTTTCTGGTCCCTTAGGAAATTGTTTTGTCATAACAATAACTTCACAACTGGGTGTGATCGTATCTACGATCGTGAAGTAATTAGAAAGACGATAACACAATTTCTTAATCAATAGGACGCTAGTTGTGACTGCCTCAAGCCACGCGAAACTGCAAGTAAAAACTATTCACATCTCATAATGCAATATTTTATGACAATGGTCAATCCGTGATTCTTACGCCAATTGTGATTGATAAAACAGTAAGCTAAATCTCAATTTCCAACTTTCCATTGAATAACAACATCACTTTTATTTTGTAACATCACAAATTGCTACAGTCTCATCAAAACTTTTCTGCTGCAGTTCATGAAGACTATGAGGATTGTTGTGATACACCTTTGACTTGCGGGCTCCCCACACAAAGTAATAGCACACTGACAGGTCAGGTGACCTGGGTGGCCAGCTACGACTGCAACCAAACTGATCTCTGTTAACAGCTCTGTCATGTGTGAAGAATGTATAAATGTGGTCCAAGGTTCAGCTAGCTGTATTGGCAATTGCTCCAGCCTGTTGGATGTGACTTTAGGTCTTTCCCTCCTCCATTAATGCTGCCATAAATGGTTTCAAAATATTGGCCATGTAAAGCACCCAAGTCAACATCTGATGAAAGAATATGGGACCAATAATGCGGCATGCAGACATTGCATACCAAATGCCAACCTTCTGATCGTGCAGTAGTGTTTCGTGGAAGCTATGCAGATTCTCTGCTGCCCAGAACCTGTGATTCTGTGAGTTGACATAATCACGCACATGAAACCAGGCTTCATCAGATATGAGGAATAGACACATGTCCAAGCCATTCATTGTTATCTCAGTAAACAGCCACTCACAAAACTGGAGGCACTGAGAAGCATCTGCTGGCTTTAATGCATGAACAACAGACTCTCTGTATGGATGTATGTGCAGGTCCAGGTGGAGAATTCGTCCGCACGATTGATGTGATATGCTGACGTCTTGCACCAGGCATCGGGTTGATTGGTAGGTCTCTGAAGCATTTTCTGGTTAACTGAAGCCACATTTCCTGCTGTGTGGGCACTTTTTGGAATGTTATTTGACTTGTTTGAAACAGATCCTGTCTGACGCCATTTTTGGACTGGCACCCTTTGCTGGAACCTTGACACCATTAAACTTCTCAGCAAACAACAGACCACACTATTTCCATGACTTTGTTGTCACATAACATTTCATAAGGAACACCTGCTGGTCCACTGTGAGTACCCTCATTCCCTTTTCTCCACTCACACTGACACTGCCCACACTATGCCCTGAAATGGTGTGGATCACATGGTGGGTGCAGACGTGCTGTGTGCATCTTGGGGTGTGGTTATATGCATACATTTACGTCCAATTTTATACACTGTGTGACCAAAAGTATCTGGACACCTGACTGAAAGTGACTTACAAGTTCGTGGCACCCTCCATCAGTAATGCTGGAATTCAATATGGTGTTGGCTGACCCTTAGCCTTGATGACAGCTTCCAATCTCGCAGGCATATGTTCAGTCAGGTGCTGGAAGATTTCTTGGGGAATGACAGCCCATTCTTCATGGAGTGCTGCACTGAGGAGAGGTATCGATGTCAGTCAGTGAAGCGTGGCATGAAGTCAGTGTTCCAAAACATCCCAAAGGTGTTCTGTAGGATACAGGTCAGAACTCTACGCAGGCCAGTCTATTACAGGGATGTTATTGTCATGTAACCACTCCGCCACAGGCCGTGCATTATGAACAGGTGCTCGATCATGTTGGAAGAAGCAATCGCCATCCCTGAATTCCTCTTCAACAGTGGGAAGCAAGAAGGTGCTTAAAACATCACTGTAGGCCTGCGCTGTGATAGTGCCACGCAAAACAACAAGGGGTGCAAGCCCCCTCCATGAAAAACCCGACCACACCATAACACCACCGCCTCAGAATTTTACTGTTGGCACTACACACACTGGCAGATGACTTTCTCTGGGCATTCGCCATACCTACACCCCGGCAGCAGATTGCCACATTGTGTACCATGATTCATCATTCCATGCAATGTTTTTCCACTGTTCAATTGTCCAATGTTTACGCTCCTTACACCAAGTGAGGTGTCATTTGGCATTTCTTGGCTTGATGTGTGGCTTATGAGCAGCTGCTTGATCATGAAATACAAGTTCTCTCACCTCTTGCTTAACTCTCATAGTACTTGTAGTGGATCCAGATGCAGTTTGGAATTCCTGTGTGATGGTCTAGATAGATGTCTGCCTATTACGCATTACGTCCCTCTTCAACTGTCGGCGGTCTCTGTCAGTCAACAGACAAGGTTGGCCGGTACACTCTTGTGCTGTATGTGCCCCTTCATGTTTCCACTTCAGTATTGCATCAGAAACAGTGGACCTAGGGATGCTTAGGAGTGTGGAAATCTCGCGTACTGACGTATGACACAAGTGACAACCAATCACCTGATGATTTTCGAAGTTTGTGAGTTCCGCAGAGCAACCCATTCTGCTCTCTCACGATGTCTAATGAGTACTAAGGTCACTGATATGGAGTACCTCCCAGTAGGTGGCAGCACAATGCACCTAATATGAAAAACATAGGTTTTTTGGGGTTTCCAGATAATTTTGATCACATAGTGTACACTTGTCTGGGCCACTTTTATTTGCCCCACTCTGTATTTTAAAATTCTGAAGAAATAGTATTTTTTAAAATGAATTCTTCTACCTGATGTTTTAAACTTATCAGTTAAACTTGATCCAAAAATTTATGTGTTATTAGATGTTACTTTTCCCAGTGAGTGTCATCAATATTTTCAGGTTCAGGACCTTACTTACACATCAGTATCTCTCTAAAAAGAATATTGTGAGCAAACTTCAGCAACAAATAACAAAATCTGCATTTTTAAATATTATTTTTTAGCGTGAACATTAAGTACCTCCCCCCCCCCCCCCCACTCCACCCAACACTCATCCCCATAGCATACATTGTTGAGTGTGTGTTGATATTGGTACAAGTGTGCCAAAAGATATTTTCATGCTTTCATGCCTTGGTATTGCTAGAGTTAATTGTGAATTGCAGAGTAGTCATGTAGATGTACAACTAATACTTTGTTTCTAATAGTGGATTTTTCCCAGAAAGTTTTTCTATATTAATAAATGGAAGTACACAAAGTAAGCCAACTTTCTGGTTCTTTTTTTCAACAAAATTATCAGTTACTTGCACAGCGAATGGACTACATTCAATGAGTTTCGGAAAACTGTGTGAAAAGCATGTGACCTCCAATTCAAATTCTTATCAATGTGCACACCTAAGAATTTTGAACATTCAGTGGCAAGTCACTCAGATCGCAGAATTAGTGGGACCATCTGTTTTGAGGAAGTGGGGGGAAAAATATCTTTGTTGACTCTCCAAGCTCTGTAGGAGCACCCACATGACATATGATTGAGAGCTTACTAAATTTCCTAAAACGAGCCCAAACATATGGAAACACTGCTAACTCATTCAAATTAATGTTCATAATGTCATCCTGAAGTATACAGAAGTTGAGTTTAAAGTGTGAACTGTTACCCACATCGCCATAATCATTCTTACTAATATATTTCCCTATATATCAATGTACAAATATCAAATGGCCCTGTGTTTATTTTCATATTCTTGTTACCTATGTTTTAATGTATTCTTAAAACTGGATAGTGAATTTTGATTTAACAGCACACTCACAGTTTTATAGTATGCTAATCATGGGAAAAGTCTGATGTCTCTTGTGATGCCAACACCCTTAATTTTTAAATGGTGTTTCAGTAATAGTAATTAACTTATCACCACCTTCTTCACTCTCTTTTTGCTATGTATAACACTGAAGCTGTAACCCCCACCATGATGATGGCAATCACCTCCTCTCTCTCTCTCTCTCTCTCTCTCTCCTCCCTCCCCCTCCCCCTGCTCCCCCCCTCAATCTGGTTGGAAAAAAAACATCATCTAATACATCAAAAACTTTTCTATCTGTATCTGATTATCTGATTCTGATGTCAATTTTTAGATCATTTTCCAAATAAATATTTAAGGATAGTATCTTGGAGATGGATGTCTAACACCATAACTCACATACAAATTACTGTCTGCTCTTAATGTTTCCTGAAAAAGACATTTACAAGATGAAAGTCATTTCTGGTTCTCGATAATTTAATGTAAAACTGATGGGGCAGAATGTAGCCTACAGTGCAGTAACGATGCTATAAAACTGGTATGAAAGAGAATAGGTAACTACTCATTGAAAGGGTAAGGCACCAGGGAATGGACAAAACGAGAACATAGAAATGATAAAATGTTCAGCTTTCACACAGTTTATCACCCTTTTTCTGTGCTGTGGATGCCACTGCAAAGGACTCTTCTATTTAGTGAGTAGTTATATACACTTATGTAAGATTTTTCATCAATATATACTGAAATAGACAATGGTGTGCTATGACAAAAGTTCTTTAATTACAAGCTGTCACATAAATTACAATTCAGATGCTTTCATAACATGCAGAATTTACATAATATTTACACATCACACACACACACACACACACAGAGTCTGTCATATCTTTTCAACAATTGTGATTCAAAATGATGTATTTACAGTGAAAATATCTATCAACTTTTTACATATAAATAAGACCTCATTTATAAATAGTATAATTTTCAATAATAATCATCATCATCTGTGTAGTCAATACTTGACTGATATTCTATTGGAATATCCATGTCTCTTGTAAACTCCTGCAAAGTAAAGAGACATTAATCACTTTATAGCACAGTTCAGATCAGATACAGTTCTTATTTTCACTTTTATATGAAAACTAGCTTACATGAATTTAAGGAAGAACTACAACTCAGAATGTAAGTTAGACATTAATAATAATGTATTAAAAGATATCTAAATGGTATGAACATACTTACTGGATCTATGTGTGATGGTACTGGATATTCACATGGAAAACATTCTGTGTAGCTTACACCATTATTGTGTGCAGTGCATTCACAAGCTTGACAGGTGAAAGGGGCAGCACTGTTGACAACTCTCTTAGAGAAAACATTAAGATATTTTTTAACAAAGCTCTTCTTCTCCATTTCAAGTTTCTTAGCCATAAAAACTGATCCTGTAAAAGTCACATGGGAGTAAAGTGTGATGTATGAACCTTTCAAAACTACAAATATTTGTTATTTTATGTTGCTGTAAACCATGAATTACTGACAAAAACCCACTGACAGTTTTATCTCCTGGCGTTAAAGGCAAATATAAGATAAGAGGATGTGGTCTCAGGGTCAATGTTTCAGTGCCAACATGAATTGAAAAGGAATGTTTATAGTTACAAACATGGTTTTGAAACAATATTTTAACACTTAAATATACTCACTTCAGTTATCCTGTAACACTAATAATTTCAGTAAATACTGACTAACAATATACTGTTTAATGCTAGGATGTCCAACCTTTCTGCTTATCTGGGCCACATTGGAAAAAGACAAGTATATTTGGGCTGCACATAATATACTTAACACTAACAATAATGGCTGACAAAAAAAGGATCAATGAGAGAATAGCAGGAGTTTGAAATTGAAAATATTCACATGAAGCAACCCTGATTTAATGTCTATAATCACCGTAAGTGACAATGTGCAACTATAGACATGCAAAGATTGAAGAATTCAATTATAATGTAGGTAAATCAATAAAGAAAGTTAAAAAGAAAAAGAGGAAATTTGATGCAGATATCCCTAGATTTTATTTAGGTTATAACATATGTAATGGCCTTTACATTCATATAAGACTACAGAAAGCTGTGAGTTATGAGTGCTTAACATAAAAAGATTTTAGCTTGAGTCAGTTTCAGTGGAAACCACAAAACTTGGCAAACTACTTTCTCATGAATACATTTCACAAAATGATCATGGAAGAAATATAAGAGAAATTAGATGTAATATACACTTTTAACAACAATTGTTTCTCTTACGGGCTGTATGTGTATGGAACTGGAAAGGAAGGGAAACGATATTGATACCAGAGGTAACTCCTGTCACACACCATAATGTGGCTCATAGGCTACAAATGTAGATAAGTAAAGCAGTTATCAATTCGAAGACTGTTTTGAACACCACAGTGCTTTCTTAGACGTTTTCATGTTGGAGGTGGTATGCTGTTGCCTTTCTCTGACCTTTGAACTGAGCTACCCAACCAGTTATAGGAGGACCTGCAGTTTTATATGGATTCTGAAGCACTATGCAACTCAGAATTTTTCACATCAATAATAATTGCTAGAGGTGAAAGAAATGATGAGTGATAGATAAAAATCCTATGACTGAGTTGGAAACAACCTGCCCATTAGAATTGCTTCAAATACAAAGCAGCCCAAATCATCTGTCAATTGTAAGGGCATTTTGAACTTCTTCAGTAATGCTGAACTTGCTCTCCAGGAAGTGAAAGGCACAACTATCTACAATTATGATGAGACCAGCATACAGACAACCTGGATCCAGAAACACAAAAAGGATAGAAAGGGTAAAAGAGCACTCCCGTGCTTCAATTAGCCTGATGGTATGCACATCTATTTCCTCCTATGGTTGTGTACAAGGCACAGAATCTGTACAAAAACTGGACTGCAGGTCTAAGGCTTCCATTCAATCACTCATTGACCAGTCGGGCTTGGCAGTAGCAGATAGCAAAAGAAAGTTTTAAATTCCATATTTAACAAACCATTCATGCAATACATCGAAGCAATTCATAGGTGAGCTGCTAGATTTGCTACCCGTAGATTTGATCAGCATGCAAGTGGGGGTCGCTGGAAGGAAGAATTCATTCATTTTGAAGAACACTACTGAGAAAGCTTAGAGGACTGGCATTTGAAGCAGATTGCAGAATGAACCTACTGCTGCCAACATACATTTCGCGTAGGGACCACAAAGATAAGATGCAAAATATTAGAGCTGATGCAGAGGCATATAGACAGTCATATTTCCTTCACTCTATCTGCAAGTGGAACAGGCAAAGACATGACTAGTTGTGGTAGAGGGTATCTTCCATCACACACCACATACTGGCTTGTGGAGTAACTATGTAGATGTAAATGTAGATGTAGAAGGTGGACCAGCTGGTACAAAATATGCCAGCAATCCAAGTGGTTGGTTTGACAGGAACCTCTCAAAGCATGGTTCTTTACAATTTTATTGATACATTTGAAGCTACTCATGATCCTGAAGACTCAGTGATGTTGTTAGGAGACAATCTTGCTAGTTACTTTTCTACTAAAGAGATTGAGACATGCAGACATAGTAAAATTTAAATCACTCTATTCCCACCATATGCAACACCTCACGCAAACCCTTGAAGTTGCAGTATTTGCCCATGGAAAAGAAAATGGAGAGGAATTTCAGATCAATGGAGAAAGGAGAGTTGGTATCATGGTTGTATTCCAAAAGAACAGTTTCCTATCTCATTAAACAGACTATAGATTGGAATTAGTGAAACCGTGAGCGAAATTTTAGTATCAGCATTTATTGCTACTGGCCTACATCCACCAAACCCTACTGAGATGTTGAAAAGAATGCCTGATGGATTAGATGGTGAGGAAACAAACAGAAATTTAGGCAGGAGTTTGGTACATGCATATGCTTCACGTATGCAGGAGATTGAAATAGAACCTCCTGTGAGTTTTTGTGTCTCAGCATTGACATAATCCTGCCAAAAAGGACTTTCATCCTCAAGTATCCAAAATCTTTGCAAAAACAGACCAGTTTGTGTTAGGTGCAGAACAACTGTAGACACATTTATGTTTAGTATTTGCCACATAAACTGGGAAGGTTATAGAGGCCAATCTCATTGAATTGATTGTGTGAAATGCTGTAGATGGATCTGTAGCCCATGCATTGGTGGAAATACTGACATGTACTACAACTGCCCCCACTGTGAGGATTCAGATGATGAATCTGTAGAGGACAGTGACAAGGACAAAGACTACATACCAGATAGAAAATCACAGAGCTTCAATGTGCCTTGCAATTACATTTAACCCTTTGAATACCAGTGTTTTCTGTCCGAAACCCCATTTATTTACTTTTATTTTAAAGTACCAGTGCACTTAGCATGAAACTATCAATCCTGTTGCAAGACAGAGACATCTTATGGTACACTGAGGTGCTACAAATGTAGTGCATTGTTGCAGTCACATATAGTGTTCAAAACAAGTTGGCACAGAGATTGTGCTATGTGTGGCTGTACTTAGGAGGTCATTGACAGTGAAAGCGATTATATCTAATGTTATTCTAGTGTATATTTGAGTGTGTGCTACCTCTTTTATGAGTGGTTTTGAAATAAAATCGCTGGGGCAGTACATAGCTTTGAAACAAAATTTATTAAATTTTAGTCCAATTTTTCTTGTTATTTAGAACAATAATTAGTTTTTGGCATTATTAGTTCATGAAAGTTTAAAGATGTGTGATTGTGTTTAGGGAAAATTGGAATTTTCTTTCAAATATATCACTTGAATAACAGGTGGTTGAAAACTATATGCCCTAGTGGTTACAAAGTGAAACCACATCCTTAAGACAATATTGATCATTTTCTTTTTGTCAGTTTCTTCTTGTAGGCATTCAAGAGTGTGCATAAGATAGTTTGTCGGGGTGGGGCATAGACCTGGGGGTTTGAAGTATTTTTAATATTTGGAAGATGAATGGTTACTTGAAAGTAGCCATGAAAGGTTCCAGTTCCAGCTGTGTTAAAAAAACTGTGTAATACTGACTTTGAAATCTTATCTTGAAAGAAAAACTCCTGATTACATTATGTTTCTTCCCTTCTCAGAGAGCTGGGGCAGGGGTATGGAGATGGGCATGGCTCCCCCTTGCTCCTGGGCATGAGTGCCATTGTATTCGCTGATTACTTTGACAATAAACATTAATTTTGTGAAAAATTTTAAAACTGTATTCAAAAATAAAACAATTTGGCGTTTCCTTTTTGATCATTTCTTCTTCTATTCATTGCTTGCTATGATTAAAAATGTTAATTCTGTGACAAATTTCAAAATTTTATTTGTTTTTCATATGGTTGGGTTAATGTTTCTTAGATGTTAGTGAATTGGATGGTTTACTATGTTATTAGTATTTTGATTTAATTTAATCATTTCATGTTAATGCATTGTTTTTCAGTTCATGTGTCATTTATGTACTTTTTAAAATCTATTTCCAGTGTGTTTAATCATTCTTTATTATTTTTGTTTGTTCAGTATATGTAAGGCTTTAGATGTTCATTAAACAATTCCTAATAGAAATTCAAATAAGCCCAGAAGCATTGTTTTACTTACTTATGTGGTAATTGAGAAGCCTTCAAACTTGGAACTCAAAGTTTTGTATGAAATAAAGCAAGATGTTCAAGTAGCCCCAAACATGGAGTTGTCTGGACATATGGGAAGACAAAGAAGTATGTTGCTGACAAAGCAAAAGTTTTCAGAAATTATCTTTCACTCACCAGCAGAGTGTGCACTGTTTTGAAACTTTGCGATAGATTAACACTGTGTGCCTGGTTAACCTTTCATGGACAGAGCCCTTAGCAACTGAGTACCCCTGTCACAAATCATGACCCATCCTCACAGCTTAATTCTGCCAGTACTGCTCTCCTACGGTAGAAACTGTATTGCAAAGAAACAGCTTATACCTTCAGCCGGGGGCAGGTAATTCCAGGTTGAGGGCCCTCCTGCAGGCAGCCGGGTGAGTGGCTTGTGTGCACTCAGAATGTGTGTGGTAGAGCCATCCTACAGGTAGCCTACACTCCCGCACCCATCCACGAGCATGACGAGGAGTGGTCTCACCCAACGGGACAGCATCAGAACAAGATTCTTAGATCCACTAGGTATGCAGGAGAGCTTCTGTGAATTTCAAAAGCAGGAGAGAGGCACCAGCAGACCAAAAGCAGGGAGGACAGATAGCCAGCCCTATCGGGATAGCTAAGTTGGTAAGAACACCTGTGACACTATAATAGAGATGTGCTGCCTAAAAGTTTTGCCCATTATTTTTATTGTAAATATGATATACTTGTTTTATTTTGTAAATATTTAGATATTATATGTTAATTAGAAATGCGGTACGTGCTGTAACTTGTGTACATTATTTTGTATTACGATGTATTTATTCTGAGTTATTGCCATTGTGGAAAGTTAGGAAAAGCAATATCATTGGTAGTGAGTAAAGACTTTTGTAGGAGTGCTGTGTCTGGACCTGAATGTCACATCAGAGCAGAGCACACAGGAGAGAGACGTAAGAGTGAACATATGCAAGTGGCTTGGACTGTCATGCCTGTGTGAGTCACAGTTGTTGCTAGAAAGGCACCAAGAGCAGGACAAGTGTGGGCAGATGTAAGAGACTATTATAAGATTAAGATCCTGCCCCATAATTGGTCATTGCAAATCCAGGTGTGGCCGCAATATTACATGGAGCAATGAGAGCATTGTAGATGACAATCAAGACGATGACTTCACGTCTGCAATGAAGTGTGAGAATGTTGTATTTTTGTTCATGTCATAAAAATTGTGAGGTTTTACCTAGTGATGTCAAACGGTGTGCACTAGAAGAACAATGTGAGGCACAATTGTTGCTAGTCAGGCAACAAGATCAGGACAAGTGTGGGCAGATGTTAGAGGCTCGATCCTGCCCCATAACTAGTCACTGTGAATCCAGGTGTGCCCACAATATTACATGGAGTAATGGGAGCACTGTAGACAACAATGAAGGTGATGGCTTAACATCTACAACAAACTATAAGAATGTTTTATTTTTGTTCATGTTATAAACTTTGTGAAGCATTACCCAGTGACATTCAGTAATAAATGTTGTGCATAAAAAATATAGGTACTTGAGCTTGTCATTAACCTCAGTCATTGTCATCTACTTAGGGTTCCATTCCTTTCCAGTTATTGAATACCCGAGTGTTGTTATTTAAATAGTTAAAAGAAAAGTATTAAAAGACTATCATCATAAATTCTGTTTGTTTCCTAAAAAGATAATTGCATGTAATTAACAATGAAGCCTCAATAAGCTAACAGTCTTGTTCAATTATATTCAGAGGCAATGCCATTCTTGCTAATTGAGTGGCAACAAAGTAAAGTAAAGTAACTAAAGTTAAAGTAACTCTGGCAATCTCAAATTAAAGAAAAGAATAAATTAAATTTATATGTTTCCTATCTGTGTCTATTGTAATAATGCTATTATGTACTGCCATAGTTTGTATTTTGCTGAAAGCCAACAGTTGCTTATTTGATCCAGTATATGTTCATAGAAATTATATTCTACTGAAAGTTAATAGCTTGCCATATCGAGGAAAACAGTGAATGTAAGCAAACATTAATCTTAGGTAATGTAGATTATTGTCGTAACAAAAGTGCTATCTCCAGTTAATCATTTACTTTTTCGCAATGAGTTTATTATTTAAATTAAAGTAGTTGAATATTAATGATATAAGATGATTGCTTTCTTTGTTCATTATTATTTCATAATTTAGTGTGTTGTCAGAAACGTGTGTCAACTTTCTGTTGCCACATGTTCAGCCAAATGATTACATATTCAATATTGTCCACATTATGGACCAGATATTGGACAGACAGTGCCCAATTGGGCTGATAATCATACTAATTAATGTCTCTGTTATTTCAATTAGATTTGTTGTGAACACTGTAAGTTACGTATTACTCCTTTTAGTTTCATGAGTGATGCCACTGTTTATGAATTAATCCAAATCCAAATAAGTAGGAAGTGCAGGAGTAGAATCAATTGCTCATTAGAACAATTTGTTGTAGACTTCTTTCCACCAACCAGTCATATTTTCTTTGAAGACCATAGTGTTGTCGAAAATCAAATTTATTAGACATACGCAATCATGGTAATATCATCACATTAACCAAATAGTAAGGTGGGGCGGGGGAGAGGGGGTGGGGGGTGATTTGGGTTTGAGTCCATGAGAGATACAGACTTTTAAGGAAGTTTCTAAGCAATTGTTTTGCCTACAAATGCTGTGAATGTGAGAAGAGTTCAAGGTATGGTTACTCTTGTACCTGTTCATTCTAACTAAGTTCGATGTCTGACCTCAGTCCTTACTGTGAGGGCATATATTTTCAGTTTACTTAATGCAGTTATAATCTCCATATATATGAGCATGCTGTTATGAATTGCTCAATTGCTGAATGCTTCACAAATTAAAATGGTCACTCCTCTCATAAAGTTCTTAACATAAAGCATAAGTTTAGAATTCAATAGATATAGTCATATGCCAGATATACATATTTTACACTAGTGACACATGTTGTGAAGTTTGAAGTGCTCTTTTTGTGAGGTAGCCTTCAAAGGGATGAATACTTTGTGGGTGACCATTTATCCTGTGTTGATGTGATTTTGTAAATGAGCAACTGTGTCCACCCTTTGCTTAAAATGAGAGAGAGGCCTAAAATTACTTAACTTTGTTGCACAAGATTTGTGTACTACCTTTTTGCAAATGAAAATTGACATGTCAAAGATTCCAGTATGGTATAGTGCTTTCTCTCACATCACAGTCTTTTTGATCACTTAAGCTGGATGCTTGTACACAGTGACACATGTATATATAAAAACTGAGACTTTACACCAGTGAAGATCTACATCTACATCTACTTCCATACTCCGCAAGCCACCTGACGGTGTGTGGCGGAGGGTACCCTAAGTACCTCTATCGGTTCTCCCTTCTATTCCAGTCTCGTATTGTTCGTGGAAAGAAGGATTGTCTGTATGCTTCTGTGTGGGGTCTAATCTCTCTGATTTTATCCTCATGGTCTCTTCGCGAGATATACGTAGGAGGGAGCAATATACTGCTAGACTCTTCGGTGAAGGTATGTTCTCGAAACTTTAACAAAAGCCCGTACCGAGCTACTGAGTGTCTCTCCTGCAGAGTCTTCCACTGGAGTTTATCTATCATCTCCGTAATGCTTTTGCGATTACTAAATGATCCTGTAATGAAGCATGCTGCTCTCCATTGGATCTTCTCTATATCTTCTATCAACCCTATCTGGTACGGATCCCACACCGCTGAGCAGTATTCAAGCAGTGGGCGAACAAGCGTACTGTAACCTACTTCCTTTGTTTGCGGATTGCATTTCCTTAGGATTCTTCCAATGAATCTCAGTCTGGCATCTGCTTTACCGACGATCAACTTTATATGATCATTCCATTTTAAATCACTCCTAATGCGTACTCCCAGATAATTTATGGAATTAACTGCTTCCAGTTGCTGACCTGCCATTTTGTAGCTAAATGATAAGGGATCTATCTTTCTATGTATTCGCAGCACATTACACTTGTCTACATTGAGATTCAATTGCCATTCCCTGCACCATGAGTCAATTCGCTGCTGATCCTCCTGCATTTCAGTACAATTTTCCATTGTTACAACCTCTCAATACACCACAGCATCATCTGCAAAAAAACTCAGTGAACTTCCGATGTCATCCACCAGGTCATTTATGTATATTGTGAACAGCAACGGTCCCATGACACTCCACTGTGGCACACCTGAAATCACTCTTACTTCGGAAGACTTCTCTCCATTGAGAATGACATGCTGCGTTCAGTTATCTAGGAACTCCTCAATCCAATCACACAATTGGTCTGATAGTCCATATGCTCTTACTTTGTTCATTAAACGACTGTGGGGAACTGTATCGAATGCCTTGCGGAAGTCAAGAAACACGGCATCTACCTGAACCCGTGTCTATGGCCCTCTGAGTCTCGTGGACGAATATGGCGAGCTGGGTTTCACATGACCGTCTTTTTTGAAACCCATGCTGATTCCTACAGAGTAGATTTCTAGTCTCCAGCAAAGTCATTATACTCGAACATAATACGTGTTCCAAAATTCTACAACTGATCAACGTTAGAGATATAGGTCTACAGTTCTGCAAATCTGTTCGGCGTCCCTTCTTGAAAACGGGGATGACCTGTGCCCTTTTCTAATCCTTTGGAACGCTATGCTCTTCTAGAGACCTACGGTACACTGCTGCAAGAAGGGGGTAAGTTCCTTTGTGTACTCTGTGTAAAATAGAACTGGTATCCCATCAGGTCCAGCGGCCTTTCCTCTTTTGAGCGATTTTAATTGTTTCTCTATCCCTCTGTCGTCTATTTCGATATCTACCATTTTGTCATCTGTGCGACAATCTAGAGAAGGAACTACAGTGCAGTCTTCCTCTGTGAAACAGCTTTGGAAAAAGACATTTAGTATTTCGGCCTTTAGTCTGTCATCCTCTTTTTCAGTACCATTTTGGTCACAGAGTGTCTGGACATTTAGTTTTGATCCACCTACCACTTTGACATAAGAACAGAATTTCTTAGGATTTTCTGCCAAGTCAGTACATAGAACTTTACTTTCGAATTCATTGAACGCCTCTCACATAGCCCTCCTCACTCTACATTTCACTTCACGTAATGCAAGGCTTTGCCTATGTTTATGTTAGCTGTGAAGTTCCCTTTGCTTCCGCAGTAGTTTCCTAACTCGGTTGTTGTACCACAGTGGCTCTTTTCCATCTCTTACGATCTTGCTTGGCACATATTCATCTAACGCATATTGTACAATGGTTTTGAACTTTGTCTACTGATCCTCAACACTATCTGTACTTGAGACAAAACTTTTGTGTTGAGCCGTCAGGTACTCAGTAATCTGCTTTTTGTCACTTTTGCTAAACAGAAAAATGTTCCTACCTTTTTTAATATTTCTATTTATGGCTGAAATCATCGATGCCGTAACCGATTTATGATTGCTGATTCCCTGTTCTGCGTTAACTGTTTCAAATAGTTCGGGTCTGTTTGTCACCAGAAGGTCTAATATGTTATCGCCACGAGTCGGTTCTCTGTTTAACTACTCAAGGTAGTTTTCAGATAAAGCACTTAAAAAAATTTCACTGGATTCTTTGTCCCTGACACCCGCTATGAACGTTTGAGTCTCCCAGTCTATATCTGGCAAATTAAAATCTCCACCCAGAACTATAACATGGTAGGGAAATCTACTCGAAATATTTTCCAAATTATTCTCAAGATGGGCTTTTACAACATCCTGGATCTGATAGCAGATAAGTCCAAATATATATTTTTGCATATATTTTGCAAATATTTTGTAGATTACAAGTGAAAACAACTTTCACCAGCACTGTAACTTCAACACCTAGCTTCATGTAATCTGCAAATTAAAGTTCTGATGATGAGTCTGTGATAGTTTTAAATGTGGATAATAGGAAAATAAATGTTTCCACATGTTAATAATATGATTTATAGTTTCTTTCCAGCACACCCACTATTCAAACAATCATAGTGTTCAGTAGCTAGTAATGATAAGGTATAAGTTCTAGTCTCCTTTGCTCTACTGCTCATCACTGCTGTGTTTGTCCTTAACCTAGATTCTTTGAGTCATTTTCAACACACAGTCAACATTAGTACATCTTAAAATGACTGCACACTTACTCGCTGCATCGTACTCTGACATGCACCAACACACCTCTGCAAACGTGGACTGCTGCCAGCGACACTGTGCGACGACCGCAGGTCAAATGCACTGCATGGTCATACCCCAAGGTGATTTAAACCCACAAACTGCCCACCAGAGTGTTGTTTTACCATGTATCAGCATTATCCCTAATTAATGAGCATGAGTGTAGTTACAAAAATAATGTTTTTGGTAATGTTACTGTATTACTTGTTTTAGTGGTATGTGGTGGGGGTGGAGGTGAACTGGCGGAAGGGTATTATGAAAATGCCTGATTGTTCAGAAATTATTTTTTCTTTGATAAATAATAGTTCATTGAACGTTAAACACTGAAAAACATGATAAGAAAAGCTGTACGGCACTGAAAAATTAGGAAAAAAGTGAGGTGTAGACATTTACATAAAGAAATGAATGAAAATTGTATTCTGGAGGTCTATAGTGTAGTTGTTGTGAGAATGCTACCACACAGCACATGTTAATCCAATCACATTTTTTCAGAAAGTAAGTAAGTGTGAATGTCAAAACTGCTAAAATGGTTAACATACAATGTTGATTAACTTTAAAGTGGAAATGGTGGAATGTAAGACAAAGAAAGGTAAAGATAAAATTTAGTTTCTTTAATCCTGTGATCTGTTAACTGAAGAAGTAGCACCACATAATATAAAATGCTCCATAGGATTACAAGCAGAGGCAAACTTTAGGTTGGACATGAAAACGCAAAGTAGGGAACTTCCTCATTTCATTGATAAATATGAAATTCTTTAAAAAAAGCTGAAATAAATGTGTTACCTACCATTTGTTTCAAGAGCCAGTGCAGTACATACTCCAAGCAGAGTCTTTGGTAGTTTCACTTGCCGTCTCAGACCTTTGTCTCCCTTCAGATTTTTCACATCATTCTTGGTAAATGCAGTTTTTCCATCAATTCCTGTGATTCAAAGTGTAAAAGTGACTTGTAAGATCTTTTTTACAAACAATAATGTGTATATGAGACAAAATAATGAGGGAGAATCAGATCATTTTTGTATGGCTTACTTCAGTTGATGCAGTAAATGAAAGAGTCACACACTAATTAATTGTTATTATTACAGAAGTAATTCCAGTATGTACAAAAAAAAAAAAAGACACTTTACTTCGTGGGGCACAGGATGGCAAAACAAATCAGTGATAAGTTACCACACTAAAGAATCAGTATTAGATCAACCGAAGACATCATAATCCCATCAAAAGTATGTTTCTAGTGTACTTACTAATAATGAAATTTGTTGTACAATACATTTTCAGTTTTCTTGTCAGGTGAATCTGAGTAAAATATTGAGCTTTTAACAAAATCTTACATTCAATTTCTCAGAAACAACTGACTAATATGGCTGCTATTATGGTGATCATTTATAATTCAACGCCCTTTGATGGCTTGCAATTAATCTATGTGTAACACCATTATGTCATTCTGGCAGAGATTGTATCCATGTCCATGGCAGTAGCACCACCACTCTCTCATAGGAAAGTAAACAGTCCAGCACATTTCTCTGTGTCTTCTTGGCATCAAGAGCCTGCTTGCACATACCACTAAAATTATAGCTGCTGTCCCAGTTGAAATTTTTCTTGCACATTCTGATTTCTACTGCTTGTTTAACAACAACATACCCATTTCACAGGATGTACACTGTGGTTAAGAAATGACAGCCCAACAGTGAAACAGTATTTCATTCTAAGAAAAGTAAATTTATTTTATGGCCTTCACTGGACCACTATGCAATTATACAAAAGTTTATATTATGAGGTATTATTCAATAATATAGTTCAATTCAATAAAAATTCAATAATACTACACAATGGTTCTGCACACTGATGTGACAAATGTCATGGGATACCATGTAATATTGTGTCAGATGTACTTTTGCAAGGCATAACTTAATGTGGCATGGACTCTACAAGTCATTGGAAGTCACCTACCATGCTGTCTCGATAGCAATTCATAATTGCAGATGTGTTGGCAGTGCAGAAGTTTATGCATGAACTGACCTCTTGATTATGTCCCTTCCATGTTGGATGGGATTCATTGGGATTCATGTTGGACTATCTGGGTGACCATATCATTCACTTGAATTGTTCAGAATATTCTTCGAACCAATCACAAACAACTGTTGCCTCATCACACAGTGCATTTTAATCCATAAAAACTCCATTGTTGTTTAGGAATGTGAAGTCCCTGAATGGATGCAAATGGTCTCCAAGTAGTTGAACATAACCATTTGTAGTCAATGATTGATTGAGTTGGACCACAGTGTCCAGTCCATGCCACATAAACAAAACCCACACCATTATGGAGCCACCACCAGCTTGCACAGTGCCTTGTTGACAACTTGGGCCCATGGTTTCATGGAATCTTCACCATATTCAAACCCTACCATAAGCTCTTACTAACTGAAATTGGGACTTATTTGGCCAGGCCACAGTTTTCCAGTCATCTAGGGTCCAACTGATATGGTCACAAGCCCAGGATAGGCGCACATGCGATGTCGTGCTGTTACCAAAGGCACTTGTGTTGGTCATCAGCTGTCATAGCCCATTAATGCCAAATTTCACCCCACTGTCCTAACAGATATATGCATTTTATGTCCCACATTGACTTCCGTGGTTATTTCATGCAGTCTCTCTCATCTGTTAGCACTGGCAACTCTACACAACTGTCACTGCTCTTGGTCATTAACAGAAGGCTGTTGGCCACTGCACCGTCTGTGGTGAGAGGTAATGCCTGAAATTTGGTAGCCTCAGTGCACTCCTGACACTGTGGATCTAAGAATACTGAATTTCCTAATGATTTCCACATTGGAACATTCCCTGTGTCTAGCTCCAACTACCATTCTGCATTCAGAGTCTGTTAATTCCTGTCATGTGGCCATAATCACATCAAAAAACCTTTTCACATGACTCACCTGAGATCACATGATTGCTTTACCAGTGCACTGCCCTTTTATATCTTGTGTACGTGATAGTACTGCCATCCAATATACACTCCTGGAAATGGAAAAAAGAACACATTGACACCGGTGTGTCAGACCCACCATACTTGCTCCGGACACTGCGAGAGGGCTGTACAAGCAATGATCACATGCACGGCACAGCGGACACACCAGGAACCGCGGTGTTGGCCGTCGAATGGCGCTAGCTGCGCAGCATTTGTGCACCGCCGCCGTCAGTGTCAGCCAGTTTGCCGTGGCATACGGAGCTCCATCGCAGTCTTTAACACTGGTAGCATGCCGCGACAGCGTGGACGTGAACCGTATGTGCAGTTGACGGACTTTGAGCGAGGGCGTATAGTGGGCATGCGGGAGGCCGGGTGGACGTACCGCCGAATTGCTCAACACGTGGGGTGTGAGGTCTCCACAGTACATCGATGTTGTCGCCAGTGGTCGGCGGAAGGTGCACGTGCCCGTCGACCTGAGACCGGACCGCAGCGACGCACGGATGCACGCCAAGACCGTAGGATCCTACGCAGTGCCGTAGGGGACCGCACCGCCACTTCCCAGCAAATTAGGGACACTGTTGCTCCTGGGGTATCGGCGAGGACCATTCGCAACCGTCTCCATGAAGCTGGGCTACGGTCCCGCACACCGTTAGGCCGTCTTCCGCTCACGCCCCAACATCGTGCAGCCCGCCTCCAGTGGTGTCGCGACAGGCGTGAATGGAGGGACGAATGGAGACGTGTCGTCTTCAGCGATGAGAGTCGCTTCTGCCTTGGTGCCAATGATGGTCGTATGCATGTTTGGCGCCGTGCAGGTGAGCGCCACAATCAGGACTGCATACGACCGAGGCACACAGGGCCAACACCCGGCATCATGGTGTGGGGAGCGATCTCCTACACTGGCCGTACACCACTGGTGATCGTCGAGGGGACACTGAATAGTGCACGGTACATCCAAACCGTCATCGAACCCATCGTTCTACCATTCCTAGACCGGCAAGGGAACTTGCTGTTCCAACAGGACAATGCACGTCCGCATGTATCCCGTGCCACCCAACGTGCTCTAGAAGGTGTAAGTCAACTACCCTGGCCAGCAAGATCTCCGGATCTGTCCCCCATTGAGCATGTGTGGGACTGGATGAAGCGTCGTCTCACGCGGTCTGCACGTCCAGCACGAACGCTGGTACAACTGAGGCGCCAGGTGGAAATGGCATGGCAAGCCGTTCCACAGGACTACATCCAGCATCTCTACGATCGTCTCCATGGGAGAATAGCAGCCTGCATTGCTGCGAAAGGTGGATATACACTGTACTAGTGCCGACATTGTGCATGCTCTGTTGCCTGTGTCTATGTGCCTGTGGTTCTGTCAGTGTGATCATGTGATGTATCTGACCCCAGGAATGTGTCAATAAAGTTTCCCCTTCCTGGGACAATGAATTCACGGTGTTCTTATTTCAATTTCCAGGAGTGTATGTGCATATCATTACCTCATGACCTCAGTGTAAAGTATTGCTATAATTTATGATTAAACAAAGTGTTTTGTTCTTTTATATGCCCATATTTCTTTATTCTTACACACACACACACACACACACACACACACACACACACACACACAGATATATATATGTGTGTGTGTGTGTGTGTGTGTGTGTTTGTGTGTGTGTTTGAAAGATCTTTATTTGTAGTTTGATTTGCTTGTCTAGCAATATTTTGTTTTGTATATTTTGTTTTTTAGGTCATCGATTGTAATTTGTAATTAACTTATATTTTCTTAATTTCTGTAATCCATTCAGTGTTGCTCTCACTATTTCACAATTTTCCTTTTATTCTCTTACTCATTTTGTTTTCTGCTATTCTGATCAGAAGTTTAAGAATGAGATGTGTTTCTTCCTGTTTCCACTTCCCTGTATACTGTTTCATTTGAAGCTATTCTCCAATCTCCATTCACTTGATATTGTTTTTTATTTTTTTACAAATGTCCTAATTATTCTTCTTTCTGTCTTTAGGTATTCTGCCAGTTTCTGATGTATTAATTGTTTTGAAGATGGCTTCAACTGCATATGTCATTTCTGGGTATGTAGCTGTTTTATAATGTTTTAATTTTGCAGTTGTTAACAGGATTTATTGTTGTATGTGTTTTTGGTGAGGTAATTTGCTCTGTTTAATTTCTTTTAATCTATTTTTCTATGTTAGTTTCTCATTTAGGTTGTAAGTTATGATTTTACATAAACATCTAAATTTATCAAAAACTTTGATTTCCTGTTTTTCTATCGTAATTTTGTTTCCAAGTGGTGATTGAGTTAGCATCCCCCTCCTATCCAAACAGTAATTTTCTGTGATATTTCTTGTAGCAGTTTAACCTGTTGTCTGGTTTCTTGAACGTTGTCAGCTGGGAGAGCAAAATCACCAGCCAAACCCAGACACTTTTGGAGCTTCTAATTCTTATGTTCTATGGGTTTTCCTTGTACCAGTCTCTTATTATCCCAGTGCACAGTTGCATATTAATGATATTACACAGTAACCCAGCCTAAGGTCTGTTTTTATGGGCAGTTGTTCAGAAATGTCTCCTCTAAACCTGACTTTTGGTTTGGTGTTGGTCTGGATAAGTTATACTAATTTATTCAGTGTTAGATGATGCCCAATAATTTTTAATACTGAATGTCTGTGGAGAGAATCATATGCTTCCTTACAGTCTACAAGTGTTATTGCAAGAGATTTTTTCTGTGTCCTGTAATATGCCATTTTTAACTTTAAACTAATGATCTGCTCTGCACAGTTTTTCCATGGTCTGGAACCTTTATGGTGTTTCCTACCTACTTTTCTAGTTGTTTCTTCATTCTTCCACATAGCATCTTGGATAACATATTGTATGTGCAGTCTAGGAGAGGTTCCTCTGTAGTTATCCGAATTGCTCTTAACACACTTCTTGTGTAGAAGGTTGGCGATGGAAATGGCCCAATGTTTGGGGAATTGTTCAGTTATCCAAATTTTTGTTATAGCCTTATGTAAGTAGATTTTGACTGTATCACTTGAATATTTCCACATTTCAAAAAGATCCTGATCGTCTCTACACGTCATATAAGTATTTATTTGTCAGCAGAATGCTACTTCTTGGTGAGATGGGGAAGTCTAACTTGTTGGGGTTTTGTTTATTGGTGTAAGAGTTATTTGAGTTCTTCACAGTTCAAAAGTTTATTAAATGTTTTTCCATGTTTTCAGCATTTTCTTTGCTACTACGTGTCATTCTTCCATCTTCAGTATTACCATACAGGGATCATATTGTTGTAGTTGTTTCCCTAAGATTTTTGTAGTAGATCCTGGACTTGGTTTTGTGGTAATGAGTTTATTATTCTTTATGAAATCTGCTCTTGATTCTCCCAATGTGTGTGTGAATGTTTTCCTTTCATTTATGAGGTTGATGGCATTTTCTTCTGTTTTGTGTATTCGAAATTTTAACCATGCTTGGAATTTGTCACATTCTGGTGTCCAACATTCACATTTTCTTCATGTGTTCTAGAGCTTGGTCCCAGTTCTTCTAGATTCTTTGTTAATTTAATGATCTGTGTTATTTGTTGATATATGTCATTTTAATTAGTTGATGTGGGTTGTAGTGCCTGTTTATTTTATTGTTCTTTCATTGTTTCTTTAACAGAATGAATTTGATTTTAATTTTAACTGAGTAGTGGTACTTTAACTTTGTAAATTTCATTACTTTTATCCATACAGACATGGTATAGTTGCCATCCCCTTTCTCCAATGTGCATGTCTCATTGTTTGACACTTGTTTGATTTCCTCCTGAATTATGTTGCTTTAGTTACAAAGTTGCGACCTCTGTAGCATTGTACAAGTCTCTGCAGCATTCTACAAGTCTTTGTCTATTCTCATTTGCAAAGTTACGTTGACCCCATTCATCAATTATATATCCTTCCTTTATCAAACAGGTGATTTAAATCTCCCAATAAGATCTTTTATCTATTCTGTTCACATTTTATTTGAAAAGTTTCCAAAACTTACTTATCTCTTCCCTTGTTTTTGTTAGATTTTTTTTTCATTTTTAGAAGCATGAGGAATTATGATTATGTAAGTTGTATTCATTGTTTTAAAAGTTAGAGCGGCAATTTTTGGTGATATTGCTTGAAAATCAGTTACTGAACCTGTTATTTTTATATTTACTAAAAATCTTTTATTACTGTGGAAATAGTAACAGAGAGAAACCCATTGTTAGCTACATGATTAAGAGTCCAGGTGCCCCACTTTCATCAGGAATGTCCCAGTTTGATGCTATGCTAAATGTTTCCTCTGAAATCTACATATATCAAATAGTTCAGTGGCCCACTCCTGATAGAAGGATAATTAGATCGAGCTAGTGTCCCATCCTGACTTCACACATGTAATACTAAACACACACAGCCAGATGACTTGTTGTCTGTAGTGGTAATTTTTTTTACAGGCCACTGTCTAGAGTTATGATTAAAATTAGGTAACTGAATATCAACTCCAACTTCTAATCTCTTAAATATAACTTAAACAATTTAAGCAGCCCCAGAGAGCATCCCAGAATGCCCCAGAGAACATCCCAGAGCTCTCTGGGGCCAGAGAGCATCCCAGAGTGCCCCAGTAAGCTAAAACACTAAAAAGAATCGCTTCTCGGCTTTTGGCAAGATCAATGTGTAGAACTCTATATCAAATAATAAACTAAATATTTTTTTTGGCAAGATCAATGTGTAGAACTCTATATCAAATAATAAACTAAATAAATAAACATAAAATATTTAGTTTATTATTTGATATAGAGTTCTACACATTGATCTTGCCAAAAGCCGAGAAGTGATTCTTTTTAGTGTTTTAGCTTACTGGGGCACCCTGGGATGCTCTCTGGGGCACTCTGGGATGTTCTCTGGGGCACTCTGGGATGCTCTCTGGGGCACTCTCTTATTAATTCTGTTTCATATAATGTTTTCAGTTGTTTTTTATTAAAAACCTCTTGTTTATTTTATTGTTTAGTTTAAAGTTGCGAAGCATCTTTATCTATCTCGTGACATTTTTTTTTTTAAAAAAAGGACTTCTAGTATTAATTAAAATTCTTATCATTTACACCATTACTTAATTGTTTATTGATCATAATGTATCGATGGGTTGCAGGGGTTCCGACCTCTGGGGAGGTGGGTGGGTATTCATGCATGGCTGTCTTCACTTAGCCACTGCAGCTATGTAAGGCGGGTGACCTCGAAGGAGGTTCGCCTCGCTCCCACTAGGGCTCGTGGGCCGCGCTATTGTTCTAACTAAGCGCGGTCTGCTGGAAAATGGTCTTTCCGGTCCGCCATTGCGGTTTGTCAGCGCGATACTTCCTGCCGCGCCCAGCGAGCTTCTAATTATCTGCAGGAAGTGTGACGTATGGCGCTGCTCTTATCAGTACTTGCAGGCAGCTACGGCACGTGTGGACGATTTCTAGTTGCTTTATATTACGAAGCTACTGCATTTAATTTAACACGAGGCAATTGCATGTTATAGACAGCCATGTCAGTTCTCAGAAGGCATGAGTTATTCAACAAATAATATCAGAGTTAGCCAGTTTGCACAAAGTAAACACACATACTGTCCTCCCTTCACATACAGACAGAAAAATGCAGTGGGGTCTTTAATGTGTAGTATGTATAGACAGACAGATATAGATGTAAATATGTATAGTAAATATGACATATTAAACATTAATTGTTTGACATAAGCTGCTTGTTGATCGTTGTTTATTTTACAAGACTAGTTTTGGGCACTGCCTATCATCAGTGATACCTGGATTACAAAAAAGTCACAGTTCTTTCAATAAGTTACTTAGGAGCATATATAGCAATGTTTTATGCAGATGTGATTTTTCATATCCTAATAAAGTTACTTGCCTTATATGTAAAGCTTTCTAGCATATGTCAGTGATGATATTTGATAAATATCTGGTAATAATAGAATTAAATGTTTTATATGTACATAAATGCAGTCAGCATTAGATATTTTTTATGTTTTTATGAAAATACATGCAGTTGTCATTGGCAATAGCTGTACCTGCAAAGATTATTTTTTATTATATATCAAGGTAAAAAGCACCAAATGTAGAAGACAAAATATATATACATTCTGATGGAGCTTTGCTGCTCTGAGGAGCCCTCAGGGGATCAACATTAGTTTAGTGGGTATGGGCATGGCGACACCAGGCTTCCTAAGATGGGGAATGATAAGTGCCAGCAGTTCTTTGTCTCCGTAAGCTCTGAGAATGCTTCAGCAATCATCATACAATGCAGTGGTGGAACATTGTGTGGCACAGGGAACAGGGATCTTGGCTTGACTGCCTGGATTGCAGGGATAGTAAAAAGTCTACAAAAAGTTCTCAGTCTTAAGGTGTTCTGTGTGCTGATGAGAAGCATGGCTGTTGAGGTGGAACAGTCAGTAGCTGGCAACCTCTGGGAAAACTGCTGCAACTCAGTTGTATAAGGCTTACATAGGTATGTGGGGCTCTGTATAGTTGGACCTTTATTTCCCTAGCTGCTTGGGGGCAGAGATGGAATCCTTGAAATTTTCTCCTGATTCTGGAATGGGTGGGCTGCTGGTAGCTACCACCACCTAGTCTAACAAGAGAGCTCATGCAGCTAGTCATCCTGACTCAGGGACTAATTCAAAGACTATTGTTTCTAATAATAGAATGCATGCTGCTAGTTGAAATGTGTTTTTAATAGAAAAGAAGGCAACTTTCACAAAGTTTCATCTTTCTACATCCAAAAAGGTTAAGAGGGCACTGTTGGCACCTCAAAATCTGTCAACCAGTTGCATAATGGGGCACTGTTGGTTGTACCCTCTAGTCCCCAACAGGTAACAAATTTGCAGAAAGTGAAAAGCCTTGGGGACTATGCCATTGAAATTAAGGTCCACAACTCCTTGAAGTACAGCAAAGGCTTTGTGACATGCAAGCATTTGGTGGAAATTTTCAAAGATTAACTTAAAGCTTAATGAGCCCAAGAAGGCACAGTTGACATCCAAAATACAATTAAAATGGTGGATTGCAATCTGGTTAAGTCAGACTCATTCATATTTACTTTTAACTGTATACCTACACTTTGGACTTACTACTCCTTGGAGTAAGGGAGAAGCCACTTCTCAGAAATTTGGTAAAGCTGCTGACCTCTGGGAATCACCCTGTCTTGAGCAGGGATTGCAGTGTATATCTTGAAGCATGGAAGATACAAGAGCTTAAAACTATGAAGTGAATTCCATGTGATGAGGCAAAAAAGCTGTAAAAAGCTATGTTGTCCCCTGCCTTTGCTACCTCCTTTGCTTCTGTTCTTAAACAGCCAGGTCAGAAGATAAGTGTGGCTACACAAATGGAGGTTGTTAGTGTCAGCACTAGTACCTGCATTTATCAATTTACTTGAACTACTGCAGTGCTTTTGAAGGCCATACCTCCCCCCAGAACATCAGAAAAGGCTGTTGCCCCTCTAAAGGTCCAGTCTGGTCCACTATCCAGTGCTGCCACTACCACTTCTATGGTTTTGACTCTGGAGCCTCCCCAGGCAAAAAAGCCAAAGGCAGAGCATAAACCTCTAATTAAGACAGGAAGTAAGCAGTCTGTGGATGTTAATGTCACTCTCTTTGACATCTCTCACGATTCATCTTCAGTGCCAATGGACTTTGATGTTGGCCTGGGGTACTCATCTCACCCAAAAATTGAGCCTCCACCCACTACAGGTTCCCCTCTCCAGCAGAAAGCACAGTGAAAGCACTATCCCCATGATAAATGGCTCCCACACTACACTGGAACATTAATAGTTTCAGGACAAATGTGGAGGAACTGAAACTCCTAGCACAGGAATGACCCCTGTGCTTGTGTTTGCAGATAGTGCATTTTAAAATGACTGATGCCCGTGTACTACAGGGCTACACCCTTCATCACAAAGATGACCTGACTGGTGAAAGGGCCAATGGAGGGCCTAACAGATCTTACATAACAACTACCCTGACCATTTCTTCCAGTGGGAGACTTGTCAGTAATGCAAACCACTCCTTTGTTCTCCTTGTTGCTACTGATGTGTAAGAAATTGCAGCTGAAATTCATGTGTGTCTGAGGATCACTGTTCACTGTATTTACTTCCACAAAATGAGACAGACTCTGATACCCTAACAGATCTTTCATAACAACTACCCTGACCATTTCTTCCACTGGGAGACTTCAATGCTTATCATGTATTGTGGGGCTCAATCTCTACTTTCCATTGAGGTTGGGATTTAGAGAGCATCATGACATCTCATCAGCTGTGCATCCTCAACTCTAGCACTCCCACTCATTTCTGTGCTGCTACTGCATCATCCTCAGCTGTACACCTCTCTTTCTGCTCTCCAGTCCTCGTGGACTCTGTTCAGTGGGAAGTTACTGATGACCTTCATTCCAGTGACCACTTCCCACTCTGGATTGATCTCTGGATGGAGCTTTCCCTGAAAGGATGCAGCCAAGACAGATGATTGGCAGAACCACCTGGACAATTTTCAGCCAGCTGGCTGTGCTTGACCACATCACACAAGGGTTCCACAAAGCCAATGATGTCTTTGTGTCAAAGTCCTCAGGTCATTTATGGAGGCAACCTGTCCCTTGGTGGACTGATGAGTGCCATTCAGTAAGCCAGGTAAGAAATATGGCTCTACGATGGTTTAAGTGCCACTCAACAGTGGAAAACCTCACAGGCTTTTGAGTGGCAAAGGCCAAGGATTGATGCATTATCAAGGGGAGAAAGGAAAGGACATAGCAAGCATTCATAGTCTCCATCAACCATTACACTTGTTTAACTACAGTATGGGAACCCATCAGGAGGATTTCCAGTAAATACAGTTGGTCACCTACAGCAACATTGAGACAGGGGTGCCTCCAAACACCACCTGGAGACATTGTGCAGACAATGGCAGAGCATTTCGTAATGACTACTATAACTGCCACTGCCAGCTAGGATCTAGTGTGCTGTCATTACTCACAGAGTTTGGAGTCCTACAATTGCAAACTCTCCATGTGGGACCTGGATCTGGCACTGACTGTGGCTCGTGATGCTGCATCTGGTCACGACAAACTCTAATGTAGCACATTGCAGAACTTGAAAACAGCATCAAAGGAAGTCACCTTACAATGTTTTAATTCAATAAGGCAGACAGGTCACTTTCTCAACTCCTGGACACAGGCAATTTTGATACCTCTCCTCAAACCAGGAAAGGACTGAACATGTCCCAATAGTTACCACAGCATGACTGAGTAAAGAACTTGGAGCAAATGATTAATCATCATCTGGTCTGGATGATAGAGAGCAGGCAGCTCCTAATTGTTCTCCAAGTGAATTCAGGAGATGTTAATCATTATACAAGCTTAAAGCATTCATACTTATCTGTTCGAACAAATAATATAGCATGTTAGTTCAAGAAACTTTTTTATCCTACATTTGTTGTTACCATTAGATATTACTGCATGAAAGCATCTTAACAACAGCATCTAAAATGGGAGAGTAATCTCTTGAAGATCACACAATCTGAATGCAGTCATGCAGTCTCTCCAGAGAGACTAATATACTGATAAAGAGTGTAAACACACCCATAACAGAAACTGGCAGCAGAACAATGAAAGAGGCTTACAACTAGTTAATAGCAAATACTTAATCTTGCAGAGATTTGTATTATGCATTGCCATATATCAAAATGACTTACAAGTCTCAGAAGTAGAGATTAATGGCCATACATCAGATGAGGCACCAGTGCATGTATAAGTTTACCAAAAAGCCCAGGTCTGCTTGGTTTGCACTCAGAAATGTCTCTAATTATGTTTACCTACAGATGGGATTATTAGCACACTTTCATTGGAAATGAAAATGAGCCTTTGGCATCAATGGCCGGGAGGCCCCTTACGGGGCAGGTCCGACCGCCTTGGTGCAGGTCTTATTACATTCGACGCCACATTGGGCAACCAGTGCACTGGATGGGGATGAAATGATGATAAAGACAACACAAGACCCAGTCCCTGAGCAGAGAAAATTCCTGACCCACCCAGGAATCGAACCCGGGCCCCTTAGGGCGGCAGTCCGTCACGCTGACCATTCAGGTATCAGGGTAGACACTTTCATTCAGTATTGTGGTATTGCATAATCTTTTGGGACAATGAAACTAAGCCAAGTATTTATTCTACAAAAGGATGCAATAAGAATAATGTGTAAATCTGATAACCAAACATCTTGCAGAAGCCTCTGCATGGACCAAGGGACATTGACATTTAACATGGCAACACATATAATTCCTACAGGTAATGGCATCTGTAGTTAATTAGAAGAGTGAGTTGAGAATGACCTGAGCAATTCACAGTGAGAATACCATAAGTAAAAATAATTTCCATATAAGACAACCTTTTCTGAAATAATCACGCCAAGTTGTTAAAAGTTTTGTTTTATAACTCTGGAAATCCAAACCTGACAATGCCATGCTACAAGCCAAGGCCACAGATTCCCATTGTGGTAAGTAATCATGGGTTACATTTTAAAATTATAGTCATGTTGTATTCATCAGAAAAAATAAAAGTTCTGTAGAATAGTGACCATTAGGTTGAAATTAGTTGCAAAATTATAAAAAAAACTGTGAACAGCTTGTTGCGATTATTGTGTATTTTATACAAGCTATGCTACATACTCTTAAGAAGAATTTCCATATAGTCTATGATAGGTTAATAACACACATCAGGCAATAAATTGAAAATCTCCAGATAGTAAAAAACAGATTAAAATAATACCTCATCACACTATTTGGACTCCTCAGGGATGCAATTTCCACATAATTATAACATTTATGTTGGGAGATCTTGACTTTGTCAGTCTATAGACAGCTGATAAGTGATATATGGAAAGGTACATAGATGATTTGTTTGAAGTATAGTAAAAGAAGCACATGAGTATTATAAGAGGAGGTGCAATGGATTTTTTCCAAGAAGCCGTTTCTCTGCTAAAGTGTACAAACATATACACTGAAGTGCCAAAGAAACTGGTATAGGCATGTATATTCAAATACAGAGATATGTAAATACGCAGAATACAATGTTACAGTTGGCAACACCTATATAAGACAACATGTGTCTGGTGCAGTTGTTAGATCAATTACTGCTGCTACAATTACAGTTTATCAAGATTTAAGTGAGTTTGAACATAGTGTTATAGTTGGCACATGAGCAATGGGACACAGCATCTCCAATGTAGCGATGAAGTGGGGAATTTCCCGTATGACCATTTCATGAATGTACCATGTATATCAGGAATCCAGTAAAACATAAAATCTCTGACATCGCTGTGGCCGGAAAAAGTTCCTGTAAGAATGGCACCAATGACAACTGAAGAGAATTGTTCAACATGATAGATGTGCAATACATTGGAAAATTGCTGCAGATTTCAATGCTGAGCCATCAACAACTGTCAGTGCATGAACCATTCAATTAAACATCATCAGTATGAGCTTTTGGAGCCAAACGCCCACTCGTGTGCACTTGATGACTGCACAGCACAAAGCTTTACATCTCAACAGGGCCCGTCAACACTGACATTGGACTGTTGATGACTGGAAACATGTTGCCTGGTCAGATGAGTCTCATTTAAAATTGTATCAAGCGGATGGATGTGTACGAGTATAGAGACAACCTCATGACTCCATGGACCCTGTATGTCAGCAGTGGACTGTTCAAGCTGGTGGAGGAACTGTAATGGTGTGGGGCATGTGCAGTTGGAGTGATATGGGACCCCTGATACATCTAGATGTGACTCTGACAGGTGATACGTACGTAAGCATCCTGTCTGATCACTTGTATCTATTCATGTGGATTGTGCATTCCAGCAGATTTGGAGAATTCAACAACCCACACATCCAGAATTGCTACAGAGTGGCTCCAGGAACACGCTTATGAGTTTAAACACTTCCACTGGTCACCAAACTTCCTGGACATGAACATTATTGAGCATATCTGGGATGCCTTGCAATGTGCTGTTCAGAAGGGGTCTCCGCCTCCTCACACTCTTATGGATTTATGGACAGCCCTACATGATATCAGACAGGTGTACCAGTTTCTTTGGCTCTCTAGTGTATAAAGTAATTTTGAAGTAATTTCATAATATCTGTTGCTATTAATATGAGTAGATTCACACTAGTGATAATTTGTTATTAGTATGCTTCACATAAGCAGTGCCTGGTTCTGCCTATTAATGTTTAACTTGACTCTTTCCACATTTGTGAAGGCTGTCCTTCATGATGGGATCAGTAGAACATGATGTATGAAGAGAAAATGAATGCATGAATGGTATCTGTATGTCTATGTTTTAATACAGTGTCATAAATAAAAAGCACATTTGGGGTTTCAGAAGTTGCTCACTTACCATACAATATTTTTTGCAGGCGTGGTTTTTCAAATCTAAATTCCTCATTCATGAGAATGTGGAGAGTAATACCATGGTCTAGGAGGCCCTGGTGGAGTGCAGAATAATCCAGCTGAAAACAACCATGAAATCTGTATTACTTTCCATTTGCTTTTAGTAAAATACAATATTTTATGAACTGAAAAATATTAACATAATGGCATAAAAATTTTGTTTGCATAATGGAATTATTTTTATTTAGATGCAATAATAGCTTGACACAATTTTGTGTTGAAATGATGGACTTAACACTATTACTGTTTTCCTCTTAAATACACAGGGTGTCCAGGGAGGATTGGTCAATATTCAGGGATATGACAGGAATGATCATTCAAAGCAAAAAAGTCTAGTAAACATAGGCTCTAAAATGGATACCTTAAGAGCTGTGATTACTTCCTCTTCGATAGTGTAAAACAAATCACTTTTACTGAGAGCTCTGTAATTTCCATATTTTTGAGAGGTGATAGTGTCAACCAGAAACAAGAAAAAGGTCCAGTAAATATGGCCTCTGAAGTGCATAACTTAGAGCATGAGCATTTGTTCATCTTTGCTGGTGTGCAAAATGTCTCTTCTGCAGAACAGCTGCACATAGCTCTTCAGGTATGCATTTTAGATCCTAGACCATATTTTCTTGTTTTGTTTCATACTAGGTCCTCCCAAAATACAGAAAGCAAGGAACTTACAGTAGAAGAGATCTATTTCACAGTATCAAAGAAGAAGGCTGCGCAGGGTAGCTGTGCGGTCTAGGGTGCCTTGCCACAGTTCGTGCGGCTGCCTCCGTTGGAGGTTCAAATCCTCCTTCAGGCATGGGCGTGTGTGTTGTCCTTAGCATAAGGTAGTTTAAGTCAGATTAAGTAGTGTGTAAGCCTAGGGACCGATGACCTATGCAGGTCCCATAGGAACTTACCACAAATTTTAAACATTAAGGAAGGCTCATAGTCCTTAAGGAATACATTTTAGAGCACATGTTTTTGAGACTTTTTTGCATCAACATGCCATATGCCTAAATACAGACCATTCCTCTTGGGACACCCTTTATACCACTTCAAACTACATCATCTCTAATGATCTCATCTTTGATCGGTTATTCAACTCTAATACTCATTCTCCAAATTACATGTGGTGTGTTTTCAAGAATCACATGCCCTCCCTGTTAATACATGTAGAACTAGTTTGATACAATGCTTTTCTCTAGCTAATTTTAGAGTATAATTTATTATGAGACCTGTACAGAAAGTAAGTTTCATTTGTATTTTGTTCCACAACAGAATTACAGTCAGTTTGGGACATATGTGTTAGTTGCTTTGAGTCAAGATGAAAAAGATGACACCACTTTGATTTCTTTGTGGATTGCTTATGCTGATAGTGCTTGTTTGGAATGACAAAGTTGATTGATGTTGGATCAGTAACTTGTTTTCAGAATGCAAGAAACAATAAATGACATTTGACATTCATCGACAGATTTGTGAGGGTTATGGAGAAAATGTGATGAGTGGTTCAATGGTAAGATAGTTCTTATAGGCCAATGAAGAATGCCATCAAATGTATGAAGACAAACAACATGGGTGTCCAAGTTTGGTCAACAAAGAACTGGTTCATGAAGTTGAAGAACTCACAAAGGAAAACTGCTGCAATTTTACAATATCTTATCTTTCTAAGAACTCTCCGAAAAATTTCAAGATCATTTCTTCATGAAATTGTTTATGAAAAAGTGAATTTTTGAAAACTGTGTTTTCACTGTGTGCCAAAAACTCTTACAGAGCAACACACAGAATAATGACTGGTCGGTGCACTTGACTTTCTGACATGTTACAACAAAGAGGATGGTGATTTTCTAGTGGATGGTGGTGAGACATTTGATTTATTGGTCCATTTTCATCTAAAGCTGCACAATGTGCAAGAGATATTTGGATTTTTATGTTAATATTAGCAGTTTTACATATAATATACCTTTGTACATAATAACACACATTAACATATCAATTAATGATGAATACTTAAATAAATGTTGTATCACTATATACAGAGAGATAATATACAAATGTTCTTCTGTACAAGACATAGAAAAATTTGCTTTGTAGGTATTCATTTACTGTGTAAAAGCAGTGATCAACCAAGTACAACTTCAATTTAAATTTGAAGTGACCAATGTTTTGTATGTGTTTAATGGTACCTGGTAAGGCATTGTATAGTTCGATACTAGGATGGAAAAGGTGGTTTTGAAATAACTTTGTGTTGGTGCTTTGAACATCTACATCCAATATGTTTTGATGACATCTCCAGAATTTTCCCAGAACATAATCCCATACTGGAGGTTAGAGTGACAACTGCATAATATACACACTGAACAGTGTTGTAGCTGGTACAGTTTTTTAATGTATTTAACACAAAACAATACTTAATTTTTTGTTCATTTGCTCAATATGTGCTTTCCATTTCAAGTTGTCTTGTAGATAAAGTCCAAGAAATTTGGTACAGGATGTCTTGGTAATTGTCTGTCCATTTGGCTCTAGATTGGGTGATATTAGATTTTTTTTTGTGCTGCATGTATATCCATAGCTACAAATGGTTCAAATGGCTGTGAGCACTATGGGACTTAACTTCTGAGGTCATCAGTCACCTAGGACTTAGAACTACTTAAACCTAACTAACCTAAGGACATAACACACATCCATGCCCGAGGCAGGATTCGAACCTGCGACCATAGTGGTCGCACGTTTCCAGGCTATAGCGCCTAGAACTGCTCGGCCACCCTGGCCAGCTCCATAGCTACAGGTTTCCAGTGTTTATTATTAACTCATTGTTATCAAAGTAACATGTTAGCCTGTCAGTGGCTTCTCTCGTGTTTTTACAAGAGTTTCTTCTGAGTTTCCTGTAATTAGAACACTTGTCTCATCAGCAAATTGAAATATTTTACTGCTGTCATTGCTTATGTTTAGGTCATTTACATAGAGTGAGGACAGAACAGGACCCATTATTGATCCTTGTGGCACTCCATATTTAACAGTCAGCAGTCAGTAGCTTGGAATTATACTTCCTAATGACATTATCCCTTTCCTGATCTATTTCTACATATTGTTCCCTGTTCTTAAGATAAGAGCTGAGCCAGTTGTTAGCTGTTCCCCTAATGCCAAGATTTTCTGGCTTGTGTAGCAATTTGTCATGATTTATGGTGTCAAATGCCTTTGACAAATCTAAAAATATGCCCATGGTAAGTTTTTTGTTGTCTAATGCTATCAGTGCCTCTAATACAAAGGAGTGAACTGCTGATTCAGTTGAACAGTTTGATCTAAATCCATGTTGAGATTCTGACAGAACGCCATTATCCTCTAAGAAGTCTGTTAGCCTCTTATTGAAGAGCTTTTCTAATATTTTTGAGAAAACAGACAGAAGTGCCAATGGTTTGTAGTTGGAAATATCATCTTTGTTTCCTTTCTTGTATAATGGCTTTACTTTTGCTATCTTCAAACATGAAGGAAAAGTTCCTGTAGCAAAAGATAGGTTACATAGGTCAGTTAATGGCTCAGTGATCAAGCCCCCACATTTCTTTATAATGAAATCAGGTATATCATCTAATCCTGCAGAGTGTTTCATTTTGAGAATTTTTATTGTAACCTGTAGTTCTTCTACATTTGTTGGGTACAGAAACATTGATTTGCTTGAGACTTTTTTTGCCTGTTTCTATATTTTGTTTTCTACTGCAGGTCTGTTGTAGCAGTTTCTCTGTTACATTTATGAAACAGCTCAATCAAAACAACAATCAGTAGAATATAAGCACACTGTGTCATCAGTAAAGACTAAAGCCAAGCAAATCTTGACACCTTGAAAAGTCATGAGCACAGTCACTTAGGATAGACACTGTGTTCTACCTGCACATTTTATACCACATGGTGAAACAATCAATGCAAATGTTTACTGGAAAATGCTTGTGAAACTGCACTGTGCAATACAGAATAAGTGCTTCACATAGCTCACAAACAGTGTTGTTTTGATTGATGACAATGCAAGACCTCACACTTTGAACAAGACATGACAACTCTTACAGGACTTCAACTGTAACTTGTTAGACCACACTCCATACAGCCATCCCCTCGGCCCTAGAGACTTCCATCTCTTTTTGCACCAAAAAATGTTACTTATTGGACAAAAATTGATGATGAGCTCAAAGATGATGAGCTCAAAGAACATCTTACCACATGGTTGATAACAAAGGTAGCAACATCCTATGACAAATCTCTGTTGGTCCATTATGGACATGGGACATTGGCTGGTTAAGTAATTGTCAGTGTCAATGAAATTCACCAACAGCTGTGTAGCTTAAGATGTTATTTTATTTTATTTTATTTTGAAGGCTACCAGTTTCAGCATTTCATTATGCTATCTTCAGGCTTGAGGTGGTATAATGAAATGCTGAAACTGTTAGCCTTCAGAATAACATAAAATAATATCTTAAGTTACACGGCTGTTGATGAACGTTCACAAAACCATTGTGAAGAGGCATTAACTCATCTCCATTAACATAATAACCATAATTAAATAACAAAATATAAAAAGTGGCTGCACAAATGAAACTTTTTTCAAGGAAATTTCTAAAATGAAAAATAATGTAAATAGATAGATAAGAAATCTACCCACCAAGCAGCTGTAGGGGAACATGCATACAAAATGATTTAACTTGCACAAACTTTTGGAGCCAGAAGAAGGAGCCACTGGCTCTGAAAGCTTGTGAAAGTTAAATTGTTTTGTATTTGTGGTCCCCTACTCTCACTTGTTGAGTAGATTTATTATCTATCCATTTACATTATAATATCAATAACTGATACTATAAGAAGGTAGCTATAAGTGTTACTTTCTCATGTTATATACCTTAACATAAATTCAGAGCACTGTTATTCATTATTTGATGATTTAATAATGAAAATGCATTTCTGAGTAATGTCAACTGCTATTATGTTGTAAATTGGAAGGAACTGGTTAGCTTTGTAAACTTGATACAATACCGTCATATTTTCAGGTGCACATTCACTGCAGGGCAGAAGGATAAATGTTTTTGAAATTCCAGGTCTGTATATAAGTTTAGTAGCATAATTAATTGCACCAAAAATATCTCTGTTGCCATGTCCTAGGGAAAAAAATACAAAATTTCAATTGAAGGTGTCAATTCAGATACATAAGACAAATACTGGAATAAATAATTCACTCTGCATGAGAGTGTGCACTGACAAAATACTGTTCAAGATATCATGAAAATTTAACAGCAAGTTATAACTTTTAACAGACCATAATCACAATACTACAAAATTTACAGAAACTATTTTCATATCAGCTAGTCTACTCGCTCTGAAAATGCCTGTTTACTGTTTCTAACTTTAAAAAGTTCCAAGTACACATGTACAGTATTAGAAAAAATGGTCAGAACAAGAACACTGGGAAAGTTCTTGCAATATTGAGAGTCAAGCTAATTTCACTGAGACCTTTACACATAGTCTGATTAAAATACTAAAAATTACTGGTACATATGTAATAATATTGGTGCATATGTTCTTTTCACTTATTTTACTCAGAAAACTTTGAATGTTTCATTGCCTGAATTTCTTAAACATTTTAGATGATGTTTAGTTCTCAGCATAGTTTTAGTGGTACATTCCAAAATGACCACTGTATAGAACATACTGTATAGAAGATATTACAGTCATTGGTACACTATGACATTGTGAAATCTCGTGACAAAAGAAAAGGTTATAATTTAGAACTAATGCTAACTCCTTATTTGAAATAATTTTATCATTCTATCTATTTGGCCGTTATCCAGTGACTTTTTACCTGTTGCAACATTGCTAAAGTAGTCAGCTATGTGCTCTGATGATGTGAAGATCTTGTTGTTCATGACAATGCTGCGTGGTGCGTCATAGACACCATCTCCTCCAAATACAATAAGAGAAAATCTGCAAAGCAAGATTGTAGCAGTACACTTGGTGTATAATTCAGTGCATTAACATATGTTACTAGCTCTTAACTGACAACTGAACATCATCATAAGAAAATCTAGTTAGTATTAAAAAATTAACGTTTTTAATAGCCATTGGGACACAAACAACACAAGAACTCATCAAGCAACTAGTGTAACAGCCACTGTGAAGAACAACTTGGAAGTCATGTCCATTTAAATAACAACACACTCTTTAAACAGCATATCTGATGTATCTCCACAACATATCAACAGAATGTAAGTATTTTATGAGCCATTTAGAGTTCATCTGTGACTTGGTATGTTCTGTTATGTTTTCTCACCATACAGAAAAAGACAACCACATATGAATGACGTGTAGAAAGGATTGAGAAGGGGAGAGATACATTGGGGCACTGATTTCTTGATTTCTGGAAACAGTCAGTCTTCCACAAGCCAGGTCCCTTTGCTATTCAGACATGGTATAGCTCCAACTAGTGACAGCTGTTTGTTTTCTGACATTACAGTGAGGTGGCTATATGTACATGTCGCAACCATGTAGGTGAGCAATGGCAATATCTTAAGTTACATAATGACAGCAATTGCAGCACCTGGATATGAAAAGGAGTGTCTCATTTTTGTGGTGATCACACTGGTACTGTTTGGGAAGATGTGACAGAATGCTTATAACATGACTGTTGAGAAGTGTATCTAGCAAACACTGCACGAAACTGATAAATGACTTACTGACTTCAGTCACCTTGTAAATACTTTGGGGAATGGATCATGGTATCTTTTAAGTGACTCAAGAAAAGCAAACTCTTTTTGTATCAACAGCAAAGTGTAAGGAGGTTACATTCATCTGAGGCCCTGCCTGCTCATGCCTTCATCACAATCCAATCATTTTCAAGACAGGTGCCACCACAGGTGGATTCGGTAAAGTCATTTCGCACTATGTAGTGGACAGCTCCAAACAACATATAACCTAAATTTCAAATGTCACACCTTCGGCTGAGAAGGGGGGAAAAAAATCTTAGCCATCAATGTGGGAACCAGAAGTTTCATGATTCTTCAGTGTCCAATCTGAATGGATCATGGATCACCAATGGCTCTATGTCACTGTTGAGCCTGAATGAAAATAGAGTGAATGGCACAATGAGTGTACTGCTGGTCATATTTTTAAAGCAATTACAAGTTCAGTATCATTTTTAGTCATATTTTGGGGGCATTTTCTAGTGAAGTCCAACAATTTTTATGCCTCTGCTGATGTTTGGTGATATGCAGAAGAGCCTTCTCCCACAGCCCTGAAAAGACTTTTTGTTCATTGCATTAGACATCACAAATGTTGCGGCAATTACCATGTTCTGCTGTGCATCTGAAGCCACATTGAGGATGGCCTTTGACCAATGCACCCACTACTTACATGAGTATTTCCCTCTAACATCTCTTGTGAATCTATCATCTGCATATGGAAATTGGACAATAAAACACATTCCAATTATAGTTATTTTCCTTTGTATATAAAGCTCACTGATGCAAGTCCCAGGTGAAAGAGACTGCAAAATGGCTATCAGTCAACCATAAAATTATGGTAATAGTTGACCAGTCCCAGGAAGGTGTTGGAACTTTGCCAGAATTTTACGTGGTTGACCATCTTTTTACTGCATTTGATATTGAATCCATGAACCCTTTGTTGGGATTTTTACACTGTTAAATTGACACTTTTTAATACATCAATGTAGTCACTTCATGCTATGGCTGACAATTTCAGATCCACATTTCCACTAAATACAGTAAATGACACATGTTACTACACTTTCAGCCAGGGGCAATTCTAGAAGTTGGTAAGGGGGAGGGGTGGCTAATGGTGGGGGGAGGGGGTGGAATATTGTTTAACAAAAGGAGAGTTGGGGGCCTCCACTGACAAACTGGTAAAATTTGGTGTTGCTTAAAGCAGTTTTTGTTAACTCTTTTGGAGTTCAGAGTAAAAACATGTCCACAGAATGTGTGTGCCCAGGAAAATAATATGATTTGACCCAGATGTTCAGCGATCTCAAAGTTTTTGTCTGGGATCAGCAATTTAAGTGTTGGTAGGCATACCTGGCATATTTAGCTTTCTTGATTATTATTAAGTGGCACTCATACATTAACATACATCCAATGTATATTAATAAATAATAAGATGCCCATTTTAAGTTAACCCTTTGACTGCTGCTGATATTTTAACTCGTCATGCCTCACTGTTCCCCTGGCTCGCCTGACATGTATACACGTCGCCTTGGGTCTGCCCTACAGCGCTAAGGACGTGTTCAAGCATCCCATGCCACCGGCCTTCCCACCACTGGGGACGAGTTTAGGCACAATGAGACAGAGCTTCCTGAGCGCTATGGATGTGTATACACGCAGAGCTGTCTTTCCACCCTGCTATTCTAGTAGCTGTTCAGTGGTCTGACTGTGTAGTTCAGGAGTGCATATATCTTTGTTGCTGTTTCGCTCTTTGCAGAATTTGACTTAGATTCCTGTAATTTTGTCAGCTTTCTTGTTTTCTACGTGAGAAATGTCATGTCTCCATGGTTGCACAGATAAAGAAATCCTGGATATGCTCACTAAGAGTGACAGTGAGTGTGAATTATCTGAAGTTGCTAACAGTGATGAGTCTTCAACAGAATCTCAAAGCTGTAGTCCTCTGCCTTTTACATCAGAGGGGAGAGCAAGAAATACAGTCAGCAGTTCCTCTGAATCCGAGGAATCAGAAAGTGACAGTGAAATGGTTCAGAAAAGAGTGCACTTAAGTGATACATTTGACTAGAAAGAAACTGATTTCCATCCATTAAACCATTACTTCGATGACTCGAGTTCAGGACAAAAATGTCAATTAGATACTGACCCAAGCATTCTTTCATTTTTTGTGATATTTATGTCAAGAACTGTTGCAATTTATTGCAGACGAAACAAATCGTTTTTACATTTACACAAAAGAAAATACTACAGAATCTGTGAATTCTCGACTGTAAAAGTGGAAAGTCACTGGATTTGAGGAAATGTATTGTTTTTATACTGTTTGCCTTCTAATGGAATAAGTTAAGATGTTAAAATTTAGTGATTATTGGTCCACAGATACACTTTTGAACACACCAGTTTTCAGCGAAATTATGTCCCGAGACCATTTTTGTCTACTTCTGAGAATGTCACACTTCAGTGATAACTCTGAAATTACTGGAGGCAACAGTATATTTAAAATTACGATGATTGTTGACAAAGTTCGTAAGACGTTTTGTAATTCATATCACCCACATCACAAGTTTTGTATAGATGAAAGTCTCTTGCTGTTCAAAGGATGATTATCTTTTAAGGAATTTATTCCCACTAAGCGAAGTAGATTTGGAATAAAGACATTTGTACTGTGTGACTGTCGAAGTGGATATATCAACAGGAACCACAACAATGTGTGACCCTGCACCCAACATAAGCAGCCATTCCAACTCCAAATTAACTTTCTTGACAGAAGAGTTCAAATGAGGTTGGTCATGGTGCCCAAGAACAGATACAAACTCAACACTAGTATGCTTAGATGCTGATGCAATCTTTACCAGGCCACACTCTATACTGTACCCAGGATCTCTGTCAATACTATTACCTGCCCCACCCACTATAACCATGGTGTCTTCCTTAGTGAAATCATTGCAAAGTGATCCTAAATCCTCTGTCACTTGCTCCAGACCAGCACTAGGTTTAAAAAAATTGGTGACCTGGTATTCTGATTCGAGTTCATCCTGCAAAAGTTGGCCAACACCTCTTCCATGGGAACTACCTAACAACAACACTTTCTTTCTCTTTACTGATTTCCCAACATTCTTACTTTTCAATTTGCTGTTGAAAGTTGTTGTGCCCTGTCTACACCTGCAACTGCTTGAGGTTCACCAGCTTCTAACTGAAGCAACAGGTCAAATCTATTTTCCACATTCACCATGAAGCTGTAAGACAAAGTTCTAGGCCTCTTCCTCCTGTTGCCTGTTGCCACTTCCCACCTCTCTTTACCCTTCTCCCTCCTTAACCTGTCAAGATTTCCCCTGGCCTTGTCTAACTCAGCCTGAAGGGTGGAAATTTTCCCCTCTTGTTCGAGTATCTTCCTATCTCTACTACATATCCTACAAAACCACTGATGAGTCTCATTTACTTCCCCTATTCCCACACCACTACAGTCACCCACATGGAAAAAACTACAGCACCCGTCACACCCAAAGCCCTGACCTAACAATTCTATGGCAAGTCAAGCACTTTTCACTCATGATAAACATAATTGTTTATTAAGAATAAGTCAGTTAAATTACAGATAAACACGAAAATATGGTTCCAAAAATTTGGCCTATGTGCAACTATGTGTAAACAAAAACAACAGTACACAGTTTCTGAAACAACTTAAAATTTACGCTACTTTCTGGAAATGTGAGTTAAATAATGAAGAGGTATGCTACAGTTAAATATCTGGAGAGAGCAAACATCAACTGAACAAACTTATATAGATTTGCTGCGGCAAAACGTAAACAGAAAATACGAATGTACGAACTTTTTGCATTTTCTGCTATATTACATAAAGAAAAATGAAACCATTAATGGTATGCTTAAAAGGCACATTAATACACCTAATTTCCATGTAATCAATACTAAACTATATATTTTTATAATCTAAAAATGACTTATCTTTACGAGAACCCCCAAACTCGTTCTAGTCGCCTGGCTGCAGCGTGTGTGTCCAAGAGTTATGTGATTTTAAAAAAATGTATTTAAGTGTAAACTTTACCTTTTTTATAAAAATCTGGAAACAAACTGTTGCACAACTACTCTGGTAATTGTAATACAGTTCTCTGATATTGGCATTTGGAGGACAACTATGAGTGATGATGTGTGAAAAGTTAGGTTAATTTGATTATGTTATTCATTAGTTGCAGGCATAAATGGAGAAAATCATATTTTTCCAGAGTGAATTTGAACATGCCATGGATATACAAAAATAAGATTGGGCCAGCTGGCTGTAAAAAATACTGCAAGACAAGCCTGCAGAAAGCTGTCAGTGATGTCAAGGCACGTCAATTATCACTCAGGAATGCATCCAAAAAATATGGAATACCACCTAGTACACTTTCAAAGAAATTAAATAACAAAAATCCTTTGAAAATAGGTGGACAAACTGTTTTTAGCTTAGAAGAAGAGAAGACATTAATCAGTGGATTATTTAAATGTGCAGAATGGGGTCAACCATTAATGAAAAGTTAGGTAAGGAATATTTTAAAGAGCTATTTGGACCAAAGGGGAAGAGTGGAAAAGAGGTTTGAAGACAAGAGGCCTGGATATGAGTGGGAGAAAAATGTGCTTTCATCGCAATAATTTGAGTGTACATTTGAGTGAAAATGTAAAGAGAGCTGGAGTTAAAGTGAACAGAGATGTCATAGCAAGCTATTTCAAGAATTTGGAGGAGACTGTGAGAGGGATTCTGCCTAGCCACATAGTCAACTATGATGGGACTAGCTTCTCTGATGATCCTGGTGCTGTCAGTGTGTTAGTCAAGAGGGGATGTAAACTTCCTCATAGAATCATAGACTCATCCAAAACAAGTACATCTGTAATGATGGCTTCTGCAGGAGATCTTCTGCCATGTTATGTGGTTTATAAGGCCACTCATCTATATCCAACCTGGATGGAAGGTGGAATGAATTGTACAGCATACAACGGAAACCAGAGTGGATGGTTGGACCTCAGTACATTTGAAGATTGGTTTCAGACACTAGCTTTGCTGTCTCTTAAGATGGCTTGAGGGGGTCAAAGTTCTGATAAGAGAGAATCTCTCAAGCCACATTTCCATGTTTGTAGTCTCCCAATGCGAGGAAAACAATATTACATTTTTGTTTCTCCCACAAATGCAACACACATCTGCCAGCCTTGAGACATGGCATTCTTTCGCCTAATGAAGATGGCTAGGTGAAAAGCTTCGACGGATTGGAAGAAAGGCAATAGGGGTGTTCTTCCTAAAAGTGACTTCCCTAAGACATTGAATGTGACATTTCACTACAAGGGTGAGAAAACTGAAGACAATGCTATTGCAGGATTTCGTGCTTTTGGTATCCTACCTTTCAATCCAGAAAAAGTTTTATCCCTCTTACCTGTCAGTAGTTTGGAAAATGAAACAGGCGACCCAACGCAGGTATGGTCTGACACCTTTGTGGAACACCTGAGAGGTGTTCGTTATGGGTCTATTAATGCCCAATCCAAAGAAAGCCCATGATAGGAAACTGGAAGTTCTCCCTGGGAAAAGTGTAATGTCACAGACAGAAATTTCAGACAATATTAGAGTGGACAGCAAGGAAAAGGAAGCTGATGATCCCAAAGTTTTGGAGCAAGAAACTGTAATATCTGAGACAAGAACTGAAGAGGAATATGGACCTGGACCTTATGAGACACCTCCAATGATAAAGGACAAAAAAGATTTTGTCTTTGGTAATCTTCCTGTTACAAAGACTACCCATTCAAAATATATAGCTGCATGGTGACTTTTAAGTTAATTTCATGAGGAAGAAAATCAGTGAGAAACAAGAATACTTCTTTTTTCCTGACATTGTAGACATGTGTGTGGTGTCAAAAGCACAAGTTGTGATGAAGGTGAAAGGAACTGATTTACAATGAGGAAGAATGATATTTAAAACTCTAGAAGGCATTAACATCATGTAATGTAAACTGTTGTATTAAGTAATGAATGGTATGGTTTGTTTTTTGTAACATCAGTATTATAAAAGCATTTGTAAACTCAGAGATTTAATGGTTAATAAAGCTGGATAGTAATATTAAAAATATTAATTGGCATTAATTAATATAAAGTTGAGGTAGTATAAATGCATTTTTCTTAGTAAAAGTCCTGGGGAGATATGAAACACTATTCAGATTAATATTTGAAGAAGGGTTATGGTAGAGCATTTTCATTCTTTTAACACATTGCTGTAGGAAGGATTAGAGATGCTGTATTTAAAATTTCAAAATTATAGTACAATATTTAGATATTAATTTTCAGTAAAACTTTCATTTTCCATCCCAATTCACCCCAATTTACTGTATACCACCAACTGTGACTGCAGGTAAGCACGGACCATGTAACACCTACTGGAGTGTCTACTGTGCTCTGCATCTAGCACAGAAGAAGATCTCCTGCTTGCAACTCTGAGGTCAGCAGTAGTGTAGCTTGATACTTCTTTCTTTTATTGGCTTGTAATGGCAATTACCATGTATTGTGTTTGCCTCTGACCCTAACAAATAATAATATACAGTGTTTTTTTAGGATTTTGTTTGTCAGTCCTGAGGTGTATCCAGCAAAATAATTTTGCTCCAGAGAGTACCGCAGTGGTTTCGTTCATGCCATCAGGGATTGCATCATGCCATAGTACCTGTATATAGCCACAATGATTATTGGCAGACAGTGGCACAACTTTGCTTGTAGTGTCTCAATTATTATAACTTCTTGTCTCAAGACCGTCACCTACCCTAGAAACTCCTGTCTCAAAAATAATTTCTGCCACCTGTGTAGGCACTGGCTCTGATAACTACAGGTCAGGGTCAACTGACGAGACTCAGAAACTGAGTAAACTTTTCTACAACCTAAGAGCCCCTAAAACAACTATAACTATGTCCAGTTTGCCTCATAGTGCCAGTTCATCTTACATGTTGCCTTAGTTTACATTTTTTCTCAGACAACAAACAATACAAGCTACCTCCAGCCCAGGTAGATCCTGAGGACAACAGCGCAGCAAATCATAGCAAAAAAGTCAATGCAGGAATTATTTTGACATCTTGCAGTAGATGGCCTTCCATCAGAAGTCCATAACACTATTTTATTAGGTTATTACCACAATCATTTGATAAATATCAACTGTCACCTTTTGAAGCTCAGTTGTTTTCACCAGAGGTTGTGGCACCCCAGATTATGAGGATGTTGAAATTACTTCCGACCATACTCAACATGCTTGTGATAGCAGCAAAGTAGAGATCATCTGCTTACTTTCAGCTGAAAATGGTTATATATGTTTATACAAAGGGGATAAAATTCTGAAAATAAAGATTCCTCCATTTACCTATCAGTTACCACTATTTTGCTAGCCACATCAAGCTTATTTTGCTTGAATGAGGGTTAGAAGTTGCTGCCATAATTCTCCCTCTCTCTCTCTCTCTCACTCTCTCTCTCAACCAGCACCCACATATATTTACAGAAATCATAGCACACTGTGTTCCAAATGCTCTTTGTGTGTCCCTACTCTACTCAATGCCTGCAGCATGTACTGAATTTTCATCATATAAATTTTTTTACTCCACCAAGGAAGTTTCATTATTGCAAAAGAAACTATCACTTATAGGTAATAGCACATCACTGGATATAGTCCAGATGGTGCACACTGAAAAGTGCAGTGACAAAATGCTCATAAATAGGTGAAAGCTAAATGGTGCATCATGTAAAAAGTGTCAGAAATGGGTTGTGTGAGGAGTTCTATGTGTGAAGAGCAACATGTGGCAGCATGAAAGATATGCAAAAATATGCCTAAAATTTATTTGTGAAGATATTCACTTGTCATGCCTTGACTGTTTGCAGGATGGAAACACGAAACTAGCTTCCACAGTGAGTTTGTGAGTTTGCAGGAAGAAATTCTTAAAGTGCTTTGCAGAGGCACTGATGCTTTAAACACAGAATTATCAGTACAGAAGCAAGAAAATTTTGACCTGAAATGTGGGAAAAAATGTTTTTGGAAAACAGCTGAGTCAATCGACAAAAATAGCATTAAAAATGGGTGGACTTATACAGTTATTAGCTCAAACAATGAGGCTGCTGCCCATAGGGAAGAAACTCATATGGGAGTCTCAAGAACCGAAAATAAATACAAGTGGACAAGTGTAACTTACAGGAAAAAGAATTCAAAATGTCTCAATAATGAAAAACAGAAGGAAAAAAAAAATGAATTCCTTGTTATAGGTGATTCTCTGCTGAAAAACATGGTAGTGCTGAATTCCACAATAGACGTTCATCCAGGTATCAGGACCATCCCTTTTAAGAAACACTTTAGCTACATATAAAGCTCACAGGATGGTTTAGCAGTGGCATCTTGGAAGAATTACAAAGGTGTCTTCATCCATGTATGTAACAAATTTTCTTAGAAGCAGCACTGAAGAGTAAACTGTAAGCGAACAAAAAATTTAATTCGATCTGACTGTAACCTCTACAGAATGTCTAGAATCTTGGTGAGTGGTATTATCTACAGAAGATCAATCAGTCATCAATATTTTGGAGAATAAACCATGATTTAAATGAAAACTGTAACAATCTAGGAGCTATGTTCATAAATCCCAATAAATTCTTAAGCAATAAATGTTTGGGTAAAAGTCTTCATTTAAATAGGTTACAATCCAAAATTTTTAGTAAAATGTTCGCTGATACATGTAAAATTCTGTAAAATAGAGGAAAGTTAAAAGAACTGATGGGGATGAGAAACAGTGTTTGGTAATGAAAATGGCAGGACTGAAACGCTCACAAAGAAAGAGTATGCTTGAGACCATAACTAGAAAAGAATGTCCCTCCATAATGCACTATAAATGGACTAACATGTAAATGCTGACTTTTCAACCAAAGTCATAAAGTGGATGAATTACAAATTATTCCATCTGAATGTTGAAATATCAAAGTTATTTGCCTCAATGAACATTGGCTTACATATGAAAATATTAAACTTCTTAATAAAATTGAAAATTTTGAATTAGCTAACAGCTTTTGTAGATGAGAGAAATCACATGGAAACTCTTGCATACATACTCATTATGATATAAAAAATGAAATAATAAATGATTTAATCATCTGATTGAAGGGTGTATATTTGAAAGCTGATGAACTGAGTTGAGGGACCTAAATGTCATAGTAGTTTCTACTTATAGAGTACCAGAGGAAGCTATAGTTAAAGATTTTCTCGTGAAATTTCATTGCCTGCTTGAAGAACTCAGTAAAGAAAAAAGGAAATACATAGTAATAGCTGCTGATTTAAATATTAATATCATTGTTGAAAGCAATGATGTGTACAAATTCACTGACTCACTGACTTAATAAAAATCTTTGGCTTCAAAATAAACTTCATGCAACCCATTAGAGTAAATGCACAGTCAACTACCTATATTGATAATATTCTAACAAATTATGTATTTGAAGATGTTTATAAATTTTACATAGATTTAGGAATCACTGACCACTCTGCATTATTCATTGAACTACCAAAAATTAGGAAAGAAATTTCATGTAACAAAAGCGATATGAGAAGAAACTTCAATGGAAAAAAAAATATATATCAGTTATATTTAGAAATAAGTTAAGAGAGGTTGAATGGCCTTACAACAGCTGTATTTCAAATAATAGTAAATTAGCTTTCTTGAAATATTTAAAGAAACTTTTCAACTTAGAACCACATGCAACAAAACGGCTAATAAACTTAAATGTAGAACTCAGGGTACAAAAATTTCTAGTGCTAGGAAGAAGAAACTCCACAATTAACTGAAATATAATAAAAACAGACATTTTACTGAGTATGTTTGTCATTGTAAAGCTATATTTTAAAAAAAAGTTGTGAAGGCAGCCAAACAAATGGTGAACAAGGAGTTCATTGTACAACATAAAAGTACAACAAAAGCAGTATGGTCTGTTGTCAAATCATAGGTAGGTGTTAGAGTTAGTAATAATGACCTATCTAGGATTAAAGTAGATGATAGCTTTATTGTAAACCTGGCTCAAATATCTGAGTGTTTAAATGAATTCTTCATGAATGTGGTAAAGTCAGATGTTGATGCAGATTAAAGAAAATCCCTTTGGACTCCACCAAGAAACTGAGTATCTTACAGCTTTTAAAAAAGTCACAATAAAGCATGTGGAAAATGTTATAGTACCATTACAAAATTAAAACTCTGCTGGGTGGGATGGGATACCACTAAAGTGATTAAAACAGTCTTTTGAACAGGGATGCTTTCCCAATGTTTTGAAGTATGCCAAAGTTAGACCTCTGTTCAAGAAAGTGTTGAGGGAAGACATGGGAAACTATCACTCCATTTCTATTCTTCCAGTCCTGACCAAAGTGTTAGAGAAAGTAGCTGCAAATCAGATGAAAAATTTTCTTGTAAAAAAGATATTATTATAAGTAACCAGCCTGGATTTAAACCAGGAAAAAACACTCTGGATACAGTGAATAATTTTACTGAAAAGATATGTAAATCACTGGGTCAGAGGAGTAAGTTGCAGGTATCTTCTGTGATCTCACAAAAGCAGTTGATTCCATCAACCATGACTTGCTTATCTACAAATTAGACATATACAGGATTAAGAACAATGCTCTAAACTGGCTAACATCATACTTACACAACAAAAAACAAAGGATAACTATCATCTCAGATGAAGTGAATTATTATTCTCAATGGAGTACAGTATCACAAGGTGTGCCTCAAAGCTCCATTTTGGGGGCAATCCTGTTCCTATTCTACGTAAATGACTTACCCATAAATATAAATTCCCCTTCAGCTCTGTTTCCAGATTATTGAAGATGACAAAGCACAAAAAATTATGAGCTCCATTATAATCACACTGGTTCTAGTTAAATGGGTTGAAACTTGGTCCATTTCAAAACCAAACATTCCAAATTTGTGGAACTCAAAATACAACATAGCAATCAACTTATGAAAGAAGTTGATATGGTTAAATTCCTGGGACTAAACGTGGACAAGAACTTAAGCTGGAATACACATATTAAATTCCTATCAAATAAAGTAACAAGTTTCACATTTGCAATGCAAATACTAACAAATTCCACTGACTAGAGTACATGCAAAATTTTGAATCTGTCATTAGATATGGGATAATTTTCTGGGGAAGTTGAAACAGTGTATCTTGAATACTGGAACCGCAAAAGAAAATTTTTTGATATATGAGGGTCACTCCAAAAGAAATGCAAACTATTTTTTTAAAATCCATCTTTTATTCTACATGTTTGAAAGTTTTACAGTGCATAAATACATCCTTTAGGAACAATATTTTCATTTCTCCACATAATTTCCATCCCTCTCAACTGCCTTACGCCATCTTGCAACCAGAACCTGTATACCCACACGCTTAAATTCTGGACCAACCTGTTGAAGCCACTGTTTGGCAGCGTACACAAGGGAGCCAACACGTTCAGTATTCTGCAAACACTTCCTTCCCCTATCCTAATGTAGCGTGAAAATTCGTTCACTGTGATGTGTCTGTCAGCAGTCACCAATTCGATAACTCTCTGCACATTGTGTGGAGTGTGTGCAGTACGAGGCCTGCCACTGCGAGGACAATCCTCAATATTGCTGTACCCGCTTTCACCATGTAACCTGCTTGCCCACCAACTAACTGTACTGTGATCGACAGCAGCATCTCCATACACCTTTTTCAACCTCTTGTGGATGTTTCCCACTGTCTCGTTTTTACAGCACAGGAATTCTATGACAGCATGTTGCTTCTGACGAACGTCAAGATGGCTGCTACAATCTTGAAGATATGCTGTGATGGTGCCACTCACAGGAACAGTTTGAACTAAGTTTGAAAACAAGCGTGAAGAATGTATCTACACACTGTAAAACTTTCACACATGCAGAATGAAAACTGTATTTTTACAAAAATAGTGTGCATTTCTTTTGGAGTGACGCTTGTATCTGTACTGCACAGAAAACAGGGTCTAGTTGCCCATTTGTTTGGACATTACAAATCCTAACTGTTCCCTCCATATATATTTATGAAAATATAATCTTCTTACACAGCAGTCAAATATTATTTGAGGAGGATCATTTCAACCACACATAGAACACAAGAAATAAAAATAATTTTAAACTACTCACACATCTGTTGAAATTATATGCATGGAGTCCACAGGATATGGTGATGACAATATACAGGGCAATTATAATTAGAGTTAAACTTTCAAAATGCTGTAGAAATAAGACCATGGGTCAGAATGATGTCAAATTGCAAAGAAATATTATCGGAGAAGGGAGAAAATGTATCGCAGAAGAAAAAAAATAGTGTGAAAATTGACCAATAGATGGAGCCGTATGTGTCAGAATATGTAAATGCTAACAAAGAGATAGAGGGGCTGGCCAGTACTTACCTCAGCTCAGTACAGCCGATAGATACACAAAAAACAGTACCAAAAATTTTTTACGTTCCTAGCTTTTGGAACAAATGTTCCTTCATCAGGGAGGAGAGAGGGGAAAGAAAGGGAAGAAGGGAAAGTAGATTCAGTTACTGACAACCCAGGTTATGAAGCAACAGGCAAAGGAAAACAGGGATGGTAGCAAGGATGGAGGCATGGTTCTCAGATGGAAGCCAAAGATATTCTACTGTAAGTACTGTGCCAGCTTCAGACCAAAGAGAATGCATACAGAAGTAAAGAGGTATATAGTATAAAGATAAACACAACTATGTAGGATGAAAAGATGTGTGAATGGCTAAAGAGGAAAGGGAAAGAGGAGAAGACTGAAGAGTAAATGGGAGTGAGGTTGTTTAACGTAGGTTCAGTCCAGGGGGATGGCGGGATGAAAGGATGTGTTGGAGTGCAAGTTCCCATCTCCGCAGTTCAGAGGGAGTGGTGTTGGGTAGGAGAAGCCAAATGGCACATACAGTGTAGCAGGTTCCTAGGTCCCTAGAATTATGCTGGAGGGCATGCTCCGCTACTGGGTATTGGACATCTCCTAGGCGGACAGTTCGTCTGTGTCTGTTCATGCGCTCAGCCAGTTTAGTTGTTGTCATACCGATGTAAAAGGCTGTGCAGTGCAGGCATGTCAGTTGATAAATGACATGTGTAGTTTCACACGTGGCCCTGCTTTGAATTGTGTATGTTTTACCAGTAGCGGGGCTGGAGTAGGTGGTTGTGGGGGGATGCATGGGGCAGGTTTTGCAGTGGGGTCGGTTACAGGGGTAGGAACCGCTGGGTAGAGAAGGTAGTCTGGGAATATTGTAGGGTTTAACAAGGATGTTACGGAGGTTAGGGGGGCGACGAAAGGCAACTCTGGGTGGTGTGGGGAGAATTTTGTCAAGGGATGATCTCATTTCAGGGGTTGACTTGAGAAAGTCATATCCCTGGCGGAGTAATTTGTTGATGTTTTCGAGGCCAGGATAATATTGGGTGACAAGGGGGATGCTTCTGTGTGGTCTGGGGATAGGAACATTGTTGTTGGACGGGGAGGAATGTATTGCTCGGGAGATCTGTTTGTGGACAAGGTCTGCAGGATAGTTGCGGGAGAGGAAAGCACTGGTTAGGTTATTGGTGTAATTGTTGAGGGGTTCGTCACTGGAGCAGATACGTTTACCACGAATACCTAGGCTGTAGGGAAGGGAGCGTTTGATGTGGAATGGATGGCAGCTATCAAAGTGAAGGTACTGTTGTTTGTTTGTGGGTTTGATATGGACAGAGGTGTGGATGTGAGCTTCAACAAGATGAAGGTCAACATCCAGGAAGGTGGCTTGGGTTTTGGAGAAGGACCAGGTGAAATTCAGATTCGAAAAGGAGTTGAGGTTATGGAGGAAATTAACGAGTGTTTCTTCACCATGAGTCCAGACCACAAAGATGTCATCTATAAACCTATACCAGGCCAGGGGAAGCAGCTGTTGGGTCTTCAGGAAAGCCTCCTCCATGCAGCCCATGAAGAGGTTGGCATAGGACAGAGCCATCCTGGTTCCCATGGCCATTCCCCTGATTTGTTTGTAGGTCTGGCCTTCAAAAGTGAAGTAATTATGGGTGAGGATGAAGTTGGTAAGTGTGATAAGGAATGAGGTTTTTGGAAGATCTTCCGGTGGGCGTTGGGAGAGGTAGTGCTCAAGGGCAGAGAGACCATGGATATATGGGATGTTTGTGTAAAGGGATGTAGCATCTATGGTGACAAGAAAGGTTTCAGGTGGGAGAGGAGTGGGAATGGATTTGAGGCGTTCAAGGAAGTGGTTTGTGTCTTTGATGTAGGATGGGAGTCTGCGGGTGATAGGTTGGAGGTGTTGGTCTACCAGAGCTGAGATACGTTCTGTTTGGGCTTTGAAGCCTGCCACAATGGGACGGCCAGGATGGTTCTCTTTGTGAATTTTGGGTAACAGGTAGAAGATAGGGGTACGTGGCTCAGGTGGAGTGAGTAAGTCTATGGAAGCCGTTGTGAGGCCTTGTGAGGGACCTTGGATTTTTAGGATTTTCTGCAGCTCAGTCTGGATGGAGGTAATGGGATCCTGGGTAACAGCTTTGTAGGTTGAGGTGTCGGAGAGTTGACGCAGTCCTTCTGCCACACACTCCACACGGTCAAGTACAACAGCTGTGGAGCCTTTATCCGCTGGGAGGATGACAATAGAGCGGTCTATTTTCAGCTCCTTAATGGGATGGGATTCAGTTGGGGTGATGTTGGGGGTTGTCGGGATGTTCTTCAATAAGGACTGGGAGGCAACACTGGATGTGAGGAATTCCTGAAATGTCTGCAAGGGATGGTTTTGGGGGAGGGAAGGAGGATCCCTATGAGAAGGTGGTCGGAACTGTTCTAGACAGGGTTCAACACTGGGTCTAGTATTTGGGGGCTGTGTTTGGGTAGTGAAGTGATATTTCTAGTTGAGGTTCCAGGTGAATGACAGGAGATCTTTAACCAGGGCAGTGTGGTTGAATTTAGGCGTGGGGCTAAAGGTTAAGCCTTTTGATAGAACAGATGTCTCTGGAGGAGAGAGGGATCTGGATGAGAAGTTTAGAACTGAATTGGGACTGGTGATATGTGGCATTTGACTGTGGTTATAGTTGAGATTTGGTCTGTGTGGGGTATGTGCTGGGATGGGGAGATTGAGTAGGGTGGCTAGGCTAGGTTTGTTGGCTATGAGGGTGGTTTGTTGAAGCTTCTGTTGTGGTTGGTGTTTGTGAGGGATAGGGAGAGGGACCCCACTTCTTAGGTGTTGCACTAGCACTGTGGATAGTTTTTTCAGGTCGTGTGTGGCATGGAACTCAAGTTTGCAGCTGGCGTCTAGGATGATGTTCCTGAGTGTGTTCTCCAAGCAAGGGTTTGAGAGGTTGAGGACTTTGAAGAGAGATAGGAGCTGTTGGGAGTGGTGGTTACACGAAGTAGTGTAGAGATTCAGGACAAGTTGGGTAAGGGCTAAGGATTGAAGGTTCTGGAAGTCCAGGAGAAACTGGTCGAAGGAGGAATTGCACCCAGAGATGGGAACTTTTAAGGTAAGTCCTTTAGGGGTAATTCCAAAGGTTAAGCAGGACCGGAGGAAAAGTATGTGGGATTGCAGTTTGGCTACGGTGAATGCATGTTTCCGGAATGAATGTAAATAATGTGGTATAGGATTAGGGTACATAGTGGGTAACTGGTGGGTAGGGAAATTAAATAACTAAAGTTAAAATAGTAATCATAAGAAGGAATAAAACACGGAGGGAAGGACGATAAAGAAAGAAAGAAATTGTGTTGGTAATGTTCAATACCAAAGGAAGACCACTAAATAAGAAAAATACGGAAAAAGTTGACCAGACCAAGCAAGTATGTCCAGATCAGGGGAAAAGAACACACGTTGCTCAAAAACAGAGATAGCGAGTGGCGAAAAAAAGATCGCGCGTGCCGCAAAAGAGATCGCGCGTGCCGCAAAAAAGATCGCGCGTGCCGCAAAAAAGATCGCGCGTGCCGCAAAAAAGTTCGCGGGTGGCGCAGAAATGTCCCAAAAAAAATTTTCTTGTGGCAGAGAAAGATAGCCAATGGCACAAAAATATCGCCAGCAACACGAAATCGACGGAAATGGATGATACTGGTAGGTGTGGAAGAGATTGTTGGCAGTGATTGTTGGCTGGAAAACAGCGAATAAAGAACGTTAAAACTATGGAATGTTAAATAAATAAATCAATAAACAAAAAAAGAGAAGTGGACTATAAACGGGACAAGATAATAGGAGGAAGATGAAACTAGCACAGTTGGTGACGAAAATATTTATTTATGTATATATAAAACTTCCCAAAAATGAAGATTACATTGGAACAGTAAACATACGGACGCTAATACAAACCGGAAAATTATACACATTAACAGAAGAATTAAAGAAGCTGAAAATCCAAATCCTAGCAGTACAAGAGACCAGATTTCCTGATAATCAAATCACTGACTACAATGGCTTCAGAATTTTCAAAAGTGGAACGGACAGAAAAATTGGTAAAGGGGCAAACATGCTTGGTATGGCCTTTATGGTCGAAAAATCCTCAGTTAAATTTGTAAAATCTGTAAAAACTATTAGCAATAGACTAATGTTTCTTAGGTTGAAACACAAGAATAAATATTACACCCTAATTAATGTTCACGCACCCTGCAACGTTGACAATAGAAAGGACCTAGACAATGTGGATAAATTTTGGGAACGATTAGAACTTGAAATGTCAAAGATACCGAGGAATGATGTCAAAATACTTCTTGGAGATTTCAATGCACAGATTGGCAGAGAAAAGAAATACAGGAAGACGGTTGGGCTATACCCAGCACACAAATTGACCAACAAAAATGGCATGCGACTAATCCAACTTTGTCAACAATTCAACATGAAAATCAGCTCAACGTCGTTCAATAAGAAACCAAGAAAACAGAAGACCTGGAGATCCCCTATAAGCCAATTGGGAGAATTTCAAATTGACCATGTGGCCATCTCATATAACTTCCAAAAAGAGATTAGAGATATCCAGGTTAGGAGAGGTGCAAATATTGACTCAGATCATTATCTCACAAGAGTTCGGGTCCAATTCACCCCAAGAAGGAAAACACCAAGAATTCCACCAGCAATCTCAAAATTTGACCTACAAAAACTAACAGAATCAGAAACAATTAAAAAATGGGAAAATTCTCCCGCAAACAACTGGGAAACATTCAAGGAAAAAATCACAAAAATAGTGAAGGAGCAAATACCACTGAAGAAGAAGCACAAACATCCATGGTGGAATATGGAATGCGAAAAGGCAATTCAAGTTCGTACAGAAGCCTTTGCGAAGTACAGTTCAAATAAAAATGAGAAAACTCTTCAAAAATTTTTAGAAAGACGGAAACTTTCAAATAAACTTATTAGACAAGAGAAGAGAAAGTATGTAACTCAGCAACTGGAATCAATAGAAGCAGATTTTAAAAATTATAATACGCATGGATTCTACAAAACTTTTGCAAACCAAATTAAAGGGTATATCCCTCAAAATGTCTGTTTTCGGAAATCAGATGGGAATCTGGCACTAGGCGACGAAGAAAACTGTGAAGAATTAGCCAAATATTTTGAAACGCTACTAAACTGTCCAGAACCAACAGAAGCTCTTCCAATATCCAGCACTAAAGCCCCGCAACAGCAAGACTCTGTACCGCCAACTGAAGAAGAAATTATCAAACACATAAACAAACTCAAAAATAACAAAGCATCAGGAGAAGATGGAATTGTAGCCGAATTTCTCAAAAGTCTAGGGTCTAACTCAAGAAATGAGCTAGTTAAAATTATTCAAAACATATGGGTTACTGAAGAAATACCAGAAGATTGGAAATGTGCCCTAATACATCCGTTACATAAAAAAGGGGATAAATCGGATGTGAACAACTATAGAGGAATCTCCTTACTTTCCGTCACATACAAGATATTATCAGCTTGTCTTCTTGAAAGAACACAAAAACTGCAAGAACCCAAAATCTCAGATTTCCAAGCTGGTTTCAGACCAAACAGATCATGTCCAGAACAAATTTTAAACTTGAAATTGATTACAAGGATGAGACAAATGCGAAGGAAGCCTACAGTATATGTCTTTGTCGACTTTAAAAAGGCATATGATTCAATTCACAGACCCACACTATTTAAAATTCTTGAAGAACAAGGACTGGATAAGAAGACACGGAACATCATAGAGCAGACATTAACAAATACAAAATGCAAAGTGAAATTCATGGGAAAACTTTCAAAATCATTTGAGATAAAAACTGGGGTTAGACAAGGTGATGGATTATCACCTCTGTTATTTAATTTAGTTGTGGATAGAGTCATGGCAGAATGGGAAAAAGAACTCAAAAAAGATGACCTACAAATCCCCTACTTAGCCTACGCAGACGATCTTGCAATAATGGCAGATTCTAGTGAAATGGCAGTCAAACAGATAGAAACCTTAAAAGAGTGTGCAGGAAAAGTTGGCCTACAAATATCTTTTGAGAAAACGGTGTTTACAACAACAAATCTAGAAATTTCTAAGTTACAAACCAAATATGGAGAAATTAAGAGGGTACCATACTTTAAATATTTAGGAGAGATAATTTCTGAAAAATACTCACAACAAGAAAGAATATTAAAAGCTCGTAGGGGTCTAGGGCTGGTCCAAAACATTTACAATAAAAAATGTCTATCTATAAATACAAAAATTAAACATTATAAGTCGGTAATTAAACCAATAATGCTATATGCCAGCGAAACCTTGACACTTAAAAGGAAAACAGATATGGAAAACCTGAAGAAAGAGGAAAGGAAAATCAATAGGAAAATTCTGGGACCAAGATGGACCAAAGAGGGGTATAGATTACAGAAAAATTCTAAAATTGAAGAATATTCTAACATAGAGATAGACATGAGGAAGAAGCGTCTAAAATTCTATGGCCACATAATGAGACTTCCCGATCACAGACTTACAAAAAAAATAGTAAGATACGTAGCATCCCTTGTTAATGGAGGAGAATGGATCAAGAATGTAAAGAAAGATCTGGAATTAGCCAACATTACTACTGAAGACATGAACAAAAGAAACAATTTCAAACTTAAAGTTGACAAATGGGAGGTCAAACCAGAGACAAAAGCGCCGAGAACTGGAACAAAATGGAGCGAAGAAAGAAAAGCTGAATTCTCGCAAAGAATGAAGACCTGGTGGGCAAACAAGAAGAATAAGAAGCCCCAGAAGTTAACCATCTTTACTTAGCGTCTTCCATGTTGGGAGCTTTACGACTAATAATAATAATAATAATAAAACACTGAAGAAGAGAAAGTGTTAAGATGACAGATGTAAGTGATAGCTAACAAAAAGGACAAAACAATGAAGGATGTGGACCATATAGGTGATCTAAATGATTAATGGAAAATCTGATATAAAGATGTGACACAAATGCTAACAAAGAGATAGAGGGGCTGGCCAGTACTTACCTCAGCTCAGTACAGCCGATAGATACGCAAAAAACAGAACCAAAAATTTTTTTACGTTCCTAGCTTTTGGAACAAATGTTCCTTCATCAGGGAGGAGAGAGGGGAAAGAAGAGGAAGAAGCGAAAGTAGATTAAGTTACTCACAACCCAGGTTATGAAGCAACAGGCAAAGGAAAACAGGGAGGATAGCAAGGATGGAGGCATGGTTCTCAGATGGAAGCCAAATATATTCTACTGTAAGTACTGTGCCAGCTTCAAACCAAAGAGGATGCATACAGAAGTAAAGAGGTATATAGTATAAAGATAAACACAACTATGTATCCAACATAGTTGTGTTTATCTTTATACTATGTATCCTACATAGTTGTGTTTATCTTTATACTATATACCTCTTTAATTCTGTATGCATCCTCTTTGGTTTGTAGCTGGCACAGTACTTACAGTAGAACATCTTTGGCTTCCATCTGACAACCATGCCTCCATCCTTGCTACCCTCCCTGTTTTCCTTCCCCTGTTGCTTCATAACCTGGGTTCTGAGTAACTGAATCTACTTTCCCATCTTCCCTTTCTTTCCCCTCTCTCCTCCCTAATGAAGGAACATTTGTTCCGAAAGCTAGGAACGTAAAAAAATTTTTGGTTCTGTTTTTTGTGTATCTATCGGCTGTACTGAGCTGAAGTAAGTACTGGCCAGCCCCTCTATCTCTTTGTTAGTATTTGTTTCACATCTTTATATGAAATTTTCCATTAATTGTTTAGAATACGTAAATGAAAACACCTGTCATGTGCATGACCCATTGAAGTTGGTATAAACATGCTGGGTTCATGGCTTTTGCTCCTTTCGCATCTGTGACATTCACCATGACTGTCTAAATGTAGGATCGTGCTCTGCTTGTAAAGCTGTATTACAAGAAAGATGACTGTGCGCATGTCGCTCTTCAGATGTTCCAGACACTGAGCAATCATTCTCATCAATCACAACCTCTTGCTTAAGAAACTTGAAGCTGAAGGTATTAGGGGCCCAGCCTATGAATGGATCTAATTTTATCTCCAAAATAGAGAGGAAGTAGTTGAGCTTGCTATCCAAGAAGGGAACAAGATAAAGACCTACTGCTCAAAAAAGCAGAACATTAAGTACAGTGTACCACAAGGCTCCATTCCAGCACCAATTCTGTTTCTACTCTTTGCAAATGACTTGGAACTGACCAATTCACACGATAATTACATAAAATTTGCAGATGACACAGATGTGATAATAAAAGGAAGGGCCAGAATGCACGAGATTAAAAAGTGTACCACCCATATTACAGACTGGTTGTCTGGAAACAATTTAGTAATAAACATAGAAGAAACAGTTACAATGCACTTACACACTGTGCAAAATAAATGTCCACTAAGATCAGATATAGAGATGTTTACCAGAACCCTTGAAAATGTAAGCTCTACAAAATTTCTTTGCATATGAATCCAAAAAGAACTAAGATGGATCCAACATGCAAAATGCATTACCAATAAATTGAATACCGTGTGTTATACTGTCAAAATTCTTTCTGGTTGTACCTTGAAAGAAACACTAAAATTGTATACCTTGCCCAGGTAGAATCTCCACTGTAATGTGAAATAATCTTTTGAGGAAATGCATCTGCCAGCAAAAGTTGTTTTATATGCCAAAAGAGAATTTTAAGAGCAATAGAAACTGCTACCACAAGAAGCCCACACGAGACCTTATTTAAGGAACTTCACATCCTTCCACAACCATGTCTAAATATCTTACAATAATAATATTGTTTAGGAAAAGCTTAGGAAATAGCAACAGTCTTTTATTGACTAACCGGAGTATCCATCTGTGCAACACATGGAGAAAGCAGTATGTTCAACATGTATACACAACACTAAAACAGAATGGACTATGGCAAACAGGGAGCAGACTCTACAATAAGCTACCTTATAACATTACAAAAATAAAAAGACACCTCAAAATTTAAAACTGCTGTCCATAAATATTTATTGAAAAGTATTGTTATAGTATGGATGAATATTTTGAAACATAAAAAATTGTTTTGTCCATGTTCTGTACTTTGTATGTAAACCCAAACACCTTAATGCGGAAGTGTGTCATCTTTACTGTTTTACTATGGTAATGGATTTTTATTTCCATGTTAGTTGCTTATAGTTTCTTTCCATCAATAATATGAACTTATTTAGAAATAGTGTGCAATTCTGAATTTTTCACAAGATATCCACCTATACACTTTTATGTCCTTGGGATTACACATGTATTATGTGAACATTTGTATCATCATAAGATCACTGCCATAATCATTTTACCCATGTATCATCTCATATCCATTTTAACTTGTCCTATATCATCACGTGATTCTCTGCACACAATGTATGATCTACAGGATAAATAAAATTACAATCACAACTGAAGTAATTATAAGTACTGGGTGAAGCTTGTGTAACATTGACATATTTTTGTGGCAGCAAGATTATTTTGATTGTAAAATGTAGCCTCTGACAGACCATAAATATCTTTGAGTTTGTAACTTATGTTTGTCAAATCTAGCTCATTCATTAGCATCATTATATGCATATCTTCTACTGAGGATCAATGTTCCCACATTTTCTTTGACTTTCAATTTAACAATTTTTTCTCAATAACAAAGAAACATACTATACAGGTAAGTATATGTTAATTTACATTACTGATAACAAGAATCAATAAACACAACTTTAAAAATAAATATGTGGCTACAGTGTTAAAATAGAGACTATTTACTTCTTTTTACCTGTTTGATACAAATCCATTATCAGTTAATTCTTTTGACAATGCAGATATCAACAAATCTATATTTCGATTTTCCCTGATATTTTTATTACACTCCGAAGCTTCAACAATAAAGACTATATCTGTGGAATGGGGAATAGAGGTTCCATTCAACTGTAGAAAATCTCCTTCCACAAGATTTGTCCCATTTGGTAAGACACACCTGGACAAAGAATGATTCAATTAATTCATTAATAATAATAGTCTCCAAAGATTTCAAAAAGTTCTGACATCTTCAGAAGCTTGGATGTAAAATAAGAGTACCAAGAACACTTTCTGGATGTTTCATAAGAGTAGATTTTAAATCTGAGGTGCATGAATGGAAATAAGTTCCAGAACGTACGAAATGTTGAAACTGAGACAATAAATACTGTCATGAGATCAGTAAGTTTTACAAAAATTGGAAAAAAATAATTTAAAATTTTCCCACATGATTCCATACAGCTTGCTTTACATGTTCAACAGGAACATAATGTAGTTGTTTTTGATATTTAATGAATACACACACATTTGAAAAATAAATATATTAATTACATGTGTAATACAGTTATATATTTAATTTAAAACAGTGAGATAATAAGTACAGTGTCATTGCCAAATACAACTTGAAAATCATCCACAAGTCTCGAGGGATTTCTAAAGTTCAGTGAAGCTGACTGCCAGTTGCAGAGGCTTGGTTGTCTGTTACTGACATTCTCATTTATTACAAATGAGAATGCAGCATGAAAACCGTATTCAATTTTTCATGCTGCACTAAATCTAATCTAGAGGAACTGCGATGGTATGAAGCAAAGTTTTCCCAAAATATGATACATAATCGTAAACTTCTGGGACCCCATATTCAGTATTGAGAAATGAAACAGACAAGATAGAAAGCTGTCAAAAAATAGAAAAATTATCAAAAAGAGCAACAGAATAAGAAAGAAAAGTAATGCAGGAAGGTAACACAAAGGACAGAATGGAATGGGCAAAGTTCATAATATAAGACTGAAAACAGACATTCATACCAAAACTGGGAATGTGTGCTGAAGCCTTAATTAGGTTTGAGAATGAGGAATCATCGTAAGCAAAGACAAGCTGTTGCAACAGAAAAGAGAAAGAAGAAGGAAACAAGGAGAAATTCAACATTAAACCAACTTCATATTCATTTGCTAACCTGTTCAGTTTATTATCTTGTCAAAACTCTCAGTTCATGTCAGGAATATAAATGTCTGGATGTTGCCCCTATTCCACGAATTCCAGTACTTGCATGCAGTGTCTCTTATAATGTATCTCTATCTTGATTCCTAATCTGACAGGCTTACCCCTCCTTCAATAGCCTTGACCACCTTTGGACCTTGAGACTTCTTTCATTTTGCATTTGGCTCCTAAGTAAGGAAACTTTGCCATAAAAATCTCACACTGAATGTTGACCTTCTGGCATTGGTGTCAAGTGAACTATCATATTACCTACTTTTCATATTCTTGTCATTTTAACTGCATATTTCAGTTTATTTAGAAATAAACATGACATATCATCAAGGGAGGCAGAAAGAGAATTGTGTTTTCTTCAAATAACAGCTGTCAGTAGCACAGTTCCAGAGTACTGAAAGACTTAGATGCAAGTAAGGGTATTGTTTCATTTCAACAAGAACAAAGACTATGATAGATGTAACTGAGTTAGTTGTTTAGCTGGTGGAATGTGTTGAAATATAAGAGAAACCATTAGGACATTTAGTAATTCTGAATGCTTTGTTTGTCATTTCACATTCACAGCTTCATAACAGAATTCAGCTGAAAGGTACCATACAATAAGTAAACTGAAAAATATAATGTCAGACAAGAAAAACAACGGCTATAATGAAATTAGTTATACATGAGCTACAGGTGCTTTGTAATATTTGATATTTGCAATGAATATAAAAACACAATAAAAATACAGTATCACTCAGTTTAAGACCTGGAAGCTGCTTAACAAGCTTCAATAACACATCATGAGACATAACGCAGAAACCAGTTATCAGCTTCAAAAGCTATATTTTAACAGATACTGCTCTGTTTATTAGAGCAGCCAGCAGTAAGATATGACTAAATAGAGAAGGGTTGGTAGATCATTCTCAGTATTTACAAGCCATAGTCTATATAAGGAGTGAAATGTATTTTCAAGAACGATAAACAATGCTCAAAAAGGATAGTGTACACCTAAGTGACCAAGTAACCAGAATGAGTCTATGTACTGTAGTGAAATCTCTGTATAGGGTTCATCAGGATAATTAATTGTGTCCTCTGCACAATAATCTACAGGCTTTATGATACTAAATCTATGAACAATACTTTTCTTAGCTTTAGTATGACAGCACTTAGTTTACTAAATACCATCTAAGACATATAGAGTCTAAAGATGGCCAATGTACTGCTGAAGCCAGTAATAACTGTTTAGAATCTGCAGAAGGTGTGACACTGTTGCTACTCAACATGGTTACCATGGATACTAAACAGGCTGATGGTGATTTGGTAACAAATGGGGAACAGAACCCTTTCGTGGAATGAACTTTCCATGTGAACTGAACCATGGGACATGAAGAACCTCGACCCATTTAGATACATGCACAACAATATACTCAGCATGTTGCTGGCACAGGTGGCTAATGACTGAACACCTGAAAACTTTAGGTATTAATCACAAGGCTAAGTCATGGCAGTTTAACTCTGCAGGAGCACTGGCGTGCTCTGGTTACTACTGATTCCAAGTAAACAGGTGTACCTATTGACACAAAGTGTGTGCCCTCCATGTTAGATTTTTGAACTACTCCACTGTTCTACAAATGCCAGCTCATCTGCCTTCATCCACGACATCCAATGGCAGGGATACTAAATCTCTCCCCCAGAGAAGGCAATGTAAGGCTGAAAATTGCTAGGCCTGGGCCACAACCTCTGATGTAAAGCCGGAGAATCTGACAATGGGCTGACCACTAAAGGAAGCAACACCAATGCTGCTGGCTCCACTGGAGGGGTGAAAGGACATGGAGGCAGAGGGTGGCAGTAGGGACAACACCACCTCCATCAATGAAAGGGGCAAGGAAGCAGGAGGGAAGGAGCAGGGGGAGGGGGTCAAAATCCACGGGCTCCACCATGGCAGGTGAAGGCATGAGCTGTGCTGGGACTCGAGACTGCAGGCAAAGGGAGGAAGGTGGAGGGCATGGAGCGGGTGGCAAAGATGAGGTACACTGCTGCAAGTGTGGGCCTGCTCAAAGAACAACATGGTGATTGTCCCCGAAACTCAGCTGATTGGCAACTAATTGGCATCATGTGTCAGCTGCTCTCCACCAACATTAACCATAAAAAACTGCTGACATTTTGTGGCCCACCACAACCCTTAGCAGCCACCCCAGTCACTGCCATAGGTCCAGGCCCACATGGCAGCCCAGGAGGAAAAAGCAGCAAGCCATGGTGGTCAGTGGCATGTGACTAAGGGTGCAACAAATCCAGGTGGACCTGGGGCTGGTGCCCATGTAAACGTTCTGTCAGACTGCACCCACTGACTGGCATTGTCCAGTACATAGACAGACAACTCAACAACACATAATTGTGGGAAGAGGCATGAACAGACTTCTTCACACGAGTCTCGAATGTACGCACGAAGCACACCGTCTCTGAGTTAGAAGTTGGGTGAAATGGGATGGTAGTCAGTGTTTGGATACCACTGAGGATACTAAAGTCTTCAAGACTCCAGTGATAAAAATTGCCTACTAGTATTGGTCGTGAGGGTCCTAGGGATTCCTCAGTGGAAAAAAGTAACTGACAACAGGCTAACAGTGGCTGTTGATAATGTGGACGAGAGCTTAGCCAAGTGGTATGTGAATTTTGCCAGCACACTGACCGCCAACAACCACATGCTGCTCAAAAATGGACCCACAAAATCATCATGCACACTGTCCCAAGGATGCTCTGGGGCTGACTAAGGAAAGAACTGGCACAGTAGTGCAGCCTGGTTCAGCAAGCCTGCACCAAGTGTTCAATGTAATGATGAATCAGTCAGTAGACATGACGTCACACCAATGCCTTCATTGAGTCATATCCCAGTGGAAAGCATACAGCAACTGGAGAATGTGAGGACACAGCACCTTGTGGCAGCCACTCGACAGCATTGCTCTTCTGTGGCAAGCATGAGGATTCTCTGGACAATGTTGAGTTGAACACATAGGAGAAAATGCGTATGCCACACTGGATCGGCATCTGAAGAGACACACTCTGGAGACTCATCTGGACCACTGAAATGATTTTCTGGAAAAGCAGGTCAGCAGCCATGGTGATCATGGCCTCTTGTGCTGTCAACTGAAAATCTGACAGGATTTGCTACAATTAATCATCCAATGTGAACATGAGTCCCCAGCTGATCAAAGCCCAGATCAGGCACTCCCAGTAACTGCGAAAGTAGATTAGTATTGGCATGCTAGGCATTGGAATGGTAACAAAGGTCATAAGAATAATTACTGAGAAAGATGGTCCCAAATTATATAATTTGGGACACCATGTATGTGACATCACAGATGGGCACACAGGCTGTCTTTCTATAGGAGGTGCTGACTCTACACACTTGAGCAATATTCTAAAATGGGACACACATGTGTTTATAAAGCAATCTCCTTTGTATACTAATTGCACTTCTGCAGTGTCATACTGATGAGTCCACTGTATGCAGACAGTATTGTTCGTTGTGAGCCTATGAGATAATTTCATGAATGAGAACTACAAGTAATGTTTTTAAACAGGCACTCATTTCAACCATTTTTGAACACACAGTTACCTAGTATCAGAGACATACAGATCATCGCATACAGATAATCACAAATGTTTTTTACTGGATAATATTAGGCATAAGAATTTTTCAAAATTACCTCCTGCATTTCACTTAGGTTATTGTTATTATTTGGAAAAATTTTGGATCAAAAATCTACATGAGGTGAAGTAGTATGTAAAGTAAATGTGTATAAAAAAGGAAATACTGCCTCAGAGTGAATAGACTTACCAAACAGTCTTCCACAGAAGTTGCGTTAATAATACTTTGGGCAGAATGTTCATATGTTTAGCTATTTCTGTTACAATATTATTTAAAATAAACAAGATTTTTTTTAACAATTTTAACTGTCTGAAAAAGTGCTCTGGCTAATTTTTGAGCTACATTTAGAACAGGCAAAAGTATCTACATTGTGGATGTTCTGCATGCAAAGGATGCAGCCCATATCTCCTTTCTCCTTGCCAACAACCACATTTTTGTTGTGACAAAATCACCATTACCATCATCAGATGGCGTGGAGAATATTGTTTGTGCTTCACATCACTGCAAGTAGCTCGATGTGAACAGTTGTCAGGTAAATACTCCTGGCGAATTGCAATGTGCTGGCAGCAATCAGTGACATGCTGGCAGTGAAGTTGCAGCATAAATGTAGCCTTAGTCTCACTAGACATACAGGAGAGCTTTTGTGAAGTTTTGAAAGCAGGAGAGCTTCTGTGGAAGGTAGGAGTGAGGTATGGCAGATGTAAAGCTGTGAGGGCAGGTTGTGATAACCCAGACAGTAAGAGCATTTCTTGTGAAATGCAAGCTTCTGGGTCTGAATGTTGGTCTAGCACACAGTGTTAATCTGCCAGATATTTACACTGAAAGTTATTTCTGTGTCTACTGTTTGCTGTCCATCAAAGATGATATGGGACACTCTGGCAATGAAGAACTGAGATATTGATATATTCTCTTTAATAGATATTTAATTGGTCATGAGTTACAGGATTTTGGCAAATGAAGAAACTTTTACTTTGTCTGTGCCTTTAGAACATCACATTACAAGCATGAATTGTGTTTCATGTGATTAATGTTTGTAGAATGTGTGTTGGTTATTATTATGTACTAAACGGGCCACTCTGTTCAGAGTTACACTGATATAGAATGGTAGTTCTATGACACTGCTCAAGAGTTTGCATCATTTGCATGATTTGTATGATTACAATCACACTAACTCAGTTATTGCAAGAACCTTCTTAAAACAACAGAAGTGTAGCATACAGAATGTTCCTAGTTTCAGTACAAAAATTTGAAATTACTTTTGTTGATGGACTGTTGAAAATAACAATGCACAATTTTGACACCTTTCTGCCCTTAAACTACAGAACTGGAGCCCATCTACAGAATGGTTTCCTATATTGTGTATATTCATTAAAAACAGTTCCTTTTAAACTAGAACATGACATGAAGTCTCAAGAGGAGCATTTATGCATGAAAGACAAAAGTAAAATTCAAAAACATTTGAACAGGGGGAATGTAACATAGCTCTGAGATAGTACTGAAGCCTTAATGACAATTACTCACTTTACACATGTATCTGGAATTCTTAATGGGGTGTGTTCCAGCAGACAAGCCTGCATATATGCAATTGCAGTTGCACAGGCCTCATTTTCATTCACTGGGTCACTGTTTGTGCACATATTCCAGAATGGTGTTGGATCAACCTGTAATTTTATTCAGATATTAGTCAAAATGAGCACCTCTAAAATGTATAAAAAATATTTCCACGCTAAAATGATAATATAAGCTTCTTGAAGCATATACGTGTATTCCATAAAAGAGAATCACATGCAGGGCGAGCTGATGAACTGGGAACTTTTTACAGGGCATAGTACTCTGACCAAGGAAAACAAATTATTTAAAAAGGAAAATTTGTACAACTGAAATGAGGCTCTAGTACTTCATTTAGCCACCTCTACAATAAATACATAATGTGGATAAATACAGTTCCTCTATATGTTATTAATGTCAAAACTGAATATGAATGTCTTGCAGAAAATAACTTGCTTCCAGTAAGTTTTATATCACCTGTGTGAGAAGAGCCCTTACAACATGTCTCACTATTGGTTTCCTGTTATGTACCCCTACTTTGTATGATTTTCAGTAATCTCTAGTACTGACATGAAGAATAGCAGTAATACAATGTGCAAATCATCTTGTGGTCATACCAATTATACACACTGCCACTAGACCTTTTATATTGAGTTATATTTAGAATGCTTCTGTCTGTTTATATCGGCACATACAAGAACACAAAAATCTGCTCAAATGCAACTTGAAAAGCAAGAACTGGTGGAAGTGGTGTAAATAAAAAAATTAACCTTCAAGTACACTGCATAATGAAGCCACGCAAAAGAAAAGTGAAGATACAGAGTGAGTGGGTTGGTGATTACAAATGCATATGTATGTCTGATGAGTGCTGTGATATTAATTGTGTAATGCTATTGTGGTGTAGCTGCATTTGAAAATTTCTAGTATGCTTATAAATTCTTCGGATAATTCCATACATTGTCATGATCAGCATCACGTTGTACTATATGTGCTGTTTTGCCTTTATGGCTTACACTGTCTGCACATGTCTATAACACTTCTATATCCTATTATACTGCCTAATGTCTTGTCAATACAGCATAAATCAGAAGATCTGGCATACAGTTACCAAAATCTGTTGGCACTGAAGGTGTATAGCTACAAAAGTAGACAACACAAACACAAACATCCACACACTGCAAGGTACCATAAAGAACTTGCACACCTCCATGTCATCCTTGGCCACATTCTGAATTTTTTTATTAAAATAAAAAACCACCTGGATGCAACACATTGTCTTTGGGTACTTTTAAACACTCCTTATAATGCACTCTTTTGGCAATGATTGTGGATTAAATTGCAATTTAAGACATGTGTCACTGAAAATGAGTTGGAAGTTTCTACATTTACATCTGCACTCAGGAAACCACTTTGGAGTGCATGGCAGAGAGCACTACCCACTGTATCTGTCATTACAGTTTCTTTCCATTCCATTCATGTGTGGAGAGTGGGACTAATGACTGCTTAAATGTCTGTATGTGCTCAATATTTGTCAGGGATAACAAGTTGCTTGGGTGTCTCATGACAGAAGAATTGTAAATAATCTAGTAAACGGTACTTAGAGTAGGTTTTGTTCCTATATGAAGATAACAACAATTTGGTTTTAATACATTCAACAAATATTCACATTTTTTACTAACAAAAGATGTTCACTTGCAAAATTGAAACTTTCCTTAGTTCCTTTCTTAATCACCTCTGTTATTTAATGATTTTTCATATCTGTCTACTAGTTTTATCATTTTTGTCATAGTCAGTTGCCACAAGTCATTTATATCAGTTGTTCAGTGCATTTTATCATCAGTTTCAAAATGTTTCTTGCCCTTGAGTTTTGTGAAAGATAAAAATCACTAGAACCAAGACCCGGATCAAAATTTTTCAACACAGATTGATTCAACAAGTGTACGGTTGCAGCAGCATGATGAAGCAAGGCATCGATGTGGAGAAGCACAACACTGTAGAAAGCGTACTATGTCTAGAATTTTGGAATCCTCATTGTAGTTGCCTTAGTATATCAAAATTTGACCTGCAATGATTATAGTGCTTTTTGCATGAAATCCACCAAGGGAGCACTCTTACGATCTGGAAAAAAAAAAAGTTTCCTTCTGTTTTTGTTTTCAGAGCAGTTTATTTCTTGGGTAATGAGAGTTGATGCCATTTGAGTGAATGATACTTGGTCTTTGGTGTGAAGTGAGATGCTCATACAGTATCTCATCACCAGCAAAAATTTTATCAAGAAAGGCATTTCCATCTACATTATACCATGTCAAAAATGTCAGTGATGCAGCTTTCAGTGTCTCTTGTGTTTGTCACTCAGCTGCAGGGAACCCACCGTTCATATATTTTACTGCACCTGAGACGAATGGCCCCAATTTAAACAAGCAAAGAACAAAATATATTTGAGAAAGAAATGTGTGATGCATCTACAGTTACATATCTATCTTCCAAAATTCCATTATTCAATTTATTCTTCCAGTCATTGGTGATGAGTGGCAGAGATCTGGACTGAATTCCACTGTGTGCATTTGTCTGTCCATTGTTGAAAATTTCATACGGCTTCCTCTATTTCTCTTCATTCAGTACTGTATACCATATGACATCCTTACTTGACAGTAAATTTCTGCAGGTTTCAACTTCTGAGAATTCAAAAACTGAATAACATGACTTCATAGTCAGCCATATTTATATCATAGAGATGACAAACAGTCACAGTATTCATAATAATAACTTGTTTTGGGTGGATCTCACATGACACTGACAAGATACTATGGAAACCATTTGACCTAGTATAACAGCATCATATCACACAGGGAATAGGTTTTTATTTCCCTGATTATTCATGTACATAATGAAAGGAATGAAGCTGTGAGCAGCAACTTTCTCCAGTTATATGCTGACTATAAGGGTTGGTAGGAAAACACTTTCTAGTTTATTTTCGTTTTCTTCACATTTCTCTTTCCTTTGGACTCCTACTGTCTTTCCCATTGTTTTAAATGCTAGGACACCTGGACAAACAGTTGCTGTCATTCTTACAACATGTAACACCTTTATCAGCCTTGAAAACAACTGCAATTCACTGACTCTAAAATGGCTTTGATAACATTCAGAATATAGGAGTTACCTATGTCAACCTGTGAATGTCAGATGCTTAGCATATACTCTGTCGCTAACACTAAGCCAGCAAAATCCTGAGGCTTCACAAGTGGCAACTAGTGGATATCAGTTTCTTGAGTCTTAGCAGCCCTGTGTCATTGCTCTGATTCACAGAACCTGTGACCTTTAACATATGAAAGACAGATTAGATATTGCAGAATGAATTTTAACTCTGCAGCAGAGTGTGTACTGATTTTAATTTTCTGTTAGATTAAAACTGTCTGCTCAACCAGGAATTGAAACTGTGATCTTTGCCTTTTGTGGGCAAGTGCTCTGCCAACTGAGCTATCCCACCATGACACATGCCCCACACTCACAGCTTCATTTCTGCCAATATCTCTATGCTACATCCCAAAATTCATAAAAATTCTCCTCATACATCATGGGCCTAGCACTCATGGAAGAACGTATGTTCACTGCATAGGTCATTTGGTACAGTACTTGACTGCAAAAGGTAAAGGCTCCAGGTATGAGTCCAGGTCCAACACACAGTTTTAATAAGCCAGCTCATTTTAAATTATATAGGGCATTCAAAAATAAATGAGCCACAAGCATAATTACATAAACCAGTAGCAGTATGTTAGAAGTACAGACCCTGGCTGTTGAGAAATTTGTCCACTGTGACACATGGCGGTGAATGGCTGTCTCATAAAATTCCCGGGGCTGTGATGTTAACCAGTTCTGTACATACTGCTGGATGTCATCGTCCGAGGTGAATCATTTGCCGCCGCCTTTTAAAGGGGACCAAAAATGGTATAATCACAGAGAGAGAGGTCCAGACTGTATGGAGGGTGGCTGAGAACCTCCTATTTGAATTTCTGTGGGTGTGCTGCGATTGCGTTGGCTGTAAGAGGCTCTGCATTATCATGGAGCAGAATGACCCCACGGCTGAGATTGCCTGGATATTTTGATTTGATCGCTTGGTGAAGGGTGGTCAAGGTTTGCGAGTAATGCTGGGCATTCACTGTTGTCTGGTGCTGCAGGAAGTGAATCAGAAGGGGGCCATCTTGGTCAAAGAAGAATGTCAGCATAACCTTTTGATTCACCTTGGATGATGACATCCAGCTGTACATGCAGAGCTGGTTAACATCGCAGTCATTCACCACCTTGTATCACAGTGGGACAAGTCTCTCAACAGCCAGGGTCAATACTTCTAACACACAGATACTGGCCTCTGTAATTATGTCTCTGGCTCATTTCTTTTTGAATGCCCCTTATAGGAAACACACCAATGCAGAGTGAACATTCATAATGGTAACAATTCCCTAGGTTGTGACTGAGACATTTCTTCACAATATCCTTTCTTCTGGAAGTGCTAGTTCGGCAAGGAATGCAGAAGAACTTCTGTGAAGTTTAGACAGTATAAGAAGAGGTACTGATGGAAGTATAGTGTAGGTAGTGAGTGGTGCTTGGAAAGTTCGGTTGGTAGGGCACTTGCTCACAAAAATCAAATGTCCTAGGTTATAGTCCAGGTCAGCACACAGTTTTAATATGCCTGGAAGTTTTGGGTTAGAAATTCATGCATTTTTTTCTAATACACCTGGAAATATTTGTTATTTGAAAGGCACATCAACTATGAATCTAAAAACATATCTAAAACTCAACCAAGTTATCACTTTGTACCTAACATAATCAGCAACTGTTCTTTTATTTCTTCTAAATAGACTTACTTTTTTCCTAGTAAGTAGCCCACTACTATGAAATATGTTGTATCTACCATCTAGGACTCAATATTCCTTGAAAACTTAAAACATGTATCCATATATCAATAAACTACAATTTTCCTCTTACCATGGTGAAACAAGTGCTGAACTGAGAAGATTTACTTTTAAAAAATGCCTGGCACAAGTTTCTTAATTTTTCATTTGGCTGTGCTATATCTATTGCGAAGTTCTTATCTGAACTGCATTTGTGAGGTTCTAGAATCCAACTTTGGGTAAACCTTTCTACATCAGTTTCCACCTTTCCATATGAAGTTAAGAAATCATTTATTGGCTCATTATCCATTGTTCCCAGCAATCCAAATGTCTTGCCATAATGCCATCCTGAGAACAAAAATTTTACAGTTAAACATGATGTGGCAAAAGCAATGTTGTTTTCTCCTGTACATTTTATAGTAAAGTGTTCATGTTTATTTAGAATTAACACAAAGTTTTAATGTTAATACCACTGAAAGCAACAAATTTCAAATATAAAGATACAAAATTTTTGTCTTTTATTCCTTTATAATAATTTTTTTTGAAGGAATGATTCCTTTGATGTACCTTCACAATTTTAAGTAAGTAGTAACTTAGGAGAATGCTTTCTCATAACATAGTTATAGCCTAATTAGGCAAGGGGAAATGTAAGAGTATTGTAATGTTGCATCTATAGATGTATATAAACTTCAGAAAATCCAGGATGGAATAACAAAAATATGAAAAGTATAGTTTGCCATTCACCATACAGAGGAGACACTCAGTGGCAGACACAGTGAAAATGACCACTAGATATTATCCACATGTTGGACTAAGTCCTTCATCGTAGGTAGACACGTTGTGGTCATAGGTTTGAATCCTGCCTCGGGCATGGATGTGTGTGATGTCCCTAGGTTAGTTAGGTTTCAGTAGTTCTAAGTTCTAGGGGACTGATGACCTCAGACGTTGAGTCCCATAGTGCTCAGAGCCATTTGAACCATTTGATTGTAAGTAGACAAAACCTGACTGTAACTGTGTCTGAGGTGACCAGCAAGTTTTGCTGTGTGGGGTACTGGTGGTACAGAAGAGGTGTGGTGTGAGGGGCAGGTTGGATAACAGGTCAGATGTGGGGGGGATGTGCTAGTGCTGCCCTTGTGGGAGCATGTGGGGACAGAATTGTGGGCTACAAGGTGCAGCATCAGGAGACTATATTGGTGGAGGAGTGTGGGGAGAGGGATTGGGGGGAGGAGGGGACAGACCAATAGCAGAGAAGTACAGAAAGGGAAAGGACTATGTAGGTGCCCTGACAGGATAGGAGATGTGTGTAGGACTGATTGTGAGCAAGGAAGGGGTAGACAGGTGAATGACAGAGAAAACCAAAGGTTGAGGCCTATGGAGTTATGAGAATGAAGGATATACTACAAGTTCAGAAAATCTGGTGTTGATGGGAAGAATACATAGGCCCACTCTGTGAAGCAGTCACTGAAGTAAAGCACATCATGTTAGGTAGGATGCTAGCAACCGAGTGGTCCAGCTGTCTCTTGGCCTTTGTTTGTCAGTGGCCATCCATGCACATAGGCAGCCTGTTAATCATCACGCCCTTGTAGACTGCCCATGTAGTTACAACTAAGTTGGTAGATCACATGGCTGTTTTCACAGATGGCCCTGCCTCTGAAGTGGTAGAAGATGTCATGACAGGGCAGGAGTAGGTGGTAGTGGGAGGCTGTATGGGACAGGTCTTGCATCTAGGTCTATTGCAGGAATGTGAGCCATGGTGCAAGAGGTTGGGAGCAGAGGTATAATAGGGACGCACAAGGATGTATAGGTTCGGTGGGCAATGAAATACCACTGTGGGAGGGATGGGGAGGATACTGGGTTAGATGGGAGGATGTTTATCATTTCAGGGCATGACAAGAGGTAATCAAAACCTTGATGGAGAGTGTGATTCAGTTGCTCCTGTTGTGGGCAGTACTGACACATGGGAGGACCACTCCTATTTGGTTGGACAGTGGGTATGGGGGGACTGTAGATGACTGGTGGGACAAGATGTGGGGGATGTCTTTCTGGGTAATATGGGAGGGTAATTTCTGTCTGTGAAGGTCTCAGTGAGGCCCTTGGCATATTTGCAGATGGACGGTTCATCACTATATGAGTGACGACCATGAGCGGCTAGGCTGTATGGAAGGGACGGGTTGGTGGGGAATAGGTGACTGCTGTCAAAGTGGAGGTATTGTTGGTGGCTGATAGGTTTGATGTGGATGGAGGTAATGATTTAACCATCTTTGAGATGGAGGTCAACGTTGAGGAAGGAGGACAGGGTATACCCACCCACAGACTTGGGGTTTGGGATTCTGTGAGGGTATTAAGGATTCCTCTAGATGGTCCATGAATGAGTTAACATAGGATGGTGCCATGTGGGTGTCATCTTCAAATATGTCAAGCATCTGACTCAAGCCTTCACAGAATGAAATTACCTCCCCAACCTTATGCAAAGAGAAATGTCCTATGTCTTTGCGAAATAATTGGCAAAAGTGTCACATGTTTCAACAGTTTGGATGCTGTGCCATCTGTTATGAGCTTTAAAGGATGAAACATGTGAGAGCAAGGGTGAGGCAGTGATACGGCTAGCACTTGGGCTATGCAAGCAGCAGGTAAGGATGTGTCAATAGCTGGAAAAATCCACATGAGAGGGGTGTATGTTCTGCAACTAACACTCACCTACTGGAAATGTACCATGATAGAAGAAAATGGCTACATGTGTATGACAAAATGCTTAAATTGACAGGAAATTAGGAATATGGCTTCCAGATATGCTAGCACAAAGATTAACATACCTAATTAAGCATAGCAATGAGATGACATGTTTATTTGTATTTGTATTTCTTTATTGGTCCTGTAAATCATGTTTAGGTACACATTTTGCACAAACAATGTAGGACAAGTCAGGATAATGTGATGTCTGGCTTAAAAGTTATTAGCAATGATTAGTTTAATGTTCATAAAACTCATAATGTGTACAGAGAGTTCAGAAAAAATGCTTATAATAGCTTTAATAAAAACTTACTACACCAGATAAAAGATAAGCACAACTCAACAAATATGTGGTTGTTCATATTTTTTGCAATAAACATGCCATTAGTAAAGACCTCGACAGAAATAAACCATACAAAACAAGCAAACATCCTAATGTGTTACCCAACCTATTGCTTGAATTGTACATATAAATTTTCTGGATAGTGTATAGTTTGAGTAGTAATGATAATTGTGACAAATTGCTGTTAAACTGTAATATGTACATGAAATGAGCTGAATCATCCCCAGTAACAGATCAAAAAATGACCAAGAATATTTGTTTATATGTTGTTTCGCATTTATATGGTGAATTATTATCATTAATCAAGACAGTGTTCTTTCTTTAAATGTTTGTACTGGGTAGAGTAGTTGTCACATGACTGGATCTATACAAGGGTGAGTTCAGAAGGAAGCAGGGCTGTTTGGTCACTGGGCCATTTGAGCAAGGCTGGCTATTGGTAGTCACACTGTTGCAGAGTTAGTAAGATTTGTGAGCAACATTGTAGGGCCTAAGAGTCACGTTTGAAGAACTTAGAAATATTTTCATTGGTGGCATGTTTGAGACTCTAACTTTTACTATACTGGTGGATTTTCATAACAGTGAATGTAGATTTTACATCAAAATGACTACTCTACAATTCAAAATTAGTTGCCTGGCAGAGGGTTCATCAAACCACCTTTAAAGTTATTTCTCTACTGTTCCACTCTCAAACAGTGTGCGCGAACAATGAACACTTAAATCTTTCTGTTTGAGCTCTGCTTTCACTTATTTTATTACAATGACCATTTCTCCCTATGTAGGTGGGTGCCAACAAACTATTTTCAAATTCCAAGTAAAAAATTGTAGATTGAAAAAATTCAAGATACTATCGCAATGAAAAATGCCTTTGCTTAAATGACTGTCATCCCAAATCATGTATCATATCCATGACACTCTCTCCCCATCTAATGCCATCTTATGTAAACCCCATACCATGCAGCAATACTCCAGAAGAGGATGGATAAACATAATGTAGGCAGTCTCTTTAGTAGATCTGTTGCATCTTTTAAGTGTTCTGCCAATAAATTACAGTCTTTGGTTAGCTTTCTGCACTACATTATCTATGTGATCATTCAAAATTTAAGTTATTCAAAATTGTAAGCCCAAGGTATTTAGTTGACTTCACAACCTTTAGATCTGTGTGATTCTAAAAAGTGATGGGATTTGTTATTTCTGAGTACTGTTTGGAGCTTATATTCATTTGTGATTACATGAACTTTATTACTTTCAAAGCAGTTTGTGCAACAGTGAACTGTGTTATTATTCTGCATCTCTGTTTTGGTTAAATCTGTTTCAGAATTTATTTTATTTTGCTTTATGTAGGTGGACACTGATGAAGCTGAGGCTTAGATTCTGACTTTTAGAAATTCTGTGGGAAACTTTAACGTACTTTGCAAACAGTTACTGAATACACAGTGGCTGCACTGGTGAAAATTATGTGCTAACCTCTGCTGACACTCTGCATCCACAATGCAATTATTGTTCTGTTCTGTAAAGTTTTTGTACACCATCATTGTCACTATAGTATGTTAGACAAAAATATATTATATTTAAAGGTATTTCTGTAATTGGAGATGTTTATGTCCTTTGGGATTCAACCCAGTCATTCCTCAATTATTTCTTTATCTTCATTGTGTATCAATTTATTAATTTGGTAACACTGTCATACTACTCTTAAATTTCCTATTTACATATGTGTGAAGTTTGGCCTTACAGTTACACTGCATAACCACTTCTTGGACTGGAAAATGTAGCCACAAATTAATTTCTTGGCCATGCAATGTCACCTCTGTATAATCATTGACACCTTAGTATCTGACTAACATGATAAAGATAAGCCAGATGGCAGCATGGATGCACCTTGTCTCCCCAGTTACCTACCAGCTCCACATACCCACAATATGGCAGCAGATGAGTGGCCCTCTTGTGACTCAGTACCACTTAGGATGGGAGCAACTGAATCACATCCTCCGTCATAGCTCTGACTACCACATGCAGTTCCCTGAAGTGACAAATATCCCCCCCCCCCCCCTTTCGACTATTCCACTGTCCTCCTCAGCTATCCCACAGTGGTATTTTGCTGCCTGTCCACCTCATGCAGTACCCTGATCTGTCCCTATTCCACTCCTGCTCCCAACCCCTTGCCTCATGGCTCATATTCCTGCAATAGACCTTGATGCAAGACCTGTCATATACATCCTCGCACCACTGCCTACTCCTGCCCTGTCAAGGAAGCTCCTATCCCATCAGAGGCAGAGCCAGCTATGAAAGCAGCTATGTTATCTACTATCTTAGTTGTACCTACATGGAATTCTACATGGCCATGATGACTGACAAGTTGCCTGTCAGCATGGACAGCCACTAACAAACTGAGGCCAAGAGACAGCTGGACCACCCACTTGCTAGCATGCTATTCAAAACAGTGTGCTTACTTCAAGGACTACTTCACAGCCTGTGCCATTTGGATTCTTTCCACCACACCAACTTTTCTGAACCTGCAACATATCCTTCATGCTCATAACCCCCTCAGCCACAAACTTTGGTTCTCTCTGTTTTCTGCCTTGTATCCCCTACTCTGCTCCCATTCATCATTCATCTCTACACACACTTTCTATTTTGCCAGTGTACCAACATAGTTCTTTCTCATTCTGTCCCTGCATGCTTCCACAGGAGGCAGTACTAGCATATTTCACCACCCCTACCCTGCCCTACCCTGCTAGCCCTACTGCTAAAATCCCATGCCTCTTCTGTACCTCCACTAACCAACCCAGTAAAGATTACTGCTCAACTCAGATGCCATCACAGCTTAGCACCTGGAGAAGACAGTGACCATGTGTGTGCTGTCCTTCTGTGAATATATGAATATGGTCTATGTCTGATGAAGCAGAGAACAGCAGTCTATCTTTTCATATTCTTGTACATAAACTTTATATGTTGACAATAGCAACACATAAACATGTTTAGAGATGAATAAATATTCTGTTTTGTTCTGGGGCACTACTGAGCAGCCTCTCTCTTTCTTTATGTAAATTTGAAACATGATGCTGAAAATATACAATAATGATTTTTGTATTGATCAAATGTTTTGTTGTTGTTTGGTATATTTTGAGGTGAAAGAGCTGAGGTCATGGATAACTCAAGTATGAGACTTTCTTGCACTGGCAGAAGGGAATTAACTATCACATTAAATGTAGTTTCATGGCTACAAACAAGTAAAACAATACTTAACATTAGAGCAGAATGTTACGGAAAGAAAGTACAATAGCGAAGTACATTTCTGTCACTCTACTATTGGCTTAGGAAACATAATAGACAAAAACTTAAAATATAACTTCTGATTGTATCTTGGTTTCAGAAGCAAAAATTATTACAGACAAGTGAAAAATGGAGTCTGTGAAAAGCGTTTAAAAGATAAGCAAAATCCCTACTACAGCTCTCATCATTAATACAAGAAAACTTTTGAAACTTAATGTTCTCAACAAGTAAATCTGAGCAGCCGCAATTCAGATTCTTGAAACTGAAGGGGGGAAAAGAATCAAATGGTTTTATAGCAAAATATTTTTATTGTACCAGAATAATTGAGAAAGGAAGGAACTACACACAAAGACATGTATTATCATAAAGTCAGTTGTAAAAGCTACAGCTAACTGAGGACACACAGAGCAGTGTGGAAATATATCTATATATTTAAAAAAGCTATTATCAGTTTTAGATACAAATATCAGAATATTTACCTGAAAGTGTTATAGAGCAAAGATCAAATTTAAGATTACACTGTATGTGAATGCCACGAGCACTCTCAATAGTAATAATTTCAGTTTCCTGGTAAATGTACATATCTCCAACTTGGGCAGGAAGATGTGTAATAGCTCCTCTTTCAACTGTTACTGCCTGAAAAATAAAGAAGAGATTATTTAACAAATGTAGTGTGGAACAATTACTGAATATAAGAAAATAATACCATTCTGGCAGGTGGAAATATTTACCCATTATATAATTTTGTTCTGAAATGCAGCAAAATTTACAGAGTCTGTGAAGTTCAGGAAGGCAGGTAGCTATGGGGCATTGGAATGAGTCAAGAAAAAATAGAAAACAACTTCTTGCTAAGTACATGTGACAGTAAATATAAGACTTGTGAAGACTTTTTTGCACCCCAGAAGAAGGAAGAAACCAACTCAGCACCACACCCAACCAGGTCTCAGCAGAAAAGAGCAGCAAATGGAAGTAAACCAGAAATTTCAGAACTAAGTGCTGATCTTATAAGGTTTCACCAAATGTGCAGTCACTAATAAATAAAACTGATAAATTTCAAATACTGTACTGCTAGAAACTTAACTTAAAGATGTCACAGTCCAGAGTCTAACTGAAGACTAGCTGCAGGGAGACACAGTGAAATTTGTATATCTTCCGGACATCGCACTAGGCTGTCACTTCCACAGGAAAGGAAAAAGTTATGGGGGCAGCTGTATCCATGTTAAAAGTCATATCACATTTGTGCCATTCAGTTCTCAGAAGATATTCCCAGAGAAAGCGGTCTGGAAATATTAGGTTGTGAACTACTACATGGAAATATGGCCATAATTTGTTTGTACAGGACAATCAATAGTGACATGAATGCTTCGTTACAAAATTTAGAACATCTCCTTTACAAGCTATCAAAAAATAACAGGTGTCAGATTATTCATGGTGACTTTAATATTGATTTTCCTGTGCAGTCCAAATAACAAACTGACATACTGAATCTTCTCGCATTACACTGCTGCAAATTATGGTGCAAGGAGTGTGGCATAGTGGCTAGTGTCACTGTCTTGCATGCTGCAGGTTGCCAGTTCAAATCCAAGCACCAGCAATTATATATTTATGATTTATCATTTCTGGAAGTTTCTTGAAGCATCTTACATTTGTGTATTCTGGAGTATTCAATGTTTGTACAAATATCAATATTCTATAATATTCAATGTTTGTATAAATAGCTGTACTCTCTGTCCAAATCAGTACTGTTCTGGCTCTACATTTCTACATCTACATCTACATCTATTGTGATCCCAATGAATGTACTTTCAGTGCTAAGTATTGTATTTCACTGATGACCTAGCTTTTGGATTTGAACCTTAATATGGTTACAACATGATATTGTTTGGTGGAGACACTGGGTACATCAAAACATCTATATCAGTGTGGCTACAATTAGGCAATAAAAAATCTGTTTCCTAAATGGACAGGAACCAGAATACAAGTAGTACATCATTCCCATGATTCATAGATTCAGGAGACCAATGGATTCCAAGCTAGCTGTAAGTCACCAGCACATCAAGCACCATATCAATGTTCTCTGAAAATTCTCGTCAGGACCTGATGAAATGACTACAAGATCCTGACTAATTCATCAAATACAAAAGGTAGAATGACATGATGTGTTTGGCAAATGTGTGGTTTTACTTGGATGACACAGGCCAGCAGTAGTTTGATTGCAACAAACAGATGCTCTCAATAGCTGGGATAGGTTCCAGACCGAGGTTTGGCGACAATGAGCAGCAAGTCTGCTTAGTGTAGAAACAATTGAATAACAGGGTTCAACATCATGGGAAAATGACACAGTCCTATGTACAGATTGCTTTGGCCTATGTCATGCGGTGAGTCCAAATATGACAAAAGCTAACAAAATATCACACTTGATGAAAGAAGTTGCAAAGACATGTACCAAGCTCTTTTGGTAAAGAATGTCATAACAACCTAGGAATTCATCGAGTGGTGCCAGCACATCAAGAAAATGCAACAGAAGGGAGCTGGATAAAAGTATGGCTGACTCCCATACGTGGTCACTACTGCAGTTATGGAATATTACCAAAACTTTACCAAGTGATATAGTACAGTGGTTAGCACACTGGACTCACATTCTGGAGAACAACAGTTTGAATCACAACCTGTGAATCCAGATTTACGCTTCCTATGATTTCCCTAAATCACTACAGGGAAATGCTGGGATGGTTCCTTTGTAAAGGCCTCAGCTGATTTCATTCCCAATCCTTTTCTAAATCAACCTTGTGCTCTGTCCCTAATGACCTTGCTGTTGACAGGATGTTAAACTCTAATCTCTCTTCTTTTTAGCATGACCTCACCTCCCTCATACGTCAGGTAGTGAGAGAAGCAATACAGTTGTTTATGGCAACCATAACTGTTGGACCAAGTAAGAAAGAGATGGTAGGAATGAATGTTGACCCTATAAATCAGGAGGTAACAGAAAATATTGAAGAAGAGGTGTATTGATCTTAAGCACCAATTTCTGCCATCATTTGAATATGCCAGGGAGAACAGACCAACTCGGACTTCTCCCGAAGTCACTAAACGACAACACAGCAGCGACCGACGCAGGTCAAACCAACTCCTGCTCCAAATATAATGCCCCATAGAAGAACAGACATTTGGAAGACAGAGGACAACATGCAAGCATGTTTCCACTGTGTACACATTGCACGCTACTCCAGAGAAATAAAGTGAGTTTTTTCAAACATTTCATCCACATTTTGTAGCTGTGAATGTGACTGTATTCAGTACTCAGGAAGTTGAATAAAAACGCCTTCAGTCAAAATTTTTTGTGTTTTATTAAATTATATGGTGCATTTCAGACTCTGTGGATCCATCTTCAGGTGCAAATCATCTCATACATAATTTACATTTGCTCTTAAGTGAGATGAAATGCGTTTTTCTGTTCTGAAAAAGTTAGATTTCAAGTTATTATTTTGTGAATCAAGTGCAGAAAATGTGGGAGAAACAGTGGAAAAAATAGTGAAAAACTTATTGAACAAAGAAGGGAGAACATTTTTAACCTTTTGAGGTCAGCAAACATTGACTTATTCAGTCTCTCATCACACACCATGTCACTAATAAATAAACCAATGTATGGTGACCCCAAAAGGTTAAAAATGTTCTTCCTTTGTTTGTTCAGTATGTTTTTCACAATTTTTTCACTGTTTTTCACATATTTTTCTGCACTCAATTCACAAAATACTAAAACTTACAACTAACTTTCTCATAAGAGGAAAATACATTTCACCTAACTCACGAACAAATGTAAATTATGTATTAGATGATTTGTACTTGAAGATGCACCCACAACTTCTAAAATGCATCATGTAATTTAATAAATAAAACAAGAAAAAATTTTGACTAAACGCGTTTTTATTCAAAAGGTGAGTTTTTGATGACAACTGTGCCACCAGATGTCTACATCACAACAGTTATATTCATACCAGTTAACTGCAGATTTTAACAACCTGCGGGATGAAGACTATTGACATACTTTGGATAACATTGCTCCCCAACATGTAATATCTGCTTCCCATTATCATACCAAGGTACCAGCTGCTTGCCTACCAACCAACTTCAGGACAAATAAGCGAGGTGACCACCTATGGAGGTGAGACTGCCATAGATACTATCTGGGGAACATCCACAAATTAGAAAGTGCTCATATAAAATGTCACCATCTGAATGACAGATAATTTGGGACGAATAAAGACAGCGCATGGAGTCTCCACACCAACTATCAATGACTGAACAAAATCATGAAGAAAGATTTCTATGAGTTTTAAGTTACGTTTTTTGGATTGTGTAACACTCCAGCCACCTTCAAATGCATGACTGATTACCTGTTTCAAAACCTTAATGGACTCTGCATATTTGCTATCTGGATGTTTTTGAAGATGTACGAAGAAAATTTAAACTGTCTGACAACCATGTTAAAGTGTTTTCAGACTGCAGGCTTCCACCTGAATCCAAGAAAGTGCCTCTTTGGCATCTAACAAGGTGCTAGCATCTTCTCTAGTTTGAGCAATGGATAATTAAAATGCTGAGGCAGAACTTGACACTGATGCAGGGGTTACCAGATAGGTGCAGTTATAGTGCAAATTCAGGAAGGTGATGAAAAGGTGATATCTTATACGTCCAGATTTCTCTCCAAGTGTGAGATATTAAGCTATAACAGTGACAGAATGACCTACAGTGGTTTGTGTCACCAATAAGTTGTGGTTGTATTTATTTGCTAATGTATTCACAACTGTGCTGGACACACCATTCTCTGTGCTGAGTGTTCAGCCTCAAAGATCTATTGGCTCAGCTGGCAAGGCAGGCACTGACGCTTTAGGAGTATATTGTCACAGCAGTACACAAAAGTGGGCACAAATACAAGTCTGATGATGTCTTTCAAGGAATCCTTTCTTGGAACCCAGCACCATGGATAACATCTCAGTTATCACCACATTAAATGACATTGTTGCTGAACAGAGGGAAGATCCAGCACTGCTAAAAGCCATAGAAGTCTTGAAGAAGAAGGAAATGACTAAAGGAGAATTCCAATTAATAAACAGAGCACTGTATAAGAGGAACTATGATCCAATGGGTTGGAAATGGTTGCTCATCTTAGTATATTCTCTACACCCAGCTGTCATTAAGTATTTACACCTGGGATTCGTGTAGACAGAATCAGATGCAAATACCACTGACCAGAACTCTAACAATCCATTACACACTATACGTTCATTCTTTCAGCATCTTTAGGACATTCTCACATGGTTGAAGCAAACCTATGACCATTCATGCTGTCCTTCTTGATATCCAGTCAATATGCCCTCTTAGTTGTATTTGGTATGGGTCCCACACATTTGAGCAATACTCTAGGCTGAGTCACATGAGAGTTTTTATGGAATCCCCTTTGTTGACTCACTGTATTTCCCTAATATGCTACCAATGAGCCACAGTCTGATACATGTTTTACTATGATTGAGCCTATGTGATTGTTTCACTTCATGTCCTGCAAATTGCTATGCTCAGGTATTTGTGTGAGCTGACCAGTTCCAACTGTGACTCACCGATATTATAGTCATAACCTACATAATTTTCTCATTTTGTAAAGTGCACAATTTTATATTTTTGAACATTTAAGGCAAGTTGGCATTATTGTAGACAATTGGAACCTATGCGTTCTTCCAGCTACAGGGCACAGCTTTTTTGTTTATGGGATCTACAGTAGATTATAGTTAAAAGATGGACTAACACTGCCAAAAATTCACTATGGAATATGATAGTTATTCCACTAGACTCTGGAGCTCTGTTCAGTTTTAATGATTTCAGCTATTTCTAAGTGCTTCTGACATCAACATCTATTTCATTCATGTTTTCAAAAGTATGAACATTAAATTGGAGCAATGCTCCTGTATTTTCCTGTGTAAAATGAACATTTGAAAATGGAGTTAAACTTTTCTGCTTTTTCTTTGCTACCCTCAATTTCAGTTCCTGTTCCATCCATGAGTGACTGGTCAGTATCTTTGGTGCTAATAACAATCTTGACATGTAACCAGATTTTGTTTAGGTTTTGTAAAAGATCTTTCACCAACATTCAGCTGCAGTCATCACAGAAAGCTTCATGCATTGTTTTCTTGACAACCAAACATGTTTCATTCAGCACCTCTGTATCTATAGTCTTATGCTTTGTTTTACACCTATTACACAGTATTCTTCATTTCTTTAGAAGTTTCTTTACTATGACTGTATACCACAGATGTTCCTGACCATCATGAACTGTCTTACTGGATGCCTGTCCATCCACAGCATGGTCTCCTATTCTTTTAAACTTGAGCCATAATTTATCAATGTGCTCCTGTCTTGAGCTAAAAGTTTCAAGTTCCTCATTGAGATATGACACTACTGCTTCTCTATATAGTTTAGCAATCACCTAAATCTGTCTACTTCTTTTAGTTGCCCTTTGCACTTCAGTGATCACTATTCCTAGGTCTGACTTGAGGTTTGCTGATACAAGTTTTGATGTGGACATCCTCAAAAAGGTCAGATCTGTTTGTTTCCATTATATTTAATATGTTTCCATCATGAGTGGAGTTCCATACTGCCTGTGATAGCTAGTTTTCAGAGACATTATTTAATAATATTTTGCAGGATATCTTCTCATGCCTAATACTACCAAAACTGTGGTTATCTAAATTCAGTGTTGAATGATTAGTCTTCTGTTATAATAGCAGTATAATTGGAGCACTTACGTACTAGTGAGCTGAGATCTTCTATTAAGTTTTCAGATACATTAGGAGATGACTCTGATGGTCAACAGAAGGATCCAATTATAGTTTTATGACTATCCCTCACACTTAGTTTTCCCCAAACAATTTCATATGCAGCTCAGTGGATTTGAGTTTCTTGTGTACTGCAACAAATACATCACTTCCCATTAGCATTAGCATATCCTTTGATATATGCTTAAATTTTCCCCAGAACCTCACTGCTGTCAAGTTTTAATTATAACCAACTTTCTGTACCTAATATTATAAGAGCCTCGCTGCATTTTAGGAGTGCTTCAAATTCGAGCACTTTGTTGTGAATGATTCAGCAGTTAACCACTATGATTTTAATACTGTCACCTGCAGGGGACACTGATTCTTCCCAGTCTCCTACAGATATCATTATCTGGGCTGGGTAGAGTCACCTAACCTAAAAAACCTTTGTGTGCACACTGTGAACAGTCAGCTAACTAGGAAACAGCCCCTAATAAGAAGTGCTCACTTGATTCATATATGGGAAACTTACAGTCTCACCCATATTGTGCAAGTCTAGCAAATCACAGCCTAGCTTGTCACAGAATCTTTGAAGTCTCTGGTTCAAGCCCTCCACTTGACTCAGAAGTAATGGGACATGATCTGTTCTGAGGAAAATACTGCAAATTAAGAGCTTCATTGGAACTTGAGCAGCTGTTCCTGCTAGTCACTGGAACGATCCAGGTGTGACCTCAGATCCCAGATATCAGGCATCGTTTGTCGAAATGTATGCCACAATCTGCAGTGATTGCTAGAATAGCCTCTTCATCATGTTGAATGAGGCCCCCAGGCACACAGACAGGGTGCTGACATGTCACCCACAGTCAAATGGAGAAGTACTGATAGATCAGGGCTTAACAACTGGCCAGTTTTGAGCGCGATTACTCGCGTCTGCTCACGCACGTGCTCGCGAGCAGGTGCAAGGTCGCGGAGTAGGGAGGGAGGGGAGGGAGGGGAAATGCGCGCGCACGTTTGAATGTGATCTCGCGTTCTTAGCAGATTTAACTAGCTATCTGAATGCTTTGAACATTTTACTACAAGGTAAAGATCTGCTAATTACTCATTTCATAGATCGAATATGAGATTTTAAAATGAAATTGACACTTTGGGTGAGTCAGCTGGAAACAGGAAACCTAGCTCATTTTCCTAAATTATCATCCATGCAAGATGTTCACAAAGACTGTGAACGTTATTCACATAGTTTAGTTGATCAGCGCTTTCAAGATCTGACAGCACTAGACAGTGATTTTGATCTGTTCTCTCCATATTCAGCGAATATTTAAGAGATTCGTCCTGAGCTGCAGCAAGAAATTATTGACCTGCAGTGTGACAGAGAATACAGAGACAAATTTCAGAACGAGAAAAACATTTTGGAATTCTACAGACACTTCCCTCAGGATAGATTTCCTCGTTTGCACAAACTGGCGACTACAATAATATCAATGTTCAGTTCCACGTATGTTTGTGAACAACTGTTCTCTGCAATGAAATGTAACAAGACACCCCTGAGAAACGCGTTGTCTGATCGAAATTTAAACTGCACGCTGCGCCTAAAATGCACAAGAACAATTACTCCGAACATAGACGCAATTGTAAAGGGCAAAAAGTACAAGTTAACCGAGAATCCCACACTTCAGTGACACCTCTTATTGTGAAACAGTTCACAAATTAATGCGAATGTAGAGTCATACACTATGCTAATAAAATTATGTGGCATGTGTACATTCTCCTTTATTTGTTTCATTTGTCACAGTAATAATTCGTGAGTGATATCCCTGCAGGTGGTCGCGGATTTACATTGACTGGCGGCAGCTGTTGTGTGCCCCACGTGACTCTCCCCACTCTCCGCTCTGGTCCGGTAGTGGGGGTAGCGTGCTCGCGCTGCTCCGTGCTCGCGCCTTGCTGCTCACAGCTTGCTCCGTGAGCACGTATGTTGTGAAGCCCTGTGATAGATTATCTATTTCCTGCAGGAGAGGCAGGACCCACAGTATGTGAGTTATATTTGGTACCTCTGGTAGATGATTCTCAGTAGCTCTCACAACACAACCATTCACAGTAGTTTCATACTGCTTGACAGTAGTCAGGATGGTTTCTAGCTGATAATGAACAGCAACTAACTCAACCTGATCCTGAAAAGAGCATACACAGTGGGACTCAATTATGCCTGGTGCAATATTTTACAGAACAGTAAACAAATAGCTGCTGATCCTCTTTTAATTTATGGGTGTGGTATACTACAAGTATCACCACTACCCTTTGAGAGTTTAAGCAATTAACAGCCAAATAAGATATCTATTATGACAATATAAAAACTTGGTACAAAATTTTGCTGTTACTCTCAAACATTTTATGGCCACTAACAAAGTTGACAATAGTGTTACTGTATGAAAAATACAGATAACACTCTTCTGTTAAAATAGAGAACTAATCTTACATGAAATGGTGGTTATTTATGGTAACTGTAAATCACAAATGCTGATCCACTACATAGCAGCTTATGCACAAGACTCATAAATTATGAAACTTCTCGAAAATGTACATTTCCAAGTGTCTGAAAATAAATTATTCTCACATAAATATATAAAGAAATCAGGGAATGACTGGTTTTCAATCAGGAGACTGTAGCCAAAAGTTTCTATTAACAACTGATAGACTTGTTTTGAATGAGGATACTGTAACCAAAAGGTTCTAAAATGCACAAGTTAGTTAACAGTTGATAATATACAACAAGTTTTTCACACCATTCACATATTTTTGAAAACACACAATATATCACAATATACATGAGCATTAACACAAGCAATGAAAGATTAGCTGAAAACAACATGAGCAGTAGAATTTTAGAATGTAGAATTTTGAATTGGATCTTGTGGTATCAATAGTAATGATGCCATGGTATAGTTTCAAAGGTTGGCACTACCACGAGACACCGACAACAGCGCCCTCTAGCTGGTGCTGTGCAGCTCTATGAGCTCCACTACAGATTCGCCGATTTAATCAGGTGCAGCAAGCCAGGACACTTTGCTTCAGCATTGTACCTACGTACAAAGTTATGTAATCATTTTTCACCTTGTTATCACCTTGTTTTTGCACCAGTAAACTACATTCTTGCTCTACCGACTTGTATTACCTTTCCAGTTCCTACCCACATGCTGCCTCACAGGTGGGATACAAAAAAATGTTCAAATGTGTGTGAAATCTTACAGGACTTAACTGCTAAGCTCATCAGTCCCTAAGCTTACACACTACTTAACCTAAATTATCCTAAGGACAAACACACCACCCATGCCCGAGGGAAGACTCGAACCTCCACCGGGATACAAAATTTTGGCGTGAGGATGCCGCATTTCATCTCATATCATTTTCTTTTTTTGCTCGGTACTGCTTCAGCTTTTTTTTGTGATTTCACAGTGTGACCATGTGAGTGTATGACTGTTTCCCCCAGTTGCTATATAACTTTCATTTGTGTACACCATGGCTTCGCCACAGTAACAGACTTTGCTGTCCAATCTTGTACATTTTCAGGCTCAGCAAATGATGCAGCTGCATACTGCCATAAATGGACTGGTCACACTACAAACTGCAGCTACTTTGGCACCTCTGATTCCACAGCCTGTACCGACGCTGTCACCATCGCCGCCGCCATTTCGTGACGTTGAACACTGACCAGAATACATCGCACAGCTTGAGGCACACTTTGCAGCTTACAACGTACCAAGTACAGAGTGGCTTGCTTTTTTCATTGCCAATGTGGGTGTTGTGTTGTACCATGTGCTTGTGAAATTGTTTCCCACCACCCATCCAGAAACTAAAACGTATGATGAAGTGATTGATGCTTTGAACTCCCACTTCTGTGACAGTGTAAAAATGGTAGCTGCATGTTACAAATTCTTTCGTCTCTGGCGTGGCCCTTCTCAGTCGAATAAGTCTTGGTTAGCGGACCTTCAGGGCTAACTTCTGATTGTGATTTTAATTGCGCATGTGGACGCTCATATGTGGATATAATGATTAGAGACGCTATTGAGCAGAATGTGGTGGATCACCACATCCGCAACAAATCCTCAGATTTAAAAACCTGTCTTTGCAGGAAGTAGTGGACTTGCTAGACAGACAAGATACTTTAGACATGGCTACTTCCATTTTTGACATGACCTCACGTGTGTGTACTTTTAGCGTGGCACAACACATGCCCTTCCGCCCGGTCCCAGCCCAGCCCAGCCAGCCACGACGCACCGCTCACGTGCATGTAAACACGTCTCAAACCAGGCACCCACTAAGAAACTGAAATCATGTCCAAACTGCTTTCGTGCCCACCCACGAGACAGTTGCCCATCCCGTCAAGAACAGTGTTACTTTTGTAATAAGAAAGGACATGTGCAAGCTGTGTGCAGTAAGAGAAACAATAATTCCGAACTTGTCTCCTGTTTGCTTAATTCGCGTGGGCGTCACTGCAATGGCAACTGCTATGATGATGATTCACATCAGCCGATGGACGTTAATGCCATTTATTCAAAGTCTTCTGCTTCACGTGTGACAATGGTGTGAATCAAGTTTTGCCAGACACTTCCTCTCACATTCAGAGCAATTCGAGGAAAATTTTTGTGACTTTGCACATTTGTGGACATTCTCTTCACTTGCACCTGGACACTGGTACGTCAGTTTCTTCACTGAACAAATCTACGTATGACTTGCTTGGTTCACCCCCACTTCATTGTTCGCATTCCATGCTGACTGCATTTACTGGACAGGAAATCTCAGTGATCAGCGTGTGTAGTTTGCAAGCCACATATGGTGCAACGATCCGTACAGTGTCTTTCCATGTGCTCCACTCTAGTGATGCTACAAACATTTTTGGCATGGACGCATTTGAACTTTTTGGCCTTGCAATTCAGGACAATGTACTTTGCATCAATGCTAGTGACCATGCCGACATTGTTGCCACACTGTGCGATGAGTTTGCTGAACTCTTTTCTGATGGCCTTGGTTGTGCCACAGACTTTGCAGCGCATGTTGTAGTTAAAGACAATGCCATGCCTATTTTTCGGCGCGCACGCCCAGTACCGCATGCACTGTGTGATGCCGTAGCTGCTGAACTTCAGCATTTGCAAGACAGTGGTGTCATTGAACCTGTTTCTGCTTCGCCATGGGCTTCACCTATCGTGTGTGTGAAGAAACCAAATGGTCGTCTCCATATTTGTGCTGACTTTAAGTCAACAGTAAATCCCCAGACAGTGGTAGCTACATTTCCCTTACTGCATCCTGAAGACATTTTTGATAAGCTTGGTGCGGGAAAATTCTTTTCCACGACTGACTTGCGGGACCCCTACTTTCAGATTCCGCTCGATGAACAGTCACAGTGCTATTTTGTGATCAACACCCACCTTGTATTGTTCAAGTTTCGCCGCCTTCTGCTCGGTTGTGCTTCGGCTCCTGCTATTTTTCAGTCTTATTTGCAACAGTTGTGTGCCACTGTCCCTGGTTGTGCCAATTAATTGGATGATATAGTTGTATCAGGTCGTACTCCTGACGAACATTTGCAGAATTTGGGTGCCTTGTTTACTGTAGTTTTGCAGTCAGGACTAAAGTGTAACAGGGACAAGTGAAAATTTTTTCAAACTGAGATTCAGTATTTAGGACATGTGATTAACAGACAGGGTATCCACCCCTCAACACCACATCTCAGTGCAATTAGAGACTTGCCAGCACCCAGGAACTTGAAAGAACTTCAATTGGTGGTGGGAAAAATCACTTACTATATTCAGTTTATACCAAATGCAGCGCAGATTGCGGTGCCTTTGCATCGCCTTTGGCTTAAGAACATTCCTTTTGTTTGGGCTTCAGAATGTGCCACTGCTTTCCACAAGCTCAAATAAGCTTTGTTGAGTGATTGCTGTTTGATTCCTTTCGATCCCACCAAACCAGTTGTTTTGGCTGTCAATGCATCTTCTCACATGCATCGGCGTGGTTCTCTCACCCTGCATTAATTCTGTCGATCGCCCTATCGCTTTTGTGTTTAAGTTGCTAAATTCTGCACAGCAAAACTATTCTCAAATCAAGAAAGAAGCTTTAGCTATTGTATATGGCACAACCAAGTTTCATGATTTTTTGCATGCTCACAAGTTCTATTTGGTAAGCAACCATAAGCCTTTGACATCGTCGTTCCATCCATCAAAGCCAGTTCCGGCCCGTACTGCACAAAAGTTGCAACATTGGTCTTTGTTTTTGTTTAACTACAATTACGAAATTTTGTTTCGGCCTACGGCCCAGCATGGCAATGCTGATGCATTGTCTCATCTGCCTATTGGTCCTGACGACGTGTTTGATTCTTCCGAACTGTCCTGCATGTTTATTGATTCGCAAGATAAGGAATTAGCTGATGGTTTTCTGGTGGATTTTCATCGCATTGCTGCCGAAACAGCTGCCAATGCTTCTTTGCAGATTCTTTTGCAGTATCTTCGTACTCAATGGCCTCCATCTGCTACGCAAATTCATGATCCACTTGTTTGATGTTACTTCGCGTAACGTCACAACTTGTCTGTACATATCTTGTTACGAACTGACAATGATCAGTCTCGTGTGGTTGTACCTTGTTCGTTGCAGTCAGAAATCCTCTGACTGCTGCACGCTGGTCATTGGGGTATGGTGAGGACAAAGCAATTATCGCGTCGTCACTGCACTTGGGTCGGCATTGATAGACAAATTGAGAATTTGCGTGCTAACTGTCATTCTTGCGTGGAGCATCAATCTGCTCCCCACCAGTGCTTCTTTGCGTAGCCAACTCCTACTGCGCCTTGGCAGCGCGTTCATATTAATTTTGTGGGTCCTTTCTGGGACACCCACTGGTTGATCATTATTGATGCCTACAGCAACTTTCCTTTTGTTGTAAATATGTCTTCTACCACATCTGCGAGTACTATTTGGGATTTGACATCTATTTTTTGCATTGAGGGCCTTCCTGAAGTTATTGTCTCCAATAATGGTCCCCACTTCGTGTCCTCAGAGTTTGAAGCGTCCTGTGTTGCTAATAGCATTCGCCATCTGACCCCCGCCCCGTTCAACCCCCAGTCGAACGACGAGGCTGAATGCTTTGTGCATACATTTAAGTCACAGATGAGCAAGTTGCATGCCACACACTCTTGTGAGTGTGCGTTCTGCACTTTCCTTGCATCCTATCACTCTCAGCTGCGTGGCACCCATTCCCCAGCGGAATTGCTACATGGCCACGTCCATCGGTCGCTCCTGCAGCTCTTACACCTGCCGCCACATGCTCCTGCTGCTTCGCCTCATTCTGGCTTGGTGACACATGATTTGGTGTTGTATCGCATCTTCTCTGGTGGGCAGTGCTGGAAACAGGGGCGCATTCTTCGCCGGCTTGGCCGCGCCTTATTTGTCATTTCTGGTCCCTATGGCTCTGTCAAGCAACACTGGAACCAGATTCGTTTGTGTCGTCCTCGGTTTTCTGCCACTGGTTGTTTTCTGGCAGAATTGGAGGCTTCGCAGCTTCCGCCGCCACGGTCCACGACTCCACCGATGGCACCTCTGCCGCGGGCGGGCCTCCAGTCGTCGCCGCTGCCAGTCCGGTCACCTGCACCAGACGGACACCTCCTGCCGCCATCACCGAATTCCTCCACGGTGCCAGAACTGATGGACGCTGAGGCTGCCATCACAACACTGCCGATTGTATCTCATCAATGGTGCCAAAATGACAGCCTTTCATGGTTGTTGCTAGGCTCAAGAATTGAAAGATGTTGCAGGGGGCTATGTCTAGTGAATGCCATGGTTCAGACAACTTAACTGTTTTGTATTGTGCCAAAAAATCACAAACAAACATTGAAATGCAAACAGAAGCATCATTGTGATACATTTTTCATGAATAGTTTTGCCACAATTCTGGTAGTTATCTATGGTCTGCTTCATGCAAACAGTGCAGGTAGTATTCCTTATTGACCATATGACCATAAAGCAAGAACTCATGATCCACTATCCAATAGTAACCAAAGAAAACAGTGATAAGAACCTTCACATGTCATCAAACTTGTTGGTTTTTTCTTTTTTTTCCAGTTTCCTTAGGAAGTTGCCATTGGGATGACTGGTCATTGGTTTTGACATTATCAGCAACCTCTTTGACAGTGATTCAGTGATTTTACAGAACCATTTTCTTTACCTCTTCTACACTGTCATCAGTAATTGATGTGCTAGGGCATCCAGTGTGGTTGTCATCTTCATCTTCTCGGCCCTCTTTGAAATGTTAAAACCATTTATAAAACTTTTGCTTTACTCACAGCATGTTTGGCAAAAACTGCAGTCAACATTTTGAATGTGATGCTGCACTTTATTCCATTTTTCATGCAAAATTTAATGAAAATTCTTTGAGGGATCTTTTTCAAAAGTACAATTTTGCCAAGCACTCAAAAAGACATATAATGTTTTTGACTGTCAACAATACACCAGATACTAAAACAGCTGCAAATGAAAACATACATCAGAAACATGGTAAAAAAATTGGATGATTCAAGCCCTGAAATTTAAAAAAATCCCATTACTTTCGCATCACAATTCTTAAATGAATGGTACATACCAGCAGATAAAGTTAACATATTTCAGCCATTATTTAGAGGAAGTCAAATTTTGCTGCCAATTGGATTTCAAGTGGCCATGGTGAGCCCATCATGTCCTCACACATGAGGGTGTTTCATCCATGCCATACCTCCAGGAAAGAAAACAGCACATAGAGATAACATATGAAGTAAATGGGACATTCAAAACTCATCAGTGAAATTTATTAGTTGTCAGACATGGAGTTCCCCATGGTTCCATATTGGGACCAATTCTCTTCTTATTATATGTAAACAATTTACATATAAACAGTGAAAACAGTAAGCTATATCAATTTGTAGATGACACCAGCATCTTAATTACAGGAAGTAGCAAAGAAAACTTTGAAAATAACATTAAGACCATTACAGAGAAGATAATACAGTACTTTGATGCAAACAGTTTGATTATAAGTCTGGAAAAAACTGTTCCAATGGACCACCCAGAACAGGACACCAGCAAATCCTCCTGCAGAAATAAGTGGACAAAAAATGGGGAGTACAAAATTTCTTGGTATATGGATTCAAAAAAATATGAAATGGGATACACACTCAGACTATGTGAACAAAAAACTGAGTAAAACATGTTTTGTAATGAGATAGAGTGCAGAAAAAGATTATTAGATTACTGGAAGGGTTAGATCATAGATCATCATGCAAGCCACTATTTAGGAAAAATAAAATACTATCACTTCCATGTATTCGTATACTTCGAAATGTAATTATTATAAAAGAAAAACTAAACAGCAGCAGTCTGATCATGACCCATAATGAATCTGTACATAGCTTTCACACAAGACAAATAAATGATGTACGTGTGCAACAGACAAACACAGCACTATTATAGAAAGGCATACTCCACCCTGGCATCAAATTATACAATGCACTACCCAAATCCACAAAAATAATAATGGACTTAAACAAGTTAAAATCAACTGTGAAGGATTACTTGGTTGAGCACTGCTTGTATACAGTAAGAGAATTCCTAGAAAAACAAATCTGCCTCACCGATTAAGACTGTTTTCACAAAATGTGTAGCGTAATAAATATTGTATAATTTTATCTTTCGTTAAAATGATGTCTGAAAAATAAGAAAAAAGTCAATGAATGTGTATTGTAATTAATGAATGGTCCAGTATCTTTTGTACACTGTACAGTCCTATATTCACAGGATCAATAAATAAACAGGTAAATAAGTAGGCAGCACGTATTTTTTGGAGGCTTTCAAGATTTTTCACCATTGAGTGTGATGCTGCTTGATGAGCTGGTGACCATAAACATTCCCTATTTTTAAGAGATATCTGATCAGTGCAATTTGAACTCTTGGCATGTATAGTCCAAGAGAGACTATGCCAAATAACAGCTGCAATGTATTAACTTTACCTGATGGTATGTTCCATCCACTTGTATGTGAAATTTATAGAATTGTACATTGGTGTTAACATGTATGTGATTGTATTCTAAGTAGTTAGTGTATTATCTCTAGCACTTATGATGGTCACTCAGTGACCAAAATCCAGATCTGCTACAATAAACACAAGTTGTGACTGATTGCTATACTTTCTTTCACCAAATGAGATAGCTACAGAGATTGCTGCTGTACCACATGGGTGTAAATGGTCCTATAAACTGATAAAAGGAAAGGCAAGCAGAAATAGACTGTATTTGCATTGTGCAAATGACACAATCATACAGCTAATATGTAAGAGTCACAAGTAATTTTCATGGAACTATGTGATTTATAAAAGATAAGGTTAAGTAATCTCAAATGTTCATTTCAAGCAGGCACAATAGAGATTAGTACAGTAAAATTATAACTGCTAGTTTACAGTATATTACAGTCACACCTATACTAATGAACCAAAATTATATTACCACTGCCCACCATGGGATTGAATGCCACCTGGTGATGTTGTGGGTGCATAATACAGCAAGGAAAGTCTATAACTAGAGAAGAGACAAATGGCGTTATCATACCAGTGATAATAATGACAGCAGATATGGAAATCACTGACATAGGTGACTCTGACAAAGGGCTGATTGTGCCTGGTGCCTGGGAAATTCCATCTTGGAAACTGAGAAGCTCACTGACTGTGCATTTTCTACTGTCATAGTCATCTACAGAAAGTCACTGATGGATGATAAAACCGTGATTACATGACAAGGCATTGACTGTCCATGCTTCACCACAGAATGTGGAAGTTGGAGGCTTGCATGATATGTAAAGCAACTCTGATGACAGAATACAATTCTGGTGCCCAGGTTGATGGTTGTGCCTAGATAAAATATCATCCAGGTGAACAGCTACTCGAAACATACACTGCACCTCATATCGTGGCTTGTGAGGGCATTATTATGCCATAAGGGAAATTCACCTTGGCCTCTATGTAAGCTGCAGTAGTAATTGAAGGCACCATGGCAGCTGAGGGCTACATAAACATTATTTTCGGGTAAATTCAGCTTGACTTCTATGGGGTCTGTAGCAATAATTAAAGGCACCATGGCAGCTCAGGACTGCATGAACTTTACTGAAGGCCACCTGCATCCCTTCATGCCTGATGACATCCATGAGAGTGATGTTATCTTCCAGGAAGATAACTGTCCATGTCACAAGGTCATAATCATGCTACAGTTGTTTGAGGAGTGTGATAATGAATCCATGCCGATGTCTTGGCCACCAAATTTGCCTGATATACCATCAACTCATAATTCTGAGAATTATACGAGCTATACTAAGACATCTGGTGCCCCATACCTCCAGAAATCTGCCAACGATTTTTCAAATCCATTCCACCCACAATCACTGCTTCACTGATGATGATGATAATGTGTTATGGGCATGTAACAGCAAGGTCTTTAGTGTCTTGGTTACACTATTATATTTCAAAGGTCAACCAACACACTACTAATAAGGTGGTAATAAAGTTTTGGATAACCAATGTATGTTGCAAAGCTGTGTAACACACTAGCAAATAAAGTTAAACACCTAGGAGGAATGGTATGACATACATGCAATCACATTCACAAATATACCATCAGCAGGTATGAAAATCGTTAAGAGTTGCCACTATCTATGACGACAAACAGAGTGCATTAGTGTTGTCATTATGTGATCATGTTATGAGATCTGACAGGGTATATACTGTGTCTGATGGTTACTGAGCATTGTGAAGAACCAGCACACTACAACAACTACAAGAACAACAACAAGAACAACAACAATAATAATAATGTCACATACAAGAATAACCAGCAAGGATAGCTGAGCACTTTAAAATGATGCTTCTGGGAAATGGGGAAGTGAGTCTGCTCTGGATCATAACCACCTCACAGACTAATGATGAGGGCTGGAGGCATGGGTGAGGCTTTTAGGTGGTTTTTGACATCCAATCAGGTAAATACTGCCCTGGTACTCACGTTGTGTCTCAGATACAAGCTAGCAAACATGTAGAAAACTTTTCCCATACTTGACCACCCATTTACTCTAGACACAGACACAGACAGATTGCATACATAGATTCCATACTGGGATAGTGATGGCCTCAGGAAGAGAGTCTGGCCTCCAACTACAACTAACATTGCCCCAATCCTTATAACAATGCTGGCTGCATAAAAGAAATAGAACAAGGAAAAGGGACAAGAAGAAGATAAATAAATGAAAAAATAATAAAAGCATGTATAATCCCATTAGAAACAGAAAATTCTTAAATTTTAAATCTTTATAGTTTATTCATTGGATTTTAATCTTTTATCACTGTGCTTGTGTTTTGTATGCAGTTCAGTCACATTAATGTGACCACCACCTATGTTTGATGTCAATGTACAATAACCACTCACATGGATGGCAGCTGGCGACACTTGAAATGGAGAGTATATAAACTGTGTACGGAAGATGCAGAACAGAATGAGATTTTCACTCTGCAGCGGAGTGTGCACTGATATGAAACTTCCTGGCAGATTAAAACTGTGTGCCCGACCGAGACTCGAACTCGGCACTTTTGCCTTTCGTGGGCAAGTGCTCTACCAAGTGAGCTACCGAAGCACGACTCACGACCGGTACTCACAGCTTTACTTCTGCCAGTACCTCGTCTCCTACCTTCCAAACTTTACAGAAGCTCTCCTGCGAACCTTGCAGAACTAGCACTCCTGAAAGAAAGGATACTGCGGAGAAATGGCTTAGCCACAGCCTGGGGGATGTTTCCAGAATGAGATTTTCACTCTGCAGCGGAGTGTGCGCTGATATGAAACTTCCTGGCAGATTAAAACTGTGTGCCCGACCGAGACTCGAACTTGGGACCTTTGCCTTTCGTGGGCAAGTGCAAGAGCACTTGCCCACGAAAGGCAAAGGTCCCGAGTTCGAGTCTCGGTCGGGCGCACAGTTTTAATCTGCCAGGAAGTTTCATGGATGCAGAACACATTATCATAGTGTGGAAATGGAAGCAATTTACCTAACATCCAAAAGTGTATGATCATTGACTTTTGGGTCAAGGGTGGAATCATTTCCAATGCACCTAAGTTCATAAACTGTGTTAAAGTATACCATGCATGGCAAAATGACGCTAAAAAAATAGTAATAACAATAATAATATGCCAAGGTAACTGTGGTGTATCACGGGCCAGAGGTGACAGGAGTGAACGATGACTGCAGAGATGTGTATGGTTGAGTAGATGTGCAACTGTTGAGAAACTGACAACCCAGATGGATTGAGGGGCTATCAGCAGCATCTCCTTAATGGATGTTCAGTGAATGTTGCTGCATATGGGACTCTTCAGCAGCTGCCTGGTTCATGCACCCATGCTGACTGCTGTTCATCGGTGGTGAAGGTGTGGAACTTGCATGCCAATACAACTGGACATCCACTGAGTGGCGACAGGTTTACTTTTCAGATGAATCATATTTTTTGCTGCATCTGACAGATGCCCTTTAGTGTGTACAGCCCTGCAACTATTGTTCAAAGGGTCCAGGTCAGAGGAGGCAGAGGAGCAGGTCTGGTTATTATTTTTGTGGCATTTCCTGGGTGATATTGTCATACTGGAAGGCACAACAGACCAAGACAGGAATGTATTTATCCTTGGGAACCATGTCCACCCTTACATGCAGTTTGTTTTTCCTCGGCATTATGGCATCTATCAGCAGGAAAATGTGTCACACAGCTTGCAGTATATGTGTGCAATTCAAAAAGTAATAGGATGAGTTTACCTTACTCCCCTGATCACTGTACCCCCCTGCCCTCCTCCCAGATTTAAACCAAATCAAGAATCTGTGGGACCACCTCAATTGGGCTGTTCATGTGCATGGACCCTCAGCCATAAAACCTATTGCAGCTGGCCATGGCACTGGAATTGCTGCACATTCCTGTTGATACCTTCCATATCCTCATTGACTCCCTTTCTGTACATGTGCACTGCAAAAGATGGTTATGTTGGCTTCTGACAGGTGGTCACATTAACGTCACTGGACTTTGTACAACACAGTATAAAAAATAGTGAAATATTAATTTGCCATCTTTATGTTTTAAATATTATTGCAATAACCATATCATGGATGATCTCACACACTTACATCATTAAACAGATCCACTTGCACCACGTGTTCATCAATCAGTAGCACAATGTCATACAAATGTCCTTCCATCACTGGATCACTGACCAGCAGTATTGAAAAGTTCCTATCGGAAAAATCTGTTGACAGAAGGTAGGAGCAAGATCCCCGGAATTCAAAAAATTTCTGATCAAATGTCATGAAGTGTTGTGGTGCAACTATCAATGCATGACCTGTGAAAAATAGTATATAAACAATTAATAGTGCAAAAATTTACTCACATCTTGTTCTTTTTAGATACTTACTTATATTAACTACAATAGATTCCAGAGTAATACAAAAGCCCATAAGCTACAACATTATATGGTAATGTGATTGTTGGTCTCAACAGAACGGTTACTATAGAACAAGTACATTTGGTTTGGATTAATAACTGTTTGCTAACACAAAACAGGAAAAATGAAAAGCCATTTATACAAATAATATCAGACCGGAAAAAGTTTCACTTAAAAGCTTGATGTTAATAAGCCACAACACGCCTCTCTGCATGTTTAAAACCTTCTACACAAGCATTTCAGCCAAGAGATAGAACTCATTTTTGCCTCAAAGTTGATCAGTTAATATCTAGATATGTACAGATAAGGAGGAAAGGGTGCCAAAGAGCTGCCTTATCACATAATTTCTCAAGGAAAAATCAAAACAGAGAAAGTCATTTGCAGGGCCAAATATAATCCTATGCTTCCTCCTCCACAAAAGCAGCAAACTTATTAATGAACCATTACCACACATTATAAATTCCCCATTCCTGAATGAAACACAAACTTATTAATGAAACATTACCTCACATTATAAATTCCCCATTTCTGAATGAAACACAAGATTGCAAAAGTTATACTGCACCCAAGAGGAGAGGAGGAAATGAAATGGAATTTTACAGGATCAGATGGCATGTGATGTTATCTCAGTGATAACAATACTGAGGCAAAGTTACAAAGAATTTGGCAGTATGAGCCCAGGTACCAGTATGATGTTACACCCTCTCTGGCATGGGTGCATCCACTGATTTGGTTGGGAATGGTATAATGAAGCTGTTGTATCCTCTTCTGAGGCAAACTGGTCCACAATTCTTGTAAATTGTCCTTGATACACTGGATATTGGCACTGGGACAGAACTGACATCTGAGCTGATCCCACACATTCTACCAGTACAAATCTGGGTTTCTAGCTGGCCACAGGACCACCTCAGCTTCAGTGCACACAGTTCATAGAGAAGCATGCCATGTGTGGACAACCATTGTCCTGTTAGAAAATGGTGCTACAATATCGTCATATCAGAGGTAACACGTAAGGATGCAGGATGTCCACGATGTACCTTTGTGCTGTAAGAGTTCCCTCAATCACTACCAGACATGACATGAAGTCATACCTGATGGCTCCCTGCACCATTACACCAGTAATATCACCTCTGTGCTTGGGTGCTTCTCCCATTAGAAGAATGGGATCTCTCTACAGGTCACCATCATATTTACCAACGACGGTCATTCAGGATAGTGCAGCACTGCAATTCATCACTGAACATAACGCAATGGTGTTCACCACAGTCCATGATTCCCAGTCATGGAACCTTGCCAAATGCACCCATTTGTGTTGTGGTGTTATTAGCAGCCTACATATGGGATGGTAATTTCTTATTCAGTTGCTACTATTCTCCAAACAAAGGTGTGGGATGACACACAATGTTGCTGGGAGTCAATTATTTGTTCTTGGATGGCAGGCCCAGGTGTGAAGGGTTATGTGTGCTTGGTACACAGTATGACAATCCTACCCTTTGGTGGTCAGACACGATCAACTAGAAACTTGATGAAAGTTGCCCTACTGTTCCCACACAGTCCAATATTTTATCACTGTTACATCCAAATGTGCCACAAATCTGGATACTGCAGGATTCAATCAGCTGGCCAAATGGAGACCAACAATAAGGCCCGTTTCAAACTCTGTAGTTCACTGATTCCATTGTTTGATGTTAGTATGCACCATTTCTGTGTCCTTCAAAGTGATCACTCAACATCTGATGCTGTTTGAACACCTTATATACTCTACCTGGGCTGGTAACAGCACTGAACATGAACAATACTAATGCACTCTGGTGGCTGTTCTACCTGTCACAGAGAATTGTGAATCTCATCATTTACATATCAACCAATGTTATGAACATTTAAGAAGTTACATTGACATGTGACCAAGTCTTCAAGTTGCTCCACTTTTCAAGTGGTGCATCTGAGTACATCAGACTAAATACATTCCTGAGGAACTGGAAAATTTTATCCCCTGCTCAGTTTGGTTTCCAGGGAAAGAAAACAACAGCTGATGCAATACAGGAATTTCCACATCTGCATCTTAATGCAGATAAAACACCTGGCCTCAGAATAAAACTCAACTGGTCCAAAGTAAAACTCTACTGGTCCCCACTGTATCACTAAATGATATCCATTTTGAATTTGTCAATGAAAGCAATTTCCTATGATATCTATCACTGAGAAACTCATGTGGAAATGCCACACTGACATAACCAGCACCAAACTGAGTACAGTGTGTTTTTTGGTCAGATAAATAAGAAATGTGGTAAATATTTGTACCTTGAAATTAATGTACTATGCTCTCATTCATTCAGTACTCATTTATGGAATTACAAAAGAAAGCAGTCAGAACAATACTAGCCAAACAGTGTGTGTGTGTGTGTGTGTGTGTGTGTGTGTGTGTGTGTGTGTTCAAATGGTTCAAATGGCTCTGAGCACTATGGGACTCAACATCTTAGGTCATAAGTCCCCTAGAACTTAGAACTACTTAAACCTAACTAACCTAAGGACATCACACACACCCATGCCCGAGGCAGGATTCGAACCTGCGACCGCAGCAGTCCCGCGGTTCCGGACTGCAGCGCCAGAACCGCTAGACCACCGCGGCCGGCTGTGTGTGTGTGTGTGTGTGTGTGTGTGTGTGTAAACCATTGTTTAAGAAACTGAATATATTATGCTGCCCATGCCAATTCATACTAGATCAACTATATTTTACAAAGAAAAATGTCAGTAAACTGGACAGGAACTATTTCTGTTCCTATTATGACACAAAATTGGTTCCTGCTGCTGCTTCATCTATATGTTTGTTCCATTGAAATAGAACAGGGCTTCACCCATCTGACTTCTAGCATGAATATATAATGTCTGAAGATAGCTTTTGTTTATTCATCTAAGTGACTGTTTGCATGCATGACTGTATGTCTCTATCTGTTATTCCCTAAATTGTCTGGTAATTGTGGCTATTGGTCTGTTATGTGAAGCAACAGGGTATAGTGTGCCTAGCTGGTGGATTAGTTGGTGGGGCAACGTTTAAGTTTTCTCATGTATAGTTACTGGCTTTCCTGTTATGTATGTAAGGACAGACAGTTCACCTAACAGTTTTTTGATGTGTGCATTGGGCATATATCTATCTGCATTAGGTAATGGTATGGAGGATTCTATTATGTAGTGTTTGAAGTTTGTGCAAATGGATGTCTGCTGTCCTTGACCAAACTTCAGATCCATGAAGTACAGTAGGGAGGATGATAGCTCTGTACAGTCATAACTTTGTTTCTATTGTCAGCCCCACACCCTTGAGGAGTGGATATAGTTGATTAAATACAGCACAGCCTCTCCTACGTGCCCTTTTTACCTGTTTGGTGACTGTTAGCTTTTGTCTCATTGTACACCTAGGTAGATTGCTGATTTGATTGACTCAATATTTCTGCCTGCTACCGAAATCTGTCTGTTTGGGGCAGTTAGTTTTCTGGCGAACATGATTGCAACCATTTTGCCTAGATTTATTTTAATTTTCCATATTTTTCACCAGTTGACTATTTCATCCAGGTGTTCTTGTAGTTTCCTGATGATGAAGTTGAGGTTGCTATTACTTTTGTCCACCACTATGTCATCAGCGTATAGCACTGGTTCATTGCGTAACAGTTTTAGTATGGCACTCAAAACTGACCCCTGCAGGACCTCAACTACAGCATCCCTGATAGTACTAACATGTTTGCCACACCTAACAGAGTATTGCCTCCCCATCAAGAATGAGTCTATCATGTGTATTATGTGTCCTGGAATGTATAACTGGAGTAATTTGTATATTAAGCCATCATGTCAGACATTGTTGAACACTTTCTCAATGTCGAGAAATACCACTCCTGTGCTGTGTATTTTTATTGGGTTTGGGTAAGGATACAACCTGATCAGTATTCCAAATGGTCCCTAGTGTTGACATTTGGTCACAGAGGTTTGTAGATCGAAATTATCTTTATCATCTGGTTACCTATTTTTTGTTCTATCTCGGCCACCTCAATCATGACCAAATTTGGTATGTGAATTGCTCAGTGGCAAATCGTCCGCCTCACAATTGCCGAAACTCCTCCCCCTGGGTGGTCTTGTCAATTGACCCTGTGGACCGAGTAACTGCGCATCTTAAATCGATCAGTCAGCAATAGAAGCATCTCCATGATGCAGGTAACATCTATGATGTGCCAGTCAAGAAAGGACTGTAGCTGAAAGGTTTTGTCAGTGATGCCATGAGCATTCCAATTTAAGATTCAGAAAAATCTTTTTCTATTAAGGTCCATTGTCAAATAGCAACATCATGGCTTCTACTATTACCATGATCATTGAAAATCTATCGGCCTCTACATGAACTTTTGTCAGTGTCTCTGCAGCTTTTTGCACCAGGGTACTCAGGTTTAGCCCCACAAACAGTGTCTGAATTCCTTCAGTAAGCTGATGAGATCACCACTAGTAGTTGGCGCCACCTGAGGTGACTCTGGTGGGGGTTCTGGAGCTGTTCTAATAGCTTCATCACTAGTAGCAGTTGACTGAGTTACTGGAGGATCCAGTGGATGCAAATCTGTCAAAATGTAACATCACAGCTTTCCTCCAAAGCACTAAGAAACATGACAGTTTTGCATTTACCCACTCTCTCCAAAGGAGAGAGGTCCCTAACATGTCAATATGATAGTCAGCAAGCACCATAGAATGTCTGCTCCTCTCGACAGTCCCCCCTTGACAGAACTGTACGTAAAAGGTGTTAAATATATTTTTCTCAACCGATTTGTCTGAAGTGTATCTGCAGGTCCCATGGATGAAAAGTATCAATGAGTTTTGGTTTTGAATAATCCTTTTGGTCTCTATCAATATTTGCACCTTCCTTTTAGTGTGACTAGTGCCCCTGCTATTTTCCAATTACTTTTAAACGAATTGACTATGACTGTCCTGGGTAGCATTAATTATCTTGATGATATTGTTGAAAAATTTGTGAACTTTATTTTCTGTCTCACAGTCTGCACTCTTATGGTGTTACCTTTGCAATTTTGTCAACTTTCTGTTGATTGTTTGGGGTTTGAGGTCTTGTGGAATGGGGTTCACCCTCTGAAAGATCACATCTTCACTGTTACGAGTATTCCTTGCCCCTCGTCGAAGGAGCTTCAGCCCTTCCTAGGGAAGATAGACTACGATCATAAATTCTTGCTTGGGGCTGTCACACTGGCTTGCCATTGCATGCCTTGTTATGGAAGAATGTACCTTTTTACTGGAACCTAGATTGTGAACATGCTTCTCAGTTGTTGAAATCTGAACTACTCTTGGCAAGTGTTTAACGATGTTCTCTCTTGTACAGCACTTACTTTTGATGACTGACAGCTCAAAGTATGGGGTCAGTGCAGACCTAATGCACTGATATGCCAATGGCTCTGAATGACCTCTTGCTTTCAACTCTAAATCTCTCACACCAGCCCAGCAGTGTTACTTTGAGATGTAAAAAGAGGCTCTTGCCATAGTAAATGCTCTACAAAAACATTTTTTATGGTTCCAAGTTTCACCTTATTACTAAATATAAACCCTCGGTTTCCTTGTTTAACCCTTACACTGCCTTGCGTGACAATGCAGCTTGCTGCCTACAATGCTGGGTGCTGTTTTCGTCTCGCTATCATTATGAAATCCATTTTTGAACTATGCTAAATATGCCAATGAGGATGCCTTTCTCATCATCCTGTGGGTCCTGATCCTGACTTTGATCATGAGGAATCGCTTTGATTCCATCTCGATACTGAAACACAGGCTGCAGTCGAGGGTTTAACAATTACAAGCTCACACACAGCAGCTGCCATTGCAACTGACCCGGTCCTCGACCAGGTGGTTCAGTTTGTTCAACAGGGCTGGCCAGATAAACCACCCTGTGCAACTATTTTGCTTATGGTTCCACCTCTCTGTTTTTTATCATGTTTTGCTGTTGTCCACAGAAGACCTCTCAGCATAGTCATTCCTACCATGTTACAACACGAGGTTCTACACCTTCTCCACCAGGGCCATTGGGAAGATTCTAACACTAAACTGTTAGCTAAGAGACATGTCTTTTGGCCAATTATTGATGGGAAAAGAATCCATTCTGCTGCAACTAGTGAGCAGTGTGCCTAACAACAGGCAGCTCACAGGGCATCTCTCTCCCCCTGGCCCACTCCCCGCCAGCCACTGGAATGCAATCATTTAGACTTTGGGGGTCCCTTTTTGAATTCCTATTGGCTATTAGTTGTGGATGCATTTTCCTGGTTTCCTTAGATTCTTTGGTGTGTGTTGATATTGGTTGTGGTCACAATTTATACACTTTTGAGGATTTTTTTTTATTGAGGCATTGTCCTGTACATTAGTTTCTCATAATGGGTTCCAGTTCATTTCTCACACCTTTCAATTGTTCTGTGGTTCAAAGAATCAGGATGCATTTCAGTAATTACAGGATGCATTGTTAAGTAGTCATTATCTGATTCATTTTGCTCCAGCTAAGCCTGTTGTGTTATCTGTGGCTGCATCTTCTTATGGGATTGGAGCTGTGCTCTCCCATGGAACTGGTTCATCAAATCAACCCACAGCTTCTGCATCAAAGACTCTCTACGAAGTGAAGTGCAATTACAGTCAACTTGAAAAAGTTCCACCAATACTTTTATGGTTGGAACTTCTATTTGATTAGAGATCAACAGTCTTTAATAGTATTGTTCAATCCTTTCTAGCCTGTCCTTCCATGGACAGTGCAAAAATATCAAAGTTGGGCTCTGTTATTGTTTACTTATCAATACAAATTGTTGAAAAGCACAACATACGAACACTGACTTATTGTCTTGGTTACCAGACACAGCATATGATTCATATGAGGAATTATGTTATCAAACTGGCATTCAAGATTTTGAACTTCTTCAAAAATTTGTTCTTGACTCTCACCATATTGTAGTAGCAACTGGTTCTGACCAGTTTTTCAGGTTGTTTTGCAATTTGTCTGCCATGGATGGCTGTGCAGTATGAGAGAAATTCCTCACCAAGTGATGCATCAGTACTTTTCGCATCATCATGCGCTATCTTTGTGGTCAGGTGTTCTTCTGTTGCATACAGAGATTGACGATGTATGAGCCTCCAGTGGGAGCTTTTGTTCTTATTGCACCGAGGTCATTGGGGTGTACTCTGCACAAAGCAACTCACCTCCAATCATTTTACTTGCCAGAGCATGGACATCCAGATTCAGAAAATGACCTCTCATTGCGATGTGTGTACAGAGCACAAATCCATTCAGTCACAATGTTTTCCTGAACGGCCATGTCTATCTAGAGCTTTGAAATACATCGTTACTGATTTCACAGGTCCATTCTGGAATATGCACTGGCTCTTGGTGATAGATGCATACAGTAAATTTTCCTTTGTAGTCCCTGTGACATCCAACACAACTGCTAGTGTGGTATTGGCTTTGTCTTCTATTTTTTTGTCTCAAAGGTCTTCCTGAGGCCCTTGTCTTGGACAATGGGCAGCAATTTATGTCGGCCAGTTTTCAACAGTTTTGTGCCATCAATGGTATACACCATGTCAGTACGGCACCTTTTCACCCTCTGTCTAATGCTGAAGTTAAATGGTTTGTTTAAATATTCAGGTGCCACATGGAGAAACTCCATTTCTCCTACACATGGGAGCATGCCTTAATGATTTTCCTTTACTCCAGCTGCTCCTTGCCATCTGACAGGAAGTCACCGGCAGAATTATTACACTGCTGTCATTACTGTACCCTGTTGCATCTTCTGTGGCCACCACAGAAACTACTCGTGCCACTGGGTCAGACAAAGTTTCAGCCACAGAATGAAGTTTTCTTTGAAGTTTTCAGGAAGAAACAGCACTGGGAGCACAGTGTCATCACATGAGTGTTAGGTTGTTCTCCTTACATCATTAAAGTGTATTTCGGGCTGCATTGGCATCACTCGAACAAGTTCTGGCACTTTTATGTCAATGATTCTGCCACAGAATTTTTGTCCACAGATCCAGCACGCCACTGGGACCTGCAACAGCAATCATCTCCTTATCTCTGCCAGTCCTGGATGGCACCATCCAGTATGGTGCCAATGGACTTTGACACCACCAGTCCAGCTGCCAGAACTGGTTCCAATGGATGTCTATGTCCCTGTCACCAGTTATTTGCCTGATGTTCCCAGTTACTTGCAAAATTTATACTCATTGTGGACAGGGAGCTGCCACTGGCCATCTTTACACTTCCTGTCTCCTGATCTACATTTACATTCAGGCCTCCCACCTCCCCTCACCATCATCATCTGACACAGCACTACATGACAATGTTGTGGACATTTTGGGGACAGGAATATGGTGTTGGCCACAGAAGGAGGTGTCATGCCAAAGTTGGTATGTCAAGATGGCACCACAAGCAAAGAGTCACTGAAATACGCAGTAACAAATCACACACATCAGGGTAGGCATGCCACCAAATGTTTCCTTATGCTGTCACAGCCATAAAGTTACTTATGTCTGAGTACAGTGTCATTTAGCCCATTCTCTATGTAACTAGTGACCAACTGTAATCCTCACTTATGACAATAGTATTGTCACAATACAGATCTGGCTGTGTGTGACGACAATAGTTATACAGAAATTTATGCCATGTGAAAGGCAATTGGACTCTGATGAGAATCCATTAGTCTGTAATGAAGTGCTAAATGTTATAAGCATCAGTGACAGCATTAGTTTCTGTGTGGATACTACTTCTTTGCATCGTTAAGTATTTTTCAGGTTCAGATTGTGATAAATTACTAATAATATGTGTGTGTAGTATCTGCTCGACCTCCTCCTGAAATAGACTTGCTGCAATATGCCACAGAAAGGATTTTAATCTAAATCTAAGGTCACTAATAATGAAGCACTGCTTTTGCAGCATACAGGAATTCTTACGATCTGACCTGCTGCAATAACCAGCAGCATGTCTGGAAACATGAGGCAAGTGTTTAAGTAATTTTATCCACCTGTGTTTACATATGAGTGCATGTAAATGGACAAATGAGTATGAATTTTATTGTTGCAGATCTAAAAGCCTGCAATCTACTCATATAATGTGGTAATGACACTGCCTGTAGAGTTCAAATACACCTTGTTATTTGTATGTGGATATTCTTTTGTAAATATCTATTAGTTGTTTGTTTTCTTAATTATTTAGTATCCTTTTCCTCTCCTATTATTAGCCATTTTGTAAAGCAATGTTTAAACATATTTTTTTTTTAAATACATGAATTTTCTGAGAGATTTAGTATGTATTCTCTTCCATATTAACACCCATTTTATGACCAGTGTACAACACCTATTAAATGAAACTTTCACAACACTCCCATCATCTACAGTACCTATTAAAATGTGACTTTCACAGCACTCCCCATTATCTACCATCACATCACCCACTCTGACAAGAAACAATAAAAATACAATACAATACTGCACAAAAGTGTTTTGAGGAATGGATGCATACTTGGAGAATACTGTTGACATCTCCCTAATCTATCTGAATGACTCAGAAGGTTTCATAGCAGTAGCTTTAATCTCAGGGATGTCCCTAATCAGTAGTACTTTCTTTATTTCTTCATCACTCAGCAAGGGGGTGACCTCAGAATTTTGCAGATGATGCAATTATCAGTAATTAAGTACTGTCTGAAAGAAGCTGCATAAATATTCAGTGAGCTCTTCATAAGATTTCAAAGTGGGGCAAAGACTGGCAACTTGTATTAGTTGAAAAAAGTCTTGGTTGCAATTTTATTTTTTTTATTTATCAACTATGTGTTTCACCTTATTTAGGCATCTTCAGGCTGATCTTAATTTGATATTTCTTAGGATGATCCTTTAGACAGTGTGACAGTGTAGCTAAAGGGCATTGTTGAGTACATCAGGCCATCATCACCTTTGTTAACCTCAGTAAATACTTTCTAGATGGACGTGAGTGACTCCAAGACCTGCATAACGCGTATACATTCACAGGAGCAAATTTGGCATTATTCAGCAAAATCACATTCCACAATTAAGCTCAGTTCTTTGTGAGTAGTAGTAGTAATAGTAGCTTTATTCATCTGTAGATCTCTTTTTACAAGGATATAGGACATGTCAAAGTATTTACAAGTTTAGATCAATTTAAAATAAGCTAATTTGTATATACATATATTTACAGACTTATAGTTAGAGACAATCATTAGATTTACTCATGGAATACAATTGTTTTTGTACAAATAACTTATTAAATAATGTAATGCCATACCGCTCACTCATATCTCACTATCAGCCACTGCACACACTATACACACATTGTTTCATAACACATCACTCACTACACACACACACACACACACACACACACACAAACACACATTGGTGGTCTCTGGACCATTTTCTGTACCGCAAATTCGCATTTGCTATTCTGAAAAACTAAGTCAGCATCCCTCCATAATGAGAGAGATGTGACCTCAGAAAGGGGAACAGGTGTTAGTATTGTGCTGTGCATAGCTTGGGGGTAAGTACTGATAGAAAGGAAAGAACAAGGGAAAAAAAAACATAAAGTGAAGGTGTTATATGGAATGTTGGATGTTTCATAATCATTATTATTGTTATTTATTTGTATAACATTTTTTTATCAAACCCCTACTCTGTTTTATCTAAGTAATCCTTCAATGTATAAAATGCATTGCACAACAGGTACTTTTAGCTGCCTTTTCAAATAAGTGTATTTTTGCAATTTCTTTAATCTCTTTTGGTAATTTATTGTATAGTTTTATTCCTTGGTAGAAAATGCTGTTTTGAGTTTATGTTTAATTTTTTCTTGGTAAATGTAAGTTGAGTCTATCTCTTGTTGCATGGTCATGTACAGAGCTGTTTGTGCAGTAATTACCAATGTTATTTTTGATGTGTACAACTGACTGGTAAATGTATTCACATGGAGCAGTTAAAATCTCCAATGTTTTGAACAGCTCTTCACAATGAGCTCGACTAGTATTTTTGGTTATTATTCTTATGGCTCTTTTCTAGAGTTTGAAAATGTGTTCATATTTTGTATGTTTGTTCCCCAAAAAAGAATTCCATACCTAAGAATTGAGTGTACATATGAATAGTATGTAACTAAAAGTCAGTGCATGTTGCACACTGATAATAGGATTCTAAGGGCATAACATTCTGTTTGCAAGTACCTTTGTGTGTTCACACCACTTCAGCTGAGAATCAATATTCATTGCTAGAAATTTTGCATTTGTTACACAGTCTATAGAGGTACCATCTACATTTAATTAAACATTGCCATTTTTCCTCTTCAAACTGAAATTCATGGCATTAGTTTTCTTTTAGTTCAATATCACTTTATTGCTTATTGACTAATCATTAACCTCCTTGAGAGTTTCATTTGCTTTCTCAGCAAGGAGTTCTCTGGTTTTCTCAATGACTATAATATTCCTGTCATCAGCGAAGAGAATTTTTTCACTATGAGTAACACTACTGGGAAAGTCATTGATGTATATCAGGAACAGTATAGGTCCTAACACGCTACCTTGCGGAACCCCTATATTAATGTATTTTGATTCTGATAAGTGTTTTACTAAATGTTTAGATATATTTGAAGTATATGTTATCTCTACTCTTTGTACACTATCTGTTAGGTATGATCGAAACCAGTCATTAGCTACCCCTCTAATTTGTAATGCTTCTACTTTATCTAATAGAATCTTGTGGTCGACTGTATCAAACGCCTTAGAAAGATCCAAAAAATATGCCTGTGACATACTCATCTTTATCAAGAGCATCAAGTACATCTTTTGTGAATTCTACTATGGCTGAATCCGTATTTTTGCCACTTTGGAAAACAAACTGTGATTCACTTAAAAGATTGTATTTATTCAGGTAATTTATTAATCTGTCTTTCATAATTTCTTCTATTATTTTTGAGAATGCTGACAGTAAGGAAATGGGCCAGTAATTTTCTATGTCTCCTGCATTACCTTTCGTAAGCAAAGGTACAACTGTTGCCTGTTTTAACTGCTATGGAAATGTCCCTGATGTGAAGGATTCATTTATTATATTTGTTAAGGGGTCTTGTATAATCCCTATGCACCATTTCATTACAAACATTGGCACTTCTTCTAAGCCTACAGACTTTTTATTTTTTAGTGTTTGAACAGTTTTATTGACTTCATTCTCTGTGGGTGGAAGTTGCAACATTGTATTTAGTGCAATATTGTTTACAGGTGTTATATTTGTTTTGGGGAATTTTTGCTGTAACTTCTCTGCAATACTTGAGAAATGCTCATTTACATAGTTTGTTAAATGTTGTGGATCATTTATTACCTTATCCCCGTCCCTTAGCAGTATGTTATTCTTCGATTGTTTGCCTCTCCCCATTTCCTTTTTTATAACATCCCAGACTGCTTTGCTTTTATTCTCTGCATTATATATTATTTTGTCATTAAATGACTTTTTCTGTAGCAATCAGCACCTTCCTACAGATCTTTTTGTACCTGTGATAGAAATTTAAGAATTCTGGATAATTGTGAATCTTTTTCATGGAACTGAGGTGTTTAAGTGTTTGGGAGGACTTCTTAATACCTACTGTTATCCATCTGTTTTTGTGAGATGTTGATACAGACATGCATACCTTTGGAAATGCCTTTTCAAAGTTCAATTTAAACAATGTGGAAAATTTAAAGAATTTCATTATCACATTGGTTTCCTTATACACTTCATCCCAACTTTGTTTCTCTAGCTGTTTTGAAAAATCTTTTATTTTGATTTCTGATCGATGTTGTTTGTAGGTTTGTAGTTTAGGGAATGATTCGATGCCTGATTTTACTGTTGTTATTTGACAGAGATGGTCTGATAGTCCGAGATCTTTACAGCTACATCACATTTTTCCCTGTCCATATCTGTGGCCGCATGGTCAATTACTGATGCAGTCATTTTAGTAACCCTTGTTGCACTATTGACCGATAGGGACATGCCAAAATTTAGAAGGATATTTATGAAGGTATTGCTGGATTCATTTATGATATTAGTGTTGATGTTAATGTCCCCACAAAGAATTATGTTGACCTTTATACTTGAGACTTTATCTGCAACTTCTGTTAATTTATCAAAAAAAGTGTCCACACTACCACTGGGAGATCGATACATGTACAAAATGATTAATTTCTTGGTGATGTAAAGCCCTGTTAATTCAATAGCTGACATTTCAAAGTATTTGTCTTCACTTACGGTACTGAGGTCATGTCTTGATTTGAACTGTGTTCCTTTTCTGATATAAATGCATGATCCAGCACCGCTTGAAGTAGTTCTGCAGTAAGAGTTTGCTTTTTCATACAATTATAATACTACATGTTGGATTTCTGTGTCTCTACATTAGTGCTCAGTAATACAAACTACTGTGCAGTTCAAAGATTTGAGCTCAACTTCTAACAGTTGTATTTCATTTTTTATTGATTGCGTGTTTTGATGGAGGATTGTTAAGCCTGTGAAATACCCCACGTTACTCTTTCCAATGGTTTGTTTTTCTTTGTGACATCTGGTATATGTGTTACTTGAAGTGTTAAAATCTGTTTTGTGAGTGTTTTTTTTTCAGTATTTTTTAAACTGCTGGAGATACTCTTTAGGCAGTGGATACCTGTTCTCTGGATTTATCCTAAAAAAGACCTACTTCTCCTACTTATGACAACAGGTATTTGACTACGTGTGGCCCGAGATCCACCCCCTATACTTTCATGAATCAGCTGTACCAATCTTCCCTTCCCAGTCCTGTTTAGGTGTAGGCCATGGCTAGTGAAACCCCATCTGTTGATAGTCCCGACAAGCACCAGAGAAACATAAGCAAAGTTGGCTGTTCTCAGAGCCATCCCTAACCCCACATTGATTCACCTCACAGCTCCATCAAGGTGTGGTCGATCATGATGCCGGAACAGCTCAACAAAGTGTACGTTGGTGCCAAGAGTCAGGGAAGCTATCTTGTACGGGTCACCACCTATGTCATATGCCCCATCCCTGTCCAAACTGTTTCCCGCCCCACCCACTATCACTATATGGTCCTCTTTTGTAAAGTCCTTACATAAAGATCCTAGGTCCTCTATCACATGACTTAGCCCTGCATTTTGCTTGAAGATACTGGTGGCCTGGTACACTGCCCCTAATCTTTCCTGTAACTGAGGGCCTACACCTCTCCCATGGCTACTACCTAGCAGCAGCACTTCCTTGTTCCTAACACTTTGTACGTTCCTAGGCTTCTTGGCCTCAGTTGAAGTGTGCTGCACATTTCCTGCTCCTCATTTTACCTGAGGCTCTTCTCCATTTAACTCTGGCAATGGTAGATACCTGTTTTTGATGTTGATGATAAAACTGTCAGATCACACTCTCTTTCTTTCTACACTCCTACCAGCTGCCAGTTCCCAACCAACCTCCCCCCCCCCCCCCCCCCCTCTCTTGATCCTTATGAGTTCCTTCCTTGCTTCCTCCAACTGTGCCTGAAAGGTGCAGATTTTCCTTTCCTGTTCCCCTATCAAAATGTTCCTACTTCATACTCTTCAGTTCCAGGAGAAATCCTCTTCTGTTCTCCCAACATTCTCCCCACTGCATCCCCCCTAGTGAAAATATTTCCTACAAGATTGGCAACAAATCCCTCTAATCACTACCCTATAACAGCTCCCACATTTCTCACTCATGATCAGTTTCTAAAGAATAATTAAGTTTAAAGAATGTTTTAAATTTGTCAAGGATGTTAAATTGGCAGTGTGTAAACAAAAAACAACACAAAGGCCTTATGTGCAGTGGTTGTTGTTTTTGTACTGATTTAAAGATACAATGACAGAAGTATGAATTTGCAATTACTTTGCTTTTAGAGAATTTATGTTATCAGGCATGTTTGGTCAGGTTTTTAAACATTTATAACTCAGAAAATTTAGGCCTAGATAGCATCTATTTAACTAGTAAACAATACGAAATGCATTAGTTAAATATGATTTAGCAATATTTAACTACACTTTTATTGGAACAATAGACACTAATGAAACTAGTAGCTGTCTTTGTTAAATGAATTTTGCACTATCAAGAAAACTTGAATGGAATTTTTTGTGTTTATGTCACTCAAAATTTCGGGTTATGTAGTGATTCTCGGGACTTTGCCTAAAGAACAAGTTTTTTCAAGAAAAAGCTCTGTTGTGATGCTAATAGTCAGTTGTGTGATAAGATTGGACCCTACAGCAAGGGTACAAAACAAAGAAAATTAAAATCGGACACTATTTTCTCTTAAATAAGTTCTTTTAGTGGACGAACAAAATACCTGTGATCTCACTCAGTGGTTTGTCATGGCCTGAAAGGCCTCTGTCAATTGTTTTTTTAATATAAATAACAAGTAATAACTCACTCAATAGTAGGGGTATGTAGTTGCCAACGGATACATAAAAGAAAGTAAAAACTATTTAGCTTTCTGATGAATTCCTGATGAATGTGGCAACTCTACTTTCCTCCTCTATGAAAGTGAGGTGCTAACCTAAATCCTGTGACACTTAACACATCTACACCAATGATCACACAATGTTTAGAGGGGTGGAAAATATCAGCTAGATTTGATAGTTTTAATTCATCAATACAAAGAAGCAATCCATTAATTTTACTCCCCAGTCCCTGAAAATTCTAATGCAACAAGGGAAGCTTTGCAATTCATACTGACTGGGATATAATTATGTGGAAATAAAATGTCTAGTGATTGTCAAAAGTTTTCAATTCACAGCTGTTTTTAGTTGTGCTAGCAGTAACAGCAGTGTTTTATTCATCCATGGATCACTTTTGCAAGGATATTGCATACAGTATGCCATGGTGTTACAGTTCAAATAAGAAAGAAAAAAAAAACATGTCATATCTACATGGATTTACATGCTTATAGATATAGTTTGACAAGTATGATAAAACTGTGTTGTTTGGTTTATTTTTAAAAATGAAAATTAGTTTCAATAACAACCTCTGTTGAAACTTGGTACCTTCCTTTCATCTCTTCTCCAAAAGCTGGAAAGCTGACAACTGTAACCAATGGTATTTTATATCTCATGACTGACTTCCTCATCATATGAGACTGGCCACGATGTATGAGAACATGTACAAATTTAACACTAGAATGTCTTGATTTTAATATTATCTTTACCAGGTCACACACTATTTTGTACTGTTAATACTACTGCCTAGCCCACCCACTATAACCATGGTAACTTCTTCACTTTATCTTTAGAAATTAATCCTAAATCCTCTGACACCTGACCCAGCCCAGCACTTCATAAAAAAGAAACTGGTGACCTAACAATTAATTATAATAAAACTAAAAGAATCTATAATTAACATGCCAGCAACAAAATATTATAAATTAACAATGAAGTCATATAAAACCAGATGATGAGCTATTGTATGCAGATAGTTGAACACAATGAATTGATGGGGAAATAAATAAATTAACAGAAGAGTAAAATGGTCTGCGATGACTTGTTGTACTGAATAGTGCTATCAAAACTAAACTGTCATTATGTCTGTGATGGATAGTTTACAATAAGTATGTACTATCATTTTTGCATTATGCCTGTAAGACAAAGACTTTCATTGCAAAAACAATTCAAAAACTGTGGTTTCCTCAGAGAGCAATGGGGATGAGGGATGTATATTAATAACAACTTGGAAAGACAGCAAAATAAAGAAAATTATCACAGAATAAACTGGAGTGAAAGCTGTAGTTATAATGATAATGAAAACAGAATGGAGTTGAGGGAGATAGGTGGCCCAGAAAGTAAATGTAAGGTAGAACACAAATTTTTTTTTTGCTGGATTCCTAGAGATAAGGGAAGATTAATATGATGACTTATGAGAACATTGGTGTATGACATTTGAAAACATTTAGGAGGATTTTTGGCATCTATTGCTGAAAGCTGCAATTTATGGAAAACCTTGTACGACTTTATACAACAGTGGAAGTCAAATCGCTGGTGATAATGATGATCATGAACTTGAAACACTGTCATCAGAGTGTGTCCTGAAGAGATAAAAACATTCTTTTGTGAGTACTTATAAAACACAATTTTAAGCTAAAAAGAGCTAGTCCAAGAACTTTCCACAAACAGAGAAAAAAGCATTCACCTTCACATCTGGTATCCATATTTTATTTATTTATTTACTTATTTATTTTTCTTTGAACTGTTATGCATAATAGATGATGTGTCAAATACAACACCAAATATGCACACACACACACACACACACACACACACACACACACACACACTTAGGCTTCAACACCAAATTTCCAAGGCCATGGCACAATTACAGCATTGAGTGATGCTATTAACTACAGCTATAGATTTAAATTTTAAGCCTTCAAATGACATTCTAATGCTCTGACTTTATCTCATCTTCCCATGGCATAAGATGAGAATTTTGATACCTCAGCAGACATATATTGCCTGCAACAAGATCAGCTTCCAACATTTGTCACAAACCTGCCATTAAATTCTCAACCCAATGTACATGCTACAGCACAGTAGGTCCCATAGTGAATTTACAACTTTACATGAGATGGATGGCTCCATAGTTTCTAATCATGTCAAGCAAACCTACAAAATTATTTCCTCCTCCCCTTATTAAAAAAGTATAACATGATGGTCCTCACACCTTCTCCAGAAAATGAGACTAGTTTGTTAGCCCTGATTGCTGCAACTCCAGGTTTAACTCTCCTGTAGGAGGCACACTGAAGAATGCAATGGGCCACACAATTTCTTCTACCTGGCAATGAATAGATACATCAACAAAATATTCAGCCAGCTCTGGATGTGAGTCTGACATCAGCCAGAACTATAACAGCCACTAGTGCGCCAAATCTTAGCCCCTACACATGGTTTCTGGGACTACAGCCACATAAAATTTTAAGTGATAGTTTACAATCTGAGGCTGACATGTCTCCCTTCTTTTGCAGATTGGATGACATTCACCATATTCTATCATCTCCATAACATCCATCATCAAATGGAACAGGTGAGCAACTCATGCAAATCATAAGGTTACACATGACCTTTATCACTGAGAAGAGTCTGGCTGAGTCTCTACACAGGAACCAAACAATGATGGAATTCTGCCTTCTCTTTCCAGATGATCAGAAATATCCAGTGTGTGCTCATATGCAAATAATGCCATTAATTCAGATGAATGCATGTCTCTGTCATCAGATCTGAAGGTACACAGATGGTGATGATGCAGATACCACTTGGAACACTACAGTGGCTGAGACTCTACACAGGAACCAAACAAGGATGGAATTCTGCCTTCTCTTTCCAGAGGATCAGAAATATCCAGTGTGTGCTCATATGCAGATAATGCCATTAATCCAGATGAAGGTACACTGATGGTGATGATGCAGATACAACTTGGGATACTACAGTGCCACGTCATCAAGATGTTACTTCCTCTCTAATGGCAAGGGCCAGACCATTACAACACTGGCAGTCAGGGAGCACATTGAGTGTACTCTCACACCAAGAGCAGCACTACCACCACCAACATCACCTCCTCTTTGGGTGACTGTAGCTCATTTCCAAGGATGGAGATGGTAAATGAAGTGTCGTGTGGCTAGGGCCTCCCATTAGGTAGACCAGTCGCCTGGTGCAAATCTTTTTAGTTGACACCACATCAGCATCTTGGATGTTGATGGTGATGAGATGATGATGAAGGCAACACAACACCCAGTTCCTGAGCCGAGAAAAACTCTGACCCAGGCGGGAACCAAACCCAGGCCCCTTTGCATGGCATTCCGTCACGCTGACCACTCAGCTATGGCAGCAGACTAGATGGTAAATCAATCACCCATGTAATGCCACCATAAGTACTTACTGAGGACATCATTCACCTCTACACCCTACTGGAAAACCATTGCCATTGAGCACGGCTGGCTTGCCAGGATTAGTAGCAGCACTGGCAACATTGCATTCCAGTCACACTTATCATTGTTGTGGGATAGGGGAGCTAATTCAAACTGTTCTCAAGCCAAATGACGCTAAATTGTTGCAGCTGTATTGAACTGTTCACAGAAACACAACTGTAGGCTGCTACCCTTTGAGGGGGAGCTAGGGCTTGTTTCACTGCATAGTTCCTAGCCATCTGGTAGTCAAAATTCTAGTTTGTGTATGCTCATGGCCATCTGCCACTATATCGTGCTCACACTCTATGCTATAGTGATTGGAAAACAAAATCTGCCATGTTTTACAACTGTGCTGAAATTCTTTTCCTAATGTTAAAATAGTTACTTTTGGTCCTAGTTCTACACTAAGTGAATTGGTAGTTCTATCTGTAGTGTTGTCACGCATGGGACACATGGCTGTGGATGCCCATGAAAGGTCAAAATTACTAGTCTGCAGATTACGCAATCACTGAATTGGGTGGGAAAAGGCAAATAAAGTCCAGAAACACCTTAAATCAGAGACACATTCACTTCATTGATGGTAAAGTGATGCTGTTTTTCAACTGAACAATAATGTTTTGAAAGCTTAAATAAGCCAAAGGAAGAAAACAGAGGGCACTTTGGAAAAAAGCTGTTGAAGTTTTTGAAAAAGCAATGTTTCCAGTCATAAAGTTCACAATCAGCACTTTTTTAACAGTAAATTTCAGATAACTAAATCTTCACTTGCTTTCATCCACATAGCATGAAAATCTTTTAAATTTGTGCCCCTAATCAATCATTTATTTTTTATTTGGTATAGACGCAAATTTTGACAAAAATAGACATGAATTTTGCAAAACATAGGTGCGAATTTTACCAAAAATATGTGCTACAGTCCCTAAATATAGTATACCTTGTCTATTCCAGCGTTGTATTTGAAATTAGACACTGTAAAGACATAATTTTATAAGGGGGAAAGGCACATGCTTCGAGGGGTGATTGTATTTGTTATTCTGAACAAAAAACTTCAGTCAGGCAAATGCCCAATTCCAAATGATTTCTGAGACAGAACACATTTCATGTTCATTGTTATTTATTTTCTGTATTATTCAAATATTGTCATTGTTTACAATGTACCACAGTAGTGTATGGGGTGTCACCAAAGATTTTCAATATTCTCATGCTGTCTTCACATAAAATATTAGTCATAGAGAAGAAGTGAATAGGGCCTTTTTGTATGAAATGTAATGTAGTTTAATATTGCACTGCAACCATTTTCACCGGAGGCAACATTTTCAATCTATCCAAGAAAAACACCCAAAAAATTATTCAAGCAAAACTTAGCAATGTTATATTAAATATGTTCTATCACAGGAACCATTCAAAATAGACCATATGTCTATATGAAGTTTTTTTTTCAGAACTGCCAATACTATTACCTTCAAGACATGTACCTTTCCTCCTGGCTGATCCTGTATTGTGATTAGCACAACTAGGGAATTTCAATTTACAGAATCAGCATACTTACTGAGAGTTGTAAAACAAACTGTATATGCAATGTAGTAAACACATACAATGAAGTAAATATTTTATAGATCATGCATCGACTATGGGTGGGCTGCACACATTCACATAGTTTTTGTGTTTACCATGGTGATGAGACATCAGGCTTTTAAATAAAAGCATTGTGTATAAATTTGCTTGTAGGCATATTGCACTTGTTAAATGGAAGTTGTCAAGACCTTGCCAACAGCCTTGCTCCCATGGTAACAACGGTTACCATCAAATCACCGAAGTTATGCACTGTCAAGTGGGGTGCCCTCCGCCCTTGAGAGGCAAAACTGAGGAGCTACTTGATTGAGAAGTAGCATCTCCAGTGTCAAAAACTGACATATGGCTGGGAGAGTGGTGTGCTGACCACATGCCCCTCCATATCTACATCCAGTGATGCCTATGTGCTGAGGATGACATAGCGGCCAATCAATACTGTTGGGCCTTCATGGCCTGTTCGGGAGGTGTTAAGTTTTTTTTTTATCAAGACCTTAATGAAGGCATCATGGTTGCCAGTTATATAGTGTCAGTCTTTATGTACTTCTGTGGGACATAATGTTACAGAGACAAGAATCAATATTGCTTGAATAAGAACCATGCAATGTAAAATGATGCTACTGCTGATGGTTAACAGTCTTGTTCATTGCTGTTTACCAATAAAGTTATATACATTGTACTGAACAGGCTCCCATTGTTTTGATTACACTATAATCAATTTACATAAAAAACTAAATCTCTTAAATTATCATGCCACTAACTTATGTCCTTACCTCTCTTGAGCCAACAGACTCCAATAATAATTGGGTAGCTCCCAGTACTTAAAAAACTAATCACCCACTGCATAACTGGCAACTTCCATATAAACTGAAAAGAATTGTCTTGAGAAAGACGTAGCTTTGATTGGTACATCTACACCTAAACACTATAATATACACGCCAGATGATACTTTTTTTACACCATATTTAAAATATATTCCCTTAAGAATATTAGTGGAGTTCCCCATTGATTACTGTTTATTAGTAGTATTTGAAAGATATTAGGTTTACCTCTCATTTCTAATTCTCTTGAAAACTAATTAATTTTAAATTATGGAAATTTGGCTCTTTTACATGTGTCAAACAATCTTCTTTCTGTACTCATTATTTTTCAAACCTGATGGAAAATTTATTACATATTAGCACTTGCCTTTGAATGGAGGCAGCCAGTTTGATGGGTCAATAAGTGACTTATATTCATAATAGAGTGTCCAGAAAGTAGTGTTTGATGTTGAGAAATAGTTTTGCATATCGCTTAACTTCTTATACTCTGGAATCTCCTGGAACATAGAGTTCATAAATGAAAGACATTACAGCAGTTTATTATAGAAACATTCAAAGTATAATTTTATTGACATTAATTTATCAATATGATACTGACACAAATACAACGAAAATTCCAAAATGAGATAACAATCTGTTACTACCAATCCAATGGAATAGTTTTAAATACCACAGTTATATTACTATATATATAAATCCCAAACTGATTTTTTTCTTTATCAGTAAACTCTTCCCAGCAAGAAATGAGTAAACCCCCAATTGTTTACAGAATCAAACTCCCATGTATAAAACAGCTTTAAATAACTGACTACTTTCTAAATGAGTTGATGCGTTAAATATTGGACTTTAAATGTATAAGTGAGAAGAAGTTTAGGAAATGTTTGAAATTATGCTTAAAGTTGATTGTAAGTCACTAAGTGCTCTTATTATGAAACACTGGATGAATACAGCTGAGGAACTTTTATTTCATTTTAAGCAGAAGCTAGTTTTTGAAGCACCTTAATATTTATGGTGTCATATCTCCTGAACTATGTGTCATAAAATGATATAATTTTACATGTATGTTCAGTGACACATGTAGATTCTGTGTGAAAAGAGTGTTGCAGATATAACTAGTAGTGTAGATATGATAAATTAAAATATTATGTTTGAAGCTGAAGTCTTACTGAACACCATTTTAAGCAAATTGTAGTTTCTCACACATCTAAGTATTTATGACATCATTTCTTCTGAACTATTTATCATACACCTGTTATATTTTTGTAAGTACATTGATTGGTATATGTGGTTACTGGCTGCAAATTGTGCTGCAAATAGAGTTATTGGTAAAGAAGCAATAAATTAAAATGTCATGCCTAATGCAACCATTTTACTGCATGAAAAGAGAAAATGTGTTAAGTGGAAAACTTTTTTCCTTTCACCAGTGAGAAAGAGTTTTGGAAAGGTTTGAAATAATGTGTAATGATTTTTGGATGTCACCAAGTGCTCCAGTTCTCAAATACTGGATGAATAAAGTCCAGATATTTGTGTGCTTCCAATTATGTTACTTTGAGACAAACACACAGTTTCTAACTGTGATACTTCTCTTGTAAAACATGTGTGTGTGTAAAATGTTTAACATAAGATTATACCTCTTAATGAGTAGATCATGACAGCATTTTGAATTTTTAAATTTGGTCAATAATTATACAAAATATTCAAAATCAAATTTTTTGTCCCTGGAAACCTGCAACTAGTACCAAGTTCCAGGTTCTAGGATTGCCATTTAGTAATATAGATAAATCTCTATTAAAATATAATATTTTAAGTACCATTTTAGACTTTCTGTTGTTTTAATTTTACTGTAACCACCATCCTTGATTTTTCAGTTAGTTTATTTCTGTGGTGCAATACCTTAACTGTCACCATGACATGCATTATCATAAGATATCTGCAGAAATCATGTAGGCCATTCAACTATGAATTACGTTAACCTTGTTGTGTGTATTTGCATGTTTTAACTGTTTGTGTGTTGTGTTTGCACTCCTAGGTTTGTCTGTGTACTAAACCAATAGATCAGGAATGAAGATTACTTGTGATGGATCAGAAAGAACTTCATAATATGTGACTACAGAATCAGTAAGAACCTTTCCTGAATAAACTGTATATTCATAATTTTAATCTTTTGCTACTCATAAATTCAGAGAACAAAGGAATAAAAAAGAAGAAATAAGACCAATTTATGAATGTACATACTTTGGGAAATATGCAGAGACAAGTATGGATGAAGGCCTTCAAAAATGTGAGAAGTGCCATAAATGTTGTTTGCAAAACTGGTTTTCTGCTCAGTAACACCAAGATTTCAAATAAGTTTTGCCATATTTCTATATTAGATAGTATTCATTATGGTAGTAGTTTACTCTTGTATGCATTAACGGTGACAGAAACTTTTCTCACAGAGATACATTTTGTGATTCTTGGCTGCATCAATGAAGCTTATGAATAATGGCATGACAGTTTTTAACAGGATAAATGAATTTTTGCACTTAAGAAAGGTACAGTAACAGATAATATGATTCCAGTAACTTGATAGAAGGTAGTGTTAATGGTTACTCAGTGTGTATAGCTTCCAGTTTCAATGCCTATATCCACTGAGAGAACATCAAAAAGATTTTGTTGTCAGAACACAGGATTTCACTTTGAATTCTGGATGTAGATAAACTGCTTTATGAGCAATGTTTTTGTATCCTGTGACACAGAGGGAAATTTCTCTAGCCATACAAATCAAATTTTTGATACCAGAGAGAGCTATCATTAAATAATGTGATATTCTACAAACAAACACTACTGTTAATTGTAGTAAACATAACTTCAGCACAGGCATTAAAATCTTAAATGCCAAAACATTGTTATAAATTAATTATTCTCAACAAAGGATGCACCATAAACTAATACAGAAACACAATATCAAAATCAGAACTTTATTCTCTCATTACATAAATATATAAGTCCTGGATTTATGGTATAGGAGACTAGTCAATGTATGTAATATAAATGAGGTAAATATAGTGGCAAAGTTCTGAAAGAATGTAAATTGTTTAGGAGTAAAGGAGACCACCAGTGGCCTTGCTGCAGTGCTAACACCAGCTCCCATCAGATCACTGTCGGGCTTTGGCTTACACTAGAATGGGTATCCATTCAGGTCTGCCAAGCTCTGTTGGAAAGTGGGGTGCACTCAACCCTAATGGGCCAATGGATGAGTTATTTGATTGAGATGTAGCAGCTCTGACCTTAAAAAGTGACAATGTTAATTGTAGTAAACATAACTTCAGCACAGGCATTAAAATCTTAAATGCCAAAACATTGTTATAAATTAATTATTCTCAACAATTGTAGTGCTGACCACATGCCCCTCCAGATTCGCATCCAATGATGCCTATCAGTTGAGGATGACATGGTGCTTGGTTGGTACCATTGGGCCTTCCAAGGCCTGTTTGTATCGAGGAGAAAGGAGACCACACACTGAATAGTGGAAGCATTACAATCATATACAGGTACACACAAAAGAGAAACAAAATTTGCTAGCTTTAAGAAAAATCTTGTCCAGAGCTAGAGGACATACACGCACACACATGACTTTGTGTGTCCAGCCAGTACTATGTAGAGGAACAGTTTGTTTGTGTGTGTGTGTGTACTCTAGCTACAGAAAGGATTTATCCTGAAAGCTAGCAAGTTTTCTTTCTGACGAAATTGAAATTCCGATCTTAGCTGTAATCAGGCATTGAAAAAAATTCAATGGACACTGCTGAAAATTAGTGGTGCACCAGGACTAAAATCCAGATTTCCCATTGTACGCAGACAGTCACCTTAACAACTTTGGCTACCAAAGCACACTTTCTGTCCAACCCATATTCCCAGCTTTTCGCAAATTACAGGCATAGTGTCCCCTGCCCATTACCCTCATTCTTCACAGCCTCGCTCTGACTCCTGCAGGAGTTCAGGTGAAGAGTAAATCTGCAGTGAATGGTGAATGATTATTGATTGTCGTCAAGGTGCTTATATTTATATTTTTGTGGAGTCTATTCTTTTGGACATGTACAAAAGAACAGATGCCTTACACAAACAAAAGCAATCTTTCTCTATTGTGTGTGCCTGTCACTGACTCAGCACTTCTAATATTCAGTGAGTAGTCTCCTTTACTTATAAATAATGTAACTGGGATACAAAGAAAGTGTCAAAAAACCATAAATTAATTTGCAACAATCAGTACAAGTATATTACATAATTCTCAAAAGAAAGTTTTACTGCTATTTAAAAATCATGTGTTTTAACACTTAACATATTTGTACAAGGATTCCATCTAATTTTTTCCCCAGAACATCATCAGATATGTTTATTACTTTACTCTTCAAGTAAAGCTTTATTATTATTATTTAAAAGTTCTGTGTTTTAATAATGATGCTTTGCATGAGTAAAGCTTTATTATTATTATTTAAAAGTTCTGTGTTTTAATAATGATGCTTTGCACAAGAATGGCATCTAATTTTCCTTTCAGCATACCTAACTGTGAAAGTCTTTTAATTTTAATTTATTATAAACTTTCATAGCCATGTACTGTAGAGTCTAAGAGTACAGTTTTAATCTAAAATACGGTAACATTAAATTAACTTTGTTTCTATCATATGTGTTATGAAAATAGTTTCCTACAAATAATTCTGGATTGTTATGTATGAAGACAAACAGTTCATAAATACAAGTACATGGAATAGTTGAGTCTTCAATTTGCACACATGACAGAATAAAACTTCACTAGTTTCTGCATGAATCCTTTTTGAGCTAGTGTATTCACCTGACATAAAGTAGCTGTACAAATTGTGTGTGTGTGTGTGCAACAAGATGCGCATTTAAGTTTGTGTGTCCTAGCTCAAAAAATGATTCATCCGATGGCTGGTGAAGATTCATTCTTTTATGTGTGCCTGTACACAACTCAACATTCCCACTATTTAGTAAGTTCTTTCCTTTACCATTAAATTATTTAAGTTCTACCAGAACTTTCCTTACCATATTTATACAGGGAATAGTTAAAACATTTAGATACCTAAATAGTAATGAATCCCAAGGTCTAATGTTATACATATTTGTAATAACAGTTTTTAATAGTAATAATATCCTTTTGAAACCAAAGAAAGTATTTCATGTTAATGAAATTCCTGGTTAAATACAGTCATATTAGTGATACTAGTATACACAAAATACAAGTAAGAATTAGTGTGAATAATGGCTTGTAATAGGCCCTAGAATGTGTAAACTGATACTTACCTCAAACCTTGGGGTTTCATTAAAGGCATGCCAAGACATTGGAAGCTTTTGTTCTAATTCCACATCACCATTTTCAGGCTCAAAGATAAATTTTGTTTTTGCCTCTCGATATCTGTAGGAGCAGATTATAGAAGATTAGTTAATATCACTGCAAAACTGCATTTGTAAATTGTGATGCATTTAATTACATTTTTAAAACTTTCCTCCAAGTAACCAAACTGAAGGCTTGTTTAAACACCACAGTGCTTAACCAGGCATGGTGCTGTTAGAGTTGGTATGCTAGTGCCTTTCGCCAACCTCTGAACTGATTTACACAGCCAATTATAAGGGGGCCTACAGTTTAACATGGATTCCAAACCACAGTGTAGCTCAGAATTTTTCACATTAACAAACCTTGCCAGAGGTGGAAATACTGAAAAGTGGTAGATAAAAATTCTTGGACTGATATAACCTGAGACATTTCTATCTATAGTCTAGCACTGTAACACTGAGCCACAGTTTTTCAAGTTGAAAAGTAACCAGATATTATAACAGATATGGTCAGAAGGAGTTCAGACATTAATTTATGAACTGATGCATTATTCTTGAATTATATATGTTACAAACTAAAATATACATGTATAAGGTGTCTTTCAGAACAGGTAAACAATAGTGGAAACCATTTTACAAAATGAAAACACTCAAAATTCACTTTACACTTCATGGAATTGACAGTGGACAACTGTCTGGTAGAATAGTCTGGTGCTTGAAACACTAATGCAATTCTCCAATGAAAGAACTTACGGTTCTACTCAATGGCCACCACAGAAGGATTAAATTCTCCATAAGGAACTATCTCATATTTCTACTACCCATCACCGACTAATGGGACTGTAGCAGTAACTACATAGGAAAATAGAAATTATTAAACTAGACACTATATGCACAATAGTCTCGTGAAGATCAATAGGTTAACTGGAACATGATATTTAGCTGATCCTCCATGCGCCACAAACATGATTACACTTTATCTTACAGAACTAAGTGAGAAATGCATCACCCTTTTTTCATTTCCTTTTTGTGAGGTTCACAAAGGTATGTATTTTCTAATTTCTGTGATGAATGTGCTTGTTGGGTGTCAAGTTTTTGTGCAATTTTCAGTATGGTATTTGCAGCTTTTAAGTAAAATATAGATGGATATCTAAAAGACCGTATTTGAGGGAAACTAATCTAGTAAACAAAAAAGTCCACAATTCTACAGCATCTGAGACTTACACATCACAGTAAAATTGTGATGGGAGGAATGTCTGAAGAAACAATTAACCAAAATAGGTTTCAAAGTGCTACATCAAAATATTCAGTATCTAAGCAAAAAGTGAATACAATTATAGCAAACACTGATTGACGAAAACCAGGTCAGATCCTTCTTACAGAACATTTGTTTGTCCAATAATTTAATTATTATAACTGTCACTCTGTCAAATAATTTCAGTCAATCAGAGCACAAACGTCAGGGCATGCCATATACTGTTCAAAAAACTGGATTCCATCAGCAAATTCAGTGTCAAAATGACATCTAAAATTCCATCAATAAAGCTAGTGGTAAAGAAAATGCCCCTAATTGTTATAGTGCTGTATAATCCTCCTAAAACCATAGGCAAAAATTTAAAAAAAATTGACATTATATGTGGCAAATATAAGAACACAGATATTCTCTTAACTAGGGATACACTGATGGAAAAAAGCAACACCAAGAAATAATTAATATAGAGTAATGAAATTTTGGGAATACATTTGTCTAGGTAACATATTTATGTGATTGACACTGCAAGATCACAGGTTACTGTAAGCATGAGATACACAATTGTAAATGTGAAATGTTGGTATATTGGTAACTGGTGTATTCATCAGAATGTTGAATGCAAGCATGCAAATGTGCATGCATTGTAAAACTTCCCGGCAGATTAAAACTGTGTGCCAGGAAGTTTCGTATCAGCACACACTCTGCTGCAGAGTGAAAATCTCATTCTGGTGCATGCATTGTGTTTTACAGGTGTCAGATGTCAGTTTGTGGGATTGGGTTCCATGCTGTTGCACTTGGTTGGTCAATACAGGGATGGTTAATGCTGTTTGTGGATGATGCTGGAGTTGTTGTCCAATGATGTCCTGTATGTGTTTGATTGGAGACACATCTGGTGATCGAGCAGTCCAAGGCAACATGTCGACACTCTGTAGAGCATATTGGGTTACAAAATCGGTATGTGGGTGAGCATTATTTTGTTGGAAAGCACCACCTGTTCATTAATGACAGCATAACAGGTTGGATCACCAGACTAACAAACAAATTTGCAGCGAGCATGCATGGGATAACCACCAGAGTGTTTCTGCTATCATACGAAATTGTGCCAGTGACCACAACTCCAGGTGTAGGTCCAGTGAGTCTAGCATGCAGACAGGATGGTTGCAGGCCCTCATCTGGCCTTCTTCTAACCAACACACAGCCATCACTGACACTGAGGCAGATCCACCTTTCATCAAAAAACATAATAGACCTCCATCCTGTCCTGCAATGAGCTATCACTTGACACCACTGAAGTCAAAAATGGCAGTGGTTCGGGGTCAGTGGAATGCACACTGCAGGGCATCTGGCTTGGAGCTGTCCTTGAACAAACCAATTTGTAACAGTTTGTTGTGTCATCATGGTGCCAGATGCTGCTCAAATTGCTGCTGCAGATGCAATACGATGTGTCAGAGCCAAACACTGAACATGATGGCCTTCCCTCTCAACAGTGCCATGGGGCCATCTGGAGCCTGGCCTTCTTGTGACTGTACATTCTCGTGACCACCACTGCCAGCAATCATGTAGAGTGGCTACATCCCTGCCAAGCCTTTCTGCAATATTGCAGAAGAAACATCCAGTATATTACACAACCTCATTGACACCCAGTGAGTGTCTTTGTTGACTTACAGGCATTCTTGGCTAACACCAACCCACCATGTCCAATCTCAAAGGTAACTAATGCTCACAGTTGGTACAGCATGTATTTAAAGCCAACCTGATTTGCTAGAGGTGCTGATAGTCCCACTCTTATGCGAATGATGAGAAATTTAAGTAGACATCATTTTTCAGATGTAGAAACATACCTAGCAACTTTTAATTATGTGACACAACTGCTTCCCCATGTTGAAATTTTTTCCCCGTAAGTACACTAGACATCATGGCAAGTAAAATGATATTCTATTTAGTTATAATTTGTCAAACAGAATTGATGGGCCAACCATAGTACCTAAAGACACTTATGAAAAATCATATTAACACCAATTTAACTGACTGTAGAGCTGATGTAACAAACCTCCACCTCTCTAATAACCTTCAGCAGACCACTGAAATACTGAATAAACACAATTAATGAGGTATGCATGAGAAATGGAAAAAGAGACATGCAAATGAAAAATCTTTAGAGAACTTAAAGGCCTTATTTCAGTCTTTGACATGGGATATTGTACATTGTGCAGAAATAGTGAAACAACTGAAGGAGAAAATGTTTATCATTATAAAAAAATCTACAGTGTTCCCATGGACATCTGGAAGAGATAACTGCCAACCTTCTCAGAGAGTCTATAAACAAGCCTTGAATAAACACATAAGAAAATTTTAAACCAAAAAGTTACTAACTGAAGTAACATTAGCAAATCAGTATGCAACTTTGTAAATGAGAGACTTAACAGAAAACCAAAGTGTAGCATCAGCAGTATCCAACTAAGGAGTGACAGTGTAAACATTTTAGAACTTTGCATGTTCAATAATGCTTTCAATTCCCTGTTTTATTAATGCATGTAACGTAAGTGAGAATGCTGGTTCAGGTGATTATAGAGCTCCTATTAATGTAAAAAAAATCTGTGTATATTTATGAAACACATACAATTGATACTGAGAATGAAGTCTCTATTGGACAGAATGAAATTTTTGTGTTAATCTCTAAAAGATGTGAATGCTCACTCGGTACTGTTCTGGTTCTCTGATTCAATGAATGTTTAAAGAAAGGTGTATTTCTGTCTGATTTAAAATTTAAATAGTCAACCACTACTTCAAAAGATAGTACTGATAAAGTCAAAAACTACTACCAATCAGTTAAATTCCAGTCCTAAATAAACTATTTAAAAAAATGTTTGCATGGACATCAAAAAATTTCTTGAAAAAAAAAAAAAAAAAAAAGAAAAGAAAAAGCATTATGAGAAATCCAACATGGCTTTAGGGAAGGCAACTCAGTGTCATCTTGCTTAAGCAATCTGGTGCAAACACTATCAATGAAAATAGATGAGAAACAAAGTGTGACATGGTTCTTACTAGATGTATCACATGCATTTGACTCAGTATCTCTTGAGGTGCTAGTTGATAAACTGGAAACATATGGTGTCTGACGAATAGCAATTAAGTCTCTTTAATAGTACTTGCAAGACAGATGTAGGGTTGTAAGCTGTCACACACAGAATCAGTAATGTTATTACGAAGTGCAGCACCAGTCCAACTATAATAAAGTGTGGTGTGCCCCAAGGGTCAATTCTGCGTCCTATTGTTGATATGGCACACACAGTGCACAATAGCAATGTACTGAATTATAATGACAAACCCAGCAATAATTATCTGACCTTTAATTGTTCTGGTGCCTTACTTGGCTTGAAATGTTACTTCCAAAATAACTGCACAAGTTTAAATTTCAATAAAACCACCAACCAGATGGATTGCAGTAGAATGTTGACTCTCACGATGGTATGGAAATAAAACTGGATGATACAACTGCCTTCCTTGGTGTAATGTTAGACAGCTACCTCTCTTGGGAACAAAACATTGATCTTCCTTGTCACAAATTAAGATAATCAATTTCTCCAATAAGAACAAGTTCTCAATTATAAGCACACGAGTATGATCTACTATGTTCCACTGTACGCATACCTCACATATGGAACTGAAGTATGTGGGTGGGCTGCTGCCACACAAGTGCAAGGAGCACTCATACATAAGCTTTTTAACAATTCTCAAAATACAAAAAAGTACAACAGTCTAAATAGAGCTGTATATATTTACAACATTACTCTGATTATGCAGGGAGGGTAACATAAAAGGCACAGACAGCATCCCCTCTTACAATGAGATAAAATTTTAAATGTAACTTCCAAAGAATTTAAAATCCTTTAATGGAAATTCCTTTGAAACAAGCCTTGATGGAGTGTTTTGCCAATAATTATTTTTATATAGTAAGAATCCCTTTCAAAGTTATAGAATACTTTCATTTGTACCAATAGTATTTATAAGTACCAGTGGTATTTTGTTATTTAATGCTTGTAAAATCTGGTGAGTGAACAAGTAAATATCATTCTCAGTAGAGGAACCCTTCTGAAATTCAAACTGTGATTTGCTGAGGATATTACTATTGATCAGGTGAGATACTGTTTTAGAATACAGTACCTTCTCAAAATTTTTGGAAAATGATGTCAGCAGTGAAACAGGTTAGTAGTCACTGATATCTATCCCATTACTTTTCTTAAAGAGAAGTTTAACAATGGCATATTTCAGTTTTCCTGTAAAAATGCCTCAAGTTAGTGATGTATCACATATTTCAGATAAGACAGGGCTTATTATATGGGAACAAATCTTTAGTACTCTACTGGAAACAGTATCAAAAGCAGATGAGTATTTGTTAGAGAATGAGTGATTTTCCATATTTCGGAATGAGAAGTTGGTCACATATTCATATGATTGAATTTTATGAGGGTTGCTATTTCAACATATTTCTGTGATTTTTCTCTTGAACTGTTTGTCCCTGTTTTCTACTATATTTAAGAAATGATTATTAAATATATATGCTACTTGTGATTCATAATTTACAACAGCCCTTATAAATTTTACCCCAGGTGATTTTTTGTAAACTAGTCTTAAAAACATTTGTTTACGAGTAATTAATTATTCTAACTGATTTCCATGTAGGAGAGTCAATACTTTAAGGCACTATCTTATTTATCCTAACTAACTGTGCATCATGAACAGAGAGAGCATTTGTTACTGGGTAAACAGTTGTTTCATTGGTTTGAGCTTCACCATAGAAAACATTATCAACTTGGTCCTACAGTGTTGGAAAGTTAATAACTGAAATGAAATTGTAGGATCCATATAAGGTTTTCAGAAGATTTTTCCTATCAGAATCCTTTAGAAAATCTACACTTAAGTCACCACAGACTATAGACTGATTGTTGCCTTCTGACAGATAGCTTAGTAAGAGATACAAATTCCTAATAAACCGTTTATAATTATGCAATGGAGATGTATATACAGTTACAGTTAAAAGTGGACTATTTTTAGTATTAATTCACAAGCACACACTTCTATGTGCTGATCACTACAAAATCTGTTTGTCACAATGTTTTTGGACTTTACCAGAGTGTAATCTTTTATATGTAACTCCTCTAAAGTTGTGGTTATGTTGTGCTCAGATAGGCACAGGATGTCGATCTTTTCAGAGCACTCTAAATTTTCCAAACAGACCAGAAGCTCTTCTACCATATTGCTCAATCCTCCAACATTTTGATGAAATAAACTAACCTTACTTTACTGTTCATTCTTAAGCATTTTCGGAGCTCTTCTATTATTCTGACTTCTTTCAAAACATGGTACCTAAAAGAGGTACTGCTTTGATACCAATAACCACAGTGAGATTGCTTGGGTGATAATGTGCCCCCCCCCCCCCCCCACACACACACACACATCATGAAGGAGACATTTTTGTATTTTATTAATATAAACAGGTACAAGTGAATAGAGACCTACAATTCTATCATCACCATTACTCATCTCTGTTTCTTATAATGTTATCTACACTACATTACATTTTTCCTTATTTAAAACTGAATTGCCATGCTTGCCACTACTCAGTTTCCCAGAAACATAGTCTTAATTTATTCTACCTTCATCTTTGTAGATATAGTCACACTCCTTTACACCGTAAAATCTACCTCTCTGCATACAAAAACATCCTGAAAGACGGTAAATTATTTGGGTCCCTGTAGAACATTTACATTTTCAAAGACATGATTCTGCATTTCTTTCCCATTGTGAAAATAATGTAAGTGGTCACAGGATGTGTTCATAAGTTTTCCTGGCATATATGCTGCTTCAAAATCTCTTCGGCATGCAGCCAGAATGATAGATCATTGTAGAACTTAATTTTGACGGTTTAACATGCCATCATCATCCATTTACTCTTGCTGACTGATATCCTGGACCATACCAGTAGTCTCTCCCCTGCTCTGACTCCATGTATGGCCCATGTGATGTGCCGGGCATGGTAGTGGTGGTAGCTCACAATCGGGAGCCGAGTGGCAGTTCTGTTTGCAATCTGCCTTCACCATGCTCAGTGTTCCATTTCTGCTGTGTCTGGAGAATTTTCAGTGCTGGAGCCCATGCCTGACTAAGACGAAAACCAGTCCAAATAGTGGGATGTGTTGTGCAGGATTTTTGTATCTTCATATTTCATTTCGTGGTTGGTTTCATGTAATGTTCAGCAATTTCTGATTTTGTGGGCTGCCGAAGTCTGGTGTGTCATTTGTGTTGCATGCACATTTCTCCAATTGCATGTGTGATTTGTCCAACATACACACTCTTGCAGTGGGATGGTATGTAACACACTCCAGATTTGCAGAGTACCAGGTCATTTTTTACTGTCCCTGAAAGGAATTTAGTCTTTGCCAGTGGGCAGTATACACATTTGATATTTTGTTGTCATAAAACTCTACTGATTTTTCCCAATGCATTGCCTGCATATGGAATGTATGCTATCTTTTTCAGTTGGTCTTCATTAGATGTTGACTGTGGTATGGTCTTTTGCTTGAAGACATGTCAAATTTTGTCATTGCTATAGCTGTTTTTTTTTGAAACGTGTTCCTGAAGTGGTCCAGTTCCAGTTCTAGACTTTCTCCATCTGAGATGACATGAGCTCTCAGGGCCAGCATATTTAGCAATTCTTCCCTTTGTGATTGGTGATGACACCTAGAGGTGTGAAGGTACTGGTCTGTGTGGTGTTCTCACAGATGCTATATTCCTGTGCTCTGTCTGGTTTCTCCATACAAGAACATCCAAGAATGGCAGCTCACCATTTTACTCCCCCTCCATGGGGAATTACATTTGGTTGTGGGTAGAATTCAGGTGTTGCAAGAAAACATGAAGCTCATCTAGCTCCTCAGGCCAGATGATGAACATATCAACATATCTGTACAAGACTATTGGTTTTAGTGGTGCTGAGTCTAGTGCCTTGTCCTCAAAGTCTTCGATGGAGAAATTGGCCACCACAGGTGAAAGAGGACTACCAATAGGCTTGCCATCAGTCTGTTCATTGTAATGTCCATCAAAAAGAAAATATGTGGACATGAGCTTATTTTCAGTTAGTTCCAGCGACTCACTGAGTGAAACTCTGGTGAAAAATGACAACATCATAACTGATCATGATATCCTGAGTTGAGCAGTTTGAATTTCTATAGGTGTTCCATGAACTGAGCTGAGTTTTTGATGTGGTGATCACATTCACCAGCCAATGGACTCAAAACCGGTGTAATGTGTATTGCAAGCTGGTACATTAGCACTCCTGTTGTACTTACCATTGGTCTCAGAGGTGTGCTCTCTTTGTGTACCTTTGGAAGCCCATAGAACCTAGGTGGTGGGGCAGTACCTGGCTGAAGTTTCTTCACTGTCTCTTCTATAGAGGTACTTCAGAGAAGTTCAATTTTCTTGTGCTGCATCAGTTTGATTTGATCTGTTGTCATCATCTTGTAAGCCTTGTTGTCTAGGAGTTTGTACATTTTCTCTTTGTGTTGGTAAGATGGTTATGTTCCCCTTATCTGCAGGGAAGATGCCAATTTTAGATGTAGGGCAAAGAGTTTGCATCCTGGTATCATGTGTATTTGATCCTTTCAAGCAGCATAGTTGCTGGGAAAACCCTACAAACACAGATTAGTTTCTGCTCTAGGGAGAGACCACTACAGCAAGTCAAGAAGCTTGATAAGCTCTGAAATAAGAAACAATGTCTGCTGAATGCATTTGCCTTTTGGAAAAGGACTTGTGACATCTGCATTGTGCAAACCTTTGTCAAGATCATACATTATATTAAGACAGCAGCAAGCCAAATTACCAGAAGAACCAACCTGACTCCAGTGTGCAAACAGATCAGAGACACATGCCATCAACCTGACTCTATAGGATGCAAACTCTTTGCCCTACATCCAGAATTTGAGTCTTTGCTCTCCCCCATTACCTAGGAGTGTGTGGGCTGTTCGTCCTGAGTGCAAGCAGAGCAGGTGCAAAGAACTGCATCTATGAAACAGTCTTGAAAATTCCATCAAAAAGCATCAAAAGAGCCAAATTAAAGACTAGACAAACCACCGTGAATTCTACAGTGAAAACCATTAATGGCAGTGCTTTGTCTATCATTCATAAAGGCTTAAACTTTTCCCCAGCAACAGCAGCACTACCTGTTGCAGAAATCACCAGTAGAATGAAACATGTTGCCTCACTCCACCACGATATGGTGGGAGATACAGTGGGAAATGTGCCATGCTCTCACCAGCAGTGCATAATATCTCCAGATGGGAAAATGGCATGTGCATTCTCAAAGTGATGATCCTGACATTGTATTCCTCCCAGTGGAAAAGGGGAACATAACCATCTTACTAGGTGCAGAATACAAAGAGTAAATGTACAAATTCCTACAAGATGGTGATGGTGACAGATCCAAATAGTCATCTGTAGTACAGACACATGAACCTCTCTTCCTTTATAGAAGAGACAGCAAAGAAACATCAGCCATGTGCTGCTGCACCATCTAGCTTCTATGGGCTTCCAAAGGTACAAAAAGAGGGCACACCTCTGAGACCAATAGTGAGTACATTGGGAGTGCCAATGTAAAAACTAGTGAAAATCTTTATGTTAGTTTGAGACAGTTGGTTGGCAAATGTGAACACTACATCAAGAACTCAGCATGTTCATGGAACACCTACAAAAACCCAGATTGGCCAGTTCAGATCTAATGGTCAGTTTTGATATTGATTCACTTTTCACCAGAGTTTCACTCAATGAGCTGCTGGAACTTATTGAAAAGAAATTTGAGCCCTCATTCACCAACCTTTTCAATTTTGTGCTCACATTCACATATTTTCTTTTTGACAGACATTACTATGAACGGACTGAGGGTGTGCCTGTGGGTAGCCCTCTGTCACCTGTGGTGGCCAATATGTGCGTAGAAGACTTTGAAGACAAGGCACTAGAGTCAGCACCACTAAAACCAACAGTCTTTCACAGATATATTGAGGATACATTCATCTTTTGGCCTCATAGGCTTGCAACACCTGAATGCTATCCACAACCAAATTTAATTCCCCATGATCAGCTGCCATTCTTGGATATTTTGGTATGAAGAAATTCAGATGGAGCACTGGGACACATCATCTACCAGAAGAGAACACACACAGACCAGTAACTTAACACATGCAGCTGTCTTCACACATCATAAATGAAAGGAGTGTTAACATCCTTGTCCACAGAGTTTGTGTGGACTCTGATGAAGAAAGCCTGAAACTGGAACTGGACCATCTCAGAGACCTGTTCAAGAAAAACACTGGCTGAAGTTTCTTTGCTGTCTCTTCTATAAAGGAAGAGAAGTTCAGGTGTCTGTACTGCAGCCGGCTAATTGGATCTGTCATCATCATCACCTTGTAGGAATTTGTACATTTACTCTTTGTATTCCACACCTAGTAAGACGGTTATGTTCCCCTTATCCGGTGGGAGGAAGACAATGTCAGGATCATCACTTAGAGAATGCACATGGCTTTTTCCACCAAGTTCAATCAAACCTTCAAGCAAAAGACCACATCACACCCAACACCCAATGAAGAACACCCAAAAAAAGATAACCTACATTTCATATGCAGGAACCATTATCTGGAAAAATTGGTAGAATTTTACGATGACAAAGTATCAAATGTGTATACGAAACTGCCCACTGGCAAAGGCCAAATCCCTTTCAGGGGCAGTAAGTTATGACCTGGTACTCTGGAAATCTGGAGTGTATGATATACTGTGCGAGTGTGGGAATGCATATGCCACACAAACCATTCACACAGTTAGAGAAAGGTGCATGGCACACCTACCTCTGATAGCCATTCCTGAACATTGCCTTGAAACCAACAACAAAATGATATATGAGGATAAAAATTCTGCACAATGGACTCCAGTGCTGAAAATTCTCCACATTGGAAATGGAATACAAAGAATGATGAAGGTGGTGTGCAGACTGAACACCCCACCAAACAAGTCCCAACCAAGTGCAAGCTACCACCACCACCATGGCCAGCACATTGCTTGGTCCATACATGGGGTGAGTGGAGGGGTCGGGGGTGGGTGGGGTGGGGGTGGGGGGGGGGAGGGGGGACACACCACCAGTATATACCCATTGGTCCAGGATGTCAGTCAGCTGAAGTAACCTGATGATGATGGCACATTATGCCATCAAAAATTCATTCTACACTGACCAATCAATTCAGCTGCATGCCCAAGAGACTTCCAACTAGTGACCACAGAATCCCTAAGGAAAACTTCCAACTTTAAAGCTTTGCATACTATAGCACTGTGGGGTGAAAACGTTGTGCCTTATGCTAACAACTATAAGCACATATGGAATTACAGCACCATATTATCATCATGAATCTTGTAAATGTTCAGCAATAATCCAAGAAAAAACTACAATTTTTAGGCCACAACAGTGTCTAATTTAAATACTCCATATTTGCTAACTTACAGTTTAATGCTAATAACATTGTTATTAGGGTGAGTATTTAAAGTGGCAGAATCATAATTATGCTTCCTTCTGTTCCACCTTAAATATAAAATCTCACAAAAACATCTGAACTATTTTCATGCTATGAAAGGTTCATTTCATTATGCTGGTATAATTGAAGGAAATAAACTTACCGATTTTCTGCCTGTAGTGCTGTTTGTGTCATGTCAGTAAGTTTTGAATGTATCAAAATCACAGTCTTCTGTATTTTTGTGCCTAAATCAAAATAATTGTAAAACCAAATAACCTGGAAAAATTGTGAGTATATCAGATTAAATGGGTCTTCCCTATGATTGAGTTACTATAACCTATAAATTAACATTTGAAATGGCATGCGCAGGTACTAAATTATCAAATAATGTTTAAAAAATAAGCACACAATGAGAAGCATTTTATTTGTGGCATAAAGATACAAAGAGAAATCAAGAAAGCTACAAAGTGAATAAGGTAACAGAATGTTGTCATGAGAGAGATACTATCAACATAAAAAGTAAGTTTAAAAAATGCATATACAAATCAAACTGAATTTTTATAAGCACATGGACAACTCTGCACAGTACATAACATTTAAAAGTGCAAGACAAAAAATTTTGCTCACCAGTAGAGTCTGTTTCTAAAGTATCACTCTAATGCAGCCTTCTGCATTACATTTGTCAATCACTCAATTCCATAAAAATGTATAAACTAATGTTTGTGGATACTATAAGAAAAGACATTTGACTGAACTGAACTTTATACAAAAGATTACATAAATGTCTATGCACAAATTATTATGATTTTATGACAATGGGTTTTCATGTCAGACTTAGTGCAGAGGATGTAGCTATCTATAATGGAGCTCCATCTGGAAAAAGCTGCATACATTCCCATTTAAATATGGATAAAATTTCAAAGTGATGCAAGGATTGGAAAACTGCTTTAAATGTTCAAGAATGTAAAATTGTGCTCTTCACATAATGCAAGAGTATAGTGCACTGTGGCTGCATTAGCAGTGAGTAACTATTACAATCAGCCAACTCATAGAAAAAACTGGATGGAGGTATGAAATAGATTGATTACATTCACTCAATTGTAGGTAACCAAGTGGCAAAAATTAGTTCAGTAGCAGGATACTGGGAAAATGTAACTTGTGTATAAACAAGGTTGTTTACAAATCCCTTGTGCATGTCATCTTAGAATATTGCTCAAGCATGTTGAACATATACCAAATGAAACTAACAGTCTTATTGTAAATATTATTTGGGCCAGTTTTATTTTATTAACCCAGTACAATGAAGTGATTTGCGACAGGTCACAGGTTTGTTGGACTCACACAAAAGTGTCATAGAAAGATTGAAAGCCTTCAGTTGGCAGACCCCCGAAGATAGATGCCAATTGTCCCAAGAAATACTATTTAGAAAGTTACAAGAAATTGTATTAAGTGAAGAAATGATACACATTCTTCAGTTCTCTACATATCATTCTTGTAGAAATCATGAAAACAAAATCAGAGTAATTACAGCATGCACAGAAGCATTTATGCAGACATTCTCCCACACATTGAATGTGATGGGAATGGTGAGAAGCCATAACATGTCATACAATAGGAAGTTCCCTCTGCCATGCACTTCACAGTGGTTTGCAGAGCATATAGGTAGAATTATTGATAAACAATGTAAATGATAGTGTGTGTGTTTCTAGTATTGTAAAACGTGGAGCAGATTTTGACTACGTAACTGCAAGTGTTAACGAAGAATGTTCTGATCTCACAACACATGATTGTGTTGTTCTTATAGGAGGTGCTAATAACGTCTACAGAAACAAAGCTAGTGCTTTCATTAAAAAATTGATCACAGTACTGTGGATCCTGCATTTCACCAATGTAATTGTAATGATGCTGCCATACGACATGACTTACCAGACTGGTCATGCGTAAACAACAAAATTAGACATACTAATTTGAAACTAAAAAGCCTATGTTCAAAATTTGCAAATGTTAAGTTGTTAGATGCTAACAATTATGAAAGAAACTGTTTTACATGGCAAGGTATGCATCTTAACAAATGTGGCAAAAGGGTGCTTGCATCTGTTATAAGTAGGGGCCTCGACGAGATAGCTATCGTTAATGAAAGGAAAAATAAATCTGTCATCGTCCTAGGCGCTCCTCCTCAGAGAAACTAATAGATTGGATTAATTCCCATGGAATTTGGTACAAAAATAACAAAATATCGCTAGACTAAGAGATCAATCTATGAGCAGAGCATTAAAACATATGACACAAATTTCCACAATTATTTCAAATATTACAAGAAGATACTTCCTTAGGTAATATATGAAGCAAAATGACAAGCAAATAAAGCATACATATATGAGTCTAATAACAACTGTAAAGTAAGGTGGGATATTGTCAGAAAAACTTTACGAACTGACATCAAACAAAAAAGACCGGAATATTTTCAGCACAAACGCCAACAAATAACGGACATCAAATATATCTGTGATACATTTAACAAACACTTTTGAGGAATAGCTAACAGCCTATCATTTGGTCGCTCTTCACCAACAAAATCCTATCCTCCAAAATGTATAAGATTTGACAAATCAATTTTTCTAATAGCTGCAACTTTGAAAGAGGTTCTGCTAACTATTAGGAATATGAAAAGTTCCCTCTCATCTGGCCTTGATGGTCTACCTGCCTATGTAATAAAACAGGTTGCCAATGAAGTAATACAACCACTCTGCAACATAATCAACTGCTCAATGAATACTGGCAGTTTCCCTCAAGCTCTCAAAACCTCCAAGATAGATCCGTTACACAAGAAAGGAGACAAACATGATGTCAACAACTACTGACCCATATCCCTTCTCCCAACTGCGTCCAAAATAATTGAGAAAAATTGTATATACCCGTATAATGTCCTTTCTTGTAAACAACTCCCTACTAACAGCACAGCAGTTTGGTTTTTGTAAAAATAAATCAATCAATGAGGCCCTCTTTTCGTTTACTGATGATATAATAGAAGCAATTAATGAAAAACATTATGCTTCTGGACTTTTTATTGATCTAACAAAAGCATTTGATCTAGCCAACCACTCACTTCTACTCCGCAAAACTGGATGCATATGGTATAAGAGGAGTCTGTAATCACTGGTTCCAGTCATATCTATCAAACAGAGGGCAGCTGGTAGAAATAGCAACAAATGACGGAAGAGCAACCCATTCAGATATAATACCAGTCACACCAGGAGTCCCACAAGGTCCAACCTTAGGCCCCCTGCTCTTCCTTGTCTTCATTAATGACCTACCAGAATACCTTCCCTCAACAATACCTGTGTTATTCGCCGATAATACAAACCTCCTCTCTTGCAACATTTCTCCACACCAGGTGAGAGCTGACACAGTTGACAGCAGTGAAAGGCTCCTATACTGGCTCTATGAGAACAAACTCCTACTTAATATGGAAAAAACCACTCATATGGTCTTCTGACCATCAAACAACCATACAACACATATAGAACCACTAATTATGGACAAGAAAGTTATTGAACAAGTCAGTAAGACTAAATTCTTAGGTCTCCAGATAGATAACACACTGCAGTGGAATATCCACAGAGAGAAACTACTGTGTAAATTGAGTAGCCTTCAGAATTCTTAGCCAAAGCTGTGATGTGACCACCATTAAAACTTTATACTTTGCACTAGTGAACTCAGTCCTCTCATATGGCATTCCATTCTGGAGGGCAATAAATACGAAAATATTTGTTATGCAAAAGTGAATTGTCAAGGTCATGTTAAGACTGCCACTGCACACACCTACCAAACCAATCTTTAAAGAACTCGGAATATTACCTGTACCATGTACATACATCCTAGAGTCTGTTTCATTTGTCAGTAAGAATCTTCATCTCTTCAAAACAAATAATGACATTCATGATCATGACACCTGTGGTGTAAGCAACATTCATCTAGATAATCAGAGACTCAGTAAATGCCATGATGGTGTGAGGCACATAGGCAGCATACTTTATAATAAATTACCTTGCTCAGTCAAGAATAATAAAAACTCTTTCAGGAAGAAAGTTAACAGTATATTGTTCCAGCATTGTTTTTATTCTGTTGCTGAATTATGGAGACCAATTTATGTCATGTGTAGCTTTAATTTAGTCTAATATGACAATCTTGAATGACTGCAATGTAAATATGTATTTTATGTATTCTGTCATATAGTCAATGTAAGAAAAAGTACAGGGTGATTCAAAAAGAATACCACAACTTTAAAAATGTGTATTTAATGAAAGAAACATAATATAACCTTCTGTTATACATCATTACAAAGAGTATTTAAAAAGGTTTTTTTTCACTCAAAAACAAGTTCAGAGATGTTCAATATGGCGCCCTCCAGACACACGAGCAATATCAACCCGATACTCCAACTCGTTCCACACTCTCTGTAGCATATCAGGCGTAACAATTTGGATAGCTGCTGTTATTTCTCGTTTCAAATCATCAATGGTGGCTGGGAGAGGTGGCCGAAACACCATATCCTTAACATACCCCCATAAGAAAAAATCGGAGGGGGTAAGATCAGGGCTTCTTGGAGGCCAGTGATGAAGTGCTCTGTCACGGGTAGCCTGGCGGCCGATCCGTCGCCTCGGGTAGTTGACGTTCAGGTCGTTACGGACAGATAAGTGCCAATGTGGTGGCGCTCCATCCTGCTGAAATATGAATTGTTGTGCTTCTTGTTCGAGCTCTGCGAGTCGATTTTCCTGGGCTGCGAACAAATGCTTGCTGGATGCGTGCTACATTTTCATCACTCGTTCTCGGCCGTCCAGAACTTTTCCCTTTGCACAAACACCCATTCTCTGTAAACTGTTTATACCAACGTTTAATACACCACCTATCAGGAGGTTTAACACCATACTTCATTCAAAATGCACGCTGAACAACTGTCGTCGATTCACTTCTGCCGTACTCAATAACACAAAAAGCTTTCTGTTGAGCGGTCGCCATCTTTGCATCAACTGACGCTGATGCCTAGTCAACAGCGCCTCAAGCGAGCAAATGTACAACTAAATGAAACTTTAAGGCTCCCTTAATTCGCCGACAGATAGTGCTTAGCTCTGCCTTTTGTCGTTGCAGAGTTTTAAATTCCTAAAGTTGTGGTATTCTTTTTGAATCACCCTGTATTATGCTTCAACGATTCATTGCTGTAACTTGTATCCCATGTCATGAACATGATTTCGTGGATAAACAAAATAAATAAATAAGAAATAAGTGTCAAGTATGTGGATGAAGGAGGGAAAAGATCCACTGTGATTTAATAATACAATTTGAAAAACGCTGAAGAAGTAGAGACTGTTGCATTCTTGGTTCAAAAAAGAGTGTAGAAATATCAACAGGCAAAAATTAATACAAATTTGTGCATCTATAAATGATTATTGCATGAATCATATGACAACTTTCACCATCACACCTTTGCAAAAGATCTTGCAAAGAACCAAAGAAAATTCTAGTCCTACATAAAATCACTGAGCAGATTGATTGCATCTATCCAGTCACTTGTTGATCAATCTGGTGTGGCAATAGAAAACAGTAAAAGGAGATCTGAACTCATAAATCTCACATTTAAATAATCATTCACCCAATGCATGATCTGCTCTTTCTCAGAGATTTGAGCAGACACAGATGCAAGGAATAGAGTGTTATCACCACAGTATTAGGCTGCTCAATATTTTTTGTACAGGGCCCCACTAGGCTGGAAACATGCCATCACAGCCAGCTTTGTTTTCTTGGCTGCAGATTCTGCCACAGGTTTTTCATTTGCACAGACATTACCCATGAGGACCACAGTGCCATGAGGAACACACTGCCTTTATCTCCATTGGATTCTGCACTGCCAGCACCGGACATGGAGGTCATGGATGTCGACAAAGTGCCATCACCTTCACTGCAGTCCCAGCTGCAGGAGGTTGGCCTACTGAACATTGCCACCTTCTGGTGGACTACTGTGGACCCTCTTGTCACCATTGTGCTTCCATCAATAGTACAAGATGCCTGTTCCTGGGCATGGGTGGACACCCTATGGCTGGTTTTTCAGCTGGTGTTCTCAGCCATCTGCAAGATGAATGTTAGAGTGCAGGCAGGAACTTATCATATGTTGAAGTTCCAGCTCCTGTCTCCTCAGTGACACCTGTGCCCATAACTCCCCCACCCCCATTTTCATTTCTGGAAGAACAAGTACACATCTACGGCGAACAGGTTTGGGAGGGAGTAATGTGGTGTCATTCACCACCAATCCAATGCCAAGTCAGTCCACAATCTGAAGTCACCAGAAACCAAGTGATTGCACTGCCAGTCTGTGGCCATGTCTGAGACGTGTCCTCATCAGCCCATACAGCTAGCACCATGTCACTTCTGGAACCAAATTAAGGATGTTGCACATCACACCTCCCTAGTCTAGCTTGAGGTCTGATCATGGAGCCTTGACATACAGCTTTGCTACTAATTTGTATATGCAGACTTTAATTGACTCATGGACCTGTACAGGTCAGTAATTTGGACTTATCACTGGAAACCACTTTACGTAAAAAATGTTTTTAACCCTTTTGCTGCTACAGACATGCTATCTGCATTCTGTGCCAAGCACAGCTTTGTTGCATCTGTTTGCTGAATGTTGCTGCCTGTGCTGAAAGATGGTGTTCTGGCCACAATGAAATACTTATCACCTGATTTTAACAGAACTACTCCTTTAAAAAATGGGATTTTTGAACATCTTACTATCTGATGTCTTCACTTGATAAAGGATTGAATTCCTTTTTGTTATTCATCATAGTTACTTTGCTGCATCAAATTAAATAAAACACTGTATGCCCTATTTAACAGTTTGCAGAGATAAAAATGTATTGCATAAACATTGAGGATGGTTGACTTTAGCTCATTCATTGCAGTGTATGAAATCCAGATAAGATATCAAAATTTTATTTAAAATTGAACTCAGAATGATCTCTCACGTTGTTCTTGAATTATTGATTTTTGTACCCGATTGACAGTCACTCACGGCACACCAGTTCTCATCCTTGCACATTTTGAATTATGTGGTCATTACAATCCTATTTCATAAATGGTTCAAGACATCAAAACAAGGTTTTTCACAAATGACAGTATGCAAAGAGGCATATATGTAGTATGATAAATACTTGAAACTCTTTCATTTGGTAAGATATGGCAATAAGTCATCCAAACAGTGAGAGGTTAGTGGAATGGGACTTGTAAATAAGCCAATAATGGTTCATAAAAACCCAGAGGCCACATTTAAACATGTACTTAGCACCTGAGGAACAGAAGAGCATGACGAAACGAGTTAACTTGTCCACAGCAGTTAGAGGATTAAACAATACTTGTGCTCTGTGTCATAGTATCCTATAACTCCTTATCATCTATCATGGGATGACTAATTGTTTTTCATCCTTCACGATTCTGCTCAGTACATACTTATCTAAAGCCTGTTGTACAATGGTCTTGAACTTTGTCCATTGATGCTCAACACTGTCACTGCTGGAGATGAAATTTCCATGATGATTTGTCAGGTAGTCTGATATCTGTCTCTTGTTGCTCTTGCTAAACATAAAGATCTTCCTGCCTTTGTAATCCTATTTAAGCAGTATCCAGTGATCCTAGTGCCTCAACATGCAGCCTCTGCTATTACACTACTATATGGACTTTAACTGACTCATGGACTTATTCCCTGTTCTATGCTAAATGAGTTCAAATGTTTGGGTCTATTTGAAACCATCAGGTCTAATATGTTATTTTAATGAGTTTGTTTTTGGATTAACTGGTCAAGGTACTTTTTGGATAACACACTTAGAAAAATTTCACATGATTCTCTGTCAACACAACCCACCCTAATCGCAAGAGTCTCTCAGCCTGTAGCCATTACATAAAGCAGTATTTCATGTACAGACTCCAATAACTTTATTTCATTCTGAGGATATATTCTTGAGCACATTTCAAATAAGACACATTTTTAAATTATTTGTTTTGATACACAAATCATTGTAAATTATAATTTTAGTTACCTAAAAATAAATGTTTTATGCATTTTATAAAAGTAATTAGTCATCCTGGCATACAGAGTGTTGATTGGATGACAGGATCAAATGCTTATTGCTATGACTGTTCACACTTCTACATATGCTGTTACTCTGCAACTCACATTTAAGTGCCTGGCAGAGGCTTCATCGAAACACCTTTAAGCTATTTCTATACCATTCTACTCTCGGATAGCTCACAAGAAAAATGAGCATTTTAATTTTTCTGTCTGAGCTCTAATTTCTCTTATTTTAACATGATGATTATGTCTCCCTGTGTAGGTGGGCACCAGCAGAATATTTTTGCAATCAGAGAAGAAAGCTGGTGATTGAAATTTCACAAGAAGATCCTGCTAATTGAAAAATGCCTTTGTCTTAATGACTACGACCCCAATTCACATATTATGTCCATAGCATTGTCTCCCTTATTTTGAAATAACACAAAATGAGGTGCTCTTTGTTGAACTTTTCCATCAGTTCCATCTGAAGCAGATCCCACACTGCACAGCAACACTCTAGAAGATGGCAGACAAGCATGGTGTAAGCAGTCTCTTTAGTATACCTGTTCCACATTCAAAGAGTTCTGCCAATAAACGGTAGTCTTTTATTTGCTTCTCTACAATATTATCTAAATGGTAATTCCAGTTTAAGTTATTTGTAACTGTAATCCCTAAGTATTTAGTTGAATTCACATACAGCCTTTAGACTTGTGTGATCTAAGGTGTAACTGAAATTTAGCAGATTTCTTTTAGCACTCATGTCAATGACTTCACCCTTTTCATTATTTAGGACAAGTTGTCACTTTTTGCACCATAAAGATATCTTGTATAAATCGTTTTGCAATTCGTTTTGATCATTGGATGACTTTATGAGGTGGTAAATGACAGCATCGTCTGAAAAAAATTAAAGAGGGCTGTTCATATCATCTCCTATACCATTTATGTGGATCAGGAACAGCAGAGGGCCTATATTATTCAATATACATGTTTCAACAAAGGAAATGTTTGCACAGATTGATTCACAGAGATACCAGTGTAATCAAATTTCTGTATATTCCAGAAAACAGTGTGGCTGCTATGATGAGTAATACAATTACTACAACAAAAGCACAAAAAACAGAATTTATTACTCAATGGGTACCAAATTTATCACTAAAATTTAGAACTTGAAGATCTCACATTGTTCCTTTCAGTTAAGTATTAGTTCCAAGGAGGTTATTAGCCAACACTAATAGAATAAAAAAGCAAGAGGAAAGCATCTCTTTCTTTCATCAAAACATAAGGGGACTCTTAAACAAAACAGACCAACTCCTTATTAACATTAGTGAAAAGGACAGTATAAATAATGCCCAGATTTTGTGCTTAACTGAGCACCATGTTACTAATAAATGTGCCTTGCCATCTATAGTAAGTTATACTTTAGTAACATACTACTGTAGGGAAAGTAAAGATAAAGGTGGAGTAGCAATTTATGTTAAGGATAGTGTAGCATACAAAGTTATAGATATTAAGAAATATTGTGTGGAACAACAATTTGAGGCATGTGCCACAGAAATAACAACTAAATTCTACCCAATAATAGTGTTGGCTGTCTACAGGGCTCCTTCAGGTGACATAAAAACTTTTCTGTATTCAATGGAACTCCTACTGTCATGGTTACATTCAAAAGCGAAGGATATTGTAGTATTAGGTGATTTCAATATAAACTTTTTGACAGAAAATAAGAATAAAATAGACTTTGAGATTGTGATGACCTTACACAATCTGACATCAGTAATAAACTTCCCAACAAGAATTACATCCGAGTGCCAAACTATGATAGACAACATTTTTTTAGATGTAAATAGACATCAGAATTATATTGTCAGGCAGGTTATAAGTGGGCTTTCAGATCATGATGGACAAATTCTCACTATTTATGACGTTAATCTGTTCAAAAAAGAATTTCCTCGATGGAAATTTATAAGAGTGATTAATGAAGAGGCGAAAGAAACTTTCAACCACAGGTTGCAGCAAATGGATTGGTCTTTAGTATATAGCCATGAGGATGTTGATACTAAATTTAACTGTTTTATAAATGAATTCTGTGCTCTTTTTGAAGAAATATTTCCCAAGAAATGGGTCGGAAACAGGGCCTCCAATTCTGTAAGCAAGCCTTGGATTACAAAAGGTATAAAACAGTCATGTAAAACCAAAAGGGAAACTTATGCTGCAATAAGATTCTGTAAAGATGTAGAAAAATGGGAACACTATAGAATATACTGTAAAATTTTGAAGAAACTAATACAGAAATCAAAAGCCCTTTATTATGAGAAGAAAATAGATAATTCTAATAATAAAATAAAAGCAATTTGGAACATTGTAAAAAAAAAAGAAACAGGAAGAGATACAACAAGTAAAGAAGATATAAATAATATCAGATATGAAGGTATCCTAGTAGATAACCCCAAAACGGTGGCTGAGATTTTTAATAAACACTTCCTATCAGTAACTCAACAGATTGGTTGCAAGCCCGATGTTGACGAAGCTGTAACTCTTTGTCAAGCCGTATACTCAAACAAAATTTCAGAAATGCACCTTAATCCTGTTACTGTAGAAGAAATTCAAAAAATCATCATGTCTCTAAAAAGTACGAATTCTGCAGGGGTTGATAATATATCTAGTAATTTATTGAAATATTCTTGTGTGTGGATAAGGGACATTCTCTGTCATATTTTCAATGCTTCCCTTCAGAAAGGTGTTGTTCCCAGTAGACTTAAGTATGCCATTGTGAAGCCCCTGTACAAAAAGGGTGATAAAGCTGAACTAACTAACTATCGACCTATCTCTTTGCTGACAGCTTTCTCCAAAATTCTAGAAAAGCTAATACATGTAAGAATTACTGTTCATCTCATGAAGAACGAAGTTCTCAGTAAGAGCCAGTTTGGCTTTCAAAAGGGCCGTTCAACAGAAGATGCAGTCTACGCACTTGCAAATGAAGTCCTAGAAACTCTTAATGAAAAAATGCTAGCACTTGGTGTCTTCTGTGATTTATCCAAAGCGTTTGACTGTGTTGATCACCAGATTCTCTTGCAAAAAGCAAAATTAGTAGGAATAAGTGGTGTTGCAGGCAATTGGCTACAGTCGTACCTCCAAGACAGAAAACAAAAAGTTGTGTTGAATAGCTCGGGTGGAGTATGTGACACTTCCTCAGATTCTGAATGGAGTTCCATTACATGTGGAGTGCCCCAGGGCTCAATTCTTGGGCCACTATTATTCCCGATTTTTATAAATGATCTACCATCATGTACAAGCCTGCTGTGTAAATTTACATTATTTGCTGATGATACCACAATTTTTATGAGCAGTAGAACAGACAACAATCTTGAGGAACTCATTAATCACATACTCTCAGATATGGTTAATTGGTTCAAGGTGAATGGTCTCTCATTAAATTCCAGTAAGATCAGCTTTATTCAATTCTGTACAAAAACAGAAAAAGAGAGAGAGATAAATGTGACATGTGGTAATCAACCAATAGTTAGAATGGAAACAACAAAATTTCTTGGAGTGCACATTGACAAGAAAAAGAACTGGTCTTCACATATTATTGACCTCTGTAAGAGGCTTAGCTCTGCTACCTATGCTTTACGGGTTGTCACTACATGTGTTGAACCTAACACTGCAAAAGTGGCATATTATGGCTATTTTCATTGTCTCATTGAGTACGGAATTATTTTTTGGGGCAACCAGCCATTAGCAAGGAAAGTGTTCATTGCACAGAAGCGAGCTTTAAGAATTATATGTGGATTGCGCCCAAGAGACTCTTGTAGAAATAGTTTTCGTAATCTTAAAATATACACAACTACATGCCAATATATTTTTTCTCTCGTGTGTTTTGTTTGTAAAAATATAGAGATATTTCAACCAAACAGTAATTATCACGAGCATAACACATGGAGGAAGAATGACATACACAGTGAACTCAGAAATTTGAGCTTGGCACAAAAGGGTGTCCACTACACTGGAGCAAAACTCTTCAATGCTCTTCCTCCCGAAATAAAGACAGAGATTCATAACAAGAGTGAGTTTAAGAAAGCACTAAAAATATTTTTGCTAGAAAAAGCTTTTTACAGTCTAGATGAATTTTTAACTAATAAATTGTAATATTTTAATATTATATAATACAAGTTGACATAATGCCACTATGAATTATATTTAACCTGAGCTCTGTAACTGTGAGTGCTCCGTATCTGTTTTCTGTAGTGTTTTAATGATTCTAAGAAAATATGTATTTTCTTTTTCTGTATTGCTGCCCAAAGAATTTACTGTATAAATTTTTATATAATTATGTACTCAAATTTCTGTATATGCTATTAGATTATCAGACTGTATTTGTAAAAAACTGACTCGTTCCACGTCCTTGTGTATCCAACACAGTTGGACCTATGGAACACGAAATAAATCAAATCAAATCAAATCAATCAATCATCAAATCAAATCAACTGCAGCGTAGTGAAATCAGTAACAACCTATCAGTAGCCTGATGAATTTCTACTGCAGCTTTATCATAAAAGAGTAAAAGAATTTGAGAGGACACTTCAAATACTTTTATTTTAACTCAGAAACAGTCTGTACTCCCAAAACATGACAGTACAAGAGAGTGAACTGATGGTTATGGAGTGAATAGAAACTGCATGTATAAAACTAGAATAAACTTGTAAATTAGACTGATACTAAAAAATAAATATTGTGATAATATATGATAGTGAACTGTGCACCACAAACAGTGCGTAAAGTTTATGCAGATGTACTTACCTTTTCAGTTAGTTCATTTGTCTTCTCTATCACAAAGTTAACAGACTGAAGCTTCCTTAGTTCCTTGAATTCATTTATAATTTCAGTGAATACTTGTTTAAGTTCTTTACCTGAAAAGAAGGCACAACTTTCCATCTGTAAGTACATACCAAGTAATCAAGCTATGGTAATCCATGATTATCATATGTTTTCAAAATAAATATCTTTGAATATATTGAACAGTTAAGGAAATCTACGATCAGAAAAATAGCAATATTCAGGATTAATGCAGTTACACTTAAAAGGAGTAAAATCAGTTTTCCTCCCATACCTAATTCTAGAAAAATACTGAAATCATAGTAGCATTATATTGTTAGCAGTCAACAAACACATAGACATAATTTCACCAATTGTGTTGATGGCCAGCAGTATATGGCAAGCTCCAATTCCATATGATTTAATTTTCTATATATAATGCCTTCAAATTCAAGCACTTGATGCTGAAGTACTTTTCTCCTTTTACACAGCTGTCACAATACACATATAATAACTCCTTGTAGTAAGGAAAGTTTTATATTATATCCATGGGGAATGACACAGATTAACACAATTTGCAAGCAATTCTCTCAGAATAATGAATGAGTTCAGGATGTTGTAAGATTCTTGCTCTCTGTCACAAAGTAAATTAGTTCAAGGATTTAATTTTACATTGCATTTTCCTCAACAACAAAATGAGGAGTTTTGCAAATCAGAAAAGTCTTAGAGCAGGAAATTGTACTTTCATAATGAATACTTCACTTGAAGGTTTTGAAGGTGATGCCTATTACTGTTCATGCTTATTCTCTACAGAGGTCCTAGGTCCATTGTAGTTTTGGATTATGGTGCATTTTTTAGCAATTCTCCTATTTTTACTTATTGAACTAAACACTCCAACACTGATATTCCTATAGTTTTCTTCATTTATTCAATCCTGACAACTGGCTCCAACTGTATTACAGCCTGAACTAACTGCTTACCAACTTACATTAACAACAACCTGGTAAAGAAGTAATTTGTGGTATTTGCAGTATTATTATAATTATATTTTATGTCGTTTACAATGATGAAAAACTTGCAAAAAGTTAGTTATGTGTCGCAGTATATTCAGCAGAAAACATAGACATATTTCACATACATATTTCTGGAAAGACCAGTCTCTCTGAATTTTATATGATGAAAATTTTTAACAGTTAACATAACAATATGAAAACTTTCATTAAAAATAAATTATATTTCACTTGCCTAGTCATTCACAAAAGGCAAAGGTCGCAGATTAGATTTGTGCTCTGGCATACAGTATTAATCTGCCAGGAACTTTCATTAAGCCCTCACTGAAAAGTCATTGCCACCAAACAATAATAAATAAAAATTAAGAAATATGAAAGACACAGCACATATCAAATTTCTTGGAACAATTTAGAAAGTCTGGTAATAACTTACCAAATGGAACCAGAGCAAAATATTTATCTTCCAGGAACTGATAAATTATGTAAGAATACTTTTTTATGTTTGTAAGTGCATCATTTTTCAGCAAGTCTTTATAAATTTTGTCCAGATCTTGTGTGAAATTGGCAAATTTGGAGAAATAGGGAGATTCTACAATCTCACTTCGTCTCTGATACAAGAAATCTGAAAGTGAAAGAAAACATAATCAAGAGGTAAGATGTTGTACCAAGACAAATTATATGCAAGTGCATTTGCAGCCATATTCCCATTCCTACTCCCACTACCATACCCACCACTCCCCCCCCCCCCCCCCCGCCCCTGTCTGTCTGTCTCTCTCTCTCTCCTCTCTCTCTCTCTCTCTCACACACACACACACACACACACACACACACACACACACACACAAACAAACTCTCTATAATGGCTCAACAGACTAAGCATATATCAAACAGTAGATGGGTTATTATAATTATATTGACTTGAAATTGGATACGTGAGCAAAGCAGATGGGCAGAAAGTAAGTCGTAAAAGATTAAGTGATCAAAGCTACATTGTTTTCATATCCAGAGAGACACAGGTGATATAGGAGTAAAAGAGAGAGAAAGCAGAAAATGAGGTTGAACACCAGAGACAATAAAGCAGTGGTATTTGGGAGTGGTAGAAACTTGAATGAATGGAAAGTAAAACCTAAAACAGAAAGAAAGATAAAATGGAAGAAGTTGTGAGTGAGTAGAAGAAAAGCAAAATGAAAACACAGAGTGGTAACAAAAAATTGAATTCCTAGTAAAAGTATCAGAACATGCATGAAGTAAGCAAGATGTTGAGAAAGGATTAGGCAAGTGGTAAAACTAAAAGAAATTCATATCATGAATTTTTAGACATGGAGTCCATTCATGATCTTCCTCTCCAGGCCACAGCTAAGTCTCACCAGTTAAAGCACACCAGTTTATGTTAATCTACTGTGCTGTTTCCACCTACCCACATAGCTGAGTGGTCATAGTAATGACTGATGTGCAGAGGGCATGGTCTCGATTCCTGGTACTGCCAAGGATTTTTCCTTGGTGGGAGGACTGGTTGGGGTACCCCCATCCTCCTCATGCCAATTGGTGATCTACTCAAGTGAGTACTATTGGCTCTACAGGCTGAAAAAGCTGTAAAATATCTGGGAGAGTGGTGTGCTGGATAAATGCCCCTCCATATCACATCTGCATGATGCCGCAAGGCAGAGTATGACACAGCAGCTGGAAGACATCTCTTGGGCCTTCAGCACCTGACAAGGAGCTGCCTCCTGTCTAGACATATTAGGAGTCCCATATCACTCCAACAGCACATGCCCCACACCACTACAGGGTCTCCACCAGCTTGAACAGTCCCCTGCTGATATGCACGGTCCATGGATTCGTGAGGTTGTCTCCATACCGGTACACGTCCTTCTGCTCAATACAATTTGAAATGAGACTCGTCTGACCAGGCAACATATTTCCAGCCATCAACTGCTCAATGTCAGTGTTGACGGACCCAGGTAAGGCATAAAGCTTTGTGTCATGCAGTCATCAAGGGTACATGAGAGGCCCTTTGGTTCCGAAAGCTTATATTCATGATGTTTTGTTGAATGGTTCACACACTGTCACTTGTTGATGGTCCAGCGTTGAAATCTGCAGCAATTTGCAAAAGGGTTGCACTTCTGTCACACTGAATGATTCTCTTCAGTCGTTGTTGGTCCTGTTCTTGCAGGGTCTTTTTTCCAGCTGCAGCGATATCAGAAATTTTATGTTTTACTGGATTCCCTATATTCTCGGTACACTTGTGAAATGCTCGTATGGGAAAATCCCCACTTCATTACTATCCTGGAGATGCTGTGTCCCATCACTCATCCACTGACTATAACACCATGCTCAAACTCTCTTAAACCTTAACAACTTGCCATTGTAGCAGCAGCAATCATCCTAACAACTGCACCAGACACTTGTTGTCTTATATAGGTGTTGCTGACCACAGACCCATATTCTGCCTGTTTACATATCTCTGTATTTGAATAAGCATCCCTTTACCAGTTTATTTGGTGCTTCAGTGTACATTTACAGCAAAGACTTAAAGAAAACTTTTAGTGTTGTTGACTGGAATACACTCTTTGAAATTCTGAAGGTAGCAGGGGTAAAATAAAGGGAACTAAAGGCTATTTACAACTTGTACAGAAACCAGATGGCATTTATGGGAGTTAAAGGGCATGAAAAGGAAGCAATGGTTGAGAAGCAACTGAGACAAGGTTGCAGCCTACCCCTGATGATATTCAATCTGTAAACTGAGCAAGCAATAAATGAAACCAAAGACAAATTTGGTGAAGAAATCAAAGCTCAGGGAGAAGAAATACAACTTTGAAGTCTGCTGATGACATATTATTGTTTGAGAATTGCGCTGATTACCATATACAGGGGATAGAAATAAGCATCCCTTGTGTAGAAAAACAACTGAAAGAGTTGAATGCAAATAAGTTACCAGGTCCAGACAGAATCACTGTTTCATTTTACAAGATTAGATTAGATTAGATTAGTTTTCGTTCCATAGATCCATGCTGAGGAGATCCTCGTGGATGTGGAACATGTCAATTTTTTTAAGCTGAAATAACAATACTAATAGTATGAATATATACATCATTTGTTTCTATTAAACAATTCGTCAATGGAGTAGAAGGAGTTGGCCACTAGTAAGTCTTTCAGGCTCCTTTTAAACTGATCTTTATTTGTAACTAAATTTTTTATGTTTACTGGCAAATTATTGAAGATGAGTGTTCCTGAGTAGTGGACCCCTTTTTGATCTAAAGTAAGTGCTTTTAAGTCCTTGTGCAGATCATTTTTGTTCCTGGTATTGTACGTATGAACTGAGCTGTTTGTTGGAAAAAGAGATATATTATTTAGGACAAATTTCATTAATGAGTAAATATACTGAGAGGCAGTAGTTAGTATACCCAGTTCTTTGAAGAGGTTTCTACAGGACGTCCGTGAATTTACTCCACAAATAATACGTATTACACGTTTTTGGACTCTGAAAACTTTTGTTTGACTTGAAGAGTTACCCCAAAATATTATACCATATGACATTATGGAATGAAAGTAGGCAAAGTATGCAAGCTTTTTCATTTTTATGTCGCCTATGTCTGCTAACACTCGAATTGCAAATACAGATTTGTTAAGGCGTTTCTGCAGTTCTGTGGTGTGCTCTTCCCAACTGAATTTATTATCAAGTTGTAATCCCAGGAATTTAAGACTGTCAACCTCTTCTATCTACTCTTCTTCGTATTTTATGCATATGCTGGGTGGAAACCTCTTACAGGTTCTGAATTGCATATAGTGAGTCTTTTCGAAGTTTAATGTCAGTGAGTTGGCTTTAAACCATTTATTAATATCCATGAAAATATCATTAGCAGATCTTTCTAGAACTACACTTGACATACTATTTATTATAATACTTGTGTCATCTGCAAACAAAACGAACTCTGCTTCTGGCAGTGTAACTGATGAGAGATCATTAATGTACACAAGAAAAAGCAATGGCCCTAAGATGGATCCTTGTGGGACACCACATGTAATTTCTTCCCATTCTGATGATGACTGATGACTTAATTCACTAGTCCCTTGCACTGACACCCTCTGTTTCCTGTTAGTGAGGTATGACTTGAACCATTTTGCAGCACTGCCCGTGACACCATAGAATTCTAATTTACTTAAAAGGATGTTGTGGTTCACACAATCAAATGCCTTTGACAAATCACAGAAAATACCTGCTGCTTGTAATTTGTTATTTAATGAATTAAGTACATTTTCACTGTAGGTGTAAATAGGCTTCTCGATATCAGAACCCTTCAGAATTCCAAACTGTGTTCTTGATAATATGTTATTTGTGGTCAGATGGTTGAGCAGCTGCCTGTACATTACTTTTTCTAAAATTTTTGAGAATGCTGGCAAAAGTGAAATCGGTTTGTAGTTTGATGGTATCTCTTTATCCCCTTTCTTGAATAGAGACTTAACATCTGCATATTTTAGCCAGTCAGGAAATGTCCCAGTTATAATTGACTGGTTACACAAGTAACTTAGAATTGTACTAAACTCACAAGAACATGCCTTAAGTAACTTTGTTGATATTTCATCGTACCCACTACAATGCTTTGTTTTTAAAGATTCTATTATGGACGTTATTTCTTTTGGTGAAGTGAGTGATATATTCATGTACTTGAAGCTATTTGCGAAGGCTAGTTTCAGATATTCAAGGGCATTATTTAGTGATCCTGAAAGTCCCATTCTATCAGTAACGGATATAAAGTACTTGTTAAATAGATTTGCCACACTATGCCCATCAGTTACTAATGTGTCATCTACCCTTAGTGCTATTTGCTCCTGTTCCTTTCTGGTTCTACCAGTCTGCTCTTTCACTATATCCCATATTGTTTTTGTTTTGTTCACTGACATTGCTATCTTCTTCTCGTAGTGCAATTGTTTAGACGTCTGAATTACTTTTTTTAATGTTTTACAGTATTCCTTGTATTTAGCTAAATCATCAGCATTGGAGCTATTCTTGGTCGACAGATACATTTTCCTTTTTGTCTTACAGGAAATCTTTATTCCTTGTGTAATCCATGGTTTTATTATAGACTTCTGTTTAATTTGAGTAACTTTTAGAGGAAAACAGTTTTCAAACATGGTACTGACATTGTTCATGAATGTGTTATATTTTTCATTCATGTCATGAGCACTATAAACATCTTTCCAGTTCATATCTTTGAGCAGTTTTCTAAAACACTCAAGTTTTGGTTGATTGACTACTCTCCTGTACTCAGATTTAGCAGTCTTGATAATCTGCTTAGAATTTACATCTAAAACAAGGAGCAGCATGTCATGATCTGATAGTCCATTTATAACAGGTTTTATGATATGATTTTGTTCCTTTGATTTGTCTATAAAAATGTTATCAATGGCTGTCCTTGAAGATTTAGTGATCCTAGTTGGAAAGTTTACAGTGTGAGTTAGATTGAAAGACAACATTACTAACTGCAGTGAATGTTTACTGGAAGATTGCATTAGAAAATCTGTATTAAAGTCACCAGCAATCAAAATTTCTTTGTTTCTTCCTGTGAAATAACCCAAAAGAGCTTCTAGATGATCTAAGAATAGATTATAATTTCCTGCAGGTGCTTGGTAAATAGTTGTTATTATATAGGATCTGTTATGGAACTCTACTTCTGTTGCACATGCTTCTAGATGCTGCTCTAAACAGAATTTATTAATCTCAATGTTCTTGAATTTATGGCAGTTTTTGATAAATGTGGCAACTCCTCCTCCATCCATATCTACTCTGCAGAAGTAGGAAGCTAGCTTAAATCCTGAAACGTCTAACATATCTATATCAGTGGTCACTTGATGTTCAGAGAGGCAGATTATGTCAATTTGGTTAGATGAATTCATTTCATCGATACAAATGAGTAGTTCATCAACTTTATTTCTAAGTCCCGGAATGTTCTGGTGTAATAAAGATAACAGATACTGCATACTAATGGGATTGTAACTGCTTTGGCGAAGATGAACTGGCAGTTTCTGATTACTTTCTGTTAAACACTGTTTAAATGGAGGCTGTATGATACAATCTGACTCCTGTTCATCTGTTTTCTCAAACTGAGTGTGTCTGCCAATCTCTCTTAAAACTCGTTTTCTTTCCCCCTTCCCTATCCTAAAAAAGGCATCCCTCTGACACCTGTGACCAAAGAGTACACTATGGCATTGGTCACTTAAGTAACTTGCATTTATCACAAATCTCTCACCCAGTGCCAGGTCCCAAACAACAGGACAAAAGCACAGGTGACTCCTGTATATAAGAAGGGCAAAGAATGTACCTTACAAACCAATATTCTTAACATTGGTTTGGTGTAGGATTCTGAAAACATTCTGAATACAAGTATAATAAATTTCCTTGGGACAGAAAGGCTTTTATCCACAAATCAGCAGGGTTTCAGAAATCATCAGTAAAGTAAAACTTTGCTTGCAATTTTCTCACATGATAGCCTGTGAACTATTGATGAAGGACAACAGTCGGACTCCTAGATTTCCAAAAAGCATTTGATACAGTGTTCCAAAGTAGATTGTTAACAAAGGTATGAATACATGGAAAGGGTTTCTAGATATGGGAGTGACTCAAAGAACCCATTATGTTGTACTCAATAGTGAATGTTCATCAGATACAAGGGTATTGTCTGGAGTGCCCCAGGGAAGTGTGATAGGACTGCTATTATTTTCCATGTAAAAGAATGATCAGGCAGATGGTTTGAGCACCAGTTTGCAGCTGTTTGCTGATGATGCAATGGTGTACAGGAAGGTATTGTTGTTGAGTGGCTGTAGGAGTCTACAACATGACTTAAACAAAATTTCTAATTGGTGTATTGAATGGCAACTAGCTCTAAATGTACAAAAATGTAAGTTGATGCAAATAAATAGGAAAAAAACCTATAATGAGCAGATACAGCATTAGTAGTGTGCTGGTTGACACAGACATATCAATGAAATATCTAGACATAGCACTGCAAAGCGATAGGAAATGGAATGAGTATGTAAGGATTGTAGTAGGAATGGTGAAAGGTCAGTTTCAGTTTATTGGAAGAATTTTGGAAAAGTGTGGCTCATCCATAAAGGAGACCACATATGGGACACTAGTGTGACCCATTTTCAACTGTTTGGGAGCCCCACCAGGTCAGGTTAAAGGAAGATGTCAAAGCAATTCAGAGGTGGGCTGCTAGATTTGTTTCCAGCAGGTACAAACAACACACAAGTATTACAGAGATGCTTTGGGAATTCAAATGGGAATCCTTGCAGGGAAAGCGAGTTTCTTTTCAAGGAACTTTATTGAGAAAATTTAGAGAACTGGCATTTTAAGCTGACTGCTGGATGATTCTGCTGCTGCCAACATAAGTTTTTTGTAAGCACCATGAAGGTAACGTAAGAGCAATTAGGGATTGTACAGAGGCAGACAAACAGCCATTTTTCCATGGCACTGTTTACTGTAACAGGAAAGAAAATGACTAGTAAAGGTGCAGGTACCCTCCACTATGCACTGTATGGTGTCTTGTGATGTACATATATAGATATAGGTGTAGGCACTATAATTCTGTAAGAGACAGCAAAGGACTAGGAATAGCAGCTGAATGGAATGGACAATGTCTTGAAAAGAAGATATGAGATGAATGCCAACAAAAGCCAAACAAGGATAAGGGCATGTAGTTGAATTAAATCATGCTATGCTGAGAGAATTAGGAGTAGATCAGGAAGCAATAACAAAATGCAGTACATGAGTTTTCCCATGTGGGAAGTAAAATAACTGATGATGGCCAAAATAGAGAGGCTATAAAATGTAGGTTGGCAATGGAAGAAAGACTTTCTGAAGAAGAGAAATTTGTTATCATCAAACATAGATTTAAGTTATTTATTTATTTACTCATCAAGTTCCACAGGACCAAATTGAGGAGCAAATCTCAAAGGTCATGGAATGTGTCATTACATGAAATTACAATATAAAAGTGATAACAAATAAATATGAAATGTTTGTGAACCCACAAAAAGTCAAGCCGTAAGTTTCAGTAAATGCAGTCAACACTATAACATAAGAATTAGCTTATTTTTTTAAGGACCTACTCAACAGAATAGAAGGAGTGACCCATGAGGAAACTCTTCAGTTTTGATTTGAAAGCATGTGGATTACTGCTAAGATTTTTTAATTCTTGTGGTAGCTTATTGAAAATGAATGCAGGAGTATACCACACACCTTTCTGCACAAGAGTTAAGGAAGTCTGATATAAATGCAGGTTGGATTTCTGCCGAGTATTTACAGAGTGAAAGCTTATTCTTGGGAATAAGCTGATATTGTTAACAAGAAACGACAGTAATGAATATGTACATTGAGATGCCAATGTCAAAATACTGATACAAATGAATAGGGGCCACAAGAGGTTTGTGAACCTACACCACTTATTAACCAAACTGCCCATTTCTGAGCCAAAAATACCCTTTTAGAATAGGAAGAGTTACCCCAAAATATAATACCATATGACGTAAACAAATGAAAATAAGCAAATCAGACTAATTTTCATGTCGAACAATCACTTACTTCAGATACCGTTCAAGTAGTAAAAATAGCAACATTAAGTCTTTGAACAAGATCCTGAACAGTTTACTGTCTATGTGAACACCAACGAATTTGAACTGTTCAGTTTCACTAATCATATGCCCATTCTGTGAAATTAAAATATTGGGTTTTGTTGAATTATGTGTCAGAAAATGTAAAAACTGGGCCTCACAGTGATTTAGTGTTAGTTTATTTTCTACAATCCATGAACTTACGTCATGAACTGCACTGTTTGAAACTGAGCCAGTGTTTCACACAACATCATTTACTACCACAAACAGAAATATTTTAGAGTTACTCGTAGTACTAGAGGGCATACCATTTACATAAATAAGAAATGGGAGTGGTCCCAACACTGACCCCTGGAGCACTCCCCACTGGACTGTACCCCACTCAGACCCTACATCACAGCCATCCTCAACACTGTGAATAGTGATCTTTTGCTGTCTGCTATTAAAGTAAAAGGTGAACCAATTGTGAGCTACTCCCTGTATTCCATAATGGTCCAACTTCTGGAGCAATATTTTTTGATGAACACCACCAAACGCCTTAGTTGAATCAAAAAATATGCCTAGTGTTTGAAACCTTTTTTTTTAACCCATCCAGTACCTCACAGAGAAAAGAGAATATAGCATTTTCAGTTGTTCAGTGGTTTCTAAAGCTGAACTGTACATTTGATAGCAAATTATGGTGATATAAAATGATCAATTATCCTTACATACACAGCCTATTCAATAACTTTAGCAAACACCGATAGCATAGAAATATATCTAAAATTGTCTACATTATCTCTTTATCCCTCTTTATAAAGCGGCTTTACTACTAAGTACTTTAATCGATCAGGAAACTGACCATTACTAAACGAATAAGTACAAATATGGCTAAGTACAGGGCTAACATGTGCAGCACAGTACTTTAATATTCTGCTAGGCACTCCATCACAGCCATGAAAGTCCTTAGTCTTCAGTGATTTAATTATTGACTCAATCTCCCCCTTCTCAGTACCACAGAAGAGTATTTCAGACATCAGTCTCGGCAAGGCATTTTGCAAGAAAGTTATTTGATTCCCTATAGAAACTAAATTTTTAATGAATTCACAAGCAATGCTCAGAAAATGATTGCCAACGACTGTACATATATCTGATTTATCAGTAACAGAAATATTTTTCCAGAATGAGATTTTCACTCTGCAGCAGAGTGTACTACAAACTGACTTTATATCATCGACCTTGTGCTGCTGACCAGACACTTCCTTCACAACTGACCTTATGGTTTTAATTTTATCCTGTGAATTAGCTATTCTATTTGCACACCACTTGCCTTCTTACTAAAATTTTTAAGCACCTTACAATGCTGTCTGTAATGGGCAAATGTATCTTGATTGTCACTACTTCCAACATTGTCTTTGTTCCACACGATATCCTTATCCCAGTAGTCAGCCACCCAGGCTGCCTTTTACTGCTAGTACCCACTTTAGAATGTTATAATGGAAAGCAACTCTCAAAGAGCATGAGAAATGTGTTAAGGATAGCACTGTATTTGTCATCTATATTATCAGTACTATAAATATCCTGCCACTCTTGTTCATTGACGAGGTTTAAAAAACACTCTATTGCCATTGCACTAACTTTCCTACATAATTTATAATTATATGTGACATCTGTTTGAGTACAAAAGCCATTAAGTGTTAAAATTTGTGCATCATGGTCTGAAAGGCCAGTCTCCCTTTTACTAACAGAATGCCCATCTAGTAATGAAAAATATGTTCTGAAGGTATTCCTCTAGAGTGTAGTCCATTTTTTCTCACTTTGTTTGTGAATGGAACACCAAAGGCAATGACTAGCAATGGTACTGGGTACCCTAGACTACACACTGTATGATGGGTTGCAATTTATGTATGTATGCATGTACGTACACTACTGGCCATTAAAACTGCTACACCAAGAAGAAATGCAGATGATAAACAGGTACTCATTGGACAAATATATTATACTAGAACTGACATGTGATTACATTTTCACGCAATTTAGGTGCATAAATCCTGAGAAATCAGTACCCAGAACAACCACCTCTGGCTGTAATAACGGCCTCGATACGCCTGGGCATTGAGTCACACAGAGCTTGGATGGTGTGTACAGGTACAGCTGGCCATGCAGCTTCAACACGGTACCACAGTTCATCAGCAGTAGTGACTGGCGTATTGTGACGAGCCAGTTGCTCGGCCACCATTGACCAGACGTTTTCAATTGGTGAGAGATCTGCAGAATGTGCTGGCCCGGGCAGCAGTTGAACATTTTCTGTATCCAGAAAGGTCCATACAGGACCAGCAACATGCGATCATGCATTATACTGCTGAAATGTAGGGTTTCGTAGGGATCGAATGAAGGGTAGAGCCATGGGTCGTAACACATCTACAATGCAATGTCCACTGTTCAAAGTGCCATCAATGCGAACAAGAGGTGACCGAGACGTGTAACCAAAGGCACCCCATACCATCACACTGGGTGATACGCTACTATGGTGATGATGAGTACATGCTTCCAATGTGCGTTCACCGTCATGTCGCCAAACACGGATGCGACCACCATGATGCTGTAAACAGAACCTGGATTCATCCAAAAAAATGACGTTTTGCCTTTTGTGCAGCCATGTTCATCGTGAGTACTCTATTGCAGATGCTCCTGTCTGTGATGCAGCGTCAAGGGTAACCACAGCCACGGTCTCCGAGCTGATAGTCCATGCTGCTGCAAATGCTGTTGAACTGTTTTTACAGATGGTTGTTGTCTTGCAAACGTCCCCATGTGTTTACTCAGGGATTGAGACGTGGCTTCACAATCTGTTACAGCCATGCGGATAAGATGCCTGTCATCTCAACTGCTACTGATTCGAGGCTGTTGGGCTCCAGCACGGCATTCCGTGTTACCCTCCTGAACCCACCAATTCCATATTCTGCAAACAGTCATTGGATCTCAAGCAAAGCGAGCAGCATTGTCATGATACGATAAACTGCAATCGCTATAGGCTACAATCCGACCTATATCAAAGTCGGAAACGTGATGGTACGCATTTCTCCTCCTTACACGAGGCATCACAACAACGTTTCACCAGGTAATGCCAGTCAACTGCTGTTTGTGAACGAGAAATCAGTTGGAAAGTTTCTTCATGTCAGCACGTTGTAGGTGTTGCCATCGGCACTAACCTTGTGTGAATTCTCTGGATAGCTAATCATTTGCATATCGCAGCATCTTCTTCTTTTCGGTTACATTTCGCATCTGTAGCACATCATCTTCATGGTGTAGCAATTTTAATGGCCAGTAGTGTATGTATGTATGTAGGTAAATGTAGATGTTGAGATTGTAATATTGTCAGAGACAGCAAAGGACTTGGAAGAGCAGTTGAATGAAATGGACAATGTCTTGGAAAGGGGGTATAAGATGAACACTTACAAAAGCAAAACAAGAGTAATGGCATGTAGTTGAATTAAATCAGGTGCTGCTTGGGGAATTAGATTAGGAAGCAATATACATTCAGTTTTGCTATTTGGGCTGTAAAACAACTGATGATGGCTAAAATGGGGAGGCTAAAAACTGTATGTTAGCAATGGTGAAAGTGTTTCTGAAGAAGAGAAATTTGTTGTCGCCAAATATTAGATTTAAGTGTTAGGAAGCCTTTCCTGAAGGTTTTGTCTGGAGTGTAGCCCTGTATGGAAGTGAAATGTGGAAGCTAAACAGTTCAGACTAGAAAAGAATAGAATCTTTTGAAATGTGTTGCTGCAGAAGAACATTAAAGATTAGATGGGCAGATCTTGTAACTAATGAGGAGGTAATGAATAGAAATGAGGAGAAAAGAAATGTATGGCACAGCTTGACTGTAAAAAGGGGTTGGTTGATAGAACACATTCTGAGACATTAAGGGATCACCAGTTTAGTAGTGGAGGGCAGTGTGTATGTATGTGTGTGTGGCGGGAGCGTGGCAGGGGTGGTGGGGGTGGGAGTGAGGGGGAAAGGGGGGGGGGGAAGGGGGGGGCGATGAAAATTGTAAAGGAACACCAAGAGACAAATGAAGCAAGCAGGTTCAGAAGAATGTAGGTCCCCGCAGTTATTTGGAGATGAAGAGGCTTGCACAGGATAGAGTAAGAGGGAGAGCTGCATCAGGCCAGTTGCTGGACTGAAGACAATAACAATAACTGGGATAAAAGAATAGCAGTGCCGTATTATGAAACAATATCATGAATTTTCAATACTGTTTACAGTTTTATCTAAAATACTTTTTTGTCTATGCTGTTGTACAGTACGATTTTTTTTATCAACGTTTACAAATGTACTGCTCATGTGAAAATACAGTGCAGGTCGGACAGTACTTCATACCAGTATTAGATATGCTTGGTGCTGTTCATTTTGTGAATATAGTGACAGAAAACAGACCTCATATGCCTCCACATGTGCCTTACTCTCTTTTTTCATCATTGTCTCTACACAAGATGTACAATGGAGGCAGGAGATCTGTTGCACAGTCTACATCAAATAAGAGTTCTTGACATTTAGCGAACAGGGTTACTCAAGAACAAGGTTTTCTTTCTTCCAACAATTCTCACTTAATTTCCTATAAAAATGAAACCTGAGATTTGCAACATGTTACAATCAAAGCAATGCATCACTGAGTTCCTCACACCAGTGCATCACTGAGTTCCTGCAATGTCTTCCATAGGATTTACTTTATAATGAGGTTGGACACTGACAAATCCAAGCTTTCTATTCACATCTCCTACTAGAGGTTTCATGTGCTCATTCACAGTCTCAGACCTAAGTATTTAAACAATTTGTTTTAAAGGTTTGTTACTAATGTAGCATCAATGATAATAGGTGTTAAAAGGAATGTTAAGATATTTAGAATAATATTTCTGCTTAGAATTGTGACAGGAAACAGACTGCAGATTACATGAGTAATCACCATCAATCTATCTTATCTGAGTAGGAAGATATGGAGTACCTGTGGATAAAATTCGAGAGTATTGTTTTATTTATTTATTTAGATTCCATAAATCTAATACAGCAATACATTCACATGGATGAAGAATATGTCAGATTATTACAAACTATACAAAAGGAACACATAAAAAACTCTCTAGGAAGAAGAGAGATAAGTATAAGACAAAATACACACATTAATTGGTATAGACAAAATTACATTTAAAAAAGTTAAAATATAGGTAGATCTTAATAGCTACATAAAAGACATAGTAATGTTAAGAATGATTCCAACTATCATAATGCATAAGAGCACATCAGATTTATTTGAAAGAAAAAATTGATTAGTGTTAACACAATCAAAATATTCTTCAACTGAATAAGAGGAATTATCTATTAGATACCGTTTGAGCTGTTGTTTAAATTTGGGAAGATCGTGGACAAGTGATTTAAGTGATGGCAAGAGAGCATTGAACACCTTGCAGCTCATGTAATGGAATCCTTTCTACACAATACTAAGGTTTTCAAGTTCATAATGGAGGTCCATCTTTGTCCTGGTATTGTGGGTATGGTATGAATCATTGGTTTTGTATAGCTGCTCATTTTTATCAATGAAACATAACAGGGAGTAGATATATTAAAATGAAGTTGTCAGTACCCCTAATTTTCTAAAAAGGTTTCTACAAGAATGTCTAGTCAGACTCTGCTCATTATTCAAATAACTCTTTTTTGGGAAATGAATACTTTTTTGAAAAGTGGCCAATTATTCCAGAAAACTATGCCATACAACAATAGTGCATGGAAATAAGCAGTTTTTGTGGTGTCTGAGTCACAGACAGTGAATTGCAAATGTTGATGAGCTGAGTTTTTTGAGAAGTTATAAAATATGTTCACATCATTTTAGATTGCTGTCAATGTGTACACCTATGGACTTGGATGACTCAACTTGTAGTTAACTCCCTACCATTACATTTAATACTTAACTGATCCTCCACTTTCTTAATTACTTAGAAATGAAAAAGCTGGGTCTAGTTAACATTTAGTGATAACTCATTATTTTCAAACCAATTAAGTACTTAATTAAAGACAATACTGGTGGAATCCTCAAGATTATTTTTTTAGGGTTTGTTGATAAGGATGGAGGTGTCATCAGCAAAGAGAATAAAATGAGTTTTAAAGCTAGTACACAACAAAAGGTCATTGATAAAGATGAGGAAGAGAATGGGGCCAAATACAGAGCCTTGAGGAACACCACAGCCAATAGATCCCCAGCTATATGACACAGTGTGTCCCTCAGAGTCATTCAACATGACCTTCTACTTTCTCCTAGTTTGGTAGGATTTAATCCATGAGCCAGCTAATCTACTTATAGCATAACATTTAGTATGCTTTAGAAATATAGTTTTGTTTTGTTGATTTATCCTATACATCTTTCCATACTGTGGGATATGCTGAGCATTTCTTTGAGGAGTGGGAAAGAACTGCTGTATCAGTCAGAAATCTACAGATACCAATCTTTGAATGTTGGCCCCTACTTTGGCTGAAACCAAGGTTGGAATCTTTCTACACAACGGTCAGGGGACCTGAAGATGGTGTAAAATATTACTGAAACTGGTAGCCCAATAAAATAACAGTTTGTAAATTAGAGGGCCTCAAGGTGTTTGATTTGACATTCATTACTGACAAGTGAACTGAGTTTTTCTATAAGGTTTTTCGTTCAACTTGGTAAATGCCTCAGATGGCAAAAAAGTTTTGTCAGTGCCATCCTTTGAGTGTGAATTACACTTTTTTTGGATACTTTCTATTAATCTCAGAAGGGAATATGCCATTCCCACAGCCATATTTATGCATTTCGTTTTGATTCATTCTGGTCAGTTATCCCTAGACATTATATGGCTGTGGCTAAGTCCTGTGAGTGATTCCAAATGTTTAATCCATTGATACCAGTTCTCTTCATCTATTAAGAAGAAATAAATGCTCTTCCTACATACAGTAACAAACTGGAAATGGTGTTACCTTACCATGCAAAACTGTGCCATCTGTGAATAGCCTCAGATAGCTGCAAATATCTGCCAACTCATTCATAAAGAAAAATAATAGTCCCATCACACTTCCATGATCTGTGCCCTATTTTATTTTCACTTCTGATGTCTTCACAGTAAAACTGGCCTAAGATATCTGTTTGACTGGAAGACTTCAGTACATTTCTAGATTTATCCCATAATTTGGTAGACATGGAGTTTGTTTGCTGGATGACAGTATGGAACTGTATAAAGACTTCCAAGGAAAAAATCCTCTGCAGGATCTAGTATATACAGTCTTCCTTGTTTCATGAATGAACTGTCAGGTTTGGGGGGAGGGTCTATCGTCTGCCCTGCATTCTACAGTGGCGTGCAGAGTACATATATGTAGGTGTAGTTATTATCATTATGAAAGTGTCAACAGGGGTTGGCTTCTGACACATCACCAGCATCTACAAAATAGATTACTGCACAATAACAAATTTTCTTTAAACAGAGAGTGTTTCAGAAATGAAACTGCAAATGACTTTACTATAGACACTAATACACATATGTACAAAACATTATGAAAGACATCTACTGAAATGAAATTTGTAGCATGATGTGTACCAGCAGGAACAGCTCACAATTTAAAAAAGAAGTCAGAATACACTAATTAATTTTGTGTGAAGATTATGGGAAAATCAGTGCAAACATTTTGCCCTTTTTTTAGTTCCATTACACACACACACACACACACACACACACACACACACACACACACACACACACACACACACACACACACACACAAGCCACCATAAATTCACTAGACATTACCGAAAAGAGTGCAATAATTTGGAGCCATACGACACACCATTCATTACTGTTTTCTGCTTGCAAGTGAAAAATCATTATCTGAATGAAAGTTAAGACTTGTGTGTTCATGCACCACATTTACACATCAGTTATAGGTAAAGTATGCACTAAAAATTAAATGCAGTAACATTTACCAATTAAAGAAAGTAGGTTGTTATAGAAAAATTATAACATAGGGATAATCAACATTACCTAAAATTTCATTGCTTACTTCCAACGCAGCTGTCTCCACATAATGAGCAAATGTTACGAAACTAGGTTCAAATGTTCGGAGGAACTTATTCCAACATTCAAAAAGAAATACAGTGGTCTTATCCCACAAGTCTACAATATGCTTCCTGATTGCCACATTTAAATCTTTCATAAACTGTGAAGAAAGAAAATTATTAATGTTTTAATAACTCCACAATATTTCCATTGCACACCAGGAATAAACTGTCTTACATATTAATAAAATATTGATTACCTTGTCATACTTCTCAGCAAAGTTTTCAAGCAATTCTGCAATTTGGGCTGTTGATTCTCCTTTCAGGAAAGAGTTTATAAAATCCATTATCTTCATATATGAATTTTTAATCTGCAAAATGAAACACTGCACTGTTCACAGATTCCACAGCAATGTTTTAGTTTTAGAACTTATATTGATTTCATAATAGTTACAACTATGAATGTGGCCGTTATACAAATTCAAAGACCAGACCTGAGAGAATTCCAACCATTCTCAAGAATCATATCATATTAATTTCTTTTGTATTTTAATGATATGCCAAGTTATAGAACAATGACATATACACAACAGCAACATCTAGTATTGTTTCTTATATATGTTAATGACCATATGTCTAATATAAAACAAACAGAATAAGTTCTTTTTGTAGATACACTAGTATTTTAATCAATACAAAAACACATACAACAAAAGAAGAAGTGGTAAACAATATTCATAAAAGTATTATTGAGTAGTTTCCTGACCATAGTCTCACTCTCAGTTTTAAAAATACATAACATATTCACTTCTGCACTTCTATCTGTACTTAACCAATGATAAATGCAACACACAGTGAGGAAATAATAACGGAAGCTTTCAATGCTGTAGATAAAATGAATGGCACTCACACACTATCATCTTATAGAGATCAGTTTAAGGGGTTATGTGTTTTGACTACTGCTTCACAGTATGTATGTTCCCTCATGAAGTTTGTATGGCACTGTTGGCCAGGAGGACCCTAATCGGGGAAGTTCGGCTGCCAAGTGCAAGTCTTATTTCATTTCATGCCACATTGGGCGACTTACGTGCCAGCGATGAGGATGAAATGATGATGAGGACAATACAACACCCAGGCCCCATGTGGAGAAAATCTCCAACCCAGCCGGGAATCAAACCCATGCCTGCTTGCATGAGAGGCGAGTACTTTACCACCCAGCTAAGCAGACAGTTTGTTGTAAATAACACAGTACAGATCAAAAGGAACAGCAACAACAACAACAATAATAATATTAATAATAAAGATTTTATTGTCTTTAGGCCATTACAGCAATTGACAATGTCAAATGAAGATACAGTTTATAATACAGTGTGGTAAGGTATTGACTACTGAAATATTTTAGCTTATATTACAATAAATGTACAGTGGGTCATCTGTTGGATTACTGCATTTTACAGCTGAAGAATTCATTGATATCATAGAACAGGTGGGCAATAAACCATTCATGCAGTCTTTCTTTGAATGTATGTTCACAAAGATCCTGTATAGCATGTGGCAGCTTATTAAATAGTTTGTGCCCTCCGATTTCATAGCTATTTATTGATTTTGATAATCTGTGGTAAGGTGTGTATATGTGTTTGATGCTTCTTGTGTTGTAACAATGTATATTTTCTCTAAGTTTCACATCTTGTAGGTTCTTCTTCGTAAAGATTAAGACATTGTATATATAGAGGTTTATTACTGTCATAATTTTTTGTTTAGTAAATAAGGATTTGCAGTGAGCCTTATGTGAAGAATTTGTAATTATCCTAATGGCTTTCTTCTGCAATAATAGGATGTCATCTATATGACTACAGTTACCACACAAGATAATGCCATAGGATATTATACTTTGGAAAAATGCAAAATAAGATGATCTGATGTAAGTTTCCGGTACACAATTTCTGAGTTGTCTTAATAAATAAATTACTCTAGATAGCTTACTACTAATATAGTTTGCATGTTGGCCCCAGGATAACTTTTCATCTAAATAAACTCCCAGGAATTTACCAGAACTAGGGTCATCAGATAGTGGCTTGTCTCTTAGAGTGAAGATTATCTGCTGAGTTTTATTTTCATTTAGCAGGGAACCATTTGCTCTGAACCAATAGGTTGTGTGAGTGAGTGTATTTTCAGCACAGGTTTTAAGATCATTAAGATTGTTACTGCTATGAAGAAAAGTCGTATCATCTGCATACAATACAGTGGTGGATCTAATAAACAAGGGGAGGTCATTGATCATTAACAGAAACAGGAAGGGGCCCAGTACAGTTCCCTGAGGCACACCTACTTTAACATTTTCTATGTTTGACATTTCCTTACCAACACAAACTACCTGTTTACGGTTGTTGAGATAAGCTTTTAATAGTCTGAGACTTTGATACCGTAGAATTCTAGTTTCTCTAGTAGTGGCGTGTGCTCAAAAGAGTCGAAGGCCTTGCTTAGGTCACAGAATGAGACCTGAGCAAAGCCTTTGTTCTTAAAAACTTTGAGGATGTAACTGACTACAGTGTTGATTGCATCAATGGTCGACAGATTCTTCCTAAACCCGTATTGTGTAGCATTAATTATTCCTAGATTCTCAAAGTGAGATGATAATTGTTGGTACATGATGCATTATATTACCTTGAAAAATGAGGGTACTATTGAAATAGGCCTGTAACTAAATGGAGAGTCTTTATCTCCCTTTTTGTATACTGGGACGATCCTAGACAGTTTTAACTCATCAGGAAAATATCCCTCAAGTAGGCACTTGTTTATGCAATGGGTTAAAGGGTACAGAATGCCATCACACATTTTTTTAGCAGGTTGCATGATATGCCATATATATCTAAGCTATCAGATGATTTCAGTTGTTTTATGACCCCTTGTACAAATCTAGGCGATACTTCGGAGAATGTTGCTTGTGATTGTCTACCCCAATTTTGGAAGAGCAACTCTGATGAACTAATGTCTGGTTTTATAATTGCATCTCCTATTTCTTTCACTGAATTAATAAAAAACTCATTGAGTGTTTGAGGTGGGATATTAATTTTGTCTATTTTAGTATCTGTGGTAGCACTGTTAATTACTTTCCAATTGCATTTATTGGTGGAATTATGTATGCTGTTGGCATTGTAGGTTTTTTTGGCTTGCAGGATGGCTTTTTTGTATTCATTCCTGCATTCCACATAGGCTGATTTGGCATAGTCAGACTTCATACTATTGTATATGTTGTACAGCAACAAAACTTGTCTCTTTAGATCTGTCAGCTGTTTAGTGTACCATATATTTTGACTGTTTTGAGATCTGGATTTTTGGCTGCTGTCCATTATTTTCATTTTCTTTATGGGAATACTATGGTAAATAGGGTCAAGAATGCATTTAAAAATTTATCAAATATTATTTTGGCTGGCAGGTCATTACTTGATGTGTAATGTCCATCAATACTACAATGGCCAAACCAGTCTCTGTCAGCAAGAGAATTATGAAATGAGAATACTAAAAGAAAATGGACATCATTATTCCACATTAAGGTTGTCTTTAATGCAAGAAGGTGTGAACATTGCTGCCACAAAATTTTTTGATCACTGACCCAACAATATGAAAATTCTGACCAACAAAGAAGTTAAACTCGCAAATGAAGCAAAAAAGTTTATGCTGAATTTCTATTCATACAATACATAAAAGATGGTGGGCAGAAATTACTAATTCACATGTGCATCTTTATAAAAATGTAGCATGATTCTCAAATGCCTCAGCCCACATCTTTGAAGTTAACTGTAATGAACTTTGCAAACTATATTAAAGAGGAAAAGTAATTATGCATTATACACTCTACTATGAAAGTTTTTAAATAAGCTACTTCACCCCCCTCCCCTCTTATCACCCTCAAATCCTTTCATTCACTCATTGTGTTCCATAGATCCTATCATGAAGGAGAACATTCAGGGATGTGAAAATAGTTAATGCATACATTAACATGACCACAAAAATATTTAGCACAGAATAAGAATTTTAGAGGCCTATTTACAATAAAAATTGCTGCTTGTCATCAAGCTAAGAGCAATTTAAAATCACTGAGGCAATGTAATCATATAATTACCACATGAATAATAACCACATGAATAATAACCACATGAATATTTCTCACATAATATGAAGTTCAGAGGCCCACTTACAATGAACATTGCTGCTTGTCATGAAGCTAAGAACAATTTACATTCACTGAATCTATGTAATTATATAATTTGTAGAAATGGTAGCTAATATGTTATGACTTTAATTTAAGTCAGAATTTGTAGGGAATTCAATTTTTTTTAATTATCAGCAACAAGAGTCATTATGGAGATGCAATGGGAAAATTTTTAAAGGAGTCTTGGAAGATTTGCAGTTATCTACCTTACAAAGTTTTTGTACTGCTCACTTTTGCTGAATAAATACCTCATTTGGTTTGGCAAGAATGCCTCAGAAGAAAATTCCATAATGTAACAGGGAATAAAAGTATGTTAAAAAGCCAGCACTATTGTCTAACATGAGCAGAATATTAACTACTACTAAGAATGAAACATGCTAGAATGAGCATGTATGTTATGTTATTCACATGTTGCCATTATTATAGCTCATTATTCAGTTGGGCATCAATGACCTTCTGATATAATCTTGCATTTAATGTAAGACCATCAATGTGTGTTTTCCACACAGGCATTAGATGACTTTTTGTGAAATAAATATTTAAATTGTTTATTGTATTTTGAGTTATCATTAATGTTTAATTAAGATCCCTTACACTTTCATCACAAGCATTATAAATTCTGAACAATCCGTTAAAGACAATGAAAGGGCCATTTATGTAGGCTTCAAGAAAGATTAAAACCCACATCGAACCTTGTGCTAACTGATGCATAAACACACACTGTACAATTTACTGTAACCTTTTTTCCTGTGGTTGTATTTTTTACTTTTATCTTGTAATACAACATACACGGTGTAAAACTTTGCTTCCACCATTTTTTCACCAACATTTGAGGCTTTAATGAAACAAATTGGTTACACATGTATCATTCAAAGTATTTTCCACTGCTGGCCACTACTTTCTCCCATCTTTCGGGCAGTGTGTAAATCCCGCGTCAGGAAAATTGTTCATCTTTTGAAGTGATCCAAAAATCAATCCAAGAGATCTCATCTTAATGTTTCCAAGTACGTTTTGACCTCTTTTCTAATGTGGAGTCGAGTGTTGTCGTGCTGCAAAAACATTTTATTGTGCCCTTCACTGTATTGTGGCCATTTGTCTTTTAATGCTCTGCTCAAATGCATTAATTGCATTCGATAACAAGCACCTGTGTTTGTTTCACTTGGTTTTAACACCTCATAGTACATGAGGCTGAGCTGGTCCCACCAAATGCAAAGCATGATCTTGGAGCCGTGAATATTCGGTTTTGCCGTTGATGTGGAAGCATGGCCAGGATATCTCGATGTTTTTTTTTTTTTTTTGCATTTAGGGTTATCATAATGAACCCATTTTTCATCCCCAGTCACAATGCAATGCAGAAATCCCTTCCATTTTTGCCTCTGAAGCAACTGTTCACAAACACACAAACACCGTTCAATGTCTCTTGGTTTCACCTCACGCAGGACCCAAGTTCCTTCTTTCTGAATCATGCCCATAGCCTTGAGACATTTTGAAATAGCTTTCTGTGTCACTCCCACTAGCCATGCCAATTCTTCTGGAGTTTGGCATGAGTCTTCACTCAGCAATGTCTCCAATTCTCCATTTTTGAAAACATTCTCTCTTCCACCACTATGGTGGTCTATGATGTTAAAATCACCGTTCTTGAAGCATTGAAACCACTCATGATATGTTCTTTCACTAGTAGCATCCTTACCATATGTACTTGAGAGCATTCGATGAGACTCAACCACTGTTTTCTTCATATTGAGATAAAACAGTAACACCTCTTGCAGATGACGAGAATTATTCCCGTAAACTGACATTTTCAATCAAGTACAACTTTATGATGCAGACACAAACTGACTAATGTCTGAATGAGGTTATGTTGACCAAGGTCCAAGCTAACTGCCTGATGTCTACGATCTGTTTCTTTCAACCGCTACTTACCGTTGTCGCCACCTATCAGCAAACAGTGGAAGCACAGTTGTACACCTTGTATAAAATTAAATGTACTAAGTTAACATACTTTTTATTCTAATTATTCTCTTTATTTTCTGATGGAGGAATCTCATTTACACTATTCAAGGAACTGCTTACTGATGTATGGATGACTTTTGCACTTGTCATATGACTGAATACGTGTCTTCCCTATTTCACTATCTGTACTTTTTTTATGTAGTTTTATGTTACATTCTTACTACAACTCACATACTGCACATTGCTGCACTAGATATGAATAAGTTCATGGTGCTCTTAGGTTATTTATAGTGTTACAGTCATGTAATTTTTATATAATTACACCTCATTATTTCTTTACCAACTTAGGTCTGAAGGTTATCTGTCAGTCAGATAAAAATGATCACCATTAATGATAAAATAATGATCCAGATGGTATTTTCCATTCATAAAGCTTTAAAAAGTGTCTGCTTTTTCAAGAAAATATGAAGTCAGCAGTAATGGATTAACAGAAACTACCATGAATAACTGGAAAAGTGTATCAGTTTTTAAAGCACTACCTGTTCTGATACTTATAGTATGTTCACATATAGCCTTCCTAGCAAAACAAATTTATTATAGTTATTTGTTAGTATAGCCAACAGAAGCTTTTTTCTGACAGTTACACTCTTCTTCCAACTTATTGATCTCTTTCATGTATAGATCCTACGATAGGGCTGTCAATGACAAAGTGCATAAAGGTGATCTCTAATTATGGACCATCTCCCTCTTTTTGACATTTTCAAACTTTTTTAAACGTAGCTTATAACAGAATATTGAACCACCTTTCTGACAACAGCTTCTTAATGATCAGCAGAACTCAAGCTGTTAGTATAGGTTGTTAGCTGTCCCTGCATAGTTCAGTTGTTGAGATCATTGTCCATGAAAGACAAGGTTCAAGGTTGAATTTTGCTCTGACGCAGAGTTATAGACTGTAAAGAAGTTTCAAAACAGTGTACCCTCACTGTAGAGTAGAAGGTTTATTCTGGATAAAGACCCATAAGCTGTGGCTAAACAATTTCTTCACAAGATCCTTTGTTTCAAAACTCGTAGTCACAAGGTATGCTGGAAAGCTTCTGTGTATTTTGGAAAACAGGAGTGTGGTACTGACAGAATTGAATCTGTGAGGATTGGTAATGAGTTGTGCCTCGATAGTTCATTCAGTAGTAGCATTCTCAGTGAGGACAAGGTTTCACATTTGTCTCTCAGTCCATCATACAGTTTTAATCTGTCAGAAAGTTTTAATACAAAACACACTCCACTGCAAACAGAAATATATATAACAGAACCAGTCTCTTAGGCATGTCTAGGTCATTTCTCTGTAATAGTCCTTCCAGGAGAGCTACTCCTGCAAAATATGCAGGAGAGCTTCTGTCCAGTTTGGAAAGTATGGGTGAGGTACTGGCAGAATTGAAGCTGTGAGAACAGATTGTGAGTTATGCATAGATAGCTCAGTAGGAAAGGGCATTGCTCACAAAAGGTAAGATTCTGGTTTGAGTCACAGTCCATCACAACAAATGATAATTACTTTTACATGCCAGAAACGCCATTGGATAAACACTAAATGTAACACCACATGCTAAATTCATCGTTGGGCATAGGTGAATGCGAGGGCTGGAGGGTGGTGGCTACATTTTTTAGTAATTTAAGAATTTCACATATTTCTAGAAATGATTATCTCTGATTCTACTCAGCTGCAGGTTAAGCATTGCCAACTGCAAGGAGGAATGTTGTGTCTCAAGTAAACACTACATTGCTAGGTTATCAGGTTGTTCATAGGAAAACTACAACACTTTCTTGTCATTGTCATAGTTTACCCATTGTTTTGCAATCTTAGGGGTGTGAATCTTCACACGACATTACTGAAATAGTGTACCCTTTCTTCTGTGTCTCACCTCTGTGTATAGCACTTCACAAGCAACAGAAAGGAACAGTTCAACATCTAGAGCACACTGGACTCGCATTCGGAAGGACGGCGATTCAATCCCATGGCCAGCCATAATGATTTAAGTTTTCTGTGATTTCCTTAAATCACTTCAGGCAAATGCCAGGATGACTTATTTGAAGGAGCACAGCCAGATTCCTTCCCCATCCTTCCATAATCCTATGAGACTGATGACCTCGCTGTTCGGTCTTCCCCGAAAATCGACCCAACTCAAAGTCTAGTTCAGCAGAAACATGACTGCAGTGTGCCTGCCTGACACCTGTCCCCAGTTACCACATGATGAGCCCTGCTTGTTGCACATCTTAATTTCAACAATCGAATTACACTTGATCCATCAAGGCTTGCGAGACTTCACTCCATTTCACATGGTAGAGTGATTGTAGCGGACTATGAAGAAAACAAGCATGCTACACTGTAGGTGTATTCTGCTATACTTCACATATGAACCAAAATGCAGAAGACATATCAATTTGTGCATTGGAAGGGAGGAAAAATTGGTGAAATATAAAGGTCCAAAAGATGTTTGGCTCTTCTTAAATTATATAGGATGCAACCCAGTGCAACATCCAGCTACAGACTTATGAGTTCTGGAGTCTAGTTATAATGGCTACACACCTATGTGCAAACCAGGGGGAAATGATGCCCATTTTGGTCCAGTCCTAGGCTGACTCAACTAATCCATTATTTTTAACAAATGGCACTTCTGAAGTCTTGCTCCCTCTTGGACAAATTTCTGTTGACTCTCACTTTAATATCTATTTAAATAACAAACTGAGTAGCACCAGTACTTGGATAACAACAAATTCATTTGTCTCTTGCTATGATGATCTGCTGATGGTATACATAGTGTTGTTTGCATATTTTCACTCAGTACTGTTATAGAATTATAGATTGTGCATTTGGGTTATTAATAACAGTGCATTTAGCATGAACTGTGAAATTTAGAACCATACTACTAAGAGTAAAGCATTTTCCATGCAGACTGTGTGTTCCTGTCTAGGATTAAGGCAGAAGTTTTATACTCTGATTGTTGTTGTTGTGGTCTTCAGTCCTGAGACAGTTTGATGCAGCTCTCCATGCTACTCTATCCTGTGCAAGCTTCTTCATCTCCCAGTACCTACTGCAACCTACATTCTTATGAATCTGCTTAGTGTATATGTCTCTTGGTCTCGCTCTACAATTTATACCCTCCGTACTGCCATCCAATACTAAACTGGTGATCCCTTGATGCCTCAGAACATGTCCTACCAACTGATCCCTTCTTCTAGTCAAGTTGTGCCACAAACTCCTCTTCTCCCAAATCCTATTCTATACCTCCTCATTAGTTATGTGATCTACCCGTCTAATCTTCAGCATTCTTCTGTAGCACCACATTTCGAAAGCTTCTATTCTCTTCTTGTCCAAACTATTTATCGTCAACGTTTCACTTCCATACATGCCTACACTCCATACAAATACTTTCAGAAATGACTTACTGAGACTTAAATCTATATTCTATGTTAACAAATTTCCCTTCTTCAGAGACGCTTTCCTTGCCATTGCCAATCTACATTTTATATCCTCTCTACTTCGACCATCATCAGTTATTTTGCTCCCCAAATAGCAAAACTCCTTTACTACTTTAAGTGTCTCATTTCCTAATCTAATTCCCTCAGCATCACCAGACTTGATTTGACTACATTCCAGTATCCTTGTTTTGTTTTTGTTGATGTTCATCTTATATCCTCCTTTCAAGACACTGTCCATTCTGATTAACTGCCCTTCCAAGTCCTTTGCTGTCTCTGACAGAATTACAATGTCATTGGCAAACCTCAAAGTTTTTGTTTTTTCTCCATGGATTTTAATACCTACTCCGAATTTTTCTTTTGTTTCCTTTACTGCTTGCTCAATATACAGATTGAATAACATCGGGGAGAGGCTACAACCCTGTTTCACTCCCTTCCCAATCACTGCTTCCCTTTCATGCCCCTTGACTCTTATAACTGCCATCTGGTTTCTGTACAAATAGTAAATAGCCTTTTGCTCCCTGTATTTTACCCCTGCCACCTTTAGAATTTGAAAGAGAGTTTTCCAGTCAACATTGTCAAAAGTTTTCTCTAAGTCTACAAATGCTAGGAATGTAGGTTTGCCTTTTCTTAATCTTTCTTCTAAGGTGAGTCGTAAGGTCAGTATTGCCTCAAGTGTTCCAATATTTCTACGGAATCCAAACTGATCTTCCCCGAGGTATGCTTCTACCAGTTTTTCCATTCGTGTGTAAAGAATTCGCATTAGTATTTTGCAGCTGTGACTTATTAAACTGATAGTTCGGTAATTTTCACATCTGTCAACACCTGCTTTCTTTGGGATTGGAAGTACTATGTTCTTCTTGAAGTCTGACAGTATTTCGTCTCTGTCATACATGTTGTTCACCAGATGGTAGAGTTTTGTCAGGACTGGCTCTCCCAAGGCTGTCAGTAGTTCTAATGGAATGTTGTCTACTCCCGGGGCCTTGTTGCGACTCAGGTCTTTCAGTGCTCTGTCATTCTCTTCTAGCAGTATCGTATCTCCAATTTCATCTTCATCTACATCCTCATTTATTTCCATAATACTGTCCTCAAGTACATCACCCTTGTATAGACCCTCTATATACTCCTTCCAACTTTCTGCTTTCCTTTCTTTGCTTAGATTTGGGTTCCCATCTGAGCTCTTGATATTCATAAAAGTGGTTCTCTTTTCTCCAGAGGTCTATTTAATTTTCCTGTAGGCAGGATCTACCTAACCCCTAGTGAGATAAGCCTCTACATCCTTACATTTATGCTCTAGCCATTCCTGCTTAGCCATTTTGCACTTCCTGCCTATCTCATTTTTGAGACGTTTGTATTCCTTTTTGCCTGCTTCATTTATTGCATTTTTATATTTTCTCCTTTCATCAATTAAATTCAAAATTTCTTCTGTTACCCAAGGATTTCTACTAGCCCTAGTATTTTTACCTACTTGATCCTCTGCTGCCTTCACTACTTCATCCCTCAGAGCTACCCATTTTTCTTCTACTGTATTTCTTTCCCCCATTCCTGTCAATTTTTCCCTTATACTCTCCCTGAACTCTGCACAACCTCTGGTTTAGTCAGTTTATCCAGGACCCATCTCCTTAAATTCCCACCTTATTGCAGTTTCTTCAGTTTTAATCTACAGTTCATAACCAATAGATTGTGGTCAGAGTTCACATCTGCCCCTGGAAATGTCTTACAATTTAAAACCTCGTTCCTAAATATCTGTCTTACCATTATATAATCTATCTGAAACCTATCAGTATCTCCAGGCTTCTTCCATGCATACAACCTTCTTTTATGATTCTTGAACCAAGTGTTAGCTATGATTAAGTTGTGCTCTGTGCAAAATTCTACCAGGTGGCTTCGTCTTTCATTTCTTACCCCCAATCCATGTTCACCTATTACGTTTCCTTCTCTCCCTTTTCCTACTATCAAATTCCAGTCACCCATGACTATAAAATTTTTGTCTCCCTTCACTATCTGAATAATTTCTTTTATCTCCTAATACATTTCAATTTCTTCGTCATCTGCAGAGCTAGTTGTCATATAAATTTGTACTACTCTATTAGGCGTGGGCTTCATGTCTATCTTGGCCACGATAATGTGTTCACTATGCTGTTTGTAGTAGCTTACCCGCACTCCATTTTTTTATTCATTATTAAACCCCCTCCTGCATTACCTCTATCTGATTTTGTATTTATAACAATGTATGCACCTGACCAAAAGTCTTGTTCCTCTTGCCACTGAACTTTACTAATCCCACTATATCTAATTTTAACCTATCCATTTCCCTTTTTAAATTATCTAACCTACCTGCCCCATTAAGGGATCTGACATTCCACGCTCCGATCTGTAGAACACCAGTTTTCTTTCTCCTGATAACAACGTCCTCTTCAGTAGTCCCTGCCTGGAGATCCGAATGGGGGACTATTTTACCGCTGGAATATTTTACCCAAGAGGACGCTATCACCATTTAATCATACTGTAAAGCTTCATGCCCTCGGGAAAAATGATGGCGGTAGTTTCCCCTTGCTTTCAGCTGTTTACAGTACCAGCACAGCAAGGCCATTTTGGTTAGTGTTACAAGGCCAGATCAGTCAATCATCCAGACTGTTGCCCCTGCAACTACTGGAAAGGCTGCGGCCCCTCTTCAAGAACCACACGTTTGTCTGGCCTCTCAACAGATACCCGTCCATTGTGGTTGTACCTACGATACGGCTATATGTATCGCTGAGGCATGCAAGCCTCCCCACCAACGAAAAGGTCCATGGCTCATGGGGGAGGATACTCTGATACAAAAGTTTTTAATAGGTTGCCAACAGACATAGGCATGAAATCAAAATTCACATTCATTAAAAAATAGAAAGTTCTAACATTATTTACTCCACTGGCAGAGGGAAGCCTCAGGAAACAGCAGTGATTATGGGTTCATAGGTTGTCAACCACAAAGAGCCTATGCCAGGTTAACACCATACAGATGTGAGGCAGCATGGCAAGGGTTGAAAATGAGTGTAACATCAACATCTGCTGATCTGGTTTCTGAACAGTAATTTCTTGTATGAATGCATGAAGAGGTTGTTATACATTGCTATTATTTGGTGGGTGAAATGGAGGTGATTGCTGATGCCCATTGCCATCTCACTAATAAAAAGATTAAATTTTGTTTGCTTCGAATTGAGGACCATTTCTAGTAATTACTATACAAGGAAGTTATTTTATGGCAAAGATTCAGGACAGAACTGTGACTGCAATTCTCAGCTGTGGTGATGCTATTCATAGTGACTAAGTACAGAATTTTTATAGAATGTTAATCATGATAAGAGAAATTCTGTTGAACAAAGTGTCCACATAGCCCATGTGCCAATCTTACATAGGGGAGTGTGTAGGCCACATCTTGAAAATTCTGCATGATACAGTTTAATTTTTAACACACAGTGTACACTCACAAATAAGCCATACAGTGTCAGCCAGACATATTTGTTTGGCAAGAAGAAGAAGAACTGAACAATTTAACAATAAAACATGTAATTACTCATAAAATACACAAAGACTAGAGAAGTGCAAAATCTTAGTAGGCCAAGCTAAACATTGTCTACCACTGGGTCACTAACAGTAGCTTGTGCTAGAGCAGTGGCCACAAATACTTAAATCGGTCAGCATTTGAAATCAAACAATTTCTTGGCAATCCAAGATGTTATTGGGTTACACTGGGAGCCTAGTTAGGGCATCTACAGTCATATATTTGTCGACTGGTTTATAATGAATCTGATAATGGTAAAGCTCTTCAGAGTATTATTCACCAGGATGGTAACATTTGTACTTTTCTCAGTGAGATTTTGTCATAAGTGTTAAATATGACAAGTACTGATTTGTGTTTGGTCATATTATAAAATTTTCCCCAATATAAGTATATACTGAAGTTCTTCATACTACACACTGTCACAGGAGCTTCAGTCATGTGTTGGGCATGGTTTAGCGTTTGCTACTGACATCTTCATTGAAAATCATAGTTCTGATTGAGTGTCTGCAGTGACTTATAACTGTTTGTCAAGGATATAAGTCATGAGAATCTGTATGCTGTATCAAATACAGATGACCATTGAAAGAGAATGCCTTACCATTGGAGACACTTTGATCAAATCACTATTTGAATGGCATTTGGTATAAACTTAGCATCTTAATAGTCTTTCCTAAGAAGGTCTGCTGCTAGGTAACTTTTTTTAGGAATAGGTAGGACTTCATAACATATCAGTGTTGCATTAAAGGTGACATTCTACCAGTGCTTAGGATATGGCCCACATACTCTACCTGTTATTTTGAAACATTTTTATCTGTTGGATCTGCCTTTCAAACCAGTATTCTGTAGCCTTGCAAAAACCATGCACAAGTTCTTTATGTGCTGGTCTGTGTCACAGATGACAATATCATCCAAATAATTGGTACATTTAAGCATATGCAGGGTTTACTGTTTTCAGAAATGTTTAAATATAGACATGTGCTATAAATGCCACATGGAAACATTTGCATTTATGCATTCCGAAGAGATTACAGATGACTGTAAGCTCCTGTGATTACTTGCTAAGTAAAAGTTGCAGCTACACATCTGTGAGGTCAATTTCTGCAAACAGCCTGCAATATCTGTGATATTGCAGGCTGTTCACATGAAATTCCATATCAACCAATATAAGGTGACCTGACAGCTGGCTTGCCCTCAGTTTTTCCTTTGATAGCTGCTATAATCCAATTCTGCCTCTACAAAGTGAATTACTGCCACTGCTGCTATTTGCATGGACTGAATTGGACTTGTGTTTTCGGATAGTGGCTGCCACGTTTTCCAAATCACTCCATGGTTAGTGATGGGTCTGTAATCTGCAGTCCATGAGGTGGTTAAACCATAGCTGTTGCTCAGTCACATCACTTCATGTGTTCAGTAACCCTCATTAATGTAATTCAGCCAGTTTTGATTTGAGCTAGTCTTTATTTATTAATGGTATTAGCCTTTGCAAGGAGACAATGGATGAGCATCTGGTTTAAATGCACAACGAACTTGTAAGTTTTGTAGCATCACTACCTAGTTTTGGGTGAAACTTGTAAAAATTTGTAAGAAACTGCTGTAGAGCATGTGCAGCAGCATGTAGGTTATACCAAGATATGTACAAAAGGAATGCAAGATGAACTAGCCATTCTCTGTGAAACCTGCACCGTACAGTAATAATAGCCAGAGTGGGCAGAATGTTGTCATCACATCAGGGCAAGGGCCATGTTATGAGCTATGTGACCAAGTGCTTGGCATTACTGCAACAAATGCACCCCATAGCATTATGAATAACTGTAAATTTTGAGACAGATTCATTTGGAGATCAGTAGTACTACCATGACACCAGGGCAATGCTAGATGATGTGACGACTGGGCGCTACCAGCTGCTGACAAAGTTTCAAGAAGGGATGAGGGGTGGAGAAGCCAGCTCTTGCATTAAGTTCACCCTGTAAGACTTGGTGCATCAGAGCAACAGACCTGCCCTCTGTGCCTGCCACTGTCACACTCCTGTCTGGAGGCAGTGCATTGTGTCTTGTGAATGGCAGTCTTCCCTTGTCACCATAGAAAACACAAGCTGTGCCTGGGTCTCATGGGCCTGGGCATTCAACAACAGAAGACATACACGGCAAGAAGAAGAAGTACACCATTGATGTTAGGGCCTTTGCCTGCTGATGGACCACCCGCTTGCTTTTGGGCTTGACATCAGCATCATAGAGTGAAAAAGCAAGTACCATTCCAATGGGGAAAGTTGTCTGATGAATATTGCAAGCTTGCTGCACTGGAGTGTCATGTGTCTGCCTCATACTGATGATGGAGAAATGTGCAACTGAAAAGTAATAAAGTGTTTTCCTTGATCATCAATCTATCACTGGGCCCCACTAGCCTGCCTCTCAGTCCCACCCTTGGCCAGCCAGGTCACCTCAAGAATGGTCCCACACCTTATGGGTGGTACCAGAGGCTGCTACACTATGTGTCAGAAGTGCTGACGATGCCACCTGTTGACAGTGGAGGGTGTGCCATCCCATTCAGTGTGACATTTGAGCTGCAGTCTATGGTATCTTCATTGTGGGGTGAATGAAACATTTGCTCTTGGTTTGTAATAGACATGGGGTCACAAATTAAAGTTTATCATAATTTCAAAGTTACTTTTGTGAGACCAAAAGTGCTGATGGGGGTCTCCAAATTTAGGGGTAAATGTAAGAATCATTGGTTGGAACCCACATGATATGCACAGCATAATTCACTAGGGCATTCTAGTCCTTGAGCTGAATCTGTGGCAGTTGTCTGTTTAGCGTGTCTTGCTGTACAGTCAAATAATGGTGGAACCCGAGATAATGGAGGATGCCCAGGTGGCTCACAATTAGGTGTATGGAACAAGTATGATAGTGTTGTTGACTAAGGATTGTTCTGTTGTTGTTGCTGTTGGGTTTGTAAAATATGAGTAAGGGTAGTGCAATGGCAGAATCAGAGACACAAGATGTCACTGGCCCAAAAGCAGTACAATCGTTAGTTAATGAAGAGGTGTGATTAAGAGCAGAAAACACATTTGCAAATAATGAGTTAACAGTAAGGAAGGAGGCATTGGAATTATTAAAATCATAGAGTCTAAGAATAGATATAGTTGTTGCAAGGCTTGTTACTCATTTTTCTGGTAGATCATCTGAGGATGTATTATCATTTGTGGAGGATCTCTTGTCATTTGCTAAAATAGAGGGATGGTTGAACACACAGTTGTCGTCAATACCAAGATTGCACCTTTGAGAAGTGTAGTCCTTCGTATGATGCATGGGGTCACTAAAAAAGGCAGAGAATTCTGGCAGCTAAAACAAGAATTGTTGCCAAGAAGTAGATTAGTGCAAGGTTTTCCCACAAGCAATTGCTAAGACATCTAAAGAAGGCATAGGGTATTTTTCAGAGGGGATTAGGATGTAAGAATTATGGCAGCATGATGAGGCAACCAAGGTGTTGTGTTTAGAGTATTATGGGAATAACAATAGGCGTGATCTGTTTGGTACTATAGTTCAATTCTTTTATCTTGGCAGTTCGCGCATGCCCGCCCAGACGCGGGAGATTGCTGCGTTGCCACTTGTATGCGCCAAGAGAAGCAGCGCCATAGTATAGTATAGTTCATAGTTAGCAAACTCACATTTAGGGGGGAGTGCGCAGTTTATGAAGCAAAGCCACCACGGCCGCATTAACCCTTTCGCTGCCACAAAGACGTGCTCCCCGCATTCCACGATGTGCGCGATTTTGTCATTATTGCACTGTTTGCCTGTGCAGACATATGGTGTTTCGACTGCTTTGACACACTTTATCATTCGATTTCACAAAAACTATTTGGCCAAAAATTAGATTTTTACACATCTTCTTGACAAATACCTTCCCCCCATAAATGACTTAATTTTGTTTCGATGTTGAACGCAGTTATTGTGCAGCATTAGATGTAGTAAACCATTGCATGCAATTTTGAAGAGTTTGCAGAGGTAAAAGTCCATAGCGTATACTTTCCATATGGTCAATTTTAGTTGCTGCTAGAAATATAAAAAAATCACATTCAAACGAATAAAATTCGTGAAGTAAGACACTTCGATATTGTTTTTAAAATAAAGAAAATATTAAGCACCAGGCAAGGTTTGAACTCAGAACTTTTTGCTTAGCAGCTGTACACTTTTTTTGGTTTTGTTTTTGTTTTTTAATCTCATTTTGTTCTTTATGGTTCGTTGCAATTGTTCATGACGGACGTCCCCTGACGCCCATTGAAGTTCATTATTGACCCATTCACTCAGTTTTTTTATTACAGAGGGCAGCTAGCCCTCTGACTAAACACTCTGAGCTACCGTCCCAGCTACACTTTAACCATTACGCTAACACAGCTCATCGTTCAATAGATCTCCTGGAGGACTTTAAAATATCATGCAAATTACCAACAAACACTGTTGGTACGATTATGAATTACTCACATTTCGTCGAAGTACAATAGGAAATAAACAATTACCACTGTTCTTTATTGCGAAAAAGCGGTTAGTGAGAATGATACAAACACCTTTCCTTGCTATCGCCTTAATTAGGAGACTTATTGCTTGTTTTGTTTAATTAATTAATAGAATATGAAGCAATTGGTATAAAGAATGCTTTTTCCAAACTTTCTATAAAAGAAAGTCTGCTATCAAGACATTGCTTTTGTTCAATTACTTTATTTATGACTGAACGTTTCTAAAACTGAAGACACTCACCCGTGCTCTGCACTGCAGTCGAGCTCTGGCAACGTCGTTCTCTGTTCATTGGCTGACTGTGTTTTGTGACGAACCTACACTTGGCTGCCGTCATAAATGACGTGCACTTTAACCATTTATTAAACTCAAAAGGCAACCTCAGAATCACCAAAATGTGTTCCCAGTAAAAATGAATGCAGGAAATATGAATGCTGAGGTAGAATGCACCATAGATGGTATACTTGGTGTACAAAGGTATAAGGTTCCATTAGTCACAGGGGTGCATACGTCAGTGGCCTTGAGAGATTTAGTAGGCAGGAGACAATGGGACACTTACTGGGGCCCATGTATGGGGTGGGGATAGTGATATATAGTCTCTGGGGTCAGTAATGGTGAGTTTTGAATTAGAGACAACCAGGTTTAGGCAATGTGTTGAAGTAGTGTCTTATGTAAGCGAGGGCTACAGCGTGGTCCAAAGGCTAGACTTTCTCCATCAGCATCATGCCATAACTGGCCTTCAACACCATGTGATGTAACTTACTGGGAAAACATTCTCAGTAGAGGAAGCTGTTGTCAATGTTGATCAATCATGAGGAGTGTCTGTTGTAGTAGGTAATCCTGTTAACCATAGACATTGCCATTAATGCTTAATTTGCATGACTGTAAGTTGAGTGACACTAGGAAGTCTTTATGTATAGTGGAACTGCTGGTGGATAGTGATTTATTGGATACACCAAGACAAAGTAGTGTACACTTACGTGAGAACGACAAAGGCAAGGTAGTACACATCAATCTGGATAATTTTGGCAATGAGGAGGTTAAGTTATTGAAAGGAACATTACTGGCATTGTTAGAAATTCTGGAAGAGGAAGATTGCTGTACAAAAGGTGTACAGTATGAACAAGCACAGGGTGTCACTAAGAACACACTGCATGGAAGGTTAAGGATTTGAGGGGAACAGAGAGATCACAAATGAAGAACTGTTGTTAAAGTTCCAAGATTTGTTCTTTCCATGAAGGCCCTTTCCTGCAACATGTGATGCAACACAGGATTCCTAGGGGAATGAAGTGCTGGTGTACTGGAAGATGTACAGAATATCATGATCCCTGCAGCCAATTTTAGGAGAATTTATCACTCAGCAGTTAGCTGACAGTAGTAGTAGCCCAGTGAGGGCAGGAATTATAATTGTACCTGAAAAGTGTATGGATGGTTCAAGGAATTATTTATTCTACTGTGATTACCACCATTTGAACAATAAGATGACTGCAGATGCTCACCCATTCACAAACATCATGGAAACAATTGATAAACTTGGGCAGTGTCAGTATTTCTCGATGATGGATTTGTTGAGAGGGTACCATCAGTTGGAGGTGATTCCAGAAGACAGACCAAAGACTGCATTCTCATTATCTTGGGGAAATTATCAGTATAGAAGAATGCTGTTTGGTTTCAAAATTCATCAGCAACATTTCAGCATTGGTTAGATGCTGTGCTGAAGGGGTTAAATTTCGATAACTTCTTTCTCAGAGAGGTGCAAAAACACAGGCAGTGACTGAGAGAAGAACAGGAGGTTACAGTCTGCACATTTAATTTGGATATGTAATTAGTACAGGTGGTGTGAGTACTGATCCAAGATTGATACAGGTAGTACAAGATTTTCCAATACCAGGGTCTATTCTGGTGTCGCAAATTATTATAGGAAATTCGTGAGAGGGTCTACAGGTATAGTGTGACTGCTTATGCAACAGTTAATAAAGGGTATCAGAATTGTGTAGTCTGAAGAGTATCAGAAAGCATTTGATGGATTAATGGAAGTATTGACATTGAGTCCAATGTTGGCATTCCTGAATTTTGAGAAGAAATTTGTATTATTCTGCAATAGGTTGACCCATGCCCTTGGGCAAATTTTGAGTCAGGAGTTTAATGGAGAAGAACATTCTATTGCTTTTGCATTGAGATGACTGAATAGAGCTGAAATAAATTATTCTACTACGGAGAGAGAGATGCTTAGCTGTACTTCCAGTTTTATCTTTACATGAGAAAGTTGTAAAAAAGTGATGGATCATGCTGCTTTGAAGTGGTTACTTAGTTTGAAGGATACCTCCAGTAGACTGGTGAGATGAACACTAAAACTCAGTGAATTTGGATGTGAATAAATCCACAAACTGGGGAAGAAACACTGGAATGTCGACACGCTATGAAGGAAAGTGGGGTGCCCCAGCACTAGGTCGAGACTTCGTTGAGTGGCAAGCAGTGCAAAGTGCTGATAGAGAATGTAAGCAGTTCAGTAAACAGCAGCATTTCAGCAAGAGAGATGAACGATCACATTTTGTTTGGCCATGGAGGGTACAGAGCAACAAATTGGCTGGTGACAGAGAAGTTCTGGTGGAAAGGAAGAAAAGGTGATGTCAATCAGTACATCAAGCATTGTGTGAATTGAGCTCAACATGCAAATATGAATCGAAAATGAGTACCGTGGCAGAGATTGCTGCAAGTAATGAAACCATTTAGGTTTATTGGGGTGGATGTGTTAAGACCATTTATCTGAACACCAGCAAGGAATCATTTTGTGTTCACTATTACCATTTCTCTCATTATATGAAAATGGTGCCAATGCTGAACCATCAGGCAGTCACAGTCAAGGGAGCCAACCACCCACTGACCATCGCTGGCTTGCCGTGCCATAGTGGTGTATGTCTGCCTCAGACTGATGTTGGAGGAATGTGTAACTGAAAAGTAATAACGTGTTTTTCTTGACCATCAATATATGACTGGACACATCGGCCCACCACTCAGCCTCACCCTCAGCTAGCTGGGTCACCTCAGAATTATCACACCCATTCCAGTTGCTACCAGAGGATGCCATGCTATAGTTTGTTTCACAGTTAAGTTGGCAGAAAATGGTGAAGAAGATTTCATGTGCAATTATTCACTAAATACTGTATGATTGGCAATGAAAATGACATTGAAATGAGATAACACTAAATTTTAAAAGCAAAGGCAGTGACTGTAACTAGTCACAATTAACATTTTGCTTAACATCTTGCAACCTAATCTATTCAGCTGGAAACCATTTTTCCATGAACATTTGCCACCAAAAAACTTCTTAGGATCTCTTGAATACAGTTCCTAGTTATTCATATTGCTCTCTAATATTACAATTTATTATCGCTATATATATGTTGCCTAAACTGAAGTTGTCATCCATCCAGAGACTGGTTTGTACACCTCGGTGCTTTACTAGGAATGGTGCTGTTGTAGATGGTATGCTGTTGTCTTTCTCCAACCATCAAACAGACTTTCCCAGTTAGTTATTGGAGGACCTGCAGTTTATGTCAGACTCTGGACCATGGTGCAAGACAGCAATTTTCACATCACCAACATTGACCAGAGGTGAAAGAAATGGTAAGTGACAGACAAAAATCCTAAAACGACCTTGATTGAACCAAAGAACTTTTGATCCACATGCTGGCACTTCACCTACTGAGCCACCACCAAGCCATAGTTCCTCATGTACAGTATATTATGTCACTAATTAAAGTTCTGACAGTCATGTAAAAGTTTCAGACCATTTGAAATATGTTCATTGTTTTACTGACAAAATCTTCCTCAAATAATTGGCCCCCACATGTATGGAAACACCTGTACATTTCCTGCAAGATTCATCTGACGAACGTTATTTGAAGTTAATATGTTTAAATGTTTACTAAATTCATGAAATCCATTTTCTGAACAATCATCAGTATTTGAGTTAGACACATCAATATTCTTTAGTAAGGAGATTCAAGTTTCACTACTGTTTCACCTATTCCTGTTTTTATTGCACATGACACTTATCTTTTATGTTGTTTCCTGATTTAGGTTTTATAGTTAATTTTACATATGCATCTGCTACATACATGTTTGTTGAAACCTGAAACCTGGGTTTTGTTACTTCACAAGTTTCTGCAGTTAAGTTTGTCTGCTTCACTGCATGTGCTTGTGACTTCTCTGTACCAGAGAAGTCTGCCTTAGTTCTGTCTTTCGATTCTTATTGAATTTGAAGTGTATCAGTTTCATACATTCTCATTACAGTAGGCACTCAGAATTTAAAGCAATCATACATGGTGCTGCACAAGGTTCTGTCTTGTGGCCTCTATTATTTCTGATATACATAAATGATCTTCCACTTGCCATTTCAGAAGACGCAAATTTTGCCCTTTTCAAAGGCGCTACAAGCATAGGAATAGAACATAGTACCACTATCAGTACTTGTTTCTCTAATAATGGGTTACAAGAATTAGAAAGTGCTAAGTTTTTGGGACTACAGAAAGTTCAAAGTTTTAATTGGAAAACCCGCTGCATACAATTTATCAAGCATCTTTGAACAGTTAAGTTTGCTGTGTGTATAATGACTGTTGTATGTTATTTAAAAATGATGAAACTAGTTTATTCTGTGTATTTCCATCATTAATGAGTTAAGAAATCTTTTTTGGAGACACTCAACTTATAGTGATAGTATCTTCTTTATAAGGAAGTCTGTTATCATAAGTATATCTGGTGTTAATACTAAAACATCCTGCAAAGCCCTATTAAAAAGGATCATATTCTGACAAATAGTTCACATTATTTGTTGACATCCCCTGTCAGTACAAATATTTATTTTTCCTCAAAAAATAGTGAAAAGCATGAATACGAGTACAGACTCAGATACAAGGGTACACATGTAATCAACAGCCTGTCAGAACACATTAAATGTCACATAGAGAATGTGGTGAAGTTAAAGATGAAATTAAAGACCTTTCTGTTGGATGATTCCACCTACTCCATTGAAGAGCATCTTTACAGGGACTAAGGAATTTAAAATTTTAGTCTATTTCGAGTTAGGACATTAATAGAGTAGACTTTTAGAATTCTTTTAGAATTGCATTTAAATTAAATATATGTTTTTTTTTAATTTCTTTCCACATCCCACATTCCACTATCTATGGGATCAGTGGAATACAGCTAATGTAAATGTAAAATGTAAATGTAACTGCAGCAGATTCATTCAATATTCACAGCATTTCACATTTATCAAACTAACAAAATTTTGTTTCAGTAATTTCTGTCATATTTATCATTGGGACTATCAGCCTGACAACATAGGGTAGTAACAAACACAGTAGCTTTGCATAAGTTAATAAGTCAAGTACAGAATCTTCTTGACCAAACGTTCTATGTTCACAAATGTTTGGTGCTTTCTATGGAAAATGCAGTGAATTTTTTCATGTATTATTGTTGCTTGTTGACAGATATGTATGGTATAACTAGTAGATATTTCTAAATGTCTTCAGTTTAGAGTATGTACTTACAGTATCAACTATCCACAAAATTGATTCCCTAACAGCTTCTCCTGATTCACCCATCATTTCCCATATTTCATTTACAATTTTTGGAAGTGATTCAATATGTTCCCTGTGAAAAGAAATGGAAAAAAGAATAGAGGTTTTTTTCCACTGATAATTAAATATGATTTCAACTTCTATTCACTTTATGGCATGTATACCGCATCCATATTTCATTTTATAAACTGGAGTGGACATCACTCCTTATAATAGCTAAACATTTGATAAAATTAACTAAAAGTTTCATAACTGTAATAAAAGTGGGATAATACTTCTTATTAAATGTAAAAATGTGTGGTGCACTAGTTAAGTAAGATATATCTACCTTCAAATTAAAAATGAAACACTTAAGTTATAAACAAAAGACAATGGAAAAAACTTTCTCAAAATCATAAAGGCAATGCCACTGATAAATCACTTCATTTATTATATAATTCATAAGTAATTGCAGTCATAGTGTTGACAGAAACTACTTCATGTTTTAGGCTTTTATATTGCCGAAAAGATATGATTCAAAATTTAAATAAATACTCTGTCGGTGGTCTCTACTGTAGAAGCAGTAAACAGTGTGTAGCTGAAGGTGCTTCCTGAATTGACCTCCACCTCATATTGAGTTTACATATCGCCCAACCAGTCCAATATTTATTTCAAATTTTTCATTCAAATATATTCTTGTAATGTTCAAGTATAATCCATTGTGGTCTATGTGCCAAGTAAATCTGTTGCCTCAGCAAAGATTGCTTGTTCCCATGGAACATAAATGTTGAAAAATCTGCCCACAATGCACTCTCTTTTTGCTGACAATAGGGTTCGTATTGACTTTTGGCCATTGCCCAAAAGCATTAGCTCAAAGCCACGAGCTCTCTTTGCACTGGCTCAAAGCTACCTAGGATATGTTTCCCTCCTAATTTCTTTCTGGACTCTAATTCCATAATGACTAACTTACATTTTTAAGGCAACATCTCTCTGCCCTACCATGAGTAGCTGGGAACTTGCAAACCAACCCAGGTGCACACAATTGTACTCTGTATATAGAATAAACTTACTTTTTATTCATAAAAATCTATGTCTTATGTTTAACATCCCCTAAAGACAGCCACACATTGACTATCTTGAGCAGATGCACTCTGCATCTACACTGAACTGCAGCATGAATTGACCTATACCTCAGTTATAAAATGTTTGATAGAAATTTGTAATATTCTGGACAGTATTGTGACAATTCCTATATCACGTAAATGATGAAAAGGATGATAATAAATGAAATGAAATTGCAGGACTCTGCTTAGTCCTTCAGCAATGTCAATATTCAGTTACTATTTGAATGAGTTCCAGCTTCCAACTATATTGTTTAAAAAAAAAGGTACATCTTTAACAACATGAAACTGAAAATCTTTTTTGTAATATCACATGATTCTGCTTTGAACCTTGAGCCTGATGGATGATCTTAAAAGAAATTAGCAAATTCTTGCTTCTCGACAATCTGCCCTCCCCCCACCACCCCCCCACCCCCCCCCCCTCTCCAACCCAATCATGTAGGGCACAATACAAGTCCATTATTAACATGTACTATTAATAAAATATAACTTCATCTCCAAGACATACTAAAGAAACTGAGTAATGGCACAACCAAGACTAGTATACATGTGATTGTCCTGATAACATACAAGTATGCTGACTAAATATGAATGACACTGTAAAAGTGAGAGCCATATAAAGAAAAGTGTCAAAAAATCTTAATTTCACTGAATATATTGCTACATAAGAGAATTAAACTGAGGCACAAGAGCTTGCAAGCATGACATGCCTATATGTTACCAAGCCAACATTTGAAAAGAAAAACACACTTACTATTATAATATTCTAAAGTTATATATGTTAATATAAATTTGAATGTTTGCAAGTCTTTTCCAAAGGTATTTGTCTGGAATGTAGCAATGTTTGGAAATGGAAAGTTGGTGTTAAACAGTTCATGCAAGAAAAGAATAAATGTATCTAAAAAGAAAGATGATGAGACTTACCAAACAAAAGCGCTGGCAGGTCGATAGACACACAAACAAACACAAATATACACACAAAATTCAAGCTTTCGCAACAAACTGTTGCCTCATCAGGAAAGAGGGAAGGAGAGGGAAAGACGAAAGGATGTGGGTTTTAAGGGAGAGGGTAAGGAGTCATTCCAATCCCGGGAGCGGAAAGACTTACCTTAGGGGGAAAAAAGGACAGGTATACACTCGCACACACACACATATCCATCCACACATACAGACACAGTCTGCTTGTGTCTGTATGTGTGGATGGATATGTGTGTGTGTGCGAGTGTATACCTGTCCTTTTTTCCCCCTAAGGTAAGTCTTTCCGCTCCCGGGATTGGAATGACTCCTTACCCTCTCCCTTAAAACCCACATCCTTTCGTCTTTCCCTCTCCTTCCCTCTTTCCTGATGAGGCAACAGTTTGTTGCGAAAGCTTGAATTTTGTGTGTATATTTGTGTTTGTTTGTGTGTCTATCGACCTGCCAGCGCTTTTGTTTGGTAAGTCTCATCATCTTTCTTTTTAGATATATTTTTTCCACGTGGAATGTTTCCCTCTGTTATATTCATATCAAAAGAATAAATGTGTTTGAAATGCCATGCTATAGAGGAATGCTGAGGGTTAGATGGGTAGACTGGCTAACTAATAAGCAGCCACAGAATCAAATTGGGAAAAAAAGGGAATTTGTGTCATAACTTGACTAAAAGATGGGGTTATTTTATAGAATACATCTTACGGTATAAAGCAATCATCAATATGGCAACTGAAGGAATTCTGTAGGGAGAGGGATGCCAGTGTTTGACTATAGTAACCAGGGATGTAGACTGATTGTTGTTAAACAAAAATGAAATGGCTTATGAAGGACAGACTAGCTTAGATAGCTGTATCAAACCAGGCTTTGGACTGAAGATCAAAACTACAGCATTTGAAGAGACATTAAAAATGATGTAGACAGAAAATTGCTGTTTCACTTCAGGGCAACACCAAAATGTATTTGAATATTTTCTCCTGCTCAGTATAATACTTGCAGTTGATCATCTTCTCAGTCATTATTGTACTGGGTTCTTTTTGGGTCATAAATATGTGTTTTAAACACTTTTAAGTAGACAGATTACAGAGGATGACTTGAGAAACTTGCATTTGTCATGTAGTCTTCAGAGTTTGAGCCTGTACACTCAAATTACTGATGGCAAATAACATGCCTTACCATGCCATTAGCAATAATGCACAAGGGTAAATTAATAAATGAAATACAAAAATTCTCAGGTGTTTATATTGGTGGGTTCATTGATCTAGGAGGAGGGGATGAAACAGCGAGGTCATCAGTCCCATCAGATTAGGGAAGGATGGGGAAGGAAGCTAGCCATGCCCTTTCAAAAGAACCATCCCACCATTTACCTGAAGCGATTTAGCGATATCACGGAAAATCTAAATCAGGATGGCCGGATGCAGGTTTGAACCATCGTCCTCCTGAATGCGAGTCTAGTGTGCTAACCACTGCACCACCTCACTTGATAGGTGTTTATATTGATAAGAACCTGAACTAGAAGTGACATGTTACAGATCTTTTTAAACATCTTAGTTCTGTAACTTTTGGATGACGTGTAACACCACAATTTGGAGATGAAAATGAGAAAAAAACTTTACTTTCTTTTCTATTTTCCAACTCACCACTGAAGAAAGAAGTGTTTCTTGCACAGAGCTTTTAATAAGGATAATGTGTGGTGTCTACTATAAAACCTCTTATAACCAGCTCTCTGAAGAGTTCAACATACTGACAACAGCCACAAAGTACATTTACTCACTCATGAAGTTGGTTCCTACACTCAACCACAGTTTGAAATCATCAGTAACATTCGCAAATATAACACTAGGAGGATAAACAATTAATACTATCCACCACTCAGCCTTAGTGTGGCACAGGAAGGAGTGAGGGATCCAGCCATCAAAACATTTCACCACCAACTCACTGATATAAAGAATGAAATGGATAATAAAGTTAACTGCAGTCACAAATTATGATCCCTGTAACATGTAAATAACTAATTATATGAGTAATTACCTAATAATATGAATGAAAATCCTCTTCTAAAGCATACATTTGAATAGAGTGTCAAATGAGAAATACATATATGATAAAAGAGGAACATCATCTCCCTCAGCGCAAATTCTTCGCTCTAATACAGTTTAATTTTTATGTTTCCAAACTCATTTCAGTATAACTGGCACAAGACAACAAACATCATTTTGGTTCCTTATCTCTTTCATTAATGATATTTATTTTGTCATGAGTGGTATGATATTATCTCTGACACATTCACTCATTCATTGCATTCTGTTGATTCCATCATGATTGATGTTGAATCAGTCAAATTTTACTTTAACAAAGAAAATTATCTTTTAATAAATGGACTGCTAATTAATTACTGCCATAATTATTCTGCTTATACATGTAATTATCAATCAAGAAACCTTAATTACGTAGTGACACTGAAAAATAAAATTAATAAGTTATATATTTCTACTAACTTAGCTTTTAATTGCAAAGAAATGTAGAAAGGATAAAATTTGTACCAAGAAATAGATGTTCTATGTTACATTTGGTTTTACGAGTCACTACGAATACCTGTGATCAGAATGAATGGATGAAAGAAAATTCTTTTGATTGATGATTGTGCCAACTAAAATTGTATTATATCCTGATATACAGAAAATGTGTCTTCAACAACTATGTCTTTCGACTAGTTCCTTGGTATGATACACTAAGAAGCATTCCTCAATGTTTGAGGATTAACTACATCAGGAAAAAGTGTCTGGATTCTTTCCTGATTACCAAGCATGTTTCTGTCATTCACTTCATCAGCAAAGTTGAGCAAGTAACTCTTTAAATGTTATTTGGGTGTCGGTTGCTGAATGACGCAACAAGCCACAAAAATTTTGGAAAGTTTTCTTTTAGTGTCGTAACCAGTTTCGGACCACCATTCCCATCTTCAGACGGCTAATCATTTTTGCTACACAGATGTTTTGATCAACAGCAGTCATCTGCTTCACACTGCACAAGAATATGTGCACAAGTATATGTTCCAGTAGATGGCGATTTGTTTTGTCATCTACTGGAATGTATGTAAGTGAAAACAACTATTTTGCTGCATGTATATAAAAAATGCAAGCACTTCAGCATATTTTTCTTAATGAAACAATTGATAAAGTAGCACTTAGTACTCAAATATTTTTGTGCAGTGTGGAGCAGATGACATGCTGTTGATCAAAACATCTGTGTAATGAAAATTATTAGCCATCAGAAAATGGGCATGGTAGCCCGAAACTGTTTGTATCACTAAAATACAACATTTAAAAGTATTTGTGGCTGGCTGTGTCATTCACCAACTAGCATTAACAGATGTGGACTTCACAATATCCAATGTGGATAAAATATTGTTGTTTGGGTAATTCTAAGGTCAGAAGCAAACCACAGCAGTTGTTAACTAAGGCACTTTATTTGAAGAGAAACAACTGAATTTGTTGATGCCCAGGATGAAGGCTGTGCTGTGGCCTTGCTAGATCTACAGGACTTCATCAGTAAGATGTTACAAAAGATCCACTGCTTATCCAAAGAAGACAATGAAAATGAAAATCACTACTGTACTCAACAGCAGCTCATTTACATGGGAAATCATACAAAAAACATTTCATTTTTGTTATAAAGTCTGCCCATCCTCCATTTCCCAACAAGATTTAGTCTATCCAAAATTCATAAATTGGCCAATTAAGAGTGACATGTGGACTACAATATGTCACATATCTCAGCAACTCACAACAATGTTGGCACTCTGGTCTAGGGGGCTAAGGAAGTAGCTATACTTAAAGTTAAACAGGTATCTTATGAAACTTACAAGAGCTCTGTTCTGGTAACACCAGTATTTTATTAACTTTATATGTAGCTTCTCCTTTTAATTTTTCGATCTTGTTTTTTATAAACAACTGGCATTTGTCAACCTCCACATAATTATTATTCAATGATCAGGTATTTAAACAGACTTATGGTGTAGCTATGGACAGTCTATTTTGCCCCCTTGTCACCAACATTGTTTTAGAAGATTTGGAGGGAGGAGACCTGGGGTCTGTGGAACTGAGTCATACCTGTGAAAACATCTTTGCCATATGATCTCACAATACTGAGATGTAGAGAGACTTTGTGTACATTTTACTCCACCTAAACTCTCTGCCCCAATATTGCATTTGCTATGGAGATCCAAAAGGACGGTTGCTTCCCCTCTTTCACATGCTGTTGAGGAGAAATGCTGCTGATAAGTTGGGTCATGGTTTTTATAGTAACCACACACATTTACATCATCATATCAGCAACTGCCAGTTCAACACAATCATAGAGGGTGTTCCACATTTTGTTTTATGGGACATATACCTGTAGCTTCTCATTTGAAGTGCACTATCTAAAGAACGTCTTTCACCAGAATGTTTACAATCCGCAGAAGATTAGATGCCCTCTGTGATGTGAATACATAAAAATTCCAGAAACTGAAAGGACAAGGGGAGATGCTGCCTATAAGATAACCTTTTTGGCCTATAAAGGGAACTGTTCAGTTGAAATTGGTTCTGTTTAATGAAAATACTATTAAAAAGGTGTTTTTCTTGAAGAACAGTTCCATACTCAGTTTTATTATTGATGACAGAGGCCTCCACAAGGCTATGTTTACTGTGTTCCATGAAACTTTAGCTTGTAATATATAGTTTTGACCACCAAGACTGCAAAAGATGACTCTAGTGAACATAAATTATGCCCCTGTTTACAACAGCCAAGCAGGTTTGTAATAGCAGATCACTGCCTCATTCCTTGTCCTCATGTTACTCAGACAATGTCTTGAGGGAATCAGTTTGGATTAAATTGGAGCATAACTTCAGAAACAGGAAATAAGGGGTGTTAGCTAGATGTGTGTGTAAGCTGGCTCTTTGAGGAAACACCATGGGGATTAAGTGGGCCCACAGTGATGCCGTAAAAATATCTTTGCCTACAGCTATGTCTGGTTTTAGTTGTTGGCAACTGTCATTTATTCTAATTACAGGTATTTTACATTCTCTTTGATAGTCTGCACTAGTGTGGCCCTGCTAACCTTTGATTAAATTCATGAAACACCAACTGTATCCAATGCAGTTCATGATTTGCCAAATGAAATATCTATTCCATTCTTATGTTTATACACACTGAAATCAAGGGAACCTATTAAACTTTCCAGAATTACTTTCTCAAAATCATAATCATAAAACTTTTTTCTAATTATTCTTTTGTGAACAGCAACTAATGAGAAGCCTCATTTCGGAAAAAAAATAATCAAAATGAGTGAAAGATTTTGAGTATCACATGGAAATTTTGCCACACAAACTGTTTTTGTTTACCCATACCCGGTACCAGCAGCGAAAAAAAAAAACAGGTCGTTCAAGCCGAAATTGACAAGATGCTTGAATGAGAAGTTATAGAGAGTAGCAACAATGAATACAATAATCCACTGATAATTGTAAGTAAGAAGGACGCTGCGGTGAGAGCGGTAATTCATGCCAGGACTTTAAACCAGATAGTGAAGAGGGAAATAGATCATCATGAGTCATCAGATAAAATGTTGCAAAGGTTCTATGATATGAAATGTTTACCCAGCTTAGACTTGAGGACTGGATACTGGCAAATCGCCTTGGATGCCGTTTCAAGAAAATATTCAGTTTTTCTTCTTGCTGGCAGGTGTTATCATTATAAGGTGGTACCATTTGGTTTAAATATATCAGTTTCTGTGTTCATACGGTTTCAGGTTGGGTGCTAGGAAGGGAACTAAGCAGTAGGCCCATATTTTATGTGGACGATTTCTTGATAGTTACTCAGGAATGGAGCGAACATCGCGATTTATTGTAATAGTTATTTTGTGCATTACAGAAAGTAGGAATGACATTGAAGTTTAATAAATGTGTACTGGTGAGAAAATAATTCAAATTTTTAGGACATTTTGTAACCACAGAAGGGATCGAGAAGGACCCTGAGAAGCTAAAAGCTATTGAAAGGTGTCCCCCTCCAAAAAACAGGAGACAGTTGAAACCTTATTTAGGATTATGTGGGTTTTATAGAAAATTTGTAAAAGGGCAAGCTTTTAATACTCATAACTGAATTGTTTACATTTCAAATTCAACTTACAGCAGTTACATGCATTTTCTTAGTCTATTGTGAGATTTGTAAGAACTTACCTAATGGATAATTTATCAATTATGTACTGAAAATAATTGAAAATATCTTTAATGTAGAATTCATTTGCGTTGTAGGAGTTGTTAAGGAACACTTTAAACTCTTCAAAATCGTCATTTACAGCTCTCAGTGACCTGAAACAGATAACCTTATTGAAAAATATTTAGCATCACTATTTATTTCTGTTAATTTGTGTGTGAAAATAGTGGATTACTTTGCTCCCTTTATGTGTCCTATAATAATGTAATGAATAAGTGCAAATAAAATCAGTGTGGTGTGTCCTCAATGAGTGCATGCTGCAACAGAGCCAATCAAAATCAATTTACCTACAATATAATCTACAGTATTACAGTATCTTATTGGAACATATACTATTTATTGACATTTGAATCTAATCTGTAGGCAGCAGGGGATAAAATAAGTAGAAAGAGAAGGATTAGTAGTGTTGCTGACAACATTGCAATTCTGTAAGAGCCAGCAAATACTTTGGAAAACCAGTTGAACAGAGTGGATAATGTCTTGAAAAGAGATTATAAGATGAAGTGTAATCACATTATATCAGCTGATGACAAGGTAAATAGATTAGCAAGTGAGAAACTGAAAAGAGTAAATTGTTAGATATTTGGGCAGTAAAATAACTGATGGCTGAAGAAGACAGAATATAAAATGCAGACAGGGAATAGCAAGAATGTCATTTTGTAAAAGAGGAATTTTATAGCATCTAATATAAATTTAAATGTTGGGCCTTTTTTCTGAAGGTATTTGTCTGGAGTGTTGCTTTGAACAGAAATGAAAGGTAGATGTCAAGCATTTCAGACAAGAAGAGAGTAGGAGCTTTTGAAATGTAGTGCCATAGAAGGATGTTGAAAATTAGATGGGTAAGTCAAATAACTAATGAGGAAGTACTGAATCAAACTAAAGAGGAAAGACATTCGTGGCACATTTTGACTGAAAGAAAGAAGCAGTTGATACGACACATTGCAAGGCATCAAGTAATAGTCAATTTGGTAATGAATGGATGTGTGGGATGTAAAAATTCTAGAACGGGACATAGGCATGAATAGAGTAGGCAAGTCCAAATGGGTGTCACTTTCAGTAGTTATTTAAGAGATGAAGAGGCTTGTGCAGGATAGACTAGCATGAAGAGCTGCATCAAACCAGTCTACAGACTGAACACCACAGCAACAACAGCTACTACTACCAATACTACTACTACTATGACCACTGCTCCTGAAAGGGAGTTCAATGAAGAGGTATGCAGTTTAGTCTAGAGATGTGACTTTAATGCAGCTGTTACAAAGGAGCAGGAAAAGACAAAGAAAAAACATTTCTGAGGGGTCAACAGATTAAGAGATTTTACTCTTCAGAAATGAAGTAGTAAAACACAAAACTGTTACAGTAATATTTATAACTGACCCTAGTCAATCATTAGCTTCTGTTTTCAACAAGAAAAACTGATCACAATGGACAAATTAACAGAGCATACTTTAACAACTAGAACAGCACGTTAAAAAACCATAAATTTGTCGAAAGCATAGATCGGTGTATTGTTGAGATAAAACAGACGTCTTATTTTTCCATTTTTCTGGTCTCTATTTCTTAATATTTTCCCCTAGATGATTTAGAAAATCATCACTGACTCTTCACTCATTTTGAAGGAACTTTATATTTATGTAATACCATTTCCATTAAAATCTAAATACATTTCATTTATTTTATTATCATTACTGTCTTTGAATTACTGTGCACCTACATGGCCATAGTGGGAATTATTATGGTATAAAAAGAGTGTGTACATATGCTCAGATCGTTTGTTTATTTCTTTCAGCGTCATAAGTGGAAATTAAAATCCTGTCACCCGAAATAATTGTTTTGAGAATTTCAATGATTTAAATTGCTGGTAGCTACAGTTTTGAATACATTCTTTATTGCTTTTGTCTGTAGCCATTCATCAACAGTCATGAGTCAACTTTGGTGATAACATATTGACCATATCACTTTCTGTCAACAATTCACAACCTCTTATACTCATCACCATGGACACTTCACATATATATCACCCCACAAAACAACTGAGAGTGAATGACTTTAATGAACTTTGTTTTTAATTGCTATCAACCACAGGCTGATTACTCTGAAATAAAGAAATCAGTTAAATCATTTGAGTTTCATTCTTAGCCTTGTTTCAAAATCTAACTTTTCATTTTCTATGAATAAATAACTGTTTATCTCAGTCTCCGATGCTGATACAAACATGCAAGTCATCATTCTTACACATCAAAGGGATTGAATAAAGCATGTTACAAATGTCTCCGCCAGCAACCACTCAGAAACATAGGACATCTTTATTGATCGTGAATCAACAAGGTCGTTACCTGGTGCATTACTACAGAAGTATTTTTGTTAGAGTGTATGAGAGAAGTACCTTTAACCCCATCAAACTCAGCTAATAGTGTAAAGTGACACACATGAAATTATATGATAACAGAACCCCAAAAGTTCAAGTAAATATGGATCCACAAACAAGCCATGTGTGTGATAATTGTGTACCTGTGGCTATGAGCCACCACTGACTTCAGTATGAAGTATTGCCATGTTTAATACAAATGCATTTGAAATTTAAAGTTTCTGCCCATGTCCCCATCGAACTTGGCTCAGATATCAACCGTAATCTATATTAACAAAAAATTGAATACAGGGTTTTTTTTTTTTTTCTCGGAACTCCCCCAGATCTTCTTATAAATCCTGACATGACTGTACAGCTCACTGCCCTGGTTCTCCAACTATATCAAAAGAGTGCTGCACACTTCACTTTATGAGATGGGCCCAGAAAACAAATCCAGATGATTGAGGTCATGTGATCTTAGAAGTCAGGGTAAAGTTCCTGCTTGAACTGTCCATCTTGGATCACACTGGGGCATAAGATATCTTCTTACATCAGTAGCAAAATGTGACAGTGCCCAATCACACATGACCCACATTCTCCAATCATGGGCCATGGATGAAATTTTATCCCAATTATATGGAGATATAAAAAAGTATACATTTCTACTAACATGGGCAATATTTTGTACTAATTCAGTGGTGCCTCATAACCACACATATGAAATTATCATGCAAATGCCTCATTTGTGGACCTATCTTTACTGACATTTTTTGCTTAACTGAAATTTTTTGCTTTTATTATTACATACTTACATCCATGTCATATTTTGCTGTTAATTTTTATACGTCCTGTATATGCATAGGCAACGGAATATGAGACACAGTTCTAATAGCATATAGCATCCCTGTTTCACTAATGATGACAATGATATGTCACTGCATAGACTCCACAAAACACAACAGCATTAGAAAGTGATCTTGGTCCACCTGGTCCATGACTGCTCAACAGCCTCCACAGTTTATGGGCATTGGTTGGAGATGGTCACAAGTCCCACACACCTCACTTGATGGAGTCTCACATGTAATGGGTAAGACAGTTGTCAATGACATACAGCATCCTCATCTCTGTGAATATTTCTCAAATCATTTTGACAGATTATGAGGGTGATGGACTGGTGCAATATCTTGCTCAAGTTGTAGGTGTGGTATACTATAGTTAAATGACTGCACATGACTGTACCGATCAGTAGGTCCCTCCACTGTTCACTGGTGAAATATTGTGGCAGATATATCAACGGCCACATTACAACCCTACAAACGTCCTTGAACATTAAAATACCTCTACCAACTCCACAAACAGTGTCCTGTTGATAAGCAGTATGCACTGCCCCATACAGTTTTTACTATACCCAGTAGTATTCTTCCTGTATATCTGTGTGACCTTAGTTACATGGGATGCTCAGTGAGCAGCGGTACAAGTGCGGAGGGGGGGGGGGGCTTCTGTATCCAACAGCAAGTAGGTGATTCTGGATGCCATGGCAGTTCACTGATTGTAGTTATCTGGAATCAAAATGGTGAGTAATGATAAGCACTATGGTTCATCTATTACCTGTCAGGAAACATAATAGTTGATTTGTCATCAACACTTTTTTGTTGACACTGGTGGAAGTGGTTTTTCCAGAGTTGAAATACTTGTGCCACACCTTTGACATAACATCACATTGAAAGGCCAGTGTCTGCAAGGGAATGGAGTGTTCCTATGTGATGTGCTGAAATATTCCTTTTGTCATGATGATAGAAACACTCTCACTCCAATGCAGCATCTACCCCAAATTCAACTGGTTGTTAGTGTGAGTGTACAGTAACTTGTATTTACTTTTGTACAGAAGTTTACTGGAGAAGTGAGAAAAGATTATGAAGGCATTTTAAGGCACTAACTAAATTACTACCTATTTGTTATAAGACATCTTAGTTATTCATTTTTCTATAGAAAAAGTGAATGAAGGCACAAAAGTAATTATTGTGTAATTCTGATATTCTTTCCTATAAATTACAAGAAAATAATGTTCCCAATAAACACAATCAACTACGTGAATTCAAAGTATAAATGAAAATGTGTTGAATACATACCTTAAATCATATATGAAGTTTTCTAAATATGGTTCGGCACTATCCCAAACACCTTTCAGTGCTTCATGAGTCTCAGATCTTATATATTTTCTCCAGTAATCAATTGTTTCATTTATACCTTCATGAAAGGTTCGGAAGCAGTACTCAACACCTTTCTGAAATGGAAAAATAGTTGGTAACTGTAGTGTGTATGACTTTATGATTATATAACAATATGTTTGTTATACTTTACAGTGTTGCTGTATACTCTACATCTGCAAAAAAAACAAGCAAGTAAAGCAATTTGATCCAATTTTATTTGGTTGCAGTAAACATACTTAAACAATGCTGACAAAAACTCCTTCTGATGAGGTTGCATACAGCAGGACATGTAAAATATTTTGGAAATGCATTCATCTACTGATGTTACTGAGTCTGTTGTCACTTAAGTGAAGAATAATATGCGCTTATGTGCTTGTGTTTCACTATAAAGCAGTCAATTAAAATGATACCAAAGACAATCACCTCACTGCCATATACAGGTATCCAATTTTAGTCATAGCATTAGTTGCTGGCACTGCCAGTTCTTTGTTCCCTGGTGGGTACTATCTTTGTTGATGTCAGGCCTTAAGTAACACTGAGACATAATTCCAAATTTGCACAATTTGTATTCTGCTCATCTGAATTGTTACACTTTATTCCATGTGAATTTCCATGCAGTATGTTATAAAAAAACATAAATAGTTTAATTCAGTTATTTACCAGATCCACAGATCATGATCACAACCTCTCCCTATGATATGAAGTGAGTCAACTTTACAATTACAATACACTTTCTCAGAGAAAAACACTGAGACATAATTCCACATTTGCACATATTTTATTCTGCCCACCTGAATTGTTACACTATGTTCTATGTGAATTTCCATGCAGTATGTTATAAAAAAAACCCTAAATAGTTTAATTCAGTTATTTACGAGATCCACAGATCGTGATTACAACCTCTCCCTGTGATTTAAAGTGAATCAGCTTTACAATTACAATACACTTTCTCAGAGAAAAAAAGACACTATCTCCTGATTCTTCAGATGATTGTCTTAATCTACCTTTTTTTTTTCTTAATACATAATTCTATAATTTCTATAGCACAAGGCTTCATTCCTTTCTGTGCCATCCAGAGGATAAATTATAGACGGTGTAAGTCATTTCCCCTTCCAGACCTATATTTATCAATGTTATTATTGTTTCAGAACTGTGACTGTTGACGACACATTTCATGAGGGAATAAAGTTACTGTGAGTCTGTTTAAAGAGCTATCTACAAGAGACTACAGAGGAGGCACTGTATATTATCCTTATGAAAAACTTCTCTACAACAAAATCTTTTGCCTCACTGATGAGTTTCCCAAGAAAGCTGTGAATAGGGTAGCTACATGTTTTTGACAAATCACAGTAAATACCAGTTGGCAATATTTCATCATTTAAAATGTTTAAATTTTGTACAATCTGATTATTGAAATGAAAAAGAGCATGTTCTGTGGAGAGACCATTCTTAAATGCAAATTGAGATTAACCAATTATCTTATTTGGAGAGAGGTGTGTTATAGTTTTTGCACCCATAACCTTTTCCCATACCTTTGAGCAGGAGGTAAGTAGTAAGACTGATCAGTAATTATTAATATCTCTCTTACCACATTCTCTGTAAAAGGGTCTGATGGTAGCATATAGAAGTATATCACTTTGTCCTTGCTAATTGTTGGAGTTACTTAAAGGAAGTTGCTATTAAATATGTTGACTAACTGACAGCTATCATTACTTACATAGCTGTTTTCTTCCACATTCCTCAACTGATTTTCCCATTTCTCGTAATTACAGCCCTGTAGCTTTAACATTATTATCTGGTTTATGACATTATACAGAGGTTTTTTGATTTTTCAGTTACTATTCCTTACGACAGCACGATATGTATTATAATATTAAATTGGTTCTATTTCTGTGTTTGCTCTAACAATTTTGTACAGTTTCCTTTTCCTTGTACTTGATATTTTGATACCTTTTGTAACCAACGCTTTCTTCATGTCACCTGAATGTCATACTTTATTGTTTTCTTGGGAAAGTAGTATTTAAAGATTGAAAGAAACTCATCTAACAAAAAATTTAAAAACGGAATTGATATCTGTGTCATTATACACAGGTCTCCAGTCAGCCTCCTGTAGGACTGCCCTGAAACTTTCTATTGCCTCTTCATTAACTACTCTGTTTCTAAATATACCACTTCATCACAATTAGCTAAGTTATTTAGTATGGATACATGTGCATTGTGGACAGAGAGGCCATTTACTAATGGGTACATGTTTATATCATTGATTAAGTGTTCATCTACAAAAATGTTGACTACTAATGTGCTGCTTTTCTGCGAAATACTGGTGGAAAATTAACAACAGGCCTCATATTATAAGTGTTACATAAAATTTCCAAATAGTTTCCATTATTTCAATTTTTCATAAAATTCATATTAAGATCTTCACAGACTATCATTTCCTTTCTTTTGTCCATTGGTGAGATAATAATGACTCAAATTTTTTACAATTATTTGGATGTTCCCAATGTGGATGTATACACTGTAAAAACTATAAATGTCTTTTCTAGTAGCAGCAGTTCACAAGGAGAGGCTTCCAGCTATTGATCTAAGCAGAAACAACTTGATTGAATAGGTCTTAACTTGATTTTTTTACATACATAGCAATGTCTCATTTGTCCTGCTTTTTCGACCAGAAATGGGCTCCTAATTTATAATCCTCTTTGTTTACCACAGTTCTACAGGCAAGAAAATTTATTACAAGCAACACATTGGAAGTGGAGACTTGCCATATTGTAGGAAAAAAGTGAGATACTATAGTTTTTGTCACCGCTGCTACACAATATGTATGTCTGGCCAATGTTTGATGTGTGCCATACAAGACCTTCAAGGAAAGTTAGCAATTATTGTTTGACTCAAAAGTGTTTGTTAGGGAAACAGAACATGTGCTTGATAAGAATTCTGAACATACTATTCAATTTTGTCTGTATACTGGTAGTAGAAATATATGAAATAATTTGAAGATGGTTTCTTCCTTTTAGTTTTGTTTCTTGTTCAATAGGTTCTCTACATAAGTCATGCTTAACTATTTGTCCTCAGATTTATTGGATTTGTTTTTTTGTTTGGTCCTGTTGATTACATATAGTACAAACAGTGTACTAGTAGCACAGGACAAGTCAATAAAATAATACAAAATTATGTGAGCATTTTATATATCATATAAATACTTATTTTCTATGACTGATTGATAGCAGACAATATTACAACCTGCATTTTACTGGTATAAGTTCAAAGGAATGCTTAACATAGCAGAATGAATGGAAGTGCACATTTTTATTTCATTGCCACAAATAAATAATTAAATTCCATTTTTCATTGTGATTTAAATTAAAATACCATAACTCTCATTGTCAAACTGTTTCATTAGCAGTCATTCATTGGTTTCCAAAATCTAGGCATAAACATAAAAATGATTAGATTAGATTGCCAGCCGCGGTGGTCTAGCGGTTCTGGCGCTGCAGTCCGGAGCCGCGGGACTGCTACGATCGCGGGTTCGAATCCCGCCTCGGGCATGGGTGTGTGTGATGTCCTTAGGTTAGTTAGGTTTAAGTAGTTCTAAGTTCTAGGGGACTTATGACCTAAGGTGTTGAGTCCCATAGTGCTTAGAGCCATTTTTTTTTATTAGATTACATTAGATTAGATTAATTATTCATTCCATAGACCCACAAAAGAGGGGATCCTCCTGGGTGTGGAACATGTCAGATAAATACATTACAAAAATGAAAGTAAAAAACCTTTAGTTTCATTAATTTTAATGATCCTCAGTCAATAAGCAGTAAAATTATGTACATGAATTAAAATTAAACTTCTAATATTTACAGGTTTAATACTTACATCTGCTTTCATTAAATCCATCATTCACACGCTAGTTACTTGGCTATTACAACCAACTATAGTCAAAAATTAAAGTAAATTATTCATTTCAAAGATTCTCAGTTATGAACAGTCAAATTATGTACAAGATTTAAAATTAAACTTCCACTATTTACAGACTTAAGAATTACATCTGCTTTCCATACATCCATCATTCACACAGTAGGTAGTTACTTGGCTGTTACAACAAACATTAAAGTATAATAAATTTTCATTAAAATGGTCTACTGCACTTGTTGAGAAATTATGTTTATATTGTGCCTTGTCGGAAACTAAATTCTTAATGGTTGCTGCTAACTTATTGAAAATATGCGTTGCTGAATACTGGACTCCTTTCTAGGCAAGAGTAATTGATTTTAAATCTTAATGTATATTGTTCTTATTCTTAGTATTGATAATGTATACTAAGCAGTTAGTTGGAAAATGAGATGTATTATTTACAACAAACTTCATTAAGTAATAAATATACTGAGAAGCTGTGATCAGTATGCCCAATTCTTTGAATAGGTTTCGACATGATGTTCTTGGATTTACATGACACATTACTCGGTTTGTGGAGTTACCCCAAAATATAATTCCATATGACATAATGGAGTGAAAATGGGCAAACGATGTCAGTTTTTTAATATTTATATCTCCTATGTCTGACATCATTTACATTTCAAACACAGGCTTGTTTAGGCACTTTAGCAGTTCGTTAGTGTGTCACTCCCAACTGAACTTATTATCAAGTTGTAATCCCAAAAATTTTACGCTCTCAGCTTCTCCTATTTCCATGTAATCATATTTTATACACACACTAGAATGAAATCTCTTGGAAGTTCTGAACTGCAAATAGTGGGTCTTTTCAATGTTTAGTGACAGTGAATTGGCTGTGAACCACTTATTAATGTCAGTAAAAATTTGATTAGCTGCTCTTTCTAAATTTATATTTGATATATTATTTATTGCAATGTTTGTATCAACTGCAAATAAGACAAACTTGGCATCTGGTAATGTAACAGATGACAGGTCATTAATATACACAAGAAAAAGTAGTGGAACTGGTAGGGAACCTTGGGGAACACCACATGTAATTTCTTCCCAGTCAGATGATGTCCGATTGCCTACTGCTGAAGTGTTACGTAATGACACCCTTTGTTTTCTACTAGTAAGATAGGACTGAAACCACTCTGCAGCACTACCAGTGATTGCCATAATATTTTAATTTACTTAAAAGAATGCTGTGATTCACACAGTCAAAACCCTTTGACAGGTCACAGAATATGCCAGTTGCCTCTAATTTGTTATCTAATAAATTAAGGACATTTTCACTGTAAGTGTAAATGGCCTTCTCAGTATCAGAACCCTTAAGAAACCCAAAATGTGACTTTGACAGTATGTTATTTTCACTAACGTGCTTAAGTAGATGCTTGAACATAACCTTTTCAAAGATTTTTGAAAAAGCTGCCAAAAGTGAGATTGGTCTGTAATTTGGCAGCATTTCTTGTCCCCTTTCTTATGCAGAGGTATAACTTCAGCATATTTAAGCCAGTCTGGGAATGTTCCTGTGATAAGTGATTTATTACACAAATAACTTAAGATATGACTACTCTCACATGAACACTCTTTTCTTAACTTTGGTGCTATGTTATCATAACCACTAGAATGCTTTTATTTCAAGGACTTTACGATGGATTCTATTTCTTTGGGTGAAGTAAGTGTCAGTTCCATTTTACTGAGATTGCTTGTGTGCATTGGCCTCAGATATTCCATTGCATTATTTTCTGAACCTGACGACCCCTGCATTATTTACTGAACCTGACGACCCCATGCTATCAGTAAGAGACAAAATATTTGTTTAAATGGTTTGCAACACAACATGCGTGTGATACCAAGGTTTCATTTATCTTTAGAGCTATTAGTTCCTCCTCATTTCTGGTCCTACGTGTCTCCCATATTGTTTTTATTTTATTGCCAGATGTATTTATCTTCTTCTCATAAAGGAGGTGTTTTGATTTCTGGATAACCTACTTCAATATTTTGCAATAATTTTTGTAATGAGCTATAATGCTAATATCAAAGGTGTCACAACATATCAGATAGAGTTTTCTTTTTGTCTCACATGATATCTTCATCCCTTGTTTGATCCATGGTTTCTTACTAGACTTCTGCTTAGTTTGAGTTACCTTCAGGGGAAAACAATTTTCAAATAAGGTGATAACTTTATTAATAAATGTTTTATATTTTCCATTTGTGTCTTGGATGCTGTAAACATCCATCCAATTAATTTCTTTGAGCAATCTCCTAAATTTCTCAATTTTTGACTGTTTTATTGGCCTTCTGTACTCACTTCTGATAGAAATTTTACCCTGACAATTTTCAAAATTTAATGTTAGGTGTTGCATGTCATGGTCAGAGAGCCAATTTACTACTGGTTTTGTAATGTGGCTTAGCTGATTAGAATTGTCTATGAAGATATTATCAATGGCAGTCTTAGAACATTTGTATACCCTAGTTGGGAAATTTACAGTAGAAATTAAATTGAATGACAATGTAACTGATTTCAATAACTTTTCACTGACGGTGTTTTTCAGGTCATTTATATTAAAATCACCAGCAACCACTAGTTCTTTTTTTTTTTTTTAAATGAGATAATAAATCTTTAACACCATTTATAAACAGGTTGAAATTACCTCGAGGTGCTCTGCATATGGCTACTATTATAAAGGACCTATTATGAAATTCTATCTCTGTTGCACATGCTTCTAAGTGCTGCTCTAAGCAAAATTTATTAATGTCAGTATTCTTAAATTTAAAACTGTTTTTAACAAATGTGGCAACTCCTCCTTTCTCATTATTTTGTCTACAGAAGTAAGAGGCTAGCTTAAATTCTGTGCAGTTTAACATATGTATACCAGTGGTCACATGATGTTCAGAGAGGCAGATTATATCAACTGGGTTTGATGCCTAATTCATCAATGCACATAAGTAGTTCATTAATTTTACTTCTAAGCCCTCAAATATTTTGATGCACTAAAGATAGTTGGCATTTCACATTTATCGCGATGAAATTGTGCGGAAATAAAATTTCTGCTGATTGCTGTAAATTTTTTGACAACAGCTGTGTTCGCTGAAGCAATTGGTCAGGATTATGCTGTTTGATTTCTTTCTCAAACTGAAGGTTTGTTTCAATCTTTACTTATATCACAACTTGACTTCAATCTGTCCTACCTATCCTAAGAAAGGTGCTGCTCCAACACCTATGACCACTGGTATATTACCACTCATGGCAGTGCCTCCCCCCTTACATTTCCTGCTATTAGCCCAGCCAGTTTACCTTTCCCTTTCCTGTTGAGGTGTAGGCCATGCCTAGTATAATCCCATCTACTGAGTGAATCAACAGGAACCAAACCAAAATGTGACCCCATACCCGACCCATTCCAACTCCAAATTAACTCTCCTGACAGAAGAGTTTAAATGAGGTCGGTCATGGCGTCTCAGAACAGACACAAACTCAACACTGGTATGTCTCGTTGCTGATGCAATCTTTGCCAGGTCACACTCTATATCATGCCCAGGATCTCTGTCAATACTATTACCCGGCCCACCCACAATAACCATGGTGTCTTCCTTGGTAAAATCCTTACAGAGTGAACTTAAATCCTCTGTCACCTGGCCCAGACCAGCACTAGGTTTAAAAAAATTTGTGACCTGGTATTTTGATCCTAACTGGTCCTGGTCCTGCAAAAGTTGGCCCACACCCCTGGCATGTGAACTACCTAACAACAAAACTTTCTTTCTCTTTGCTGACTTCCCTACATTCTTATTCAATTTTCTACTGAAAGTTTGTTGTGCCTTCTCTACACCTACCTCTGCCTGAGGCTCATCAGTTTCTAACTGAAGCAACAGGTCAAACTTATTCTTCACATTCACCACAAAGCTGTCTGACAAAGTTCTAGGTCTGTTCTACCTGTTGCAACTTCCAACCTCTCTCTACCCTTCTCCCTCGTCAACCTGTTCAGATCTTCCCTAGCCTGCTCTAACTGTGCCTGAAGGGCAGCAATTTTCCCCTCCTGTTCCCCTAATTTCCTATCCCTACTGCATATCCTACAGAACCATTGATGAGTCTGATCCACTTCCCCATTTCCCACACCGCTACAGTCACCCCAATGGAAAAACCTACTGCAGCCATCACGCCAAACCCCGGAGCTAACAATTCTATGGCACATCAGGCACTTTTCACTCATGGTAAAAATCTTACTTTAGCGAGAATAAGTCAAATTAAATGACTGAAAAACAAGAAATCATGTTTACAAAAGATTAGGTCTAGTAACTATATATGACGGTAGTATCTGTTCCCGAAAGAACAGTTACCGTCGATGACCATGCAGCTTTGCTCGAAATGAAATGATAATAAAATAGACACCCTAGCTGCAAGCAGGCGTTGATAAACTTCATTGGGGACATGTTGAAAATGTGTGCCCCGACCGGGACTCGAACCCGGGATCTCCTGCTTACATGGCAGACGCTCTATCCATCTGAGCCACCGCGGGCACAGAGGATAGTGCGTCTGCAGGGACTTATCCCTTGCACGCTCCCCGTGAGATCCACATTCCCAACATGTCCACAACACTACATTCGTAGTGCGCCTAATAGATGTTTGCCCATCATACTCATTACTCGTGGCAGATTAATCTACCAAGTCCCGTACGAGTTCGGGCATAGCGTGTGCGTTCGCACAAGAAGGTCAAAGGCCGGGAACTCATATTTTTAACTATATATGACGGTAGTATCTGTTCCGGAAAGAATGTACAGGACTTGGTAGATTAATCTGCCACGAGTAATGAGTATGATGGGCAAACATCTATTAGGCGCACTACGAATGTAGTGTTGTGGACATGTTGGGAATGTGGATCTCACGGGGAGCGTGCAAGGGATAAGTCCCTGCAGACGCACTATCCTCTGTGCCTGCGGTGGCTCAGATGGATAGAGCGTCTGCCATGTAAGCAGGAGATCCCGGGTTCGAGTCCCGGTCGGGGCACACATTTTCAACATGTCCCCAATGAAGTTTATCAACGCCTGCTTGCAGCTAGGGTGTCTATTTAATTATCATTTCATTAGGTCTAGTCTCAATTGTATGTAAACAAATTTACTTTAGTCACAATAAGTTATATTAATGATAGCATATTTTCAGAACATATATGTTGCAAGTGTTATAGAACAACAGTAAGTTTAATCTTTAGATTTTTGGCACACATCTTGGCCAAAATACATAATCATAAGAATTTTGAAGCTGCAGACACATATTTGAAACAAAAACGTAATATAACTTGAACATTTGTTCAATTAATGAAGGTCTCTGTTACTCTAAGTGGTGTACGTGTTAGACAGCTGTGTGTAATGTTCTCTCTTCACATCACCATCCAACTGATATGTTTCTACAATGTTCCACATCTACATCTATATATACATGACACAAGCTACTGTACAGTGCATGGCAGAGGGTACACTGTACCACTAACAGAACTTGCTCCTATGCAGGCCTTAAGATCGTACAATGCAGGACTTAAGATGGTACAAGTGTATTAAACAGTTATACAAGTGTGTGTGTGTGTGTGTGTGTGTGTGTGTGTGTGTGTGTGTTTGTGTGTAACCTTTATGTTGACTCTTGTGTTTGCAACTTCCAGCAATCTCAGAGATCTACAAAATAATCAAGGTAAGTTGAACTTCATTCTGAAGTAGTGATCAGAACAGATCACCTTTTGTTTATGACTGCCAGCAACCTCAGCAGTCTAATAGCATGATGACATCTCATTATTATGTGTGTAAATGAGAAATAAATAATGTAATGAGTGTTTGAATATGAGCATCTTTATAATGTGCTTTCATGAAATCTTGTTTCATTTATGTCATAATTTTTAGCATAGTTATTGATCAACTGTGTGCAGAGTGCATGTATAGT